>NC_087344.1:98748896-99364451 GCF_030014295.1 Loxodonta africana
CAGGAATTAACGGAATACCAACTGAGGTGTTTCAACAAACAGATGCAGCATTGGAGGTGCTCACTCATCTATATCAAGAAATTGGAAGACAGCTGCCTGGCCATCTGACTGGAAGTGTTCTGTATTTGTACCCATTTCAAAGAAAGGTGATCCAACAGAATGTGGAAATTCTAGAACAATATCATTAATATTACACACAAGGAAAATTTTGCTGAAAATTATTCAAAAGCAATTGCAGCAGTACATCGACAAGGAACTAACAGCAATTCAAGCTGGATGAGAAGAGGATGTATAACCAGGGATATCATTGCTGATGTCAGATGGATCCTGACTGAAAGCAGAGAATACTAAAAAAAAGTTTACCTGTATTTTGTTGACTATGCAAAGGCATTCAGCAGTGTGAATCATAACAAATTTTGGATAACATCATGAAGGATAGGAATTCCGGAACACTTAATTTTGCTCATGAGGAAATTATATTTGGACCAAGGGGCAGTCATTTGAACAGAACAAGGGGATACTGCATCGTTTAAAATCAGGGAAGGTGTGTGTCAGAGTTGTATCCTTTCACCATACCTATTCAATCTATATGCTGAGCAAATAATCTGAAAGCTGGACTGTATGAAGATGAATGGGGCATCAGGATTGGAGGAAGACTCATTAACAACCTGCATTAAGCAGATGACACAATCTTGCTTGCTGAAAGTGAAGAGGACTTGAAGCATTCACTGATGAAGATCAAAGACCACAGCCTTCAGTATGGATTGCACCTCAACATAACGAAAATGAAAATCTTCACAATTGGACCAATGAGCAATATCATGATAAACAGAGAAAATATTGAATTTGTCAATATTTCATTTTACTTGGATCCACAATCAACACCCATGGAACCAGCAGTGATGCAATCAAAGGATGTATTGCATTGGGCAAATCGGCTGCAAAAGACCTCTTTAAAGGGTTGAAAAGCAAATATGTCACTGTAAGGACTAAGATGAGCCTGAACCCAAGCAATAGTGTGTTCATTTGCCTCAGATGCATGTGAAAACTGGGCAGTGAATACGGAAGACCAAAGAAGAATTGATGCCTTTGAATTATGGTGTTGGCAAAGAATATTGAATATACCATGGACTGCTAGAAGAATGAACAAATCTGTCTTAGAAGAAGAAGATCCAGAATGCTCATTTCAAGCAAGGATAATAACACTTCATCTCATATACTTTGCACATGTTATCACGAGGAACCAGTCTTCAGAGAAGGACATCATGTTTGATAAAGTAGAAGGCCAGTGAAAAAGAGGAACACCCTCAATTAGACGGGTTGACACAGTGGCAGCAACAATGGGCCCAAACATACCAATGATTGTGAGGATGGCTCAGGACCAGGTAGTGTTTCGTTCTTTTGTACATAGGGTTGTTATGAGTCAGAACCAACTCGTCAAAGCTAACTCACCTGCGCCTGACAACAACAACCGTCCCCACTATCGCATGGTATGATTTCTTAAAATAAATCTCCTAGTCAACTTCTGTCTCTCCCTCTGTCTCTCTGTATATAATCTCTTTTTGTGTATATATATCCTTTTGTTTCTGTTTCACTGGGGCACCTTGACTCAATAGATAGTTGGTAAATGAGTGAATAATTAAGTATTAGAGAGTATAAATGCAAACAAACAAATGCTTCAGAGGAGAGGTAAAACAAATAGAAGAGGCTGAAGATCATGAATTTGTACCTTTGAGATATCCAAATGAAAATTTGGAATAGGCATTTGGGTCTACTGCTTAGAAGAGAAGTAAGGCTAGAGATTTGGAAGTCATTGTTGCAGATGATATTTGAAGTTACAGATACATGCAAGAGACTCTCCAAAACCTATTGCTGTCCAGTCAATTCTGACTCATAACGACCCTATAGTACAGAGTTGAACTCTCCTATAGGGTTTCTAAGTCTGTAATCTTTACAGAAGCAGATTGTCACATCTTCTTCCTATGGAGTGGCTGGTGGGTTTGAACCACCTACCTTTAGGTTAGCAGCCAAGCCCTTAACCACTGCACCACCAGGACTCCTGAGAGAGACTAGAGGGAAAATAAAAATAGGCCTAGGAGAAAGCTTTAAGGAATTCAACACTTAAAAACTAGGTAGAAGAGGATGTGCCTTCAAAGAGGCTAAGAAATAATGGGCAAGGAGATTATAAGACCAGGAGAGCTGAGAATGGAGGGGACATTCTCCATGGATGCTGAGGAAGGAAGTGGACTGAGGACTGAAAGCCACCCACTTGCTATAGTGACTTGGTGACCTTAATGAAAGCCATTTTATTGCAATAATGGAGGAGAAAATACGGGTCGAGGAGTAAATAATGATTGCCACAACAACAGCTACAACTAACATTTACTAAGCATTTACTAGTGTTTTTTTTTTTTTTTTTTTTTAGACACAGTGGTGACTGTTCGATATGCATTATCTTGGCTCATAAAATATGTAACACTCTTATTCCCCTCCACCACCAGAGGAGAAAATGAGACATAAAGAAGTTGATTACCCAAGGTCACATAGCTGGCAAGTGACTGAATCAGGATTCAAGCCAAGACAGTCTCAGGTTCCAGAGCTCAGAATCGTAGGTGAGAAAACAAAGCCAGTAAGTTTAGACAACTCTTAAGAAATTTGGTTGCTTCCAGTACAAGTAGATGGTGCCCAGCTACCACCACTGACTGCTCTGACAGGGATCACAACGGAGGATCCCAGAAAGAGCTGGAGAAAAATGTAGAACAAAATTCTAACTCAAAAAGAAAGACCAGACTTGCTGGACTGACAGAGACTGAAGAAACTCTGACAGTATGGCCCCCAGACACCCTTTCAGCTCAGTAATGATTGAACTATCCTATGGAACAAAACAAGACTAAAGCAGAGTACCAGCCCTGGAGCAGGGACTGGAAGGTAGGAGGGAACAGGACAGCCGGTAATAGGGGACCCAGGGTTGAGAAGGAAGAGTGTTGACATGTCATGGGGTTGTTAACCAGGGTCATATAACAATGTGTGTACTGTTTGATGAGAAACTAGTTTGTTCTGTAAACCTTCATTGAAAGTTCAATTAAAAAAAAAAAATTCTGGTTGGGGAGGAAAGAAAGTGGAGCAATCGTTAGAGGAAGGTAAACAGTTGAAAGTAGATGAGGTTTTCTATTGTTTGCTTGGGTGTTTGAAGATGGAAGAGATTTGATGTGAGTGTGTTAAATTTCTGATGGGAAGGTCCCAATGGCGAGTTGACAGTACCACAGAGAGAAGGGAGAATCAATGCTGTAGGTTTCCAGAGAAAACAGGAGGGATTGGTCACAGAGAGAAGGGAGAATCAATGCTGTAGGTTTGTATTTTGATAGATGGGGGAATGGTGATTTTGTGGGAGAATTCTTGCCTTCCATGCAGGAGACTTAGGTCTGATTCCATGACAGTGCAGCACATGTGCACGTACCACCCATCGGTCAATGAAGGCTTGCATGTTGCCATGATGCTGAACAGGCTTCAGAGCTTCCAGGCTAAGACGGACTAGAAAGAAAAACCTGGTGATCTACTTCTGAAAATCAGCCAATGTAAACTCTATGGATTACAATGGTCTGATCTGGAACTGATCATGGGTATGGTGCAGGACTGGGCAGCATTTCATTCCGTTGTGCGTGGGGTCGCCATGAGTCGAGGGCAACTGGAGTTCAGCTAACGACAACAAAAAACAATTTTAAGTGACATTAAGAAGAAGATGAGTGCAGATCTGGGGGGAAGTGGGAGGAAAACTTCCCACTTAGGGGGTTCCTTTCACATGTCTTCCGTTTTCTATGTGAAGTAGGAGATGAGATGGTCAACTGAGGCTGTGGTGGAGAGGTGGGGAGTCAGAAGTGTGAAAAGAGGGGAAAGGTTTGAAATAGAGGTACAGCAAATTAGGGAGCTGAGGGATTAGAGAAAACTCAGGAATTGTTAAATAGTATTGAGAGCCCTACTGAGGAGTGGTGAGGAATTTATTATTAATCTGCCCTATTAGCATTCAGGTTGCAAGCACAGGGGAAGGGACTGTTCATTTGTTTTGTTAATCTCCGTGAATAGTAGCACCATCCATCCATTTCTGCAAGGCCTTGACACCCTCTTCTTTATACCCGGTATCTAATCAATTACCAAGTCCTATTAGTTTGATGCTCCACATATCTGTATAATCCATCTACTTCTCTCCACCTTAAATGCTACCAAGCCTATGTTCTCATAATCTTCCACGGGAACTATTCAACAGGCTTCTAACACTTTTCACTGAATAGAAACTTCCCTCTCCCATCCATTGTGTACACTGCAGCCAGCATGAATGCCTTATGATGCAAATTTAATCCTGTCACTCCCACTCCATCACTCACCCCACATTAACCTTTCCAAGTGTTTCCAATGCTCTTAGGGCAAAAAAAACAAAAGCCCCAGCATGGCCTCTCCCTTCTGGCACCATTCTACCCCATGATCTCTGTACTCTGGTCAACTGCTCTTCTTTCAGTTCTCTGCACATAGCACCCTTGTTCTCACCACAGGACTTGTTCTTAAAGTCTAATTGTCTTTCCTCTAGTATCAAGTCCATGTTCCATGCAGAAGAAAGACAAGCACAAAAGGCAAAGAACATGCTATTAACTGGGTCTTTGCTATCAGGATGTCACTTCACCCAGCAACTTCTGCTTACATCTCATTGGCCAGAATTATATTACATGGATGCCACTATCTGTAAAAGAAGCTGGAAAAAGATAAAATTTTCGCTGCTCATATTACAACTTCCAAAAAAATCAGGGTTGTATTGTTAAGAAAGAAGGGGAGGATGGATATTAGATAGACAATGCAGTCTCTGCCATAGATGGGTAGGTGTTTTCAGGGTGAAGAGTTAGTTGGTGAAGGGAACTGTTTATAGAAGTGATAACATGAATAAAGGTTCAGATCTGAGCAATATTGTGTATACAGGGAAGAAGTTGCTGAACATTGAGTTAGAAGCAAGGAAAGGATAGAGATGAGGCTAGAGAAGTAGTCAAGGAGCAAATCATAAAGATCCTTCTATGACTTTATCCTTACAACCGGACCAATAAGCAACATCATGATAAATGGAGGAAACATTGAATTTGTCAAGGATTTTATTTTGCTTGGAGCTACAATCAACATCCATGGAAGCAGCAGTCAAGAAATCAATGCATTGGCAAATTGATTCGGAAGACCTCTTTAAAGTGTTAAAAAGCAAAGATGTCACTTTAAGGACTAAGGGGAAACTGACCCAAGCTATGGTGTTTTTAGTTGCCTCATATGCATGAGAAAGCTGGGCAGTGAATAAGGAAAACAGAAGAATTGATGCCTTTGAATTGTGGTGTTGGCAAGAATATTGAGTATACTATGGATTGCCAAAAAGTAGAAGTACAATCAAAATGCTCTTTGGAGGCGAGACTGATGAGCTGTTGTCTCACATACTTAGGACACGTTATTGAGAGGTATAAGTCACTGGAGAAGAACATTGTGCTTGGTAAAGTAGAGGGTCAGCAAAAAAGAGGAAGCCTGTCAATGAGATGGATTGACACAGTTGCTGCAACAATGGGCTCAAACATAACAACAATGAGGATGGCGTGGGACCTGGCAGTGTTTTGTTCTTTTGTACATAGGGTCGCCATGAGTCGGAACCAACTCAGTGGCACGTAACAACAGCAAACAACATGCCATGCTGTGAAGCATAAATTTTATCCCATATGTTAATGTTCTTCAATGGGTTTTTGTATCTCAGGGGATGTCAGTCAAACAAGATGGTCTGTTGGTTATGGAAAGAAAGTGTAGAATTTCTATTTATTTTTATTTCATTCATTTTTAAATTCATGCCACCAGGGATCCATATGTTTCAATATATATACATATATGTAATGCATCGATTAAGCAGTATATGTATAGAATTTGTAAGTAATAAATATACATATATTAGAAATCCATTGTAAAGACTATTTTTGATTAATGACCTGTACAATTAAAATATTTAGAAACCATTACATTAGGCATCAGGAAAGTATTGAACAATTTTAAAGAGGAAATGTCATGGTTAAATTTGCGTTTTTTTTTCCTTTTAGAATACAGAGTTCTTTAAATTAAAAAAAAATTATTTATAAAATTTATAAAAATATTTTTACAATGTTAGTACTTGGAATTACACCTCAACATAGAGAAAACAAAAATTATCACAAGTGGATCAGTAAGCAACATCATGATAAGCAGAGAAAACACTGAATTTGTCCAGGATTTCATTTTACTTGGATCCCCAATCAATGCCCATGGAAGCAGCAGTCAAGAAATCAAATGATGTATTGCACTGGGCACATCTGCTGCAAAAGATCTCTTTAAAATCTTAAAAAGCAAAGATGTCACTTTGATACTAAGGTAAACCTAACCCAAGCCATGGTCTTTTCAATCACCTGATATGCATGTGAAAGCTGGACAGTGAAAAAGGAAGACCAAAGAAGAACCGATGCTTTCGAATTAGGATGTTGGGGAAGAATACTAAATAGATTGCCATAAGGATGAACAAATCTGTCTTGGAAGAAATATAGCCAGAATGCTCCTTAGAAGTGAGGATGGCTAAATGAATACTTTGGACATGTTATCAGGATAAACCAGTCCCTGAAGAAGGATATCATGTTTGGTAAAAGAGAGGATCAACGAAAAATAGGAAAGCCCTCAACAAGATGGACTGACACGGTGGCTACAGCAGTGGGCTCAAGCATACCTACTATTGTGAGGATGGCACAGGACTGAGCAGATGTTTATTCTGTAACATAAAGGGTCTCTATAAGTTGGAACCAACTTGATGGAACCTAACAACATAAGGACAACAGTACTTTGAAAAAAAAAAAAATAGGGGACACGTACTCCATTTTGCACGTGAGTTAACTGAAGCCCAGGAAGGTTAAGTGATTAGAGGAAATCTCGTAATTAGTTTGTGGCAGAGCTGAGGCTCAAACAGGTCTTTTCTCTTGATTCTCTGTGTGTTTTCCCTGCAAAATGCTTCCTTTCTTCCTGAATGTTCATCCTCATTCTTCAGCAATTAATCACCTTGTTAGAAACCCGGCTGGCATAGTGGTTAAATGCTATGGCTGCTAACCAAAGGGTTGACAGTTCATATCCTCCAGGCGCTCCTTGGAAACTCTATGGGGCAGTTCTGTTCTGTCCTATCGGGTCGCTATGAGTTGGAATCAACTTGATGCCAACTGGGTTTGGGTTTGATTTGGGGGTTTATTAGGACCACGGACTGTTAGAGTCAAGAAGGGAGTTGTTTTCTAATAAGCATTAAAACCAAGAAAATAGAACTTTTTAGAAATGAGTCATTAGTTTAGACTTAGTATTCTATTGAGTGTTCAGCTGTTAACCTGGAAGTTTCTAGGCACAGATTCCTTCAAGACTCTGTTTTCGTGATGTCAAAACCATCAGAAAGTTCAGATTAGACAGTCTATTTGAAAGACTTTTTGACACTGTAGTTGCAAAGCTAACAGTCTATGTAAGAGAGTGAACTGAGCAGTTTTCACTGCACTGATTTGCTAAGTGTCTTAGTCATCTAGTGCTGCTGTAATGGAAATACCATAAGTGGATGGCTTTAACAAAGAAAAGTTTATTCTCTCACAGTCCAGTAGGCTTGAAGTCTGAATTCAGGGCATAGGCTCCAGGGGAAGGCTTTCTCTCTCTGTCAGCTCTGGAGGAAGGTCCCTGTCTTCAGTCTTCCCTTGGTCTGGGAGCATCTCAGCACAGGAACCTCAGGTCCAATGGATGCACTCTGCTCCTGGTGCTGCTTTCTTGGTGGTATAAAGTCCCCAACTCCCTGTTGCTTCTTTTTTTTTTTTTTTTTAATATAAAAGGTGGTGCAGGCCACACCATAGGGAAACTCCCTTTACATTGGATGAGGGCTCTGACCTTAGTAAGGGTGTTACAATTCCACCCAAATCCTCTTTAATGTAACATTACAATCACAAAATAGAGGGCAACCACACAATACTGGGAATCATGGCCCAGCCAAATTGATACACACATTTTTTGGGGGGACACAATTCAATCCATTACAGTAAGACAAGAGACTTTCCAAGGAGTACACTGTCCCACTTCATCTCAGCACTGTGATTATAAAGAAACGTGTTTCCCCTGGGGAATGTATATGCCTTTGGATACATTTCACAGAGAGTATCTTGTAAAAGCTGATAGGAGAAAAATCTGATTTATAGAATCCTATTTCCTGATGCTGTGAATACTAGTTCTGGACTTTGCTAACTACTTTTTGGCCAGTGTAACTGATTTATTCTCCCCATGCCATCGTTAGCCCAGGCGTGCAGACTCTGGAACAATAGGGGCTCTCCGATAGCCAGATGATAAACAAAATCTGTACTCTCCTGGGCATACTAAACTATGCAGAGAATTCAGTTTATAGGGGAACAGACCAAGGGTTAGGTGTCTCCAATGAATGTGTTTGTCAAGTTGATGATCATGTTTACCAAGATCCTTTTATTACCAGATGAGTCTTCTTTTAGTGGCTTAGATCACCCTGAAATTTTTTTCAAAAACCAGCCTGACTTTAGGACCACCTCTGGGCTTGCCAGACACAAAGCTAAAGTGAAGCCTGTAGTCTTCATGGTGACAACCTCCAACCTCAAGTACAATTATGTGAATCATGGACAAATGTTTTCACACTTTATCTAGTCCTTGGCCCTACAAAAATGATCATTTATTTAAAGGTGAGAGGTTAGTTATCTATAAAGAAACGTATTTGGATGTAAAATCTTGATTGTTACTATTAGGCGCCGTCAAGTCAGTTGCGACTCCTAGTGACCCTGTGTACAACAGAACGAAGCGCTGCCTGGTCCTGTGCCATCCTCACAATCATTGTTATGCTTAAGTCCATTGTTATTGTTACAGTCTATCTCATTGAGGGTCATCCTCTTTTTCCATATGAGGTGATTGAAAACACCATGGCTTGGGTCAGGTGCACCTTAGTCTTCAAAGTGACATCTTTGTTTTTCAACACTTTAAGAAGGTCTTTTGCAGTAGATTTGCCCAATACAATGCATCTTTTGATCTCCTGACTGCTGCTTCCATGGGTGTTGATTGTGGATCCAAGTAAAATGGAATCCTTGACAACTTCAATCTTTTCTCCATTTATCATGATATTGCTCATTGGTCCAGTTGTGAGGATTTTTATTTTCTTTAAGTTGAGGTGCAATCCATACTGAAGGCTGTGGTCTTTGATCCTCATCAGTAAGTGATTCAAGTCCTCTTCACTTTCAACAAGCAAGGTTGTGTCTTCTGCATAATGAAGGTTGTCTGTGAGTCTTCCTCCAATTCTGTTCTTCTTCATATAGTCCAGCTTCTTGTGTTATTTGCTCAGCATACAGATTGAATAGGTATGGTGAAAGGATACAACCCTGACACACACCTTGTTCTGTTTGAATGACTGCCTCTTGATCTATGTTCAGGTTCCTCATGAGCAAAATTAAGTGTTCTGGAATTCCCATTCTTCACAATGTTATCCATAATTTGTTATGATCCACACAGTCAAATACCTTTTGGTAGTCAATAAAACATACAATGTCAGAAGAGACTCTGAAACTCGTTCTTGAACATCGAGTAGCTAAAGCAAAAGGAAGAAATGAAGTAAAAAGGCCAAACAGAAGATTTCCAAGGGCGGCTCAAGAAGACAAATTCAAGTATTATAATGACATGTGCATAGACCTGGAGTTAGAAAACCAAAAGGAAAGGACAGGCTCAAGATGTCTCAAGCTGAAAGAAATGAAGAAAAAATTCAACCCTCTAGTTGCAATATCGAAGAACCCTCCTGGGAAAATATTAAGTGACAAAGGAAACATCAAAAGAAGATAGAATTGGTAGATGTTCAGCCATTTCAGAAGGTAGCATATAATCAGAAACCAATGATGCTGAAGGAAGAGGTCCAAGCTGCACTGAAGGCATTGGTGAAAAACAAGGCTTTAGGAACTGAGAGAATACCAACTGAGATGTCTTAACAAATGGGTGCAGCCCTGGAAGTGCTCAGTTATCTATGCCAAAGAAAGACAGCTACCTTATTTGTGCATATTCAAAGAAAGGTGATCCAACAGAATGTGGAAATTATTGAACACTCATTAATATCACACAGAAGTAAAATTTTGCTGAAGGCCATTCCAAGGAGGAGGCTGCAGCAGCACATCAACAAGGAACTGCCAGAAAATCAAAGCTGGATTCAGAAGAGGACGTGGACCTCAATATCAATGCTGATGTCAGATGGATCCTGGCTGAAAGCAGACAGTACCGGAAAGAATTTTGATTATATTAAGAGAAATATAGTTGTGTGTGTGTGTTTATAGCAGTTTTGCTTTATTTGACAATCCGGCATAGTCTTCAAGATGTAGTTTGGACATTGAAATATCAGCATTTCTAGGATGTTCTAATGCCTTATGGGCACAATAAGAAAGAAGATTTGGAATCCATTATATACTAAGTAATTTTATGGCCACTTGTTAATAACCATACATAAAACTAGAGTTCTTGACTTTTGCTACTAAAAATACAAGCTGCTGCTTTAACAAAATCTCAAATTACAGTGGCTTAAACAAGAGAGAATTTTATTTCTCTGGGTGCAGGGCTGGTACTCCACCTAAATGGATTCAAGGATCTCGGTTCTTTAACTGTTGTTCTGCCATGCATGGAGTTTTTGCCTCATGCTTAAAGGAAGAACCATTTCAGCCGTTGGAAAGGAACACACGCTCCTTACATTTAAGGTCATGAACAAGAAGTTATGCACATCTCTTACTCCATTCTATTGATCAGAACCTAGTCACAAGGCCAGAACTAGCTGCAAGAGCTACTGGGAAATGCATTTTTAGCAAGTCGCAGTGTGCCCAGTTGAAATGCCTTTCTACTGTAGAAGGAGAGAATGTATATTGGGTAGCCAACTGTCAGCCATGCTGATCAAGTTCAGTGTGAGTTTTCCAACATCTTTTTTCTATCTTTACCAGAAATGAGTCAAATCCTGTGAAATTATCTTTAAATCTACCTAAATCATACTTAAACAGGGCACTATAAGAACTAAACTTTGTCGAATATCTACTATCTTCTATGGTTTTCACATACAAAAACAAAACAACAACAACAAAAACCTGTTGCTGTCGAGTCAATTCCAACTCATAGTGACCCTATAGGACAAAGTAGAACTGCCCCATAGGGTTTCCAAGGAGCAACTGGTGGATTTGAACTGCTGACATTTTGGTTAGCAGCTGAGCTTTTAACCACTGTGCCACCAGAACTCTGTAATTATTATCACAGCCATGAAATAGTATTATTCCTTCTGTTTTACAGGAAAGAAAATTCAGACTCAGAGAGGTAAAATAATGTCACAAGCCAAAAAGTGGTATATATGGCAAATTTTAATTAGTTATGAAGAGGAGCCCTGGTGGTGCAGTGGTAAAGATCTCCGCTGTTACCAAAAGGTCAGCAGTTTGAATCCACCAGCCGCTCACTGGAAACCTTATAGGACGGTTCTACTCTGTCCTACAGGGTCACTATGAGTCGGAATCAACTCAACAGCAATGAGTTTTTAGTTATGAAGAAGAACACAGCATCAGGATTGGAGGATGTCTTAGACTGGGTTCTCTAGAGAAACAAAACCAGTAATGCTTATAAATATATATAAAAAAATAGAGAGATATATATTAAGGAAACAGCTCATGTGATAGTAGGGGTTGGAATGTCTCAAGTCCTTGGGTCAGGATAGAGGCCTTTCCCTATTCACAGATCCGCAGGTGCTGGTGAATCCAAGATGAGCAGTTTGGAGAGCAGGGATCCCTCTCACAGGTTGTGAAGGTTGAGGAATCCCTGAGGTCTGCAGGCAAGCCCGCAAGGTTTCTCCTGAGTCAGCTGCAGGGGCTGGGAAACCCAAGATAGGCAGGTCGGGGAGCAGGACTCTTGCTCGCAGGCCATGAAGTTCGGCGAACCCCAAAATGGACAGGTAGGCTGCTAGCTTAAGTCCCAAGAACCAGAGATCAGGCGAGAGACAGCTGTTGCATCCAGAACAAGCCAACAACCTTTGCAAGGCAAGCAGGAAAAGGAAGTAGTCGGCAGAAGGCGGAGAGATGAAGGCTGAGTGGGGTGTGAGCCACCACAGGCCCCACCACTGCCGGCACCACTCAGCAGATTCCATCAACAGGAAAGTGATCACAACATTATACAACTGCCAAAACACTGAAAATCATGGCCCAGCCGAGTTGACACACAACCTTAACCATCACAGAGGAAGACTAATTAACAGCCTGTTATGCAGATGATGTGACCTTGCTTGCTGAAAGTAAATAGGATTTGAAGCACTTCAGTATGGATTATGCCTCAATATAAATGAAAAAAAAAAAAAAAAACTCCTCACAACTGGACTAATAAGCAACATCATGATAAATGGAAAAAAGATTAAAGTTGTCAAGGATTTTATTTTGCTTGGATCCGCAACCAATGCCGATAGGAGCAGCAGTCAAGAAAGCAAATGACACATAGCATTGGGCAACTCTGCTGCAAAAGACTTCTTTGAAGTGTTAAAAAGCAAAGATGTCACTTTGAGGACTAAGGTGCATCTGACCCAAGCCATGGTATTTTTAATTGCCTGGTGTGCATGTGAACCCCCATGTGTCTGTCAGTTTGTCGTACTCTGGGGGATTATGTGTTGCTGTGATGCTGGAAGCTATGCCACTGGTATTCAAATACCAGCAGGGTCACCCATGGCAGACAGGTTTCAGCTGAACTTCCAGACTAAGACAGACTAGGAAGAAGGACCTGGCAGTCTACTTCTGAGAAGATATAGCCAGTGAAAACCTTATGAATAGCAGCTGAGCTTTGTTTGGTATAATGCTGGAAGATGAGCCCCTCAGGTTGGAAGGCACTCAAAAGACAACTGGGGAAGAGCTGCCTGCTCAAAGTAGAGTTGACCTTAATGATGTGAATGGAGTCAAACTTTTGAGACCTTCATTTGCTTATGTGGCATGAGTCTAAATGAGAAGAAACAGCTGCAAACGTCCATTAAAAATCAAAATGTGGAATGTATTAAGTATGAATCCAGGAAAATTGGATGTTGTCAAAAATGAAATGGAAAGCATAAAGTTCAATATCCTAGGCATTAGTGAGCTGAAATGGACTGGTATTAGCCATTTTGAATTGGACAATCATGTGGTCTACTATGCTGGGAATGACAGCTTGAAGAGAAATGGTATTGGATTCATCATCAAAAAGAACATTTCGTGATCTATCCTGAAGCACAACGCTGTCAGTGATAGAATATCCATATACCTACAAGGAAGACCAGTTGATACGACCATTATTCAAATTTACGCACCAACTACTGAAGCCAAAGATGAAGAAACCGAAGACTTTTACCAACTTCTGCAGTCCGAAATTGATCAAACATGCTGTCAGGATGCATTAATAATTACTGGAGATTGGAACGGGAAAGTTGGAAAGAAAGAAGTATCGGTAGTTGGAAAATATAGCCTTGGTGATAGAAATGATGCCAGAGATCACATGATAGGATTTTGTAAGACCATGGACTTCTTCATTGCAAATACCTCTTTTCACCACATAAACGGTGACTATACACGTGTACCTTGCCAGATGGAATGCACAGGAATCAAATCAACTACATCTGTAGAAAAAGACAATGGAAAAGCTCAATATCATCAGTCAGAACAAGGCCAGGGATCAACTGCGGAACAGACCATAAATTACTCATATGCAAGTTCAAGTTGAAATTGAAGAAAATTAGAACAAGTCCATGAGAGGCAAAGTAAGAACTTGAGTATATCCCACCTGAATTTAGAGGCCATCTCGAGAATAGATTTGACGCATTGAACACTAATGACCAAAGACCAGACGAGTTGTGGAATGGCATCAAAGACATCATACATGAAGAAAGCAAGAGGTCATTAAAAAAACAGGAGGGAAAAAAAAAAGACCAAAATGGATATCAGAAGAGACTCTGAAACTTGTTTTTGAACATCTAGTAGCTAAAGTGAAAGGAAGAAATGATGAAGCAAAAGAGTTGAACAGAACATTTTAAAGGGCAGCTTGAGAAGACAAAGTATTATAGTGATATGTGCAAAGACCTGGAGATGGAAAACCAAAAGAGAAGAACACGCTCTGCATTTCTCAAGCTGAAAGAACTGAAGAAAAAATTCAACCCTCGAGTTGCAGTATTGAAGGATTCTGTGGGGAAAACATTAAATGATTTACAAAACATCAAAAGAAGATGGAAGGAATACAGAGTCACTGTACCAAAAAGAATTGGTTGGCTTTCAGCCATTTCAGGAGGTACCATATGAGCAGGAACCAATGGTTCTAAAGGAAGAAGTCCAAGCTGCACTGAAGGCACTGGCAAAAAACAAGAGTCTAGGAATTGATGCAATACCAATTGAGATGTTTCACAAAAGAGATGCAGTGGTGGAAGCACTCACTCATCTATGCCAAGAAATTCGGAAGACAGCTCCCTGGCCAATTGACTGGAAAAGATCTATATTTATGCCTATTCCCAAGATAGGTGATACAACTGAATGTGGAAATTATAGAACAATATCATTAATATCACATGCAAGTAAAATTTTGCTGAACATCATTCAAAAGTGGTTGCAGCAGTATATCAACAGGGAACTGCCAGAAGTTCAAACTGGATTCAGAAGAGGACACAGAATCAGGGCTATCATTGCTGGTGTCAATTGGATCCTGGCTGAAAGCAGAGAATACCAGAAAGATGTTTACCTGGATTTTATTGACTATGCAGAGGCATTCGACTGCGTGGATCATAACAAAATATGGATAAGATTGTGAGGAATGGGAATTCTGGAACACTTAATTGTGCTCATGAGGAACTTGTACACAGATCAAGAGGCAGTCATTTGAACAGAACAAGGGGATACTACATGATTTGGAGTCAGGAAGGGTGTGCGTCAGGGTTGTATCCTTTCTCCATACCTATTCAATACATATGCTGAGAAAATAATCCAAGAAGCTGGACTATGTGAAGAAGAATTGAGCAACAGGATTGGAGGAAGACTCATTAATAACCTGCATTGTGCGGATGGCACAACCTTGCTTGCCGAAAGTGCAGAGGACTTGAAGCACTTACTGATGAAGATCAAAGACCACAGCCTTCAGCATAGATTACACCTCAACATAAAGAAAACAAAATCCTCACAACTGGACCAGTAAGCCACACCATGATAAATGGGGAAAAGATTGAAGTAGTTAAGGATTTCATTTTACCTGGATCCACCATCAACACCATGGAAGCAGCAGTCAAGAAATCAAAAGACGCAGTGCATTGGGCAAATCTGCTTTAAAAGACCTCTTTAAAGTGTCGAAAAGCAAAGATGTCACCTTGAAGACTAAGGGTGCGCCTGACCCAAGCCATGGTGTTTTCATTCGCCTCCTATGCATGTTAAAGCTGGAAGATGAATAAAAAAAGACTGAAGAAGTATTGACACCTTGTAATTGTGGTGTTGGAGAAGAATATTAAATATACCATGGACTGCCAAAAGAAAGAACAAATCTGTCTTGGACAAGTGCAGCCAGATGCTCCTTAGAAGCAAGGGTGCTGAGACTATGTGTCACATACTTTGGATGTATAGTCAGGAGGTATCAGTCCCTGGAGAAGGATATCATGCCTGGTAAAGTAGAGGGTAAGCAATAAGGAGGAAGATCCTCAATGAGTTGTACTGACACAGTGACTCCAACAATGGACTTAACAATAACGATTGTGAGGATGGCACAGGACCAGGCAGTATTTTGTTCTGTTGTTTATAGGATTGCTATGAGTCGGAACTGACTTGATGGCACCTAATGATGACAACGGCATGTGAAAGCTGGACAATGAATAAAAAAGACCAAAGAATTGACTTATTTGAATTACGATGTTGGTGAAGAATATTGAATATACCATGGACTACCAGAAGAATCTGTCTTGGAAGAAGTACAGCCAGAATGTTCCTCAGAAGGGACGATGGCGAGACTTTGTCTTATGTACTTCAGACTCTTTATCAGGGGAGACTAGTCTATGGATTAGGACATCATGCTTGGTAAAGTAGAGGGCCAGTGAAAAAGAAGACCCTCAATGAGATGGATTGACATAGTAACTGCAACAATAGGCTCAAACATAGCAATGATTTGGGGAATGGCACAGGACCAGGCAGTGTTTTCATTCCAGTCATTTGGTTGCAGTAAGTCGGAAGCAACTCGACAGCACCTGAGAACAACAATAACAAGTTATTACAAAAGTTGATTTTGGGAGAAGCAAGTGAACTGACTTCCCCTCTCTGGGCCTCTATTTTCTCTTTTATAAACTGAGGAGACTGAACTGTATCAGTGGTTCTCAAACTGCAATGGGTATTAGAACCATCTGGAGGGCTTGCTAAAACACTGATTGCTGGGCTGTACCTTCGGAGTTTGTGATTCAGAAGATTTTTGTAGGTCCTGAGGCTGGCATTTCCAACAAGTTCCCAAGTCATGTTCCTCAGCCATACTTTGAGACCTCATAGACCAGATCATCTCTGAAATTCCTTCCAGCAGGAGGGGTGGGAGGTGGGGGAGGTCATCAACCTAACTAGCTTCATTAGTGTCCTGCTTTGTTGGGTGATCAGAAATACTAGTATTTGATGTAGTGATAGCCCAACTACTTTGTCCAAGGTGGATAGTTGTTTAAGAAAATTCTAAACATAAATGGAAGAACAGTCTGATGACAATCACTCCTTCATGTAGTCATTCAATCATTCAGTTGTTGTTGCACAAATATTTATTGAGCATAGCATATGCCAAGTATTGAGCCAAGTAATTGTGCTACCATACCAGCCTTAAAGATACAGGAGATTAAGGCAGACCTGTATGCCCTTAATGTATGGAGAAACGGACTGTTAAAAAAAAAAAATACTTACCAGTAAAGCGGGAATAGAAGGGACTAAGAGAATAAGAACCTCTTCTCTGGAATTTATATTTATAACTTCAAACGTTACCTTAACAGGTTTTTGTTTTTTTGCTGTGGTCTTAAAGTCATAAATTGCTTATTCTCTGCATCTAGTTTGATTTTTGTTCTTTTCTTTTTGAGGTATTTCTTTATTGTGCCAGTTCAGTAAGTGGTATTTTCATTTAATTCCTGCCAACCTAAACATTGCCTTCATGTCCTAGATGAAACCTTCGTTTTGTTTGAAATTTGCATTTTCATTTTTAGCAGGTAGTGACAGTTGAAATCAACAGCAAGAGCAGAAGCCCTTGTCTAAAGCAATTTCCTCACAATTATTCAATGAAATTAGGAGACCTAGGGAAATGAATTCAAATCGTCATCTCCAGCCTTTACCCCCAGCATTTTGGCCTTTTTAAGAATAAAAGCTGAAGGGTGCAGGTTTCTTGAAGGGAGGATGTCTAGTATAAAAACAGAAGGAAAAGAAATAGAGTAGGGATGACAGTTATCATTTGTTGAGTGTGTATTATATGCCAGAGTCTTTTGCCAAGCGTTTCCATGACTTATCTCAGGTAAACTTTCAAACAACCAATGCAGTAGGTACTATTATTATCTCCCTTTCACAGACATAAAAATTGAGGCTCACAGAGATTGAGAAACTGACCCAAAGTCTCAGGGTTCTTTGATAGAGAGGCAGGAACTCAAAACCAGAGCTTTCTGACTCCAAAAACTGATGCTTTTTACCAGTAAAGTATACCCCCAGTCATTTCAGTTCATGCATTTTTCATAGGGATGGTGCTGACTCATTTGGTTTACTGGTTTTGTGACTCATCTCACCGAACTGGCCAGATCTGATGTATCTTCTGCACTCAGGCTTGTATCTACTTTTTTTCCTGCCCTCTTTTCTAGTGTGTCTACCTTCTCCATCATTCTCTTCCTTTCTATTGCCCAATGTTACTTAAAGGAATACCTTCTTGTGGACCATCTCTGTGATACAGTAGAAGTCTGGTAAGCTTGCCAGGGAGTAAAAGTGCATTTGTTCAAGACTATAATGTTTATTTGAAAGAGCCTTTAAATCACAGCTCTGACTTTTTTATTAGCCTCATTCTATATCCTTGTGATTGGAAAATGCATCAGTAAGTAATGACTCTGTGAAGAGTCCCTATCACCTGCATTATTTTAAAAGATTTGGTAATAAAAAGCACTCAAATTATTGGTAATCCATCATTAATGTGAAGTAAATAATATATGTTTTCAATTAAAATTCACCATGATAGTGATATAGGCTTTTAAAAACACTTTTTTTTAAGTCACTCAGACCTGTAGAAGATAGGTTAACTATCACTAAAAAAATCACTAAGGGATATGTAAACACTTAACCTGAGGGGTTCAGTTTTATTTATTTTTTTCTTCTGTTCTGCCAAAAACAGGATTCTACTCTTTTAAAGAAAGAGAGTAGTTTGATTTTTCAAGTTCATTTAAATGGTTCAAAATCTTGGCTAGCAAACACCTTTTTAAAAAAAATCAATTTTTCGATATTTTTGAGTGAATCAGACCCATATAGTTACATTTCCCTTAAGGGGGCTATGCTTTCAACATAATTAGAGAGGCAGCTTTATAGATCTTGAGCTACTGTGCTTGGAAAATATCCTTTGATTTCTTATGAACCCCAAATCTTTGATGAAATGGGACAGAGCTGAGATCCACTTCCCAGCTTAATCACTGGCTGTCAGAATCGACTCAATGGCAACGGGTTTTGGTTTGGTTGGTATATGACCAGTAGTATAAAGAGAATGCTAAATTGCCACCTAATCTGTGTTTCCTTTTTCTTTTTATTAATGAAACCCAGACTTTGAGCTTGCATATGGCTTGTTAGTTAAAGCCTGTGTTTCCCAGCCTCCTTTGCAGCTGGCATGATCATCTAGGTCCTGTTACACAGCCAAGTTAGGAATTGAAACCAGTCAGTCTAAATCTAGAGCTTTCTCTAAGTCACTATGGGAAAGTGACTTGATGTCATTTAAAAACCAAGCAAAAGCTGGAGTCAAACCCCAGCTTTTTCCCATATAGGAGACCTATCCCCTAGACCTAACTTAGTCACTAATTACCTGAGTGACCTTTGGCATGTCACTTAACCCCCTGTGGAGGTATGATAATACCTCCCCTGGCTTACTGAGCATCCAGTCCGAGCCAGGTACTATGCCAGGTACACAGATACGTGAGTGACAGCCCTGCCCAAAAGGAGCTCACAAGTTGGTCAAGGAGACAAGGCCTGAACACTTGAAAAAATGAGGAACAGTAAGAGGAATACAGTACAGTAACACTAATCAGTCCTGAGAATTCCCTGTGCTTGGTATGTGGCAGGCAGCCAGTGAGTTTTTCTGGAACTGAAGTACCAGTGCACAATTAAGTGCTGTGTGAGGCAGGCAGAAATAAGTGTTGTGAATAAAAAGGAGGGGAGACCTTGGGGTCAGAGGGTTGAAGGAGACTTAGTAAGTGTTCAGTTAATGTTGGTTGAATCAGGAAACAAAGGGTCCTCACAGATTTGATAGGATTTGTGTAGGTGGGGGTAAGTTAGACCGCTCTCTCCCTCTTGCTCTCTCTCTGTCCCAGGTTTAGTTCCTTGAACATACTCCATGCTCTCCTCCCTTAATACCTACACAAATACTACTCCCTCTGCCTGTCATACTTTGCCAGACTCTCTTCCTAGCTGCTCATCCTGCTAGTCTCAGGTTAAAGAACACTCTACAGGGAGCTCTCATCAGTAGACCAGATCTCACTTACATACCCACCCTGTATGCTGGAATCCCACCAAACATGGAGGATTTGGTTCTGAAGTCAGTGCATACTATGAAAATTTCATCAGCCAGAATTATCTTTGAAATATCTTAGGAAGCTGTCTTAGTCATCTAGTGCTACTATAACAGAAACACCTCAAGTGGATGGCTTTAACAAAGAGAAATTAATTTTTTTCCACAGTAAAGTAGTCTAAAAGTCCAAATTGAGGGCATCAGCTCCAGGGGAAAGCATTCTTTTTCTCTGCTGCCTTCTCGTCAATCTTTCCCCGGACTAAGAACTTCTCCACTCAGGGACCCGGGATCCAAAGGATGTGCTGTGCCCCTGGCACTGCTTTCTTGGTGGTATGAGGTCCCCCTCTCTGCTCACGTCCTTTTCCTTTTATCTCTTGTAAGATAAAAGGAGGTGCAGGCCACACCCCAGGGAAACTCCCTTCACATTGGATGGGGGGGGTGACCTTAGGGTGTTATAATCTCACCCTAATCCTCTTTAACATAAAATTACAATCACAAAATGGAGGATGACCACACAATACTGGGAATCATGGCCTAACCAAGTTGACATTTATTTTGGGGGAACACAATTCAGTCCATGACAGAAGCTGCCTCCACAATGAAAACTGACAGTCTTTCAGTAAATCCAGCCCAGGCAATCATTCCAGTATTTCTGTTTCCTTTGTTTGAGATAGTTGGCCTCTTTTAGGGTCTAGGTCGTATGAAAAAAAACCCTCATTTTTAAATTTTAGAGTTCAGGTCGCATACAGCCCAGCAAGTTGTGCACTCCAAGGAGTGTCAGTGCATAGACTGTGATGTGCATGGTGCCCCCTGAGTTGTTCAGTGCACACTGAACTATGTACGCAGTGGTCCTGTTAGAGTCGTGTGCAGCAAAAGGAGATAGTCATGCTGGGAGACATACATAGAAACTGAAGGCAACCCAGGGAAGAACTGATTTATATCCATTCCAGGGCTGGGCTCATTGAGTAGGATGGTGAAATAAATCACTTGCATTATTTATATTGTTTAATTTCTCTCTGCTTCTCTTTTATTTGTATCCTGAATGCCACATACAAATGAATTTGTGTGTCATTTTTTTTTTTATCTATACAAAACCACCATTCTTCTGCACTTCCTTTTGTAACATTCATCATATTTGAATTTTTCCTGATCATTTGTAATTACTGGTTTAATGTTCCTGCTAGATTTATATACATTCAGTGAGGGTAAGGACCGTGTCCATCGGTGCCCCAGCACTGGCACCAGCACAATACCTGGCACACAGTTTGTCTGAGAAAGTCCACATTCAGACACTGATGAAGCTTTCCACTAGCCCGCCATTGGGAAGATCCTCTAAACTTCTTTCTCGGTTACTCAGCATAGAGTCCTGTAGGTGCACAGGCACTAATTAAGCCAATGCGGGGGTGGGGGGGGCGGGGGAGTAAAACTTGCCTGGGCTAGTGCTGCTCTGATGACACAGAAACCCCTGAAACGGATCATTATCCGGAGACTTGATATATACCCAAAGGCCGAAAGAGCTGGGGACCACCTCGGCTCATTATCACCTCATTGAGCTCCCCTAACTCTAAATGCCCTTCTCACCAGTCCCCTCCACCCCCAGCCCCTAAGGCTTCCCCTCGGCCTGGCTTTGACTGAGGCTCTCTCAAAAAAGTAAACATCTTAGAAAAATGATCTACAACATACATCAAAGCTGGATTCTGAAAAGGCTAACCTGTAACAGTAGCATCTTCTCCTTTTAATTTTTTTCTTTTATCTCAAAAAGAGTCTAAAAGTAAAAATAATAATTAAGGACAATTTTAAACGTAAATTAAAGCAGAAAAAAATTAATCTTACCACTCTAATACCCTGATACAATTTTAGTTCACTTTGCGATTTTTTTCGGTGCAAATTCAACACAACTGAAACCCTACTGTATATGCTAGTTCCTAGCCTGCCATTTTAAAGTGACATTATTGCATATTCATATTTACATTTTTTCATTATGCTCTTTATAAGCATTCTTTTCGTAAACAACAAACGATGCCATCAAATGATCTTAAGATGATCATTTCTATCAAAGCTGGGCACTTAGATGTTTTCAATACAATATAAATACTATATAAGTGCTCATTAAAAACATTGTAAAGAACCTCTTAATTTATTTTTATTTATATTTTGCTTCTTAAAGGTTGCTAGATTTTAAATTACTCGGTAAAAGGATATAGACTTTAAAATATTTTTTTAATTAAAGATTATAACCAAAGCATATTTGGTGAAAAAGACTTGAAAATTAAAAATTTCAGCCAACTCTCATCTTTGAGAGATAGCATCTTTTGATATACTTTCTTTTGTTTTTTAATGTACATATATAAAGTATATGTGTTTACATATATGTATGTGTGTGTGAATGCATGTATATATGTGCGCACATATGTATAATATATGTATATAATAGGTAATATAGAAAATACAATGATATTCATAATGCCTATATACTAATACCATATGATTATTTTATATATTGAAATAATAAATAATATCATTAGAATATCTTCAAAATATATTTTTAACTTGCTGTGTAATACAGTGATTTAATTAACAACATTCTTCTTGTACCTACTTAATATTTTCTGATTTCTATTTTTCTATTTAAAAATGCTGTTTTAGTTAATTCATGATTATTTCTGTAAGAATTAAGGATTTTTGTGTTTGCACACATATCTTTGTCAGCATTTATGTTATTTGTTGGGATAAATTACAGTAAAGAATTTACTAAGTCAAAAAAGGTATAAGCATTTTTAAGGCTTTTGATATATATCGTCAAATTACAGAAAAAGATTATACCAATTTGCATTTTCAACAGTAAGATTGTAATTTATTTTATTTTAATTTGTATTTCTTTGACAGTGAGGTTGACTTTTTCTCATGTTTATTATTCATGTTTATTTTTTCTGTGAATTGTATCCTTTAAAGGATAATAACATTTAAATGTTCTTGACACATATATAGAAACATATTTTAAAGGAAGTTACTGTGATGCAAAAAAAAAAAAGACAGGAAATACACTCAGGTAAAACACGAAGAATTGAATTTCCTGATTTACTCTTTCATATGGGGCCACAGGTCTACCTCCGAAAACGTCAAAATTTTTCTCTATCTAGTTTCAGTCTTGTAAAGCCTTAATGCACACTTTCGTGTTGTCCCGGTTGGAGGCAAGGGATCGGGCTGTGTCATTTCCTGGGGTCTCATCCTCTTAGCTCTGGAACTCTGTAAGAGAATGGATGAACGCAGTTAGGACGATAAAGGTATAATAATTTAACTCTCAGTTGTTTTAGGCCAGCTACCAGATTCGCTTCCACCACTGTTCCCCATCATCTTGGTAATATGTATTATTTATTTATTTTATTTGTGTTCTTATTGTCCCCATCATAATATGTGTGTACGTATGTATACTGTATGAATATCGTAATATCAGTTGATACTTAAAATGCAGAGCCTGATGGGCCTTGAAGTAAGGCATTTAAAGTTTTCCTGGGTGTAATAGAAGGCTACTGGAGGGTTTTCAGGAGGGAAATGATGTGATGATTGAGCTTTTTAACCATCGAGTATCTACCACATAGCAGGTGCTAGGTAGATACCAGAAATGCAATACTGAACAGACACTGTTGCCCACAAGGACAGTATAGTGTGATGAGGAAGACAGAGCAGACTGTGCCAGTAAATTACAGCAGCATATCCCACATTGTGCACTCTGGAACTTGAGATGAGTTTTAGGAAAAAAGAAATTCCACGATCAGATCAGTTTGGGGAATCATATTTTATATATTTCCTTAGGAGTGTCATTGCACACCAGCATATGAAAATCTCTGAGAATTGTCGCAGTGTAGGAGCTTGCGTAATGTAGTTCAGCTTGCCATTTCCTAAAAGTAATTGACACGAAGAGCTGCCTTCAAATAACAGCCTTTGACATCTTTTTAACACACATTGTCTGAAACATATCCTGGGAAACACTGAATTAAGGAAATACAGCAATCAAGGTATACGCCAGGCTATGGGTATACTGAGGGGGGACCTAACACAACTCAGGGATGTGGAGGGGGTAGGCTTTCAGGGTAGCCCTCCTGGAGGAGGTGACCCCTGAGTTGCCTCCTGAGGGATGAATAAAGGTTAGCCATGTGAAGAAGCAGGGTAAAATATGCTCGAGATAAGGAATAGCCTGAGCACAGACATGGAGGTCCAAACAGCCTGCTTCATCATCCTTGCAAAATGCATTTACAAGTTTCAAGCAAGAAGAGGAAAAGAGAATTTTTCAAGCCTGTCTTGCAACTGAATGGAAATAAGTGTTTTAAAAAAGTAGAGACAGACCTGAATGCCATTCTCCTAAATGAGTTTTTAATATGCACTGCCGATTCTGTTGTGCAGTTGGCCCCTGTTCCCTGTTGCCCTAGCCTGTCCATCTAGCTCTCATGCCTTTCTACACCTTCCTCTTTCTCTCTGTCTGCACATTCTGTGAAAGGCCAGACAGAAGCCCCTTGCTGTGCATGATTCTTCCCTGTGTCAGCGGGCTCAGCCTTCCTGGAAGCGTGGATTTCCTGTTAGTACCTACAGCCCTCTCGGCGCTGCTATTTCTGTCTTCGCATTGTTTCTGAATAATTTCTCACCACTGCTTTCTCTTCCCCTCCCCAAATTCATCCAGGCCCATTTTTACAGCCGATTTTTGCAAGGCAGCATAATTAGAGGATGCCACATTTCCCTGCAGGAGCATATTCTCCTGCACAGCAGGACACCAGGGAATGAGAAAAGTTCACAGATGCAGGAGGTTCTCCCTCCTGTGCACCCCGACCCCTCCACTTGTTATAGGGATTCTTTGCAGAGGCTATTTTTTCTTCATCATTAAAAAAAAATCATCATTAACAGGTGATATAATAAGAATAGCTTCCCTTTATTTAGCACTTATTATATACCAGACACTGTACCAAGCATTTTATATTATCGTTTAATCCTGACAACCCTAAAGTGTGTGTTATTAACTCTATTTTACAAATGAAGGGGAGGATGCTGAAGAGTAACTTGCCCAAAGTCACTCAGATATATGTCAGAAAAGAGGTCATGATTTAAACCTAGGTGGCAGTTGTTAACACATCAAGTGCACGATGCCATTAAATACTATTATCATACACATTTGTTTACTGGGGATTCTGTGCTCATATCTGCTTGCACATGACATCAGGATCACTTGAGAGCTTTTAAAGAATACGGGCCCCATTCACAACCATTGACTAGAAACTCAGGAATGGGGCCCTGGGATTGCTATTTTCCAAAAGTTTTCTAGATGCCTCCAATGCAGTGGTTCTAAAACTTGAAGCACCTAGAAAAAAAACAGAACAAAACACCAAACCTGTTGCCTTCTAGTTGATTCTGACTCATAGAGTCCTTATAGGACAGAGTAGAACTGCCCCCCATAGGGTTTCCAAGGAGCCACTGGTAGATTCAAGCTGCCGACCTTTTGGTTAGCAGCCAAGCTCTTAACCACTGCACCACCTAGAGGGCTTATTAAAACCGATCTCTAGGCCCGACTCCAGAGTTTCTGCTTCAGTGTGTCTGCGGTGGAGCCTGAGAACGTGCGTTTGTAACATGATCCTAGGGGATGTTCATGCTGCTGGCTGGGGAACCCACTTTGATAATACTGTCTAACACAATAGGCGAAGCCCAAAAGGTCGGCAGTTTGAATCCACCAGCCACTCCTTGGAAACCCTATAGGGCAGTTCTACTCCATTCTATAGGGTTCCTAGGAGCCAGAATCAACTCCACGGCAATGGGTTATGGGTAATAAATGAAAAATGAGGAAACAGAGTAAAGTAATGAGAACAGGAGAGTTTGCAGTAGGAAACAGAAGGCTAATGCTTAGAAAAAAAAAAAAAAAAGCCCTGGAAGTTTTTTATTTGTCTCTGCCTAAATATTTTAATTAAGAAATAAGAAAGGAAGTATGTTAAAGTGAGATTTAGGGTCAGAGATCCGGTAACAAACCCCAGCTTCGCCCCTCACCAAGGCTCTGAGCTTCAGCTTTCTCAGGTGAAGAGTGGGGATGCATTGCTGCCTCCCAGGCAGCTGATAAATGGGGCTCCATTTTTTCTCTTCCTTTCCATTTCACCTGAGGGAAAGAATCATGGAAAATCCAGGGGCCTTACTTTTGGTCCTGACTTCAGAAGTTAGCTGTAGTGTGAGTTCCTGTGGTGAAGGATTTCAGCCCATGGTAGCCGGTAGCACCCTGGCCTCCCCACCTGCCCACTCCTTCGCTGTTCCCAGGAGGGAATGCCAGCTGGAGAAAGAGTCGAATCTTAGAGCTGCTGCTTAAGAGTCACGGGTTGGTGGCCTGGGGCACTGACTCCAGGTCTAGGGAAGGCAACACCAGCCTTCTTTTGGAGAGTGAGGTTACAGGTTACTAAAAAAAAAAAAAACATTGCCATCGAGTCGATCCAGACTCATGGTGACCCTATAGGACAGAGTAGCACTGTCCCATAGGGTTTCCAAGGAGTGGCTGGTGGATTCAAATTGCCAACCTTTTGGTTAGCAACCAAGCGTTTAACCACTGTGCCACCAGGGTTCCTGACAAGGAGACAGAGAAATGTTAAAAGCATAACCTAAACTCTTATCAGCTGCTGAATGCTAAAGTGTATTTGAACCCAATCAAAAAGACCAAACTCATTGCCATTGAGCCAGTGACGACTCAAAGTGACCCTATAGGACTGATAGAACTGCCCCATAGGGTTTCCAAGGAGCTGCTGATACATCCGAACTGATGACCTTTTGGTTAGCAGCTGAGCTCTTAGCTCCTATGCCACAAGCGCTCCATTTGAACTCTGGAATACCTAAATTCAACACTTGGGCTCCTTCCGCTCTATCTCACTGCCTAAGCAAAGAGCCCAGAGACCATCCATCCAAGATAGGGAGAATCAGGTTGTTTTAGGCTTGATTTTTTCTAGCTAGAGAAAAGTGTTCCTACTCTTCACTTGTTTTCCTAATTCCTTGCGAATGTGGAATTCTGGGCTGAAGGAAGTTGTTGTTGTTAGGTGCCATCGAGTGGGCTCCGACTCATAGCGACCCTATGCACAACAGAACAAAACACTGCCCAGTCCTGCGCCATCCTTACAATCCTTGTTATGCTTGAGCCCATAGTTGCAGTCACTGTGTCAACCTACCTCGTTGAAGGTCTTCCTCTTTTCCGCTGACTGTGTACTTTGCCAAGTATGATGTCCTTCTCCAGAGACTGATCCCTCCTGACAACATCTCCAAAGTATGTAAGACACAGTCTTGCCATCCTTGCTTCTAAGGAGTATTCTGGATGCAGTTCCTCCAAGACAGATTTATTTGTTCTTCTGGCGTTCGGTGGTATATTCAACATGCGTTGCCAACACCACAATTCAAAGGCATCAATTCTTCTTCGGTCTTCCTTATTCATTGTCCAGCTTTTACATTCATATAATGAGACTGAAAATACCATGGCTTGGGTCAGCCGCACCTTAGTCTTCAAGGTGACATCTTTCCTTTTCAACACTTTAAGGAGGTCTTTTGGAGCAGATTTACCCAATGCAATGCATCTTTTGATTTCGTGACTGCTGCTTCCATGGCTGTTGATTGTGGATCCAAGTAAAATGAGATCCTTGACAACTTCAGTCTTTTCTCTGTTTATCATGATGTTGCTCATTGGTCCAGTTGTGAGGATTTTTGTTTTCTTTATGTTGAGCTGCAATCCATACTGAAGACTGTGGTCTTTGATCTTCATTAGTAAGTGCTTCAAGTCCTCTTCACTTTCAGCAAGCAAGGTTGTCACCTGCATAATGCAGGTTGTTAATGAGTCTTCCTCCAATTCTTCATATAGTCCAGCTTCTCATATTATTTGCTCAGCATACAGATTAAATAGGTATGGTGAAAGAATACAACCCTCACCCACACCTTTCCTGTCTTTAAACCAATCAGTATCCCATTGTTCTGTCCAAACAACTGCCTCTTGATCTCTGTAAAGGTTTCTCATGAGCACAATTAAGTGTTCTGGAATTCCCATTCTTCCCAACATTACCCATAATTTGTTATGATCCACACAGTCGAATGCCTTTGCATAGTCAGTAAAACTCAGGTAAACCTCCTTCTAGTATTCTCTGCTTCCAGCCAGGATCCATCTGACATCAGCAATGATATCCCTGGTTCCATGTCCTCTTCTGAAACCGGCCTGAATTTCTGGCAGTTCCCTGTCGATATACTGCTGCAGCTATTTTTGAATGATCTTCAGCAAAATTTTGCTTGCATGTGATATTAATGATAATGTTCTATAATTTCCACATTTGGTTGGATCACCTTTCTTAGAAATAGGCGTAAATATGGATCTCTTCCAGTCAGTTGGCCAGGAAGCTGTCTTCCATATTTCTTGGCATAGATGAGTGAGCACCTCCAGCGCTGCATCCGTTTGTTGAAACATCTCAAATGATATTCCATTAATTCCTGGACCCTTGTTTTTTGCCAATGCCTTCAGAGCAGCTTGGTCTTCTTCCTTCAGTACCATCGGTTCCTGATCATATGCTGCCTCTTGAAATGGTTGAACATCGACTAATTCTTTTTGGTATAATGACTCTGTGTATTCCTTCCATCTTCGGTTGATGCTTCCTGTGTCATTTAATATTTTCCCCCATAGAATCCTTCACTATTGCAACTTGAGGCTTGAATTTTTTCTTCAGTTCTTTCAGCTTGAGAAACACCAAGTGTGTTCTTCCCTTTCGTTTTCCATTTCCAGCTCTTTGCACATGTCATTATAATACTTTGTCTTCTTGAGATGCCCTTTGAAATCTTCTGTTCAGTTCTTTTACTTCATCAATTCTTCCTTTTGCTTTAGCTGCTCGACACTCAAGAGCAGGTTTCAGAGTCTCCGACATCCATCTTGGTCTTTTCTTTCTTTCCTGTCTTTTCAATGACCTCTTGCTTTCTTCATGTATGATGTCTTTGATGTCATTCCACAATTCCTCTGGTCTTCGGTCACTGGTGTTCAATGCGTCAAATCTATTCTTGAGACGGTCTCTAAATTCAGGTGGGATATACTCAAGGTCATATTTTGGCTCTCCCTGGCTTGCTCTGATTTTCTTCAGTTTCAGCTTGAACGTGCATATGAGCAATTGATGGTCTGTGCCACAGTTGGCCCCGGCCTTGTTCTGACTGATGATATTGAGCTTTTCCATTGTCTCTTTCCACAGATGTAGTGTATTTGATTTCTGTGTGCTCCATCTGGCGAGATCCATGTGTACAGTCACCGTTTATGTTGGTGAAAGAACATATTTGCAGTGAAGAAGTCATTGGTCTTGCAAAATTCTATCATTTGATCTCCAGCATTGTTTCTATCACCAAGGCCATGTTTTCCAACTACTGATCCTTCTTCGTTTCCAACTTTCACATTAAAATCACCAGTAATTATCAATGCATCTTGATTGCATGTTTGATCAATTTCAGATTGCAGCAGCTGACAAAAAGCATCTATTTCTTCATCTTTGGCCCTAGTGGTTGGTGCGTATATTTGAATAATAGTCGTATTAACTGGTCTTCCTTGTAGGCATATGGATATTATCCTATCACTGACAGCATTGTACTTGAGGATAGATCTTGAAATGTTCTTTTTGACAATGAATGCAACACTGTTCCTCTTTGAGTTGTCATTCCCAGCATAGTAGACTATATGATTGTCGGATTCAAAATGGCCAATACCAGTCCATTTCAGATCACTAATGCCTGGGATATCGATGTTTATGCATTCCATTTCATTTTTGACAATTTCCAGTTTTCCTAGATTCATACTTTGTACATTCCAGGTCTCAATTATTATTGGATGTTTCAGCTGTTTCTTCTCATTTTGAGTCATGCCACATTAGCAAATGAAGGTCCCAAAAGCTTTATTCCATCCACGGCGTTAAGCTCGACTCTACTTTGAGGAGGCAACTCTTCCCCAGTCGTCTTTTGAGTGCCTTTCAACTTGGGGGCTCACCTTCCTGCACTATATCAGACAATGTTCTGCTGCTATTCATAAGGTTTTCACTGACCGATGCTTTTCAGAAGTAGACTGCTAGGTCCTTCTTCCTAGTCTGTCTTTGCCTGGAAGCTCAGCTGAAACCTGTTCTCCATGGGTGACCCTGCTGGTATCTGAATACCAGTGGCATAGCTTCCAGCATCACAGCAACATGCAAGCCCTCACAGTATGACAAACTGACAGACATGTTGGGGGGTGGAAGTTGGACACCTATTTATGTCTTCCACTGTTAAGTGTGGGAAAACAGGAGTAGCATTCCTAAGCTTTTCAAATAAACCATGGCACCATGTGGGCAAAGGTACATGCTCAAAGATGTTCTTTACAGTACTGTTTATAATGGTAAACATTTAGAAATAAACTAAATGATCAATAATAAGGAACTGCTTAAATAACATGGCATATCCAAATTATAGAATAGGATACATTTTCAAAAAGAATGAATTGTACTTCTCGATGTGCAAACATGTCTGTGACATACCACTGAGTTGAAAAGACAAACTGCAAAATAGGATAATTGTGTTATCCCTTTTGCATAAAACTAAATACGTGTATATCCCAATGTTTTGGAAGGAGGGAAACAAAGGGAATGCTTTTTTTTTTCTACTTTTCTGTATTGTTTAAATTGTATGTAATGAAGTTGTATTATCTTTGTATACTGAAGAAAAGAACCACAGTATGTAATAGCTTTATTTTTTAAAGTTATTTCTGATCTTATAAGGTAGGGCCTGGTAGACAGGCCTGACACCTTTGATCTCCTCCCAGACACTATATAGTCCCAAAACTCAGTCCCCAGTATACTTCTTCTCTTTCTTCTCCCAGCTAAAGGCACAGAAGCCTGATGGAGATTGGGACCATCACTCTCTGCTTTCAGAGGCAATAGTGGTTCAGTGGTAAAATTCTCACCTTCCATGCAGGATACCTGGGTTCGATTTCTAGCAAATGGACTTCATATGCAGCCACCTGTCATCTGTCATTGGAGGCTTGTGTGTTGTTATGATGCTGAACAGGTTTCATTGGAGCTTCCAGACTAAGATGGACTAGGAAGAATGTTCTGATGATCTACTTCTGGAAATCAGCCAGTGAACATCCTATGGACCACAATAGTCTTATTTGCAATTGATCATAGGGATGGCACAGGATGGGCAGCATTTTCTTCCACTGTGCATGGTATCACTACGAGCTGGGGGCTGACTTGATGGCTGCTAATAACAATACCTCTGCCTTCCTTGCCCCCTCCGGGAACCATTCCTGTGGCCAGTGTACGAGGATAGGATGGCTGGTGACACTTCCAGACTTTAAGCCAGCTTTCCTTTTCATTCTACTTAAGATCTGTTTGGTCTCCCAGATCCTGTGTCTAAAGAATGAGACTATAAAAATGAAGAAATTAGGTTTTGCTTCATTTACAAAGCTTGAAGCTCCCATCTTCTTATCATTTGAGCATTTCTGCCAAAATCTGTATGAAACCCGTTCTTCCCTGGTGACCTAGATGGGAACTTTAAATGTCATTAAGTTGTGGCATCATTTTTGGAATCTTCCCCTGCTAAATTTCCATTGAACATGGGTAAGGGTTTCAGGGATTTTACTCTGACATTTTGGCTAAATGCCAGCCTGGTAAATTCCACCCTGCCCCTTGGATCCTGTAGTGCCAGTGTCCTCCTTCACCTGGAGTGAGGCCATTGTTCTTGTGATTAAAGAATGGATACGTCGTACTGCTTCAGCTTTTGTACTATGGTAGAAGCTTAAGAGAAAGGGGCTCCATTTTACATTCCAAATCTCTCTCTGTACCCTCTTTAATGTATTTAGATTAGAGTTCTCTCGTTATCCGTTAAGTTCCAGATTCAAGCCTATGTTCCTCAGCCCCCCAAATCTGGATATCTCTTGGATGTTGAGACTCGGGCATACGTTGCTTTTAGGTAGTTCGCTCCTTCTATGTTTGAACTGGAGAAGATTTACCTCCTAGGGTTTTGTAAAAGATTCCATTTGGAAAAAGAATTCTGGTCTTGGAAAAAAGTTTAGAAACCATAGCCACATCTCATTTCTTCATATATTTGGGATGTTTCTGGTTTTTGGTGAAAAAGAAGATAGAAAAAGAACCTACCATCTTATTAAAAACCTGTTGCCATTGAGTCAATTTCGACTCATAGCAACCTTATATAACAGAGTAGGAATGCCCCACAGGGTTTCCAAGGCTCTAATCATTATGGAAGCAGACTGCCACGTGTTTCTTCCGCGGAGCAGCTAGTGGGTTTGAACCACCAACCTTTTGGTTAAGTACTTGGCTACTTAACCAGTGAGCCCACCAGGGCTCCTTAGTGTCTTATTAGAATAATTAACAACAAACAGCCCTTTTGCCTTTATGAGCAAGATTTGTTTGTAGAGTGGTTATTGAAACACAACTGCTATTAACCTGTGAGTTATGCATAGTAGCCTCTGCTTGTCCAGTGAATTCTCTATACAATCTCTTCTCCTTTATTTATTTTTGTTTTTCTATTAAAAAAAAAAATTCACCCAAAGGACCTCAAATATAAAGACCCTGAATATCATCTTTGTACTGTTGAGTTTTGCCTACGAAACCTGACTGAAGAGACACATTGTTGTCTGCTTCCAACATTCTGACTAGCAAATGGTTGGTTGTCAGGACGACGGCATAGAAGGTGGAGGGTCATTGATAACCACATGAAGTCTTTAAACAAGACGTGATCAGAGCAAATTCCAGTGTACGGTTGAAAGCAGGATAGAAGTGGAAAGGTTTTAGGCAGGTCTTTCGTTTTCCAAACTGAATACTCCCTTTCAACATTTGCTACGGTTGGAGTAGATCAAAATTTTATTAAAAATACTGCATAAAGACATTAACTTTGTTGGAAGTGTGTTTGTCATTCTAGCATAGTAAGTATGACTTTTATATTCACCCCTCCTGAGCTCCTGCCTCGTACTCTTGACAGAAGCCCTGGAAGACAGGCACTGTCGTTCTCCGTTGTCTCTCAGTACCAGGCACAGTTTTAGGCACATTTTGTAGGAATGAATGAGCTCAGATATTCACATCAAATCCTCATTGTGCCCCTTATGTATGAGCTTTATGGTTTGTATCTGCAAAGAAATGGAATTCAGAGAATTTAAGTAGCTTTCCCAAGGCCCTTAAAAGTTAGCGGGAGGTGAGTGTATGCAGAATTAGAACCTAGGTCATTATGACTCCTAAGACCACACACTTTTTATAATACCACACTGCCTATCTGTAAATAAATAAAGAGGAGTAAACATTTAAAGAGACAGAACATTTCTAAGATGAAATGTATGCTTTTCCAAGCAAGTATGGAAAATTTTTTCAAGATAAAATTGTTGGATAAAGAAAAAAAGAATGAAATAATATGTAACTTCGTTTTCATTGAAAATAAGCAATTAATTCTGCCCTTTAGGGTTGAACTTATGTGAGGCTTATTTGCACATGAAAGTATAAAATTGGCTTCATTTATATGAAAGTAAGACATCGTTTGGGAAGTGAAAAATTTGGTCAATTACCTGAATCATGTTTGGTCTACATGATAGAAGAGCCTCAGATGCCTTCAAATAACCAGATGTTTGGCTTTGTATGGTTACCACCGGGCCACCAGACTTTCTTCTCAGTTTGACATCCTGTGGACGATTCATCCATTGTTAGGAGACTGTTATCATTTTGTAAACCAGCAGTTGCAAACATTAGTCCAGACTAGAGACTAGCATTGGCTCCTGACAAAGTGTTCACTGGTGTTATGATGGAATGAGGAAATAAGGTCATAAAAGTAAATGTACTTAATTTAAAAGAATGCCCTTTATTTTGAGATCACTATTTTCCCATCTTTTAGCATTAAAATGTTCTGTCAAATGATGCTAATAATAGATAGGGTTTTGTTTTTAATGAATCAATGTGACAAAATAAATTCAGAAGCCAACTCAGCCCCCAGTTTTTTGTTTTTTAATGTAATTTTTTTTACTGGACTGTGAAAAAAAAAAGGAAAAAAACATTTAAAGTCTGGACACCACTACTTTAAACCTTGCAAAATCTTCAGCACAATGACAGCTAAATATTTTTATATATTTTCCAAATATGATGTTCCCTCGCAGGAAGAGGGGAAACTCAGGGCATTGCTATTTGCATTGGGCCTTGAAAGCATTGGTCATCTTAAGAGTCTAGTGCTTTACTGACAAAATCATAATTCTTCCTATTGAAACAAGCAATTCAGTCCTTAAAATAACTCTGAAGAGAACACCTTCTGCACTTTTAAAACATTTCACTTTGGAGACATGCTGCAGAGACATGACCACAGGGAGACACTTTCTGTGCTGGAAGACTGGATTCCATCACTGTGAATATTTTAACAGCTTTCACAGTTTCTGTGGTTTGGACTCATGACCTCAAAAGCATATATCTCCACCTGCTGTAACATCAAGGATCTCTCCTCAAGCTTTATAAACTCAGCCGGAATGAACGATATAACCACTGCGTGCCAGGCAGTGCCCAGTATACCAGGAATATGAAGCCATAATCACCGTGATACCATCCCTCATTATCAAGCATTTGCCACGTGCCACACACATGCTAAGTGCTTCACTTGCATTAGCTCATTTGATTCCCATAACCACTCTGGGAGAAAAGTAGCAGTATTTTTGCCTTTTTGCAGGTGAGGAGAGAGTAGCAAGGACATTATGTGAGTAGCCTAACATCACAAGCCCTGTGAATGGCAGAGCCAGTGTTCCCCAAACCTGTTCCCATTCCAAAATCCAACTTCTCACTGCTATGCTAAACTGTCTACCTCCTAAGAATAAAAAAAAAAAAAAGAAAACCCCGTTGTTATTCAGTCAATGCTGACTCATAGGGATCACATTCCCAGAAAAGAGCTGTGCCCTCAAGGTGGTTATATTCTCAATTAGAGGAGAGAGGCACAGGGGAAAAGACCCTTAGGTAGAACAGAATGATGTAATTCCAAGAAAAAAGGCCTTGGGATTTTAGAGGAAAGAGTGATTAATTTTGATCTACAGAGGAAAGGCTTCTTGGAGGTGGCCTTAGGCTAGGTGAGAGCCAAAATATGGCATTGCAGTTATCTAGAGGATGAGGTCACTCTGGGTGTCAAAGTAGATGATTTTAAACTGCACTTTATACTCTGAATAGTTGAGAATCAGCCACCTACATCTGTGGAGTTCATTGGCGTTTTGCCAGCTCTCCCAATCTCCCTGTGATCTGTAGCACTGGCTTAGGTGAGCTTCCTGCTCAACTTGGGGAGGGTGCAGAACCGCAATGCCACAACAAGGACTGTGGAGAAATGGAGGAAGGCAGCCTTCAGTCAAGAGCCCTAGGGTCTGACCCCAGGGAAGCCGCTTCCTTCTCTGTTCGGTTTTCCCCACTGCAAAAGGAGTACGCTGAAGTTGATGGCCTCTGAGGGACGTTCAAAGTCCAGTGTCTCTGTGTTTGGAACCTCCTGAGAGAAGAGGAAGGAGCTATAAAGATTCAGCATGCCGGGATTTCATGGGTCATGTAGCTTTGTTCCTGGACATGACCACCAGAGGATCCTCCCACAAATGAAGCTGCCTTCCTTTTCTGTCCATGATAGACCACACTGTCTTGAGATCACTCTCCCTGGTTCCAGTATCTCCCACCTCTAATCTACATGGTATAGCGGGAAGATCTGAGACTTTGAAGTCAAAGAATCCTGGGTTGAAATCCTAACTATGCCCTTTAGCAGATACATGAGTTTGAACAAATTATATAACCTTTCTGTGCTTTTGTCTCTACAACTGTGGAAGAGTGATTCTAATACAGCCTCTTAGGTTTGTTGTGAGGACTGAAGATGATAATTTTGACAAAAAATGACTTGTTGCTAGGTTCTGTCAAGGCGGTCTGACTCATAGCGGCCCTGTGTGCAACAGAACCATCCTCACAATTGTTGCTGTGTTTGAGCCCATTGTTGCAACCATTCTGTCAGTCTATCTCGTTGAGGGTCTTCCTCTTTTTCAGTGACACTTTACCAAGCACGGTGTCCTCTTCCAGGGACTGGTCCCTCCTGATAATGTGTCCAAAGGACCTGAGACAAAATCTCACCATTCTTGCTTCTAAAGATCATTCTGGCAGTAGTTCTTCCAAGACAGATTCGTTTGTTCTTCTCGCAGTCCATGATATATTCAGTATTCTTTGCCAACACCATAATTCATGTGCATCAATTCTTTGGTCTTCCTTGTTCATTGTCCGTATTTTGCATGCTTATACGGCTATTTAAAATACCACGGCTTGGGTCAGGTGCACCTTAGTCCTCATAGTGGCATCTTTGCTTTTCGATTCTTGAAAGAGGTCTTTTGCAGCAGATATACCCAATGTAACATGTCCTTTGATTTCTTGACTGCTGCTTGCAGGGGCGTTGATCATGGATCCAAGTAAAACGAAATCCTTGACAACTTCAACCTTTTCTTCATTTAATGTAATGTTTCTTATTGGTCCAGTCATGAGGATTTTTGTTTCCTTTAAGTTGAGGTGCAATCCATACTGAAGGCTGTGGTCTTTGTTCTTCACCAGTAAGTGCTTCAAGTCCTCTTCACTCTCAGCAAGCAAGGTTGTGTCATCTGCGTATCGTAGGTGGTTAATGAATCTTCCTCCAATCTTGATGCCGTGTAAGCCAGTAAGTTTCAATAAATGATTGCTATATATATATATATATATATATATTTTTTTATTACTATTAGACTGTTGATCTTGCTAAAATACAAGTTGTGTATGCCACTCATCTGCTTACTGACCTACGGTAGTTACCAGTTGCTTGTTAGAACAAGTCCAAACCTCTTAGCCTTGTGTCCACTCTGCTTTCCCCCAGACTTACTCAGCTTTATGGCCTGGGCCTTTTCACCTAGAAGTTTACTGCCACCCACTTTTTGAACTAGACTTGGCCAACCAAGGAGGATTTGAGAGTTTGTATTCCAACAGAAGCTGATATCTAAAATGGCTCACTACCATAGTATCTGCCGTGCCTGGTGAGAGGCTTGAGTCTTCCAGGTTAGCCTTTTTCAGATATATGCCTAGACTAGCTCCTTTGTTTTTGATGCATTCTGTTGTCTCTGATTTAGAGAGATGAGAATATGTTACTGGTGGGATTCTATGTGGAAACATGTTCCTTGGCCTAGTGGCATTCAAGAGTTAAACTTAATTTAGTCTCTTTTCCTTTCTGTCCAGCTGATATTGAGCAATGAAGTGAGTGTGTATGTGTGTGTCTGTGAATGTGTTTAATCATTTTGTTTAAGTTGATTGATCTGTGTTTTATGACCTTCTCTTTTTCTCTTTATTTAAAAATCTATAAATTCAGTTGAGTGAACATTACTGAAAACTTTTTATGTTCTGGACACCACTGGGTACTGGGGGAGAGGGCATAAATACACAGATAAATAAATACAGTTTTTGAACTATTCTCTATCTAGTGGGGGAGAGGGATTGAGACAAACATAGGGGAAAAATACAAATTAAAACACAACATAAGGGTCATTTAACATTGGATTGAAAATATATGGTGTGTTTATTTATGAAACACTTACTGTAAGTCAGACTGCAAGGCCAGGATATAAGAATATATAAAACACAGTCCACACCACAGAGGAGTTTACAGGATACATTCAATTCAGAAGTGGTGTTGGATGGGAATAGTATCGACTAGAAAGCAAGCTCCATGAGAGCAGGGACCTTATCTCTCTTGTTCCTTAATGTATTTTCAGCATTATAGCGGTGCCTGGCACATGACAGGGACTCTTTAAACATGTTTTGAATGAGTAATGAATGATGAGATTATTATCAGAAAGTTTTGCATTTAATAGGTGATTTAAAATAGAATTTAATCCCAAGTTAAAATGAAATTATCTTTAGGAAGCAAATCAAAGGAAATGGCCAAATTAACGTTTTAGAAGATTTCTTTCAACAAATGACAGAACATGCCACGTTTAGATTTCTCATTAAGTTCTTTGATTGAGTGAACTATTCTGGACAAGTGTAACTCCTATTTAGGAACAAGAATTACTGAACGTTTTTCAACCAGAATCTTGTATCAGTTATGGCTCCAGGTCTAGAACACTCCCTGTGCTAACCTTCCAAAATGAACTGAAATCTCTAGAGGAATTTAGGGGCTGGGTATGGGCCAAGACTATAATTCTATCACTTCCTTTAAAATGAAGCCTCAGTAGCCCTGTCTACTGACAGTCATGAGCACATGAATAGTATTACATTTTGTTTGGTGAGGGTTCATACTTCACAAAACTTTGGAGCCCCATGAGAATCTGACCAGTTCTTAATAGTCTTTGCAACCACCCCAGTACATAGTAAGCCTGCATGAAAAACTAAACTCGTAGCAGCAACCACTTAGTACTTTTAAAAACAACTTCAGCCTATCATTTGGGAGTTGTACATTCTTGTTTTTGTTTCACCACTCCTAAACCAGATTGAACTTGGAGGCTGTCTGAAAGGACTCGGGAGTCTTCTCTTCTGATGGGTCCGTCACTTAGCACTGTCCTGGGCAATCTGGTTTCACTGTTGACCTTGGCAAAACTAGGCAAGGACCAGAGCCCAAGTGCCAAGCAGGGAGGAACCAGGGTCGCATGCCACCCACACCCAAACCTCTCTCTGACATTTCCGTGGGCTTCGAGCCAACTCCTCCCCTGGGTTTCATCTCGCTGTTTGTAGAAATACAAAGCAACTCTGAACCTTCCAGTTAATACAACACCCTGCTCCCGCCACCCCCTTGCTGGGGAGGATAACAGTTCTGTTGACCATTATAATGCATTTTCTGTCTCCCAGCAATCCACACAGTCATTAATTTCTGCTGCTGACGTCAGGAAAGAGGATTATGTGTGTGTCTGAAACTGTTCCCAAAGTGCTCATTAGTCATAGATAATTGAAAAACTGGTAGGGGAAGATTTGGTGTAATAGTAGCCCCCGCCTGCGTGGAGAAGCTGCAACCACCAGATAATTGTAGGCTCCAGTTTTTGACTGTGCAGACTGAATCTGCCCATCTGAATGGGAATAAAGTGGGCAGGAGCCCAAGAGCCCTCAAGATGGCTGCTTTTTTACACCCAAGGTGAGGGTGTGTTCACAGGGACAGAGGCAGCAAGATGAAGAAAACAAGTGAATTGCCTACGGGCCTCTTTCTGTCTTCAGACTGAGGAGCAGAATTCGGAAAAGGTGCACAGTGTTCTCCTTAATTTAATTTTGTTTTTATTTTAACTTAAGCTACTTTGTTTTAATCACAAAAGAAATGCCAGGCCGTGGCATAAAAGAAGCACAAATAGTAAAGAAGAGTGCCCTATCCTGGATCTTAAGCCCAGCTGTCACAATCAATAGTCTCTGGATTTTTCTGAAGTATTGGTATATTTTTGTGTCCTTTAAAAAGTCACAAATAGGATCATACCCTGAATACTGTTCTATGTCTTGCCTTTTCTGCTTAGTTTATTTTGAACTTCCTTCCAAATACATGCATACAATTCTGCCGCATTCATTTTAATGGCTATGTGGGATTCTATCGAATAAAAAAAGAAAAAAAAAATTTTTTATTCGATAGATATCCTTTAATTTATTTACCCTGACTAAGGGGAAAAACAGCTTTAAGAAGTTATGCAAGAAATGTATGTTCGAGATAGAGCAATTAGAGATTATAGATTAGTATGAAACAAAAATCATCTATAATATCTCCCCCCAGAGAAAACCTATTCTTTGCCTGCCTCCAGGAATGTATTTTTACAAATAATCATTGATCTACATTCTTTGCTATTGTTCTTAAAATGAAATCACCCTCTACATGTTTTGTAGCCTGTATTTTTTAATTGGCTTGATTTTTTAAAAGTTAAACCCTTCCCATTCTAGCCATTCTCCATGCTGCAGATCTTCTTAAAAAACAAATCTGAGGGCACAAAGCCATTGGCTGGCAGGTCCTCATTGCTGTAGTTGGAGCTCCTTACTGTGCCTGAAGTACCTTGCTACCTCTCTCACCCATCTGCCAACTCTTCTCCATTCCACCCTCATTTCCCTTTTGCAGACATATTGCACACCTCAAACACTCAAACGCTTAGAGCTCCTCAAGGCTCCCTGATGCCAGTTCTCTGCTCTAATGGCATCCATTCCCCCAGAGCATTATAGCACTGAAACCAGCATCCCCTCCCACCCTCCACCCCCCACCGCATACACATTTTTCTTTCCAATCAGGCTCAAATGTCACCTTCGCTGAGAGATTTCCTGGGCTCCTTGGTCCAGCCTAGCCGGTCCTCTTTTGTACTCCAGTAACACTGCATACTTCCCACTTTTATAGCATTGAACATTGGTCCTGAGTATCCCAGACCACAGCGTGAGCCTTTGGAGGGCAGAGGTGCCCCTTCACTTTTACCCCAGCTCCTAGATCTTGGCACAGGGTAAAAAAAAAAATTTTTTTTTTTTTTTTTTAGACAGCAATAAATGTGAGCTGCCATTACTACTCTCATTATTCAAATGGATCTTGTGTTAAAATGTGTGAAAGAATTGTTGAATGAAGACTAGAAGAGAGGGCAAAGCTGCGGCAATGAAGTCTTGACTAACTCTGGGGAAACTGATGCTATGATTAATTTAGTTTTATGATGAAGGAAGGGTAAAACAAAGATTATGCTGGGAACGCTGTCAGGGGGCACTAACATTGCCTCTGACAGCTCCTCTAGTTCCCTCAGCACACTTCTGGAGAGTGGGATTTGAAGAGGTGATTTTGCAGGGATTCCCACCTATTTCTATCTTTGTCCATTATGTCAAGCTGTTGGCTTTGGTCTCTAGATAAACAAAGCTCCTTCCTGCTTGGGGTCCAGATAAACTATTTTTGAAGGCTGTGGTTCCAAATCAAAAGAGGGATGTTAATCTTTGTGTATATTTATTTTCATTCCTAGACCAGTAGACTGAGGAGAAGACCTGGCTAACTGCCCTAGGTTGGGTTCTTTGGAAGCAGATGTTGAAACAGATTTTAGGGTTGTTGTCGTTAGTTGGTGTCGAGTCAGCCCTTGACTCGACCTCATGCATAAGGGAATGAATTGCCACCTAGTCCTGTGCCATCCTCATGATCCATCGTGGATCGGAGCATTGTGATCCAGAGGGTTGCCACTGGCTGGTTTTCAGAAGTAGATTACCATGTCTTTCTTCCTGGTGTATTTTAGTCTGGAAGCTTGCTGCAACCTGGTCAGCATCCTAGCAACATGCAGACTTCCACTCACAGATGGGTGGTGGCTGTGCATGGGGTACAAAGGCTGGGAATTGAGCCCAGGTCTTCTGCATGGAAGGCAAGAATTCTTCCACTGAGCCACCATTGCCCCCCAGATTTTAGGGTATAAGATATTTACTACGGATTGTCATTTGGGAAAGAAGGAGATGAAAGCATGATGGGGCAAAAGGGGAAGTCGAATTGTGATGCAGTCTCCACACAACCTTAACCAGCCTAGCAGGGTACTGTGAAGTGAATTCTGTCAGAGCCTGTCTCTCCCTGCTTCAGTCAGTCACTGGGTGTACCCTGCCCTGGGAAGAGCATCGCTTTGGCAAGGGGGCTCTCTGCACCCCAGACAGGCCCTGAAGGAGCTGACAGCTGGAGGCTCCCTGCTGACCGCACTCCTCACAGCTGGGCACCAAGCCCTTCCCTCAGCGGGGGATCCCGCCAGTGGCATCTCCATATCTACCATGCTCCCCATATCTGAACAACCACCAGGACCTGTCATTTCTCGCTCCACAAAATGTCCCAAATCTGCCTCTGTTTCTATACCCCCATTGCCTATACCTTAATAAAAGATGAGTTTGTGCAGAGTAGAACTGTGCCCCATTGGTTTTCAATGCTGTAACCTTTCAGAAGCGGATTGTCTGGCCTTTCTTCCAAGGCACCTCTGGGTTGGTTTGAACCACCAACCTTTTGGTAAAAGTTGAGCACTTAAAGTTGTTTGTGCCACCCAGGGACCCTGGTGCCTTAATAAAGGCTTTCATCTTTTCTTTCCTGGGCTACCAAAATGGCTGTACAACTGTTTCCCCTACCACCCATCTCTACTACATGCTGCCAGAGAGATCTTTTAAAAAACACAAATCTAATCACCTCACTCCCCAACTCAGTGCTTCTTTAGTGGCTTACAGTGGACCTTGTGATTAAGTTCAAACACCTTTGTATGGATTGCAAGGCCCTTCATGCTCTGCCCCTGCCTCCCTCTCTGGCCTTTTCTATCAGCCCCCAACTCTGCCCACCCCACCCCTGCTTAGGTTGCAGCTTACTCAGCTTTGAGCATTTCCCTCAGTGGCCCCTTCTCCCTTCCTTCTTGGTCTTTGCTCAAGATGTTTCCTCTGCTGAGAAACCTACCTGTTGTCTTTCAGCATATGATCTGAACCCAGATCTCCTGGCTGCAAGCCCAGGTCTCTCTCTATGCCTCATAATGGTCTGCTGTCTGATGCTAGGGGCCTAAAGAACATATAATCAAATTAAGCTGCATTTACCAGCTGAGGTTTCTTTTTGAATTACTGTACAGAAAACTTGGAACTGGTACCCCACCCTGCTAATTCTCCTTGTGTCTTCAACTTTTTAATGAAAATTACACCTTTTTTTATGTTTATAGAGAGTGGGATGAAAGTGGAAGACAGTTCCCATTTGACCTTCCCTTTTTAAAAAAATCTGTATTTAGTGGTCAAGATTTCCATATTGTTGTTGTTAAGTACTGTTGTGTTGATTCCAACTCATAGTGACTCTATGTACAACAGAATGAAACACTGCCCAATCCTGCACCATCCTCATAATTGTTGCTATGTTTGAGCCCCTTGTTGCAGCCACTGTGTCAGTCCATCTCACTGAGGGTCTTCCTCTCTTTTGCTGACCCTGTACCAAGCCTGATGTCCTTCTCCAGGGACTGGTCCCTCCTGATAACATGTCCAAGGTACGTGAGATGAAGTCTCACCATCCTCGCTTCTATGTAGCATTCTGGCTGTACTTCTTCCATGACAGAGTCCGTGGTATGTTCAGTATTCTTGGCCAACACCGTAATTCAAATGCATCAATTCTTCTTTGGTCTTCATTGTTCAGCTTTCACATGCATATGAGGCGATTGAAAATACCATGGCTTTGGTCAGGAGCACCTTAGTCCTCAAAGTGATGTCTTTGCTTTTTAGTATTTGAAAGAGATCTTTTGTAGCAGATTTGCCCACTGGAATATGTTGTTTAATTTCTTGACTGCTATGCTTTCATGGGTGTTGATTGTGGATCCAAGTGAAATAAAATCCTTGACAATTTAAGTATTTTCTCCATTTATCCTTATGTTGCTTACTGGTCCAGTTGTGAAGATTTGTGTTTTCTTTATGTTGAGGTGTAATCCATACTGAAGGCTATAGTCTTTGACCTTCATCTGTAAGTGTTTCAAGTTCTCTTGGCTTTTAGTAGACAAGGTTGTGTCATCTGCATATCACAGGTTGTGAATGAGTCCCCAGTCCTGATGTCACATCCTTCTTATGTAGAGATACTTTTCTTAATCCGTTAATTCACTGGAATTTTTTTTTTTAATATCTGGTCCAAAAGATAAGAGCGCTGGTTTTGGTATGGCCTGTACTCCAACACTAAAGCTGTGTGACTGTGAGGAATTTACTTTTCCAACCCAATTTCCCCATCCATCTGTGCAGTGGGGACAGTAATAAAACCCTTGGGTTATTGTCAGGATTAAATGAGAAAATGCACTATATAGCCTTAGTGTCTGAATTGAGATATAGTGTTATGTGAACGGAACCCCTGGTGGTGCAGTGGTTAAGAGCTACGGCTGCTAAACAAAAGGTCGGCAGTTCGAACCTACCAGCCGCTCCTTGGAAACCCCATGGGGTACCTGTACTCTGTCCTGCAGAGTTGCTGTGAGTTAGAATTGACTTGATGGCAACAAGTTTTTGTTCTGTTTTGTTTTGTTATGTGGACACTGGCACTGAATGGGAGTGATGTCTATTATTTGCTAGATACTAGATGAGGTGAGATAATTAAGATGTTGTTCAGAGCCAAACTATCCAGAGCCAAGGGCATTGTACTCCTCCAGGCTTCTTCTGGCCTGAACATTCAAAATGGAGCAGAAGTTCTCCTTGCTGTCCATCCTGAAGTTTGACATCTTACCCTTGTGCTCTAGAGGAGCACTAACCAACAGAAATAGAATCTGAGCCACATACATGATATAAAATTCTCCAGTAGCGACATTAAAAAGGTAAAATAAAATAGGTGAAATTCGTTTTAATATATCTTATTTAATCCAATATATCATTTTAACATATAACTCATATAAAACTTATTAATGAGACATTTTGCATTCATGGTTTCTATACCAAATATTTGACATATGGTGTGTATTTCCACTTACTGTTAAAAAATCAAGAAAACAAATAAACAAAAACCAGTTGTTGTCGGGTTGATTCTGACTCATAATGATCACATGTGTTCTTGAGTAGAACTACACTCCCTGGGGTTTTCAGTGGCTGTTGTCTTAGTCATCTAGTGCTGCTATAACAGAAATACCACAAGTGGATGGCTTTAACAAAGAGAAATTTTTTCCTCACAGTAAAGTAGGCTAAAAGTCCAAATTCAGGATATCAGCTCCAAGGGAAGGTTTTCTCTCTCTGTTGGCTCTGGAGGAATGTCCTTATCATCAGTCTTCCCCTGCACTAGGAGCTCCTCTGCACAGGGACCCTGGGTCCAAAGGATGCGCTCTGCTCCTGGTGCTGCTTTCTTGGTGGTATAGGGTCCCCACTCTCTGGTTGCTTTCCTCTCCTTTTATCTCTTGTAAGATAAAAGGTGGTGCAGGCCACATCCTAGGGAAACTCCCTTTACATTGGATCAGGGCTGCGACCTGAGCAAGGGTGTTACATCCCACCCTAATCCTCTTTAACATATCTAGTCTTACCTCATTAACCACAGGTAGAGATTAGAATTTACAGCACATGGGAAAATTACGTCAATCACAAAATGGAGGACAACCACATAATACCAGAAATCATGGCCCAGCCAAATTGATGGATATTCTTGGGAGACACAATTCAATCCCTGACATGCTGTGATCTTATGGAAGTAGATTGCCAGGCCTTTCTTCTGTGGCATCCCTGGGTAAATCTGAACCACCAACCTTTAGGTTAGTGGTTGAGTACAAATCACTTGCACCACTCAAATCAGACACTAAATTTTCATTGGAAATACTTGATATAGATTTCATAAAATCTAAATGTTGAAAAGGTAGATTTGCATATGTTTTGTTCCAAAAACACTTAAAAGTTTTTCAATAACCGAATTATCAGATTTTTAATTGAAATTTAAATTAATTAAAATAAATGAATAAAAATTTAGTTCATCAGTCACTGTAGCCACATTTCAAGTGCTCAATCCACATATAACTAGTGGCTGTCATACTGGACTTCACAGCTTCAGAAGCCACTGTAGTGATTCTCAATATTTTTCCTCTTCTTTGCTAAGCTCTTTTCAAATCCAATGTTCTATAGAAGCCCATTGCTTAAAATGGATAAAAATGGTGTTGTGGGTTTGCTTTGGTTGTAGTTGGAGGAGGTTGGGTGAACCATCACCTTCTACCTCCCTCTAACCTTCACCCTTACTCCATCTCCTGAAGTCCCGAAGCACCACTGCCCTGCCTTGGTGTTTTACGGACCCGTTAACAACTACTGCCCTGTCGTTGTTGTTAGTTGCCATCGAGTCAGCCCTTGACTCATGGAGACGCATGTGCAATGGGATCAGACTATTGTGATCCATAGGGTTTTCACTGACTGATTTTCCAAAGTAACTGAGCAAATTGCTGACCACACATTCAGAATCCTAGAATCCCGGGGCTCAAAGGACTGAGCATACATATGAGTCAACCTCACCTCCTCCCTGCAATGCAGAAATACTTATCATATAATTCCTAGGCAGGAAGGCAGGGAGGAACTCGTCCTCTATTCAACACCTGGGTGCAGATGGATCATTTCATTCTCTTCTATCTCACATAGTTCTCTGTGTCCTAATCTCGTCTCCCTAACTAGGTTGGGGGCAAGGACTGCCTTTTACAACCCTACAGCTCCCACACAAAGCAAGACCATCAATAAATTCTTAACTGAAAGGCCTGACTGACTGCAGGAATTCAAGGTCATTTGAAATATCAGGGTCGCTGCATTGCACAACTCCAAAGAACATCATTCAAATTGTGTTCTGTGGTTGTGCAAATAGCAGCCCTGTGAAGTTGGCAAGATTTAGCTGGAGCTCCCTTTGCCAGCTGAGAAAAGCTTTTAAAAAGTTCTTTATTTCAATGAACTGATTCCTTTATCCCCTGATAGGAAGCAACACCAAGAGTAAATTTTCTCAACTTCCTTAGAATATACGTTCAGCAGGGAGTGTGTGTGGATGCGTGAACATGTGTGTGTGTGTTTATGTGTGTATGTATGTGTGAGGTATGCTGGTAGAGCTGCCGTGTCAGGAAGTTCATTTCAAATAGTTTGAGCATCTTAACCTTGTCCTCAGGAGGCCACTGTGTTTGAATTCCTCTCACAGTTTCCCATGAATGAAATTTTCCTCCAGTTTGAATAATGTCCTAGAGCTCCTGGCTTTGTAAAAGACCCCAGAGCATGACCCATAGGTCCCAAGAACATATACCTAAATCACCAAGTGAGCACAGGGACTCTGTGACTTCATGATTTCTCTTTGTGAAGTTGAGAAAATGCAGAGGAGGAGGGAGGGAGCACAGAGGCTCTCTTAAGAGAACTCTGTTTGCTTTTGTGTTTTTCAAACTGACAGGTGTTTGTTTTTCCTCATGTCTACTCAGGAAACCAAGTGCTGCCTCCTGGAGTTTCTCTTGGAAATGGGCTCACACCAGAGGCAGCTAAAGACCTTGGACTTCCCGTTGGGATTGCGGTGGCATCCTCACTCATTGACGCTCATGCAGGAGGACTAGGTAATCTCTGACCCCGTGCCCGCAGCCAGCGCTGTGTTCAGAGTAAAATCCCCTGGAATCTAAGACACTGCTTTTCTTTTTTACAAAGCACAGGTCAAGGCCTGGCTATTTAAGATAGTATAACAAAAAGCCTTTTTTACAGTTAGGCATTTGAACAGAATTATAGAACTTTTCATCAAAAGTAGAAATTATGTATGATTTTGATAACTTTATCGATAAAGAATAGTAGGAAAACAGATCTGAATACATATTTGATTGTTTTTTTGTTTTGTTTTGTTTACTGGAAATACATAAAAGGTACATTATCTTCCGGTTAGCATGGATGACGGTAGTGTACTCACCTGTACTGTTTTTGCCAAAGGTACTCCAAACAGATTTATTTTCATAATGTATTTCATTTTCATTCTGTATCCAGTTCGTTGGTTGTAGTCTTGATTTCAAGGAGCTCTTGCAGCACAGTGGTTAAGCACTTGCCAACTAACAGAAAGGTCAGCTGTTCAAACCCACTAGCCGCTCTGCTGGAGAAAGATATGGCAGTTGGCTTCTGTAAAGGTTACGGTCTTGGAAACCCTATAGGGAAGTTCTCCTCTGTCCTGTAGGGTCACTATGTGTCAGAATCAACTGGATGGCAAAGAAAATTTTTTTTTTTAGTCTTGATTTCATCTCCTAAATAACTCTCAAATAGAAATTTTAATCAGAACGCAGACAATGAAAAAGGGATTACAAAAAAGTGTTATGACTCTATCCTCTTGCTCATCCCTATTGCAGTATTTTTTTCTGATTCTGATTATCTTTCACTTCAACCGTAGCCACATCTTTCTTTTTTAGTCTTTCTAACAGTGTTTTATAATTCATGAGATCGGTTTTGTAGGTCATGACCATTGAATTTCAGAGTAGAATGAAATGGAATAGACCAGAACAGAGTAGAAAACATGAGTGTATCTCACGCAGAAGGGGTTAGCACTGTTTTGTGCAGTTTATGCTTCCCTCATTTTCTGTATATCCACATGTGTCTTAGTTACCTAGTGCTGCTATAACAGAAATACTGCAAGTGGATGGCTTTAAAGAATAGAAGCTTATCTTCTCACAGTTTAGGAGGCTAGAAGTCTGAATTCAGGGCAACAGTTCTAGAGGAAGACTGCCTTTCTCTCTGCCCTCTCTTGGGGGAGATCTCTTCAGTTCTTGTAGCCCGGGCATTCCCTGGTTCCTTGGCGATCTCCACGTCATCCATCTATCTTCCCCTGATTTGAGCTTTCTTATCTATGTCTCTGTCTGTTCTTTTTATATATTAAATGTGATTGGCTTAAGACACACACTACACTGATATGGCCTCATGAATGTAACAAAGAAAACCCTATTGCCACGTGGGATTACACCCACCCATCCCATTGCCATTGAGTTCCCCTGTAGGGCAGAGTAGGACTTCCCAATAGGATTTCCAAGGAGCAGCTGGTGGATTTGAACTGCCGACCTTTTGGTTCACAGCCAAGCTCTTAACCACTGCACCAACAGGGCTCCTCTGTAAGCCAGGGACATTATATTACTCACCTTGTCTCTCCTGTGCTGAGCCCTGTGCCTGGTACCTATAGGTACTTGTTAAATTAATTAAATAAATACAGTCATATTAGGGCAAGAATAAGGTGGAATGGCCTTAACATGTAGAGTGAAGGTTAATTTATTTCCTTATTTGGCAGATTATTAAACATTATCATGTTCTTCTGCATAGTCCATAGACTTTTAGGAGAAGGATAACTCTCATTAATCCATGAACACGTCTGTGCTTAGCATCTTAATTTCTTCAGGATCTATCACCCTGCCTGAGAAATAGTAAACAACCACTAATACATCTGGGTTAATTGACTGGTATATAATTCTAATTGCAGGCAAGATCATTTCTCTGTAAGCACTTTTCAATATGAGCAGTGTGTGCTTTTGATTGAAACAGCATGATTTTGGTTTTTAAGTACAAGCACAGTGAGAATTTGTGGTCTAGACAGACATGGAGTGTGCCTGTCCACTAGCAATCCTGACATTCCACATCATGTTTGAGGCCGTGGAAGCTTTCTCCATCATGCTTTTTTAATTATCCCTGGAGTGACAGTTTCAATCACCCACCCCACCCGGGTGACAAGCACACACTGTACCTTGGGGAGCCTCAGGCTCTCTGGCCTTCTTCCAGTCCTCACCAAGAGACATGCCCAAGCACACTCCTTCACTTATGCCCAAGACTCACTGTGCCTTTCAGGGGGGAGTCTGCTTCCTATATGGCACCTAACACTTGTATGCACTCAGAGAGTGTTTGTTGAATTGTACTGGGAGGAATCCAGCCCATCACCTGCCCCTGCCCCACACTTCTTTTCCTGTATCAGAGATATTCAATGGCAGTAATTTTACCCTTTAGACATTTTGGCTTAGGCTTTTTGTTCCCTGGCAAACTGCAAATGCTCTTTAAGTTAGTGAGTATCTCCAGTGTTTTCCAAAAGTAAGACAGAATAAGGACTTTCAATTCCTAAAAGGGCTGAGCTTAGCTGTAGCATTGGCTGGGGAGGGCTCAGGAACAGGATTCTCAGGGACCACAGAATAGTGGAGTCCCTGGGTGGTACAAACGGTTAATGTGCTCAGCTGCTAACCAACCAAAAGGGTGGAGGTTCAAGTCCATCCAGAGGCAGCTTGGAAGAAAGGCCTGGCGATCTACTTCCAAAAAATCAGCCATTGAAAACCCTATGGACCACAGTTCTACTCTGACACACATGGGGTCGCCATGAGTTGGAATTGACTCGACAACAACTTTTTTTTTTCTTTTTAAAGACCTACTTAGCAACTTTAACCTGATTTTATCTTTTATACTCTTCTTCTTCCCTTCACCTTATGCCCATTTCAGGATTAGAATTTCTGGGAGTAAATGTTCCTTCTCGTTTTCCGCGTTGCCTAGGCCCCAGTCAAGATATGGAAGAGAACAGAGGACTGAACAGATCATCTACTTTCCCAACCATGTATTTATTAAAGATGTGTATTGAGTCTTTGCAAACCTGTTAGTCACTGATCTAGGAACTGGGGCAATCAGCAATTCACACACCAGACAAAGCCCTGCCCCTTTTGGAGAGAAAATCCTGGTTGTCCTCTCCTAGCTTACGTCTTTGTAACTTAATCGTATCGATATGGGACAACTGACCTACTGAGAGAGATTGTAATGCTGTGATAAGAGCTCTGAACATGGAGTCCAAACATCTGGATTTAAATACCTACTCTGCTTAACTAGGAGCCTTGGTTGGTACAATGGCTAAGTGCTAGTCCACTAACCAAAAGGTCAGCTGTTCAAATCCACCGGCAGCTCCTTGGAAACCCTATGGAGTAGTTATACCCTGTCCTATAAGGTTGCTATGAGTCAGAATTGAGTTGATGACAACGAGTTTTGTTTTGTTTGTTGTTTTCTGTTTAACTGTGTATCTTGGGCCAAATATTATACCTTTCTCACTTGCTTTCTCTCTTGCAGTAAGAGACACTAATGCCTTCCTGTCAAGGTCGTTATGAGAACTAGTGATGTAACAGAGCAGCTGACACAGTGTTTGGCACATATTAGGCACACACAATGATGTATCTTTCTCTACTTTTCTCAGCCACCATGCCTGACACAAAGTAGGAGCTTTATAAATGTAAGCTCACTGAATTACTACCCTGGTAAGAAATGTCTACCAGGAGAACTATCTTTCCTTTGGGTAGATTGTTGGAGAAGAACCCAAGACCTCTGTACTCCACCTGCCTTCCCCAAAATCTGCCCTAATTTTCTTTCCCCAGCTCTCTGTAACAGAATGCAGAATTCACTACTGTAAGGTTCTGTGTATGTTGAGGTCAGAAACAGCTTCAAGAAATGGTTAGATGAACTCGGTGCCAAGAGATGCCTGGATGTGAGGTTAAGAACTCTGCTTTGAAGGTCACAATTGAATCCCGTCCAGGCCTCTCACAAACAAGCCATGACAGTGGCGGGCCCTTCGAGGGCTGCCCTGGCATGACCTGCCTTGGACCCTACATTCTGATTAGGAGAAGGGGTCCACCACCCTGCTTTGCAGAACTATCCCGGACTCTCATTCCTAAGGAAAGCCTTTTACTGAAGGATAAGATCAAAGAAGCAAGTAAACTCAACCCATACTCATTCCAGCTCTGGAAAAAGAGGAGGAAGGACTCCGTGGGAATAAAAATCAAAGATAAAAGAACATTTTGTTCTTAAGGTGCTGGTTAGTAAGTCCTCCAGCAGACAGCCAGAAGATAGGAGTAGCATTGTTTGCACTTTGTGGGGGTGGTTCTGGCCAGGGCTCCTGCTGCTGATATTTTTCTAGCTTATAAAAATAGTATTAATAGTATTAACTTTGTTCCAAGTCTGTTCTTGGCTCCAGCACCCCAACTGTCCTGAAAGGCAATAACAACTCAGGCTGCCCTCCTCCCAGCTGCTGCTATATCTTTGGCAAACTCCTGATTATCCATCAGATCTTGAATCTGAGGCCATCGCCTATGGGAAGCCTTCCCTGATTCCCCCAAGCTCATTTAAGCACTCATCCTTCTATGTTCCCACTGTTTGTACTTGCCTCCATTACTGCACATATCATTCAATTTTGTATGCACAATTTTAGTTTCATTTCATTTAGTCTCATCTACTAGTTTATAAACTCTTCAGGAGAAAGCATTGTGCCGTTTCATCCTATATTCCCAGCAGGTAGCACAGTGCTTTGAAATGGGGGACCCTTACACACATATATTTTGTGAATGAGTGAGTGAATGGATGGCATTCCCTTCATGAACGGTGGATATTACAACTGAGAGATGTAGTAACCTCTTTGTTTCAGAAGCAATTGTCCTTTTATAGTAGGTATACCTGGCTCAATTTTCCACGAAGAAAGAGTTTGAGCACTCCCCGATCAACTCTTAGATTACTGGAAATCTGTGTTCTTTGTGCTCTCATTCCATTAGCAGGTTACGGAAAAGTGTGAACTCAATGCCTAGGTTTTAGCATGAGTCTTTGGTTTCAGATACTAGATTATTTGCCAGATGTTGAATTGGCTTAAATTGCTCATCTGGGCCAGATGTTGAATTGGTTTAAATTGCTCATCTGAGCCAGAGGTTGAATTGGCTTAAATTGCTAAGCTGAGTTGCAGAAGCAAATCCGAATGAGGATTTGGAATTTATTTTATTTTATGGCCAAAGAATTGATTTAGTGAGTCTCACAAAAAGAGCTTCTGGTCCATGCCCTCCTAGAGCAAAATATAGTTGGTTCCAGTAAGCAATAAAACATGTCAACTTCTTATCTCACCATTATCAGTGTTCTTGAAGAGTGAGTGGACTGGCAGTAACTTTGGATAATACCAGTTTGGGGGAGTATTTATTAGTATTACGTATACTAAATGCAACATGTTTGACCAAGAGACACATTTATTAGCAATAGCCCTTCGCGTTTATAAACTGTAGACTTAGGAAGCACATCTGTGTTTACTATAGAATTTTCTCATAGCAACCTTGTTGTGAAGCTAGGGCAGATATGTGTGCCCTCACGTTGCACAGGGAACAATGAGTTTCAGTCAGTTAATTACAGAACCAGGAATAGATTGTAATCTGTTTTCTCACACTTAATTCTCAAAACACCTTTATACATACTGTTACTTTATCCAAGTTCAGATAACACGACTGAGGCTCACAAAAGCCAAGTAACTTGCCCAGAGTCACATAGTTAGTAAGTGGTAGATGCATGATTTAAACTGAAGCCATCTAATTCCAGAGCCCATACTTCCAATCACTGTACTATGTGGAACGGCCTATCTTTTAAAATGTGATTCAGTCTGCTCTTGAATTTGACCCCTGAAATATTATTTCAAGCAAGGAATAAAGAAGAAAGCCTTACAGTAAATATTTATTGATGACCCACTTTAGTAGTTCATGAGAATATAAGGTGACTAAGAGAGAGGATTTACTTCAGAGAATTCAGTCTAGTAGAGAAAATAGACAAGTAAATAGCAATTATATTACATGTGCCAAGTATGAGGGGCTTTGGAAAAAACATAGAAAGGGCCCAAAACTGAGGCTCGAAGGATCAGAAAAGATCCCTAAAGAAATTGATCTCTGGCAATGGAATCAAAATGTTTCTTGCCCTATTAGTAATTCTTGGTAAAGTGGAATTTGTTTACTCATTGCAACTTTTAAATTTCAAGTAGGCTTTGATAATAATAATGATAGCAATAATAATAGTAATACCAAGATCATAAATAACAAAAACTATTAGAAACACTACTCTTATTGGTACTACTACTATAATGACTGCCATAGATTGAAGTGTGTCCCCCAAAAATATGTGTATTAATTTGGCTAGGCCATGATTCCCAGTATTATGTGACTGTCCACCATTTTGTCACCTGATGTGATTTTCCTATGTGTTGTAAATCCTAATCTCCGCCTCTGGTTAATGAGGCAAAATTAGATTATGTTAAGGAGGATTAGGGTGGGATGTAACACACTTGTTCAGGTTGAATCCCTGATCCAGTGTAAGGGAAGTTTCCCTGGGGTGCACCACTTTTTATCTTACAAGAGATAAAAGGAGAGGGAAGCAAGCAGAGAATGGAGATCTCATACCACCAAGAAAGAAGTACCAGGAGCACAGCATTTGCTCTGAACCCTGAGCCTCTGCACAGAGAAGCTCCTCGATGAGGTGAAGATTGATGGCAAGGACCTTCCTCCCGAGCCAACAGAAAAAGAAAGCCTTTTCCTGGAGCTGACGCCCTGAATTTGGACTTCTAGTCTACAAGACTGTGAGAAACTAAGCTTCTGTTTGTTAAAGCCATCCATTTGTGGTATTTCTGTTACAGCAGCAGTAGATAACCAAGACAATGACCATTTCTTACTTGCCTACTATGTGCCTAGTACTCTGCCTGACACTTCGCATGCCCTACCTCTTGTTCCTCACAATAATCCTGCAAGGCAGAAGTTATTTCCCATTCTGTGTGTGAGAGAATTGAAGACAAAGAGGGTAAGTAACTTCTCCACAGTCATATAACAAGTGTTGTAGTTAGGATTTGAACCTGGGTCAGACTCCAAAGCTCATGTTCATTTTCCTTTTACCAGTGCTTCTCAGTCATGGGTGATTTTATTCCCCAGAGGACATTTTGGCAATCACTGGAGACGTTTTTGATTGTTACAACTGGGGATGAGTGCTACTGGCATCTACTGCGTAGAGGCCAGGGATCCTTCTTAATATTCTACAGTGCACAGGGCAGCCCCCATAAAAAGAGTTCTCCAACCCAAAACGTCAGCATCGCCAAGGTTGAGAAAGCCTGCTCTTTACTGAAACACCTCTGGTGCTGTTTCCCTTCATTGTCAGTTTATTGGTATTCACTCATTTCTGTAGAAACCAAAAAGCAGTCCACAATCAGGACATTGCTAATACAGTGTATCAAATGCTTTGTCAAAAATGTTTTGCAAAATTAACTCTTCCATGAAATTAGGTCAGAAAAGTAGTTGTGAGATAAGAACATGGAAGTGAAGACTGAGGAGTAGGGAGGACAAGATGATTCCCACCCCATCCGTCTTCCTGAGAGTCCAGCTACACTGCACCGCTTGTCCTTCTTTCAACACGCTGTGTATATTCCACCTCCTTGCCTGGGTGCTGGCTGCTGGCTCTGGGTGAGGAGGCCTCCCCTCCGCTCTCCTGCCCGACAATCGCACTCATCCTTCAGCACTCCGTTTAAATGTTACTTCCACTGGGGAGACTTCTCTGAACTTAATCTCACTCCTAGAAAAAAGGAATCACTCCCTACTCCAGTTTCTGCAACACTTTGCACATAGCTCAATTTTTTTCAGTTTTCCCACCAAATCATATTCACGTTTGTATGCCCATCACCCAGGATAGACCCCACATGGTCAGTCTGCAGTAAATCTGTGGATTAATTAAGATAATAGCTGTGAAAGGATTGCCAAAAATCAAAAGCCAGGATTGCAGAATCTGGGTGAGGGAGCCTTTAAAAAACATAGGAGCCTATTTTCACCTAACTTCTTTTTTTATTTTTTTCATTTTGGTGAAAATATACAGAGCCAAAGATATACCATTTCCATGATTTCTACATTTACAATTCAATGACATTGGTCATATTCTTCAAGCCATGCTACCATTTGCTAACCTTTTCCTGCTGATGTACTAAATGGTTAATATTTTAGGATACTTATTACTCAAAGATTATAATTAGCAAAATTTGAAAGGAGAAGAAGATGAAAATAAATAAATGAAATAACAAGAAAAAAATATGTATTGATTCCTTTGCCCCACTTTGCCAACGATTCTGAGTCTGAATGTCTGGGGTAGGGCCCAGGAATCTGGTTGTAAGTCTGCAAGGTATCACCAGGTACCCAGAAGAGACAGCCTGGGGGAGACAAGTTGGCCCAGGTCAGAAGCAGTTGTGATGAGCAAATGCCACAGAGGCAAATCGCACCAAACCAGGACTGTGCTGAGAAGAAGCCAAGCCCAGGCGTGGGCTGAGAGCTGGGGGCAGGAGGGAGCTTATTCAGAAAGAACGAGAAGGTGGATGCACAGAGGCCAATGGTCTGCAAGAAATGCAGAAGGGATTAGGAGAGAAGATAAAGCCATGCCAGAGTATCTGGAAGGAGAAAAGTTGTGTCAGTGCTGAGCAGATAGATCACTGACAACTCCGGGAGTTCCTGGATGCAGATCAGAAGAGGGGGCAGGAATTTGTTAATGTGATTTCAAGTTTATTGTTTTAAGTTGAGGTTTGGCTTAATGAGAACCGCTGCTGCCTGAGACCTCGGCAGCTGTGTGAGCTGAGGCGGCGGCCCACGTGGCGGAGGGGCAGAGAGGAGACATGAGGATGGATAACTTTGGGTTTCCTGTTCCCAGGCCCTGAGACTTTCTTGGAGCGCTGTCCGTCTCTGGACTGTGAAGACTGGCTTTAGCTGGGAGAGCAGTCTTGCCCCCTGTGGACAGAAAGTGGGGGAGGAATGCAGGACCTTGGGTACAGCCAGCTCCCTCCCACTCCCCCCTTCCCACCCGTTTCTAAATATCCTGCCATGCAATTCAGCGTATACAGCTGTGAATTTGCCATGAAATCATGGCATTTTTAGTTTGATATACATACTCCTATTTGGATAATGAGTAATCGTAGACTTTAGAACTGAAAGGTTGCTCAAAGATTTCCTATACCAGTTTCCTCAGTTTGCAGATGAGAAAACTGAGGCCCAGAAAAACAGGGACTCATTGGAGGTCACCCCAGCAAAGTAATGTCAGAGTTGAAGTTAGAACCTGGGCCTTCTAATTCATCAAAACCCAGCGGTTTTCTCCCCCTAATATGCCACCCAAAACAAAACAAGAAACCAGTTGCCTTCAGGTCAGTTTTGACTCACAGTAACCCCATGTGTGTTAGAGTAGAACTGTGCTCCATAGGGTTTTCAATAGCTGTTTTTTTCAGAAGCAGATTGTCAGGCCTTTCTTCTGAGGCACCTCTGGAAGGACTTGGACCTCCAACCTTTCAGTTAGCAGCTGAGTGCATGAAATGTTTTCTTGTATTTTTTTGCATTCTTGACTCCTAATATGCTACACTATCTCCAAATTAGAAAAATGAAGTGATTCCTGATGTGTTAGTCCATTCATCACCTTATGTCTCACTTAATCACTACAGTCAATGTCAAGGGTAGCTGTTAAATAGGTAAATAGTTAGCCTAAGCCACCCATGGGATGCCTCTTTGTTTTCTCTTTACAATCTGCACTAAGCTCCAAAGAGTCTCCCTCAAAAGCTGGTAATAATAAAACCACCTGGTATTCAAGTTCCTTTTGAAGAGCTCAAAGCAGTAGTCATTTTCCCTGCCAGTTGATGAGCCAAGCAAACTTTATTACTCACTATCATCAACTCACAACCACACTATGAAATACCATTATTTTCCACACAAGGAAATCAAGGTTAAGTAACTTGCTCGGGGTGACATTTTAATGAATGATGAAGTTGGGTTCTGAGTCCAAGTCTTTCTGATTCCAGCACCTATGTGCTGTCCCTTGCTAGTGCTGGGTGTGTCTGGGTATGTCTGCACCTTTGCCTACCTTAGCCTATACTTACACCTAACCAGTAGACCAGTCGCCATGGAGTTAATACTGACTCACAGTGACCTCATGTGTGTCAGAGTAGAACTGTGGCTAATTTTTTAGAAGCAGATCACCATGGGATTTTTAGTGGCTAATTTTTTAGAAGCAGATCACCAGGCCTTTCTTCTGATGTGCTTCTGGGTGGACTTGAACTAACCTTTCAGTTAGCAGCCAAGCACGTTATCCCTTTGTACTACCCAGGGACTTCATACTTATATCTACCAAGCCAAAACCTACTGCCGTCAAGTTGATTCCAACTCATAGCAACTCTATAGGGCAGCGTAGAACTGCCCCATAGGGTTCTAAGGCTGTAATCTTTATGGAAGCAGATTTCCACATCTTTCTGCCATGGAGTAGCTGGTGGGTTCAAACTGCCAACCTTTCAATAAGCAGCTGAATGCTTAACCGCTATGTCACCAAACGAAAACCAAAAACCCATTGCCATCGTGTTGATTCTGGTTCATAGCAATCCTACAGGACAGAGTAGAACTGCCAAATAGGGTTTCCAAGGAGCAGCTGGTAGATTCAAACTGCCAACCTTTTGGTTAGCAGCTGAACTCTTAACTACTGTCCCATTCGGACTTCTCTGTCCCTACACATACCTGTATTTGTAACAGAAGATAGATGTTCTAGTTAACATTCTCCCAGGTAGGTATGTTTCTGGTTCCATTTTATGGGTGAGAAAGTTGATGGCAAAAGTGAAGAAGTGACTTAACAAAGAACATGCAAAACAGCACAGATGTCTGGGCTCCCTTGGTGGGAAATAAAGTTTTTCACCATTCGATCAGTTGGATGCATAGCTATTTTGGGCTTTATGGTAGAAAGATCAGTAATGTTGCAGTTGCTAGTTTCTCTCATTTTTGTAATGCCTTACTGTCTTCGAATAACTACCCCAGGATCAGAGAAGGTATTTTTACCCTCTTTTAACGTTGGGAAAACTGACAGTCCAGGAGGTGGAGAGATTAGCCTAGGATTACGAGGTCCCTAGATGGCATAAACGGTTTGTGCTCGACTGCTAAACCTAAAGGTTGGCTATTTGAACCTGCTCTGTGGTATCATGGAAGAAAGGCGTGGCAGTCTGCTTCTGTTAAGATTACAGTCAAGAAAACCCTATGGATCAGTTCTACCTGGAAACACATGAGTTCCCATGAGTCAGAATTGACTTGACAGCAACTAACAACAACAGGACCAGGAAGAGCTGGATCTAAGACTCAAACCCTGATCTGTCTGCCTCTCCCTGTTTCTTCACATCTGGCTTGATGCAACTTTTGCATCAAGCAATGAAGCGAGTGCTACCTAGTAAGTGAAACAGAATCTCTTGACCCAATGTGAGTTCCTGTACCTAGAGCCCCAGATTTCAAGCAAATCTCTCACCAACTCATCAGCTCCAGATCCAGTATTGAGAGGGAATTGTGTGTGTGTGTGAGTGAATTTTTTTTGTGTGATTTAAGTGAAAGCTTACAGAACAAATTGGTTTCTCATTAAACAGTTAATACACAAATTGTTTGTGACATTGGTTGCCAACACCACAATGCATCAACACTCTCCCCTTCTTCACTGCAGGTTCTCTGTTTCCAACCTTCAGTTTCCCTGTACCTTCCTGCCTTCTCATCTTTGCTTTTGAGCTGGTTTGCCCATTAGTCTTGAATACATGATTGAACTCTGAAGCACATCCCTCAGGTGTGCTATTGTTGGCCCTATAGACCTGTCTAATCTTTGGCTGAAGGGTAAACCTCAGGAGTGACTTCAGTACTGAGTTAAAAAGGTTTCCCAAGGCCATACTCTTGGGGCTTCTCCAGCCTCTGTCAGACTGGTCCTCTTTTGTGAATTTGAATTTTGTTCTACATTTTTCTCTAGCTCTGTCTGGGACCCTCTATTGTGATCCCTGCCAGACCAGTGGGTGGTGGTAACTGGGCACCATCTATTTACTCTGGGCTCAGTCTGGAGGAGGTTGTGGTAGTTGTGGTCCATTAGTCCTTTGGACTAAGCTTTCCTTTGCATCTTTGGTCTTCTTCGTTCTCCTTTACTCCGGCCAGTATGGGACCAGTAGATGTACCTTTGATGGGCACTCACAGGCTTTTAATACCGCAGTCGCTACTTGCCATAGTCGTATATAAAACATTTTCTTTATAGACTATGTTATGCCAGTTGAGCTAGATGTCCCCCAAGACCATGGTCCCCAGCCCTCAGCCCAGTAGCTTAGTCTCTCAGGGCATTTCGATGTGTCTGTGAATCTTCTATGACTTTGCCCTGGTCAAGTTGTACTGACTTCCCCAGTATTGGCTGTCCTACCCTTCACCAAAGTTACCACAAAGTTCCACTCACTTTTGCATTTATTAAGATATGACTGAGAAGATGAGCTGCTATTTCTCTTTGCTGAACTTGGGAGCTAAAACAAAAACACATAGAAAATAACCTAGCCTGGGTTCTGACACTGCCAGCCACCTGTTAGGAGGACATCCTACTCCAAGTTCAAAAGGTAGAAGACTGCTGGAAAAGTGTTTGTTTGGAGTCCCAGAGTCTAATATTGCCCTAGTATCACTAGCTGAGAGAGTAGAACCAGGCTCACTCCAAAGGTCCACTGTTTTCCATGGCACAGAAACTCAACACATGGCGTTTTAAATCCATATAATATCCCTGATCACTGATGTTTACTTTGGGGCTTGCACATCAGCAGCTGCCGGTGGGAAAGTGCACTTCTCCAGTTATCTCCCTGCTGCAGCGGCCTCACGTCTCAACTGCTGGCTGCTTCCTAACTGTCTCACCATTGGCCTGATTAATTTCCTTTTTCTTTCCCTTTCTTTTAACCATGTATTCATACAAGTCATTTTAAAAAGCAAAAAGAAGTAGCTTTTTTTTTTTTTAAATTTCTCCACACAGGAGGTCTTGGGGATTGTATCATGGCACCCTGCAGCCAATGCCAATGTTTGGAGAAATTAAAGGAACACTTCTTGGAATATAGAAAAACTGCACTGGTCTCTAGTTATATCATTCAGCAATACTTCCTCCACCCTGCCTTTCTATAACTCTAATCCTTATCAATGCTCTGTACTATGACTCCGATGCAATAATTTGGCTCTCTGAAGACACTGAAGGTGAAGACTCAGAAGGTAACATAGCACAGTAGTTAGGAAAACGTAACCAGTTGTTGTCTAACCTAATCCAAATCATGGTGACCTCGAGTGTCCCTGGTGATGCAGACAGTTAACATCCTTGGCGGCTAACTGAAATTTAGTCATTTGAGTCTACCCAAGAGTACCTTGGAAGAAAGGCCTGGTGATCTATTTCTGAAAAATCAACCATTGAAAACCCTATGGAACACAGTTCTGCTTGGACACCATGGGGTTGCCGTGAGCTGGCATCCACTCAGTGGCAGCTGGTCTAAGACCACATAACTGGTTCAAATCCTGGCTCCATCTGCTGTCTGTGCGACTTCGGGGAAGTCACCTGACTTTCACTCTCTGTGTTTCTGTGTCCCTGTCTGTGAAATAGGAATAATAATAGTGTAGGTACTACTCTTATAGTTTTATTTGAAGATTAAATAAGCTAATATCTGTAAAGCACTTAGACCAATACCTGGCAATGCTATATATGTTTGGCCATGATTACTGTGTTCTCTAAAGAGCCCTGGTGGCACAGTGGTTAAAGCAGTCGGCTGCTAACTGAAAGGTTGGCAGTTCAAATCCACCAGCTGCTCCATGTGAGAGAGGTGTGGCAGTCTGCTTCCATAAATATGTATAGTCTTAGAAACTCTGTGGGGCAGTTCTAGTCTATCCTGTAGGGTCGCTGTGAGTCAGAAGTGACTTGAGGGCAGTGGGTTTTTTTTTTTTTTTTAATTGTGATCTCAATAGATTTATGTTTTGAATGATTGCAGTTGACAAGAGAATTTAAATTTAGCAAATATGTATTATGTGCCTTTTACAGGTCAGGTATTGTTATAAATGTGCTGGATATAGTGGTGAACAAAGCAAAGTTCCTACTCTCTCATAGAGCTTCTGTCCTACTGTTTGCATGTATGTGTGTATTTATGTGTGTGCATGTGTGTTTATGTATGTGGTTGTTGTGCATATTCCTGTATGTATATGTATGCATTCATGCACAGGCATATTTATAGGTATATCATGTACACGTATGTCTTCCATGCATATATACATGTGTGGTGTATGAATGAGTTAAGTTTATGTGTATGCATAAACATGTGTACGTGCCCATATACATGTATGTGAATTGTGTTGCAGTGTGTGTATGCATGTGTTGTGTGTGCAGTCATGTGTGTGCATGTATGTTTTTATGTGTATTGTTTAGGTTTTTGTGTAGAACACATGTATATCTGTGTATGTATTGTGTTATATTTGCATGTTGTGTCAGTATGTCGTGTCTGTACATATATGTGCGTGTGTGCATGTGTACATGTTTGTCTATATGTTTGCATATGTTTGTGTATATATGTCTGACTGTTTATGTGTATGCATGCGTATGTATATATATATGCATGTTTGTATGTATGTCGGTTTATATATTATGTATGTATATGTGTGCTTGAATGTATGTGCATCTGCATGTGTTTGTGTGCATATGTGTATGTGTGTATATGTATGGTGTGCACATGCACACATGTGTGTGTTTCAGGCACTGCTACGTGTTGTAAAGAGCAGGTCTGTGTAAAGGGATGGTGAGTGCTATGAGATGCTACTGGCATATAGAGGTCAGGGAAGGTCAGCCCAGAGTCCTGGCATTTGAGAGTGAAGTGAGGAAACATTTCATGGTGTAAGGAAGCAAGACAGAGAGTAATTTAGTCAGCCAGTATTTGTTGGGTCCATACTTTGCTTCAGACACTGTGCTGGGTACTGGGCGTACCAGCAAGAAGATGGCCTGGCCCCTTCTTTAGAGTTGCTCAGCAGCTAATGGAGGAGGCAGACCTGTAGTTAAAAAACCCCAGTACATCCTGCACACTGCTTTTCCAAGATGTAAGGAAAGTGTCACAAGAGCACAGAGAGTGACCAAGCCGGCTGTGCCAGGACAAGCAAGGGGAGCATCTCGTCGAAGGTGAAAATTGGAATAAGTATTTCAGGAAGCAGGAACAGGAGTGCGCAAAGGCCCAGAGATGGGAAAAGGCCAGGTTCAATCCAGGAGCATTTCAGTGTGGCACACTTGCCCTTCAAGTGTGTGAGGGGAGCAGTGAGAGAAGGCCAGGAAGACAGAGGCTGAATAGCACAGAGTGGGCTCAGGGGCCAGATTCCTGGGGTTCAAATCCCAGCTTTGCCTTTATTAGTTGCTTAAATCCTCTGTACCTCAGATTGCTCTTTTATAAATGGAGATGGTAATAGTACCTGCCTCCTAGGTTATTTTATAGGTATCTTCTCTTGACACATGGTGAGCACTCAATAAGTGTTAACTATTACAGGATGGAAGCTCAATAGTAAAAGGTCTTCGATTCTAAGACCAAGGAGTTTGGCTGCTAAAATTAAGTTGGATCAACCCTATCTATTCAAATAACTTTCTTACTACTGATTTTGATGTGAGAATATGTAGTATCCTACGTCAAGCATTTGCCTCTGGAGGTACAGCTCTGAGTTTTAATACCAGTGGGTGATATTCCAAGGGAACAGTTAGAGCAGTCAAAAAGATACCACTTTATTTTAAGTTTCGGGCAAAAGCTCACTTAAATGGAACTAAGCAGATGTGTATTTTGCCAGGCACTGGGGGTGCAGAGATGACCCACTTCCTGCCAGTGCTTAACACCTTGCCTTTGCATCTGCACTGACCCACCCTGCTGAATCATGGCGGGAGGGGAAGCTGGGTATTCCCCCATCTCTGACTTCTGTATCTCAAGGTTACTATTTCTCATCCACCAGATTTGAGGGTGGGCAATGCTAATTTTCACTGCCTCATACCCATGGTGTCTCTGCCACTGGTATTTTTTTTTAATTGAAATAAAATACATAAAACATAAAATTTCCCATTTTAAACATTTTTAAGTGTACAATTCAGTGTCTCTGCTACTGCCTTTTGTGAGAGGGGTTTTATCTCTGCTGTCTCTCCCTACCCCGTTACCTCATTTCTGTTCTTCAAATCCAAACAGAGGATGTGGAAAGTTTGCTCACGTTCACTGTAGTCTAGGCTGGTGAATATTGTTCTAGAGCCCTTTAGAATATCTATACTCATCCTTCCAAATGTGCCAGTCTCCACTTTGTTGGGGCGGTGACAAACTTTCCCACATGATTTCCTTCTGTTCCCATTTTAGTTAGAAATTACTGTTTATTGGAGACCAAGAATGGAAAATATAGAGAGACAGCATAAGAACATAGATTATCCAGGTTATTTCCAATTATTCAATGTAAATTGAATTCACATTACAAATAATCAAAAAATGTGTATATATTTTTACTTGACTCTAGAATAACCAAGAGGGTCTTCTTACATCTGATTTCTATCCTTATTTACTTATTTTAGTGTTTGTCAAGCTTGAGTGTGCCTGGTCACCAGAGGAACTAGTTAAAATACAGATCACTGGGTCCCCACAGTCACCACCATCACAGTAAGTTGGAGTCTGACCAAAATATTTGCCTTGTACATGGCCCTTGAATGACTCTGATTGGCTTTACCACTGATACCTTAGATGACAGTGGGAGAGGCACGCTAAACTCAAGTTGTGCATACTCAAAAGCTGACTGTATATAATCCAGAAAAGGTAAAATTGGATCTAGGCTCACTGAAAGACTACATTTTTAAATTTTTGTTTCAAAATCATAATGATTTAGATCTGGTATACTTACCATGTGCTAGGCTTGACTCTTTGTGTTTACTTAGACTCTCCTATTGAATGTACACAACAAGCTTATAAGTATGTACATTCTTACCACCTCATTTAAGGATAAGAATGAGACCATTTTAGACTCTGGCAGCTGCTATGGTCAAACTGAGAAGAGAACGTTTGTTTGTCTGACTTTGGGTCAAAAAAAAAAAAAAATTAATAACATTATATAGCGTCCCCAAGCTAGTGTTAACTGAATTAGCTGTACACAATTTTTAAAAATGTTCAGGAACCGAAAGGTTGCAATTCACACAGAGGCACCTTGGAAGAAAGGCCTGGTGACTTACTTCCAAAAAGTCACAGCCATCGAAAACCCTATGGAGTGTAGTCACGTGTGGGGTCACCATAAGTTGGAATCAACTCGATGGCAGCTGTTTGTTTGTTTTCTCCAGAAAAGAAAACATGAAGAGTCTTTGAATCAAATGCTCAGGCCTAGGGAAAGCTAAGGTTCTTATATTTTGTTGCAAGAGAATGTGTTAGGTTGTTGATCTGTATTGTTATAGGTTCCTGGGCTGACTTTAGGCCAGAGAATTAAAAGTGTATCAGCCTTCTGACTCACCACCATGAAACTCTAAGGGGGAATCTCCCACCAGGATCAGTAATATGACTGAAGACTTCATACCCATACTATATCCAGGCTTCTCACAGCGGAAGGTTGAAAAGAAAAATCCACATAATTCAATTCTGTGAAATATATTAAATACATCTGAATAATGTGACTTTTTTTTCAAAGGAGTTCACACATCGCCTGCTTGACTGTGGTGTGAAAGTGTTGCCCAGTCTAATGCATATGGCCTAATAATTCCTCTCCCTTGTGCTTATCTCTATCATTAAATGGAACACATAGACAATGACATTTAAACCCCTAAATGGATGAGTACATTACTGTCTTCCTACTTAGGCTGTGAACTTCTGGTGGGCAATGGAGTCTGGTCTTATTCATTTCTGTAACTTCAGACCCCTAGCCCTTAGCTCAGCAAAAGAATGAATATATTCATGAGTGAATGGGTTTGCTTAAACAATATTTTAAGCACTGTACTAGTTACTGCAGCAAATACAGTAATACAGAGAACTAGAGATAGCACATCTGGACTAAGTTCTATGGGAATTTGAAGGAGCGAAAAGTCATTTTCAGTTAAAACAGTAAGGCAAGGGGAAGGTAAAGATACTAATATTTCTTGAGTGCCAGAAATGTGCCAAATAATCTGTGTATATAATCTTTACATCACCTTGTACATCTTGCCCAAGGTCATAGAACTGGTTATGAGAACCCCTAGAATGACAGCTGCCACTCTACCATGGTACTTCAAGGGAGTGGGAGGGGGTAGCCTTTGAACTAAATGTAGGATAATAGGTATATTCTCCACTGGAGTACATGAAGTATTCTGGATAGAGAGAATAACATATGCTTAGGCATTGAAAAGAAACCCTGGTGGCGTAGCAGTTAAGTGCTATGGCTACTAACCAAAGGGTCGGCAGTTCGAATCCGCCAGGCACTCCTTGGAAACCCTATAGGGCAGCTCTGCTCTGTCCTATAGGGTTGCTATGAGTCGCAATTGATTCAATGGCACTGGGTTTGTTTTTCTTTTGGTTTTTAAGCACTGAAAGGGCTTTGGGAAATGGTAAGCATTTCAGTTTGGCTGGAGCATGTGGTACCTATAAGGGTTTTCTTGGAAGACGAGATTACATATATAAAGATAAAATAGGTGGGGACAGATTGGAAGAATTTAGGTACCACGCTGAGAAGCACTTGCTTCCCCACTCTTGCCCCCAGGCATTAGCCATTGAATGTGGTTGTAAGAAAGTGACTCATTCCCAGGCATTAGCCATTGAATGTGGTTGTAAGAAAGTGACTCATTCCAAAAAGGTCTTTTTGTAATTCCATACATAATATGGAGTCCATGGGTGGTGCATGGAAACCCTGGTGGCATAGTGGTTAAGTGCTACGGCTGCTAACCAAAGGGTTGGCAGTTCGAAACCGCCAGGCGCTCCTTGGAAACTCTATGGGGCAGTTCTACTCTGCCCTATAGGGTCGCTATGAGTCAGAATCGACTCGACGGCACTGGGTTGGGGTTTGGGTGGTGCAAAGAGTTAATGTGGTCAGCTGTTAACTGAAAGGTTGGAGGTTCAATTTTACCCAGAGGCACCTTGGAAGAAGGGCCTGCTGATCTACTTCTGAAAAATTAGCCTTTGAAAAACCTGTGGAGCACAGCTCTACTCTGACACACACGGGGTCACCAGGAGTTGGAATCAGTTCGGCAGTGACTGATTTTCACGTAATACACTGTTTGGGGAGAGGAAAGACTGAAGTAGAATGGGTGATCTGAAATAGGGTGGTGGCAGTGGGGCTTCAAAGGAAGACAGAGAATTTGAGTTTTTTGTCCTCTTTTTAAAGCATTGTTTAGGCAAGAGATGTTTAAATTTTTCAATGCTGTTTATATTTCTTTTTTATTACTAAATTAAATGTACCAGAGTGTCCTTTCCTTTCATTTGAAATAGATTTTCTCTCATATTTGGTGGGAGATGGTAAATAACTTGCTACCTTTAGGGTAGTTCAAAGTAATTCGTCCAGTCTCTAAGCAGGGCGGTCACTAGAACCTGTCGTTATTGAAAATAGCAACTGCAGCCATTTCAAGCGGAGCTATGAATCCTCAAGTTAAATAAACAAAACTAAAGACCCCCAAGAGTTGAGGAAGCACTTGTCCCAGATTCTGCACACTATAGGAAGGTTTAATGGCCATTCTGAGGCTGTCACTCAGTACCACTGACTTAGCATTATGAGTAAAATATGGCAAATTTTTATAAAAATTAATAGCTGACTATGGAAAAACGTTGCTTTCTCCTACCTTCAACGTGCAGAAAACATATTCTCATCCAAGTGCCAAGTATGAGAGCTATAACTGTCAACAAATCAAAATCCCTACCCTCAAGAAGCTTACATCTTAATTTCAGCACTAGGCAAGTAAACTGTCATAATACGGTGTGGTAAGAGCTCTGATAAAAGCATGTACAGGTATTATGAAAGTCTAAACACATTAAAACACATTTTGCCTGAGTAGATCAGTAATATTTCCTGTAAAAAGTAATATTGATTTGACACTTGAAAGCTCAATAAACCAAAAAACCAAACCCACTGCCATTGAATCAACACCAACTCATGGCGACCCTATAGGATAGAGTAGAACTGCCCCATAGAGTTTCCAAGGAGTGCCTGGTAGATTTGAACTATTGACCTTCTAGTTAGCAGCCATCACACTTAACCACTATGCCACCAGGGTTTCCTGAAAGCTCAATAGAAGAGAAAAATAGGAATTTGCCAGATGGATAAGGTGGGTATACCGGCGGGTGGAGGGTGGGGAGGGGGAGGGAGAGCGAGGTTGCGTGTGCTCAGGTCCAGGAGCATGAGCGAGCCTGTTTTGGTTACAGAACACTGAGTATTTCAGTATAGTTGTGGTACTGTGTATGACTGTTGGAATGGAAATGTGGCTGCCAACTGAAAGGTCAGTGAGTTGAACCCACCAGCAGCTCCACGTGAGAAAAAGCCTGGCAATCTGCTTCTGTAAAGCTTTGTTAATTGTTGCTGTTAGGTGCCTTTGAGTTGGTTCCAAATCATAGCGACCCTATGTACAACAGCACAAAACACTATGCAGTCCATCCTCGCAGTTGTTGCTCTGTTTGAGCCCATTGTTGCAGCCACTGTGTCAGTCCATCTTGCTGAGGGTCTTCCTCTTTTTCACCAGCCCTCTACCTTACCAAGCACGATGTCCTTCTTCAGCGACAGGTCCCTCTTGATAACATGTCCAAAGTACATGAGACAAAGTCTTGACATCTTCACTTCTAAGGAGCATTCTCGCTGTACTTCTTCCAAGACAGGTTTGTTCATAAAGACTACAGGCTATGAAGGCCCTATGGGGCAGCTCTCCTCTGCCCTGTAAGGTCACTGTGAGTGAGAATCAACTGGATGGTACACAGCAACAATGGCTAATGACTTTGAGCATCTTTTCATGTGCTTGCTAGCTATTTGAATATCCTCTTTGGTGAAATGTCTGTTCAAGCTTTGGTCTGTTCTTGGATTGGGTTGTTTACCTTTTTGTTGTTAAGTTCTAAAGGTAATAGCTTTTTAGCAGATACTTTGGAGGCAGTGAGGTTAATGAATCAGGGGAAGACAGTGCCAGACTAAGAGATGTTGGAGGCTAGAAGCGAGGCAGTTCCGGTGGGGATGGAAAAAAGAGGGAAAGATTTAAAAATAGAAGGAGGCTGATGAACTGAGATATTGGTCATTTAATGCGGGAAAATGAGTTCTATCACTGAAACACCAATGCCTCAAAGTACATTATTAGACAGTGATAGAAGTGGCGATGTTTCGTTGCTGTTATTATTGTTTTTTGATGTTTGCACAGTAAGCTTCCCTTAAATAGCGAGTTAAGTGGAATTTCAGCCTCCTCTACTGGAATTAAGTAATCAGTTATCGCTGTCTTCTAAGAATGTTAACACAGGTAGTCTCTTGTATATATAACCAGGGACCTCCCTGTCTCTACCTTTGGGCCACCCAGCCCCACGGGAAGGGGGTGGAAAGAAGGAGAGGAAGCAAAAGAAACCTGCTGGCCTGCCAGAATTTAGGTGCAGGTCGACAGGCAGATGGCAGGATGGACAATGAGAAGGACCAACGAACTTTGGGGGATGTGTCTGCAGACAGTGTAGCAAATCCTGCTGGGCTCACATGGAGCTGGAAGGCTGGGTAGGTGGTAGCTGCTACATCTTATCTGATTGTTGCCTCAGGCCCATGCTGAAGGAGGCCTGGGAAGCTGTCTCCCTGAACTCACAAGGAAACAGGAATGACTTGCAAACATTCCATTTGCCTGGAGGTGCTTTGAGATAGTGGCTTGAGTGCAGTTTTTAAAATTAGTCCTTTTGAAATGAATTTAGGAGCAGAGGAAGGGTGAAAAATAATATGGATATACAGTATAATGGCTGAAAAAAAGCACGCTTTTTGGAGTCAGATTACCTGAGTTCATCATTACCATCATCTACTCTGTGTGATCGCTGGTCAATTACTCCATCTCCCTGGTTCTGAAATTTTCATCTGCAGGATGGGTGTCATAATATGTAGTAGTTGTGAGTTAATTTATGTAAAGTACTTAGAACAGTGCCTGGCATACATTAAAAAAATAGATACTATAAAAGGAGTATTATGACGATGTAAAGAAGAGCTGAGAGGCTTCTGAGGTAAGCTGCCACAGGACTGGGAGAAGAGCTCAGGTCAGAGAGGAAGGAGGGGCCTCCATAAAGAAGTTTCTTGGGCCCACACATGGGAACTGAGTTCCTCCTACCATATGGCTTTGTGGGCTTCGATTGCAGCCTGGGTCAGTCTGCCATGTATGAAAGTCCTTGGCTCCTCAGGAGATTATATGCTCTTTGAGGACAGTGATTTTTTTTTTTTTTTTCCAAGTATTATTTCCTCTGCAATGCTGAGCACAGTGCCTGACATAGATTCGTGCTCAGTGAATGTTTATTGAGTTGAATTCAGTTCAAATCCTACTGAATGGAGGAGGGAAGGAATATTATTCAGAGCCTACCATGTGGCAGACTCTTCTTTTAAAACAAGATTTTTCTTTTGCACTTTTATTTTTAAGTCATCGTTTCCCTTTTACAGATGAAGTATCAAAGGCTCAAGGAACTAACTTATTTGGTTGCGGTCATACTGGAAGTAAGTGGTGGTGTCTAGAAGTGTCTGCCTTCAAAGCCAGTTCCCTTTCTAGCTCCCACCCATTACCCCATGGGACCTAGGGTGGGTGGTGAGAGCTGGAGGGCAAAGGCTGGCCAAGGCCACTGTCCTGAGAAGATGGCATCGAGAGCAGGTGTATAGGTGAAGGGGCAGGCTGAACCTTGATGTCTGATGAAGCAGAGATGTAGTTTCAACCACAATTTTTGAAAAATGTCAGTGTATCCCTCGTGGGTTTTTCTGTAATTCATTTTTGCTCTCATCTTCCACACTATTTATTTACCTAAGCTTTTCTTGGCTTTGAAGCTATTTCAGCCACATGTCATTCATTGTGTTACAACCCTGGGCCCTTTATCCAGCTCAGGTTTTTAGTTTTTTTCCCTCCAGCTGCTCTGCATATCACTTAATTCCCTGAGCTCTCTGGCTGACTCTTATCCTGTGGGTGGTGGGGTCGGCTTACACTCCCCACCCCCACTCTGCCTGGAATTGCTGGTGGGGGAGTAGAATCAGGACCCAGCATCCAAATTTATTTTTCTTTTGTGTCTACTGATTGTCTGAAGCTTGGGGCCAGGTTAGATTAATCAGTCTAGGTGTGGTAAGACCCTGTGACCCTCTCCAGGGGAAATCCTAGTCTCATAGAAACTTGGCCTGGTCTTGGCTCTCAGAGCAAATTCCAAGCTTTGAAGAATCTGTCAATGTTCAACTAACCCCAGCCAAACCTCTGGAAGGTTTTGATGGAACTGAAACTCATACCCAGGCAGGAGGTGCTGAGCTTGGCGACAGAGACTGGGGACAGGGGAGAGCTAGTCTGCTAATTAAGGTCTTTTTCTCTGAAGTTCCAGGCCTCTTTCCTTAGTTCAGTGTTCTCATAGAGTCTCTCCAAGCTCTTCTTGTTGCTCTCTTAGTGTTTTCCTGAAGCGTCAGGTCTGCTCTTTGCCTTCGAGAGACTGTCTGGGCTACTAGTTCCTTCTTCTGCCTTCAAGAGCCTTTGGATAATTTTATAAATGAGACCGTTTGTCCGGGAACAAGAGATGGTTGCCTTCTCCCAGAAGAAATTTTTATTGTTGTGTGCTGCTGAGTCAATTCCAGCTCATAGCAATCATATAGTACAGAGTAGAACCACCCCATAGGGTTTCCAGACTGCTGCATCTTTCTTAAGCAGAGTGGCTGGTGGGTTTGAACCAACAACCTTTCAGTTAGCAGCCATGCACTTAACCACTGTGCCACCAGGGCTCCTTCAGAAGAAATTAGACACTAATAATATTTTGCAGTTACTATATGGTGCTGGTGCAAATGGTTGACGTGTTCAGCTGCTAAAGGAGAGGTTGGAGGTTCAGGTTCACCCAGAAGTACCTCCAAAGAAAAGCCTGACGGTCTACTTCCAAAAACTCATCCTGTGAACCACAGTTCTACTGTGACACACATGAAGTCTCCATGAGTCAGAATCGACTCAGTGGCAACTGGTATGAGATATATGTATGTATATATCTCCTAAGCACAAGGTTACTTGCCTTATACATAAACCAAAAACCAAACCCGTTGCTGTTGAGTCAATTCCAACTCATGGGAACCCTGTAAGACAGAGTAGAACTGCCCAATAGAGTTTCCAAAGAGTGCCTGACAGATTTGAACTGCAGACCTTTTGGTTAGTAGCCATAGCTCTTAACCACTATGCTACCAGGCTTTCTGCCTTACACATAGGATGGCCAATTCTTTTGGTTTGCCAGGATGAGGGAGGCTCCTGGGACATGGGGCTGTCATTACTAAAAGCAAGAGCAACAATCCTACAAAGTAGATGCCACTATCCCCACCTTACAGCTGAGGAAACTGAGGCTCAGAGAGGCAAGTTAGCTTATCAAAGGTTGCACAGTAACCTTGCCATGCAGGTAGAAATAAAATATAGATTTGTCTGACTTCAAACCAAGAGCTTCACACCAACCAGGTTCTTCAGGAAACAAGGTTTCAACTGCTTCAGACTGTGTAGCTCAACAGCCTTGCATCATCTGGCTATTTTTCTCTCTTGTGTCTTTGTTTTACTGTCTCCTTTGTCTCAATGTCAGCCTGAATTGCCTTTCCCTCCCCTATGCTTCTCCCCTCCCCTGACTGACATAACTCCTGCTTCCCCTCCTTCAGAAGGCGCTCCCTGATCATCCAAGCCAGATCAGGGGGCCTAGGCTTCCTACACCTGTTAGACTTGTTCGTATCTTGAATGCTCCATACTGTTTTTCAAGTGTCTGCCTGTATATCTTTCCACTTTTACTAGACTGGGAACTAATAAAATAAACGGATATAACTTTTAACTTTAGATTCCTAGTTCGTAATATAGTGGCTGGCCTATAATTGGGGTTAAATACATAGTTGTTGAGTTAATTAATTAATTAATAAAGTATCAGAAGGCAACCATGTGGTTTAGAGTTACAGATTCAGGTCTGTTTAAAAGTTTATTCCATAAAATTAATTTGTGGTTCTTGGGGCAGTTCTCTCAATTGTGGTTTCTTAATTTTAGAAAGAAGTAATTTTTATGAGTTAACTTGGCTGTTTGCATTGAATTTCAACCTGACCCTTTACTATGTCTAATACCTGTGAGTGAAAAATTGTCTTTTATGAGATCATAGACGAGAATGGCCAAATAATCTCAAGGCTGCATTGAAGAAAGTAAGGAGTTTATGGAATCAAATTTTTGCTTTGTCTTTGCTATGGATTTTGCTAGTGATCTCTAAGTCTCAGATTTTCAAGCTATTACATATCGGCCTACCTTTGAAATTCAGTCTCCCTGGCTAGAAAGGAAGGATAGAGGAAGAGACCCAGTTACCTGAGGGTCTATTCTTGTTCTCTGGCCCACTCAAGGCTCTTTTATTGATTCTTGATTGGTGCAAGTCATAGATGACTGTGGCATTTCAACAGAAATGACAAAAGCCACTGAAATTTGAATCACAGTATGAAAGGTGCTGTAAGTTATCATGGCTTTTAGGGATGTAAACAGGTTTTGGTTTATTCTCAACAGTGTTTAAAATGTTACCCTGGATTTTTCCTACAACTTGGTATCTCATCTTCCTTTTTCCCCCTAACACCCCTCTCCTGCCCCTTGTTATTCTGTCATCAGTTGTATACTCAAGGACAGAAAACAAATGTTTCAGTTCATCTTAATAAACCCAAATAACTGACAAAGCGTACACCATACTGAAAACAAGTACATGAACTGTCCCGCCCAGCCCCGTATTAATGCAGAAGACTGAGAGTTGTCAATAGTAACAACAGTAATGTGAAAACATATTGAGTAAATTGTGTTTGAGGCACTGTTTCTACTCACGTAACCCTCACAACTTTTAGCAACATGCTATCATCATTCCAGTTTTACAGATTGGGATACTGAGGCACAGGGAAGTTAAGTAATTTGAACACCTTGCCAGACTTAAAACCAGGCAGTCTAGGTCCAGAGCCCTTGCTCTTAACCGTTATCCCCTAACTAGTTCAAACACCTAGTTAAATATCTATGACTGTCCACATCGCACTTAGACAAAGACCTTCCCTATTATCTTTCAGGATCTGTGGGCAGTGCGAGTGTGTGGGAGGGGGATGATGGCAGTGTCAGGGTGTGTAAAAATTCTTTATAGACTTAGAGCATAGGATTTCTTCTTTTTTTTTTTTTTTTTTTTAAAGGCCAACCTACTTTAGGATTTAGATTGGGTGAATTCAAAACCACATTTCTTTCAATGCCAAAGCATGCTTCATCAAATACTAGGCTCACAGAAATCTTTTCAGCTGTTTAGCTCCCCTTCAGTTGCTGGGATTCACTTTAACTCTTTGGTGTTGCTTTAGTGGCATTATAATATTAAATCCTAAAAGAGCTCTGAGATCAGCTACATGGCTGCTGTCTGTGAATACTTAGAATTCTTATAAGTAGTTGAAAAGAACAGAATTTGTTTCTGTAGCATCTGTGAGAAAATGTAGGGTAGTAGAATGAGCATGGATTTAGGTTCAAGTAGATCCGGGTGTGACAATCACCCCATCTCGACCATTGAGGGGCCTTGGACAAGTTACTTGACATTAGTCTCATTTTCCTTATTCATAAAACAGTGTGATAATATCTGTCTCACAAACTTATACAGAGAATTGGAAACTGATAATACTTGCCAAGTGTCAGACACAGAGCACCCTTTAAGTAATCATAAGGGCCTTATGACCTTTACTCTTTACCAATGATTTTGACAAGTTTAAAAAAGGTTTAAAGGTCCACAGTTGACCTGAACAGTTTATACTCAACTACTAACCTAAAAGCTGGCAAGTTCAAACCTACCCAGCAGCGCCATGGGAGAAAGCCCTGCTGATCTGTTTCTGTAATGATTGTAGCCAAGAAACTCCTATAGAGCACAGTTCTACTCTGTAACAAATGGTGTTGCCATGAGTCAGAATCGAACTCAACTGCAATGTGTTTTAAACAAGGTTTGTTGTGAGGTTCCAGTATTAATTTTACAAAACCTGTGAATAGTTATGCAAAACTCTTCAGTATCTTTCATCTTTAACCATGTTTGAAACATGGAACATTTGTCCATGATTAAATATACTATCTTTATCTAGAAAATTCCTTGTTCTTTATTGTTGTTATTGTTGTTAGGTGCCATTGAGTCAGTTCCAACTCATAATGACCCTGCGGACCACAGAACAAAACACTGCCCGGCCCTGCACCATCCTTACAGTCGTCGTTGTGCTTGAGCCCATTGTTGTAGCCACTGTGTCACTCCACCTCGTTGAGGGCCTTCCTCTTTTCTGCTGACCCTGTACTTTACCAAGCATGATGTCCTTCTCCAGGGACTGTTCTCCTGACAATTGTACTTTATTAGCATATGTCATATTAGAGTATTAGTATATTCATTCATTCATTAAACAATACTACCACCAACAATTAGTAAGTCACTGCAGTGTCCAGATCTGCCCTGCCCTCAGTGTGCACATAGTCAAGTAGAGGGAGACTGCTATATAAATGAACCAATTACAAGTACAGTGATAGATTTTATACAGAGCATCACAGTGGCTCTGTCAGTTCTGTCTGGCTGGGATGCTTCTGGGGATAGGTGAGGACATGGTCAGGAAAGGCTTCTGGAGTTTGAGCTGAGTCTTCAAATTGGAGTCTGTATTCTCCAGGTCAGTTGTCAGGAGTTGGGATATATTGGTGGATAGGGTATTCCAGACAGAGGGAAGAGCTTAAGCAAATGCTCAGTGGCATGGATGAGCAAGGCACCATCAAGAATTGAAAATAGAAAATGCTCTACATGGAGCCTTCCTTGTGCCAAGCATTTCTAAAAATTTGGATGCAATAGCTCCCATTTCTTTAGTACCTGGTGTGTTCTACACAACCAAACCAAACCAGTTGCCATCAAGTAGATTCTGACTCACTGACTCATGGTGATGCCATACATCTCATGTAATCCCCTCAACAGTTCTGTAAGGTAAGTATTATTGTCCAAATTCTTCACATGTGGAAATTGAGGTTTTAAAAGATCAAGCTATTTGCCCAAAGGCATGCATGTAGATTCAAACCTAAGTCTGAGGATATAGATAAAACAAAATAATGTGAATAATAATAATAAAGATAGCAACAATAATAATAAGAGCAAACATAGTACCAGGAAGGCTCTAATCTGCCTGTTCCAGTACAGTACTGTACCCAATAAGCCACATGTGACTATTTAAAGTAATTAAAATTGAATAAAGTACAAAATTCAGTTCCTCACTTGCACTGTGTCAGGTTCTCAGTTGCCGCATGTGGCTAGTGACTACTGTATTAGACAGCATAGATGTAGAAATTTCTATTCTGGCCTAAAAAAAAAAAACTCTGCATATATTAACATGTCTAATCCTTGTAACAATCCTATAAGGAAATTACTATTGTAACTCAAATTGGGCAAATGTGAAAGTAGAGTCATAAAGAATATAAGAAACAACTGAGGTCACACAATGAGGGAGTACTACACTACACTGTGAACCCAATATATCATATATAATGGAAATGAGTATTAGTCAAAAGAACAGAATTGAGTGTCTGCTTGTATTAACCTAGTGTTAGGTCCTCTGCAGAAAAAATGTCTTCTGTACAATACTGACCCTTTCAGGAGCTTACGATTGGGGCAGATTTTGCGTACATCAGGCTGGTAGTCTCCAGCAAGCCTCTTCCCCAGGGACCTTATAAACTTCTCAGGGAGAGGAACTTATTTGATAGAATTTATCAGACCATTCATCCAAATGGCCGAATCAAGAATATCAAGTTGATAGCCTTAAGTTCAAAACTCTTTCCATCCTTTTTTCCCCCACAGAAGATGTCTGATGTTATTTCAAGAGAATTTTTTCAAGATGCCAACACACTCATAGCAGAACCCCCCCAACTTTTTTTTTTTTTTCTAACCATAGGGAGAGGAAAAAAAAAAAAAAAAACTTTAGGAGACTGGAAACACTAGTCTGAGCCCTACATCTGCCTATAATAAGTAGGTTAAAACTTGACTAACTTACTTCATCTCTGTGAAATTCTGTTTCCTTAACTGTGAGCTGGAAATAAAATATACATTTTATGGTGTTTTCTAAAGCCTAAATGAAGGGTACAGTGTTTGAAGATGGTTTGCAAGCTATAAAGTACTTAATAAAGCTATAAAGTAGGAGATAATTACAACACAAATGCTGGAACCTTGGATGTTTTTCTTCTCTACAACCCTTTAAAATTTCCAAAGCAGCTGTGGCTTGATAAATTAGAAGATAACCTACTCTTCATCATAACATTTGCAAAGTCTCTTTTTTCTTTTACATAAATATAATAGGTACGCAATAAAAGTTTGAATGGAAGAATGGGTGGTTGGATGGATAGGAGAGAGGGAGATAGCAAAAAAATATATATATATATATATTTTCATCAAGTTGATTCTGACTCATAGTGACCCAATAGGACAGGGTAAAACTGCCCTATAGGGTTTCCAAGGCTGTAATCTTTTTTTTTTTTAATTGTGCTTTAGATGAAGGTTTACAGAGCAAATTAGTTTCTCATTAAACAATTCATACACGTACTGTTTCAAGATGTTGGTTGCTAACCCTGCAACTTATCAACACTCTCACCTTCTTGACCTTGGGCTCCCCATTTCCATTCATCCAGCTTTCTTGTTCCCTCTTGCCTTCTTGTCCTTGCCCCTGGGCTGGTGTGCCCATTTAGGCTTGTGTACGTGGTTAAGCTGCATGTATTATTGTTTGTTTTCTGGGCTTGTCTAAGGTTTGGCTGAAGGGTAAACCTCAGGAGTAACTTCAGTACTGAGTTAAAAGGGTGTCCCGGGGCCATACTTGGGGTTTCTCCAGTCTCTGTCAGACCTGTAAGTCTTGCCTTTTTTTGTGAATTTGAATTTTGTTCTATATTTTTATCCAGGTCTGTCTGGGGCCCTCTTCTGTGATCCCTGTCAGAGCAGTCAGTTGTAGTATCCAGATACTATCTAGTTGTGCTGGACCCAGTCTAGTGGAGGCTGTGATAGTTGTGGTCCATTAGTCCTCTGAACTAATCTTTCCGTTGTGTCTTTAGTTTTCTTCATTCTTCCTTGCTCTAGATGGGGTAGGACCAGTGGAATATCTTAGAATCTTATTTTACAAACTTTTAAGGCCTCAGGTGCCACTACTCACCAAAGTAGTATGTAGAACTTTTTCTTTATAAACTATGTTATGCCGGTTGAGCTAGATGTCTCCTCAGACCATGATCCCCAGTCCAAGGCTGTAATCTTTAGGGAAGCAGACTGCCACAGCTTTCTCTCAAGGAGTGGCTGATGGGTTCGAACCACTGACCTTTTGGTTAGCCACCAAGGGTTTAACCACTGTGCCACTAGGGGTTCTAGGAAAGACAGCACACATAGGTAAATAAGAGAGCTGTTCATGAAGTTTAAAATTTTTTTGTTTTAAATTCTGCATTTAAACTTATTGCTGTGAACTCTGTTGTTCTGTATGCTGAAGGGTGGAAGTCAGTAAATTAGAGGTCCTGAATTGATTCATTGACTCAGTTAACTTGTTATTTTGCTGCTTATTTATTCATTTAACAAAAATTATATTGAGCAACTGCCGTCAGCTGGGTATTGTGCAAGACTCAGGGAAAACACAGTTGAATGTCACCTTTTTTTGATGCCTATTTCTTCAGCTGCTAATTTGCCCCTTAAACTTTCTGAGGAATGCAGAATAAACTGACACTTGTACAGTAACGTGAAGGGCCCCAGCAGTGCTGAGGGGTGCGCTCGTCGAAATCTCATCTTGTGAATTGTTTCCTGATGTACACGTGCAGCCCGTGATTCCTCTGTGGCTTGTGTAATCTGTTTATTCAGAAAGGAGAAAGCTCCTCCTGCCTTTTATCACGTTCTCTGCTTGTCTTTGGGCCTCCTTTCTCAGGGATAGCCCTCCAGGATGTATGTGGCCACACCAGGAAATGAGATATGTCACCCCTTGGATTTATGTGGCCTCATGGCAGGCTTTAGCCGTGTATCTGGAATCAGGGGTGGACATGAGACCAAGCATCAGGAGAACGTAGAGAATCTCTCTCGAGGGGCGTTGAGTGAGACCTCTTGCAGGTACTGTACGAGCCAGCCTGCGGTTATCTAAGTCTTCTGAGGACTTGGGAATGTAGGAGGTTGGAAGGAACTTTTTTTGCCACCTCGTTTCTAGGCCAGGAGGCACTTTGGTATTTTAGAAGTGCTGTGCATGAGTCCTTGAGTGGTGCAAATGGTTAAGTGCTCGGCTACTGACTGAAAAATTGATGGTTTGAATCCACCCAGAGGCACCTATGAAGAAAGGCCTGGTGATCTACTTCCAAAACATCACAGCCATTGAAAACCATATAGAGCACAGTTCTAAGTTCAGAGACATATATGGGGTCATCTTGAGTTGGAATCATTTTTTTTTTTTTTTCTTTCAAGCGGGAAAAATGTTAGACTAGGAGACTGAAAACCCTAGCCTGAGCCCTATCAGAAGTCCATCCTCTAGCCCATTTCTCTTACTGTGGATATAAGGAAACAAGGTCAAGCCTTCAGGTGGTTTGTGTCAGAACTGGGGCAGAAACTCAAATTGTGTAACTCTTAGCCCATGGGTCTTAGTAATGCTCCTTGGTGAACTGATATTTCCAAGTATATTTGCTTTATATACGGCACTGGGTTGGGTTTTAAGGCAGTTATCACAGCATAACGAGAGGAGTACAGAGAGGACATGGGCTTTGTAGTTAGACAGAACACGGTGTCAGTCCTGGTGCTGCTTCTTACATCTGTGTGCCCATGGGCAAATTACTTGACTGCCTTGATCCTTCACTTCCTTGTCTGCTAAAAGGAAGAAAGAATCTTGTCTTCTATGGATATTGTAAAGATTAAATTAGCTAATATTTAAAGAGCTTAGCACAGGACTCAGCCTATATTAGATGTCGGATACATTTGCTAGAAAGGAAAAAAACAACTGTCTCCTGTGAGATAGTTCCGATGACGGTGATGGTGCTAACGTAGCTACCGTTAACCACAACATATACTTTTAAACATTTCCTCAATATTAGTTGCTACCACATGGTGTTAGTTTCCTCATTTTGTAAATCTCTGTCTCCAAATTCCATTTTTTTCTCATTATGCAATGCTATTCTAAACCTACACATATCGACAGTAAATCTTCTGACCAAAAGAAAAATGAGACAATATTTCCTATTGATGTCTTTTTTCTCATTTTTAACCTCCTTTCAGACTTGACTGACTCTGTAACGTTAGCATTGCATGTACTTTATGTGGGACCAATAAATATGGGTCATCATCAGGAATTCCTTGAACTTATTTATAATGCCATGAACAAGCAGTGGGCAACCCGTTTTCTGTCAAGGACCTCAGGATCAATTTATTTGAGACCTCAATATTTTAAAATGTACAGATAAGTAAAAAAAAAAAATCCAATGACCACCTGGCTGTTGGGTTTTTGTCTTGGAGGAATGCTTGTGAATCTGAGTGGTTAAGACCCAGCGCTTTGGAATCAGATTGCCTGACTGTGAGTCCTGGCTCTGCTGTTTGCCAACCTTGTTGCCCTGGTCAAGTTACTTCTCATTTGTAAGCTTCAGTTTTCCCATTTGTAAACTGTGGGTCACATAAGGGTATTGGGAGAATAAAATGAGACATGTATAGAGAAAGATGGAAACCCTGGCAGCGTAGTGGTTGAGAGCTACGGCTGCTAACCAAAAGTTCGGCAGTTCGAATCCACCAGGCGCTCCTTGGAAACCGTATGGGGCAGTTCTACTCTGTCCTATAGGGTCGCTATGAATCGGAATCAACTCAACAGCAACAGGTTTGGTTTTCGGTTTTACAGAGAAAGAACATGTAATAAGAGCTCTATTAATATTAGCTATGTTGGTGGTTCAGGTCCACCCAGAGGCAACTTGGAAGAAAGGTTTGGTAGCCTACTTCCGAAAAATCAACAATTGAGAACCCTATGGAGCACAGTTCTTCTCTGACACACATGGGGGTCACCATGAGTCAGAATTGACTCGATGGCAACTGTTGCATTATTATTATTATTTCATCTTTAAAGTGAAAAGCTGAGAATGGAAAACTACCCACGATTCCGGCAACCAAAAAGGGCTGATAATTTACCTGAGGTCTGGACTGGCCTTATTAAAATGCTTCTTTAGAAAACTAAGTGAAACTTCGAATCAGAGCTGTGACCTAATGGGAAGCATGTCAATGAGGAAGGCAGGAACACCCACCTCTACTCCTAGCTCTACCTTAAACTAACCATAGGATGCTGGGCAGGTCACATCCTTTCTATTGACCTTAATTTTCTCATTTACGTTATCAAAAGATTAAAATTAGCTCACAGCTAGGTTTCCTTCCTGTATACAAGCCTTTGTGCTCTAGATGGAGAGCTGTTTCACTCAAGAGTTCATCCAGAAAAACATAAACCACTCTAAGTATTTAAAAAAGAGGGAATTTAATGCATAAAATGGTGACTCAGATGATGAAAGAACTGCAAAGGGTACAGGGAGCACGGAAGCAAACTAGAGATCAGCAAAACAGAAAAGTCTACTACCACCAGGCTGGAGGGACAAAAGAAGGAGGTGGTGTTCCAGAGCCTGGGGGCAGTGGACAGCAGGAGATGCGAGAGCCACGGTAGCCGTATCAGCAGAGCTGAAGTCATAGAGGACACACAGCCACTGTTGGGGACACTGCCTCAGACGGGGAAGAGGGAGAGACGGCCTCTGGCTTCCTCCTTCCTTCAGCCCTTAGCTCTGCTGGCAGGGCCATCCTCGGCATGCTTGGAGTCTGGAAACCACAGTCTGCAGAGGTAACGCCTCAATACTGAGCAGAGCACACGACTTGATGTGAAAACAGATAGGCCCAGGACTCTTCCAGGCCCAGGTCTCAGACCTCAATTGTCTGATTGCTCAGCTTTAATTAGTGTGATAACCAACCACAGAAAGCTTGAAAGAGCCTTACTTCCCCTGCTACTGGGCCTCTGTACAACAGCAGAAGTTCGTAAGTTACTGTGCCTGAGAAGGTAGAATTTAGAAAAGAGCATTGGAACAACCTAGAAAGTTGTTGGAATGTTCATCTCAATGAGGGGAAGACACCATCTGTCTGTCAGTGGGGATTTGGGTGTTGCTATGATGGTTTTGGATATGATGCTAAACAGGTTTTAGTGGAAGTTCCAGACGAAGAAAGACTAGGAAGAAAGGCCTGATGACCTACTTCTGAAAATTAACCTGTGAAAACCCTTTGGATCACAATGGTCTGATCTGCAACTAATCACTGGGGTGGCTCAGAACCAGGCAGCATTTTATTCCATTGTCTATGAGAGGTCTGTCTGTGGCTCCCTGGATCCTGCTTTGTGGAAAGGCCTACTTACTGACCAGCCAGTGCCCTCAATATCTGGGCATTTGTGGTCTGAGCAGATACCCCACTTCTCCTTCACCTGGCTAACGCCTGCAAAACTAAGTATAGACCACCTCCTTGGGAAACCTTCCCTGAGCTCATATAGGTAGTGTCCCCTTGCACCCCCACTGCCGCCATGGCCCCTGTGGTTTTTCCTATGTATAGTGATCCCCCTGCATTGAAATGTTCCCTTTAGTGTTCTCTTCCCCTCCTACCAGACTGGGAGCTCTCTGAGGACAGGGCGTTATCTTCTTTATTGTTGCTCCCCAAGCATTTTGTACTTTCACTCCTTGCCCTGTGCTAGCAAGTGCAGTAGGTGCTGGGCTGCCAAAACAAAAACCCCGGTGCCATCAAGTCGATTCCAACTCATAGAGACCCTGTAGGACAGAGTAGAATTGCCCCATAGGGTTTCCAAAGCTGTAAATCTTTACAGAAGCAGACTGCCACATCTTTCTCCCATGGAACAGCTGGTGGGCTCCTTGCTGGACTGCCAAGGACCTGAGTGATGTGGTGCTAGATTCCTGCAGCTCCTAGTATAAGAGGGGAGGCAGATAGTGCATGACTTTTTAAAATTACAGTGTCTCTTTACTAGGAAAGTCCAAGGATACATGAGAACATTTAACGGGGAGACTCAATCTTTCTTAGAGGATCAGGAAAGCCATTTTTGAGGAAGTAACATTTGAGTTAGGAATAAATAGGAGTTAGCCTGGGTAAAGAGGGCATTATTGGTTCAGTGGCAGAATCTCGCCTTCCACATGAAAGGCCTGGGTTTGATTTTGGCTAATGCACCTCGTGTGCAGTCACCATCTATCTGTCAGTGGGAGCTTGCATGTTGCTATGATGCTGAACAGGTTTCAGTGGCATTTCCAGAATAATAAAGACTAGGAAGAAAGGCTTGGCAATCTACTTCTGAAAATTACCTAGTGGAAACCCTATGGACTGCAATGGACTGATACGCAACTAATAGGGATGGCTCAGAACCAGGCAGCATTTTATTCCATTGTCCATGGGGTCCCCATGAGTCGCGGGCCGACTTGACGGCAGCTAATAGTAGCAGCCTGACCAACAGGTTAGGGAGTAGCATTTGAAGCAGAGGGAATAGCAAATGCAAATGTTATGAGGTAGAAAAGAGCACTGAGTATTAGAGATTGAGAGATAAAGTAGCACTGGTTGGAGCTGGCGAGGACAAGAGGAGCTGACATCTTCTGCGGCTCACATCCCACCTAGTATATAGTTTTGTGCATAGAAGGTATTCAGTGCCTGTTCAGATAAATGAAGGACAATTCTAGGCTCTAAGCAGTTGGTGTAGCATTTAAGAGCTGCATCTGCTAACCAAAAGGTTGGCAGTTCAAATCCAGCAGGTGCTCCTTGGAAACTCTATGGGGCAGTTCTACTCTGTCCTGTACGGTCACTATGAGTTGGAATCAACTCAGTGGCAACAGGTTTTGATTTTTTTTTTTTTAAGCAGTCTTTCTAACTGTCTTGTGACACTTATAATTTCACTTGCCCAGCAAATATCAAGGAATGCAATCTGCAGCCTGAGTTTATAGGAAACTCCCTGCTATCTGGCATTCATTTTTATAGGAACATACTATCAGTCACCCTTTGCTTTATATTTAGAGGTCCTGTAGTAAGTTGTAGTAAGAATGATGACCTGTTGATTCCGATTCATGGTGACCCCACAAGTACAGAGCACAACTGCTCCATTGGGTTTTGGAAGCAGATCACCAGGCCTGTCTTCTGAGGCACTTAACTGTTTGTGCCACTCAGGTGGCCAAATGGTGATCTAGAAATGCTAAAAAAATTGAATCAACAAAAAATTATATTGGCTTTGAGATCAAAATGTAATGTGTTATTCCAGATTCCATTGTTTTAAAAATTGGTCCTTGGTGCAGTGGATATTTCAAAAATAGCAATCCTACAGTTCACTTAAGAGATTACCTTCAACTGCGACTAAGTTGTAGGTAGTGACCCTCAAGGCTCACAGCATCAGTCATAAAAGTTGGAGTGCTCTGGGTTCAAGACTCAGCTCTCATTACTAGTGGTGTGACCTTGGACAAGTCATTCAACCTCTACATTACCTTAGTTTCTCCACTGATATACCTGGAGCATTAATACTATCTACTTGATTTTTTTTTTTTTTACTTGACAGGGTTAATCTAAAATGAGACTATACATGTAAATATTTAGCAGAATGTCTAGTGTTTAATGAGCACAAAATAACTGGTAGCTTTGCTTTGGTTATTACAGTTACAACTACTATTATTATTACAAGGTTGGATGCGGTACATGGAGAAAAGTAACGCAAAAACAGAACAGGTCTCCTAGTTTTCCTATGGCAGACAAATACGCTCTTTTGGTTTCTATTTGAGCCTGGCCTATGCATGGGACTCTTTCTCAAGGTTGTTTGACTATTAAAAAAAAAAAGTATTTTATACTTGTTTTCAATTTTCTTTCTTTTTTTTTTTTTAAGAGGATTTTGTTTTGTTTTGCTTTCTTGCAGGAGTGATAGGAGCAGATGTGAGGGGGCGCGGCCTGGCCTGTGAGGGACAGCCCATGACGTCACGGCTGGCTGTCATCTGTGGAACATCTTCTTGTCACATGGGGGTGAGTCCGAGGGGCACAAAGGCAGAGCCACTGCATAGTATGGAGGGCAGCCTGAGAGAAGACCCTGAGGTGCTGGCTCCTTCCCCCCTCAGCTCTGTCTCTTTCTTCCCTTCCTGCCTCCTTGTGCTTTGTCTCGCTAGAAGCCAGCCCTTTCTCCAACAGCCTTGCCTAGATTTGCCAGATCTTTTCCCAAGCGCCAGATTTTTAAAATGTGTGGAAAAGTTGTGTCTGCCTTTGACGTTACCCTGGCCAGAGAGCCCGGCCATGAGGGGTGAGATCAAATCCAGAGATGGCAAAGCTGAGCTCCCAGGACTGATCTGTCCCTAATGGGTAGCTCAGTCTTCTCTGCAAAGGGGTGTCTGTTTCCTTGGCCTCTGAACTCTCTCCCAATCAATATAAATCTTTCTCCCTGGGAGCGTCCTGATGATCTATAGAATTAGGCTGCATATCATGACTTTAAAAGAACACTGATAAGCAATTTTCACTTTGTTAATTTTTTTCCATGAATTAGTGGAAAAGCTTTCTCCAAGATTGCAGTTAAAATTTAGTGCCAGCCCTAAAATTTATATCTTCTTTAAATGCATGAGTCTGAAAGCATTCCATTTCGATAAGTACCCATTTCTACCATATTTTTATTTAAAAGTCATTACTCTTAAGCTTAGATGGACGGCTCCTTGGATTTTTCCCAGATGAGTGAAACAGAGAGGAGAGTGGGGAGGAGGAAGAAATTACCTGTGGGTGGGGAGGGGGGTTTGGTGGAGAGGATGCAGACGAGCAGGGGTCAGAGTGAGAGTGAGTACAGTCAGTCCAGGGCGGTATCACTGCAGCCCTGGAGGCACTCACGTGCAGTGTGAAACTGTGTTTAGTTACCTTAGGGACCGCTGAGACTTTTTTACCATTACATACTTTGGTTGAGTAAATACTGATAAAAAAAACTTCTTTACTGAACCCCTGCTCCTGTGTCAGGTGCTGTGCGAAGCCCTGGGACATAGGCTGTGATAGGGCCCTCCAATGACAAGACGGAATTATAACAGATATTACGAGATATGGGGATCGAAAATGCAGATTCAGATGGAACTGGAGATTGCTGCTGTTGTTAGTTGCCATCATGTTGGCTCCTACTCACGGCGACCTTATGTGTAACAGAAAGACACATCACCCCCCCCACTCCTGCACCGTCTTCCTGACTGTTAACGTATTTCAACCTATTGTTGCAGCTGTTGTGTCAGCTCATCTCACTGAGGGTTTCCCTTCTTTTTATTGGCCAAAGAACTCAGGATGCTAAGCACCTATTACATGCCAGGCACCATGTGAGGTGTTCTCACATACAACATCCCACTTAATAAAGACAGTGGAGCCAATCCAATTGGTTTCCAATCCCAGATCCTCCACTTACGAAGTGTGGGCCCTTGGGCAAGTTACTTAAGTTCTCTGGGCCTCAGATCCTTTATATGTAAAATGTGGACAGTTTATAGTACCTGTGGTGTAAGGATTAGATGAGGTACAGTAAAGCCTGCAAAAGCCGGAGCCTGCGTACGGCGGAAGCATGTCAGAGAAGGAAAACTCAAATATTTACCACTAACAGGAGCAATACAGAAGGGGTAAGACTGCACCTTTTCAAAGGCTGAAAACTTGCAAGAGACACAGGAAAAACAAGGCAGTCCCTTTGAGTTCTGGCACTCACATGTTTCACTGTACTGTGTATATAAGGTGCTTCAAAGAGTGCCTCACACACAATGAGCACACCACAAGGGTTAGCTATTTATTTCTAGTACTGTTGTTCTTGAGCAGAAAATGTACAGTAACCAACTCTGCCTGGGAGGGGGCCAGGGAGAGAGAAGATTTCTTTCTGGGGTGACATTTGTGCTTGAATTTAAGGAAATAGTTTACCTAAAACAAACAAATGGCTGCCTTTTATTTATTTCTCCGGGGCTCTGGGCAAAGTCTTAAATGGAACTTCTTTAACTAAATTTAAAACTCCAGCATATTTCTTCCACTGCAGCTGCCTGATAGTAAGGGGTAGCTGTCATTGAAGGGAGAGGTCTACTGAGGCCTAACGTCACCTCCGTCAGGTGCCCAGCAGGGCCGCCAACCTTTATTTCCCCTGACATAGGCTCTGTATTTGTGAGCTTGTCTTCATGGAACATTGATTTAAACCTGTTAAATCATGTCCCATTTTCACGAGGTCACGTCTAATCTGGTTCCCAGGGGCTCCAGGAAAGTCTGAATTTCAAGCATTTTTGCTCCTCTCTCTTCAGGTTTGTGACCAGAAGCAAATCTAAATGAATGGGAGTGCCCGTTTCCTTCACTGTGTAACATCCTGCTTCTCAGTCCCCTTGTTTATGGGATGATACTGAATTTTCCTATAGTGTACATTTATAATCTGAGGAAACTAAGGCGCCAAAAAGTCCAGTAAATTTCTCAAAGCTGCATAGGTAGTAAGTGCTGCAGTTCTGAACTCAAATCGAGCTCTGCTGATTCCAATGCTCTTCAATGCCTTACTGTATTGTACATGTTTATACTGTTTCCATAGAGAATAGAGGACCCTGGGCTTTCAAGTCATCCACACCTGGGTGACTTCTTGGCTCTGTGACCTGAGGCAAGTTGCCTAACCTTTCTGAACCTCAGTTTCCTCATCCATCAAATTGGAGGTGATGATGCCAGTCTCACATGTTGTTGTATAGAGAACATGCATTATGTATGTAGGTACCTAGCACATGGTACCAAACTAAACCCATTGTTTGCAAGCCGATTCCAACTCATAGCAACCCTATAGAATGAAGTAGAACTATGCCATAAGGTTTCTAGGGTGCAGCTGGTGGATTCAAACTGCTGACCTTTTGGTTAGCAGCTGAGCTCTACAACACCTGATATTCCCAGGCAGTCTCTCCTCCAAGTACTAACCAGGCCTAACCTGCTTAGGTTGTGAGATCAGATGAGATCTGGCGCATTCAGCACATAGTCCAAAAAAAAAAAAAATCTCACTGCCATCGAGCCCATTCCAACTCATAGCGACCCTATAGGACAGAATAAAACTGCCCCATAGGGTTTCCAAGGAGCTGCTGGTGGATTTGAACTGCCACCTTTTTTTTTTTACCTAGTTCTAATTTATTTATTTATATTGTGCTTTAAGTGAAAGTTTACAAATCAAGTCAGTCTCTCACACAAAAATTTATGTACTACTAGTTGCTCCCCCCCTAATGAGACAGCACACTCCTTTCCTCCACCCTGTATTCCCATGTCCATTCAGCTAGCTTCTTTCCCCCTCTGCCTTCTCATTTCCCTTCCAGACAGGAGCTGCCCACATAGTCTCATGTGTCTACTTAAGCCAAGAAGCTCACTCTTCACCAGTATCATTTTCTATTTTATAGTCCAGTCCAATCCCTGTCTAAAAAGTTGGCTTTGGGAGTGGTTCCACTCTTGAGCTAACAGAAGGCCTGAGGACCATGACCGCTGGGGTCCTTCTAGTCTCATTCAGACCATTAAATCTGCTCTTTTTATGAGAATTTAAGGCCTGCATCCCACTGTTCTCCTCCTCCATCAGGGATACTCTGTTGTGTTCCCTGTCAGGACAGTCATAGGTTACAGCTGGGCACCATCTAGTTCTTTTGATCTCAGGCTGATGTAGTCTCTGGTTTATGTGGCCCTTCCTGTCTCTTGGGCTCATAATTACCTTGTGTCTTTGGTGTTCTTCATTCTCCTTTGATTCAGGTAGGTTGAGACCGATTGGTGCATCTTAGATGGCCCCTTGCTAGCATTTAAGACCCCAGATGCCACTCTTCAAAGTGGGATGCAGAATTTTTTCTTAATGTGTTTTATTATGCCAATTGACCTAAATGTTCCTTGAAACCATGGGTCCCCAAACCCCCGTCCTGCTATGCTGGCCCTCAAAGCATTCAGTTTATTCAGGAAACTGCTTTTGATTTAGTCCGGTTGTGCTGACGTCCCCTGTGTTGTGTATTGTCTTTCCCTTCACCTAAAATAGTTCTTGTCTACTATCTAATTAGCTAATAGCCCTCTTCTTCCTTCCTTCCCACTCTTGTAACCATCAAAGAATATTTTTTCTCTAAACTATTTCTTGAGGTCTTACAATAGTGGTCTCATACAATATTTGTCCTTTTGCAACCGACTAATTTCACTCAGCGTAGTGCCTTCCAGATTCCTCCATGTTATGGAAGGTTTCACGGATTCATCATTGTTCTTTATAGATGCATAGTACTGCATTGTGTCAATATACCATAACTTATTTATCCATTCATCCACTGATTGGCACCTTGGTTGCTTCCATCTTTTTGCTATTGTAAACAATGCTGCAGTGAACACGGATGTGCATATATCTGTTCGTGTAAAGGCTCTCATTTCTATAGGATATATTCCAGGGAGTGGGATTGCTGGATCGTATGGTAGTTCTTTTCTCCGTTTATCATGATGTTGCTCATTGGTCCAGTTGTGAGGATTTTTGTTTTCTTTATATTGAGGTGTAATCCATACTGAAGGCTGTGGTCTCTGATCTTCATTAGTAAGTGCTTCAAGTCCTCTTCACTTTCAGCAAGTAAGGTTGTGTCATCTGCATAACGCAGGTTGTGAATGAGTCTTCCTCCAATCCTGATGCCCTGTTTTTCTTCATATAATCCAGCTTCTCAGATTATTTGTTCAGCATACAGATTAAATAGGTATGGTGAAAGAATACAACCCTGACCCACACCTTTCCTGACTTTAAACCAATCAGTATCCCCTTGTTCTGTCCGAACAACTGCCTCTTGATCTATGTAAAGGTTCCTCATGAGCACAAGTAAGTGTTCTGGAATTCCCATTCTTCTCAACATTATGTATAATTTGTTACCATCCACACAGTCGAATGCCTTTGCATAGTCAATAAAACACAGGTAAACCTCCTTCTGGTATTCTCTGCTTTCAGCCAGGATCCATCTGACATCAGCCATGATATCCCTGGTTCCACGTCCTTTTCTGAAACCGGCCTGAATTTCTGGCAGTTCCCTGTCGATATACTGCTACAGCCGTTTTTGGATGATCTTCAGCAAAATTTTGCTTGTGTGTGATAGTAATGATATTGTTCTATAATTTCCACATTTGGTTGGATCACCTTTCTTGGGAATAGGCATAAATATGGATGTCTTCCAGTCAGTTGGCCAGGAAGCTGTCTTCCATATTTCCTGGCATAGACGAGTGAACACCTCCAGCGCTGCATCTGTTTGTTGAAATATCTCAGCTGATATCCCATCAATTCCTGGAGCCTTGTTTTTTGCCAATGCCTTCAGAGCAGCTTGGACTTCTTTTTCCAGTACCATCGGTTCCTGATCATATGCTACCTCTTGAAATGTTTGAACATCGACTAATTCTTTTTGGTGTAATGACTCTGTGTATTCTTTCCATCTTCTTTTGATGCTTCCTGCATCGTTTAATATTTTCCCCATGGAATCCTTCACTATTGCAACTCGAGGCTTGAATTTTTTCTTCAGTTCTTTCAGCTTGAGAAACGCCGAGCGTGTTCTTCCCTTTTGGCTTTCCATCTCCAGCTCTTTGCACATGTCATTATAATACTTTACTTTGTCTTCTTGCGAGGCCCTTTGAAATCTTCTGTTCAGTTCTTTTACTTCATCAATTCTTCCTTTTGCTTTAACTGCTTGACACTCAAGAGCAAGTTTCAGAGTCTCCTCTGACATCCATCTTGGTCTTTTCTTTCTTTCCTGTCTTTTCAGTGACCTCTTGCTTTCTTCATGGATGATATCCTTGATGTCATTCTACAACTCATCTGGTCTTTGGTCACTAATGTTCAATGCGTCAAATCTATTCTTGAGATGGTCTCTAAATTCAGGTGGGATATGCTCAAGGTCATATTTTGGCTCTCGTGAACTTGCTCTGATTTTCTTCAGTTTCAACTTGAACTTGCATATGAGCAATTGATGGTCTGTGCCACAGTCGGCCCCTGGCCTTGTTGTGACTGATGATATTGAGCTTTTCCATGGTCTCTTTCTTTCCACAGATGTAGTGTATTTGATTTCTGTGTGCTCAGTCTGGCGAGGTCCATGTGTACAGTCGCCGTTTATGTTGGTGAAAGAAGGTATTTGCAGTGAAGAAGTCGTTGGTCTTGCAAAATTCTATCATTCGATCTCTGGCATTGTTTCTGTCACCAAGGCCATATTTTCCAACTACTGATCCTTCGTCTTTGTTTTCAACTTTCACATTCCAATCACCAGTAATTATCAATGCATCTTGATTGCATGTTCGATCAATTTCAGGCTGCAGCAGCTGATAAAAACCTTCTATTTCTTCATCTTTGGCCCTAGTGGTTGGTGTGTAAATTTGAACAATAGTCGTATTAACTGGTCTTCCTTGTAGCTGTATGGATATTATCCTGTTACTGACAGCGTTGTACTTCAGGATAGATCTTGAAACACTCTTTTTGACGATGAATGCAACACCATTCCTCTTCGAGTTGTCATTCCCAGCATAGTAGACTATGTGATTGTCCGATTCAAAATGGCCAATACCAGTCCATTTCAGCTCACTAATGCCTCAGATATCGATGTTTATGTGTTCCATTTCATTTTTGACGATTTCCAATTTTCCTAGATTCATACTTTGTACATTCCAGGTTCTGATTATTAATGGATGTTTGCAACTGTTTCTTCTCATTTTGAGTCATGCCACGTCAGCAAACTTGGATCCACAATCAACAGCCATGGGAGCAGCAGTCAAGAAATCAAAAGATGCATTGCATTGGGCAAATCTGCTGCAAACGACCTCTTCGAAGTGTTGAAGAGCAAGGATGTCACCCTGAAGACTAAGGTGCGCCTGACCCAAACCATGGTATTTTCAATCAGATCATATGCATGTGAAACCTGGACAATGAATAAGGAAGACCGAAGAAGAGTTGACGCCTTTGAATTGTGGTGTTGGCGAAGAATATTGGATAGACCATGGACTGCCAAAAGAACGAACAAATCAGTCTTAGAAGAAGTGCGGCCAGAATGCTCCTTAGAGGCAAGGTTGGCGAGACTGCATCTTATATACTTTGGACGTGTTGTCAGGAGGGATCAGTCTCTGGAGAAGGACATCATGCTTGGCAGAGTACAGGGTCAGCGGAAAAGAGGAAGACCCTCAATGAGGTGGATTGACACAGTCGCTACAACAATAAGCTCAAGCATAACGATTGTAAGGATGGCGCAGGACCAGGCAGTGTTTCCTTTGTTGTGCATAGGGTTGCTATGAGTCGGAATAGACTCAACAGCACCTAACAACAACAACAATGGTAGTTCTATTCCTAGCTTTTTAAGGAAGCACCAAATTGATTTCCAAAGTGGTTGTACCATTTTACATTCCCACCAGCAGTGTATAAGTGTTCCAGTCTCTCCACAACCTCTCCAACATATATTATTTCGTGTTTTTTGGATTAATGCCAGCCTTGCTGGAGTAAGATGGAATCTCACTGTAGTTTTGCTTTGTGTTCTCTAATGGCAAACGGAAACCCTGGTGGCATAGTGGTTAAGAGTTATGGCAGCTAACCAAAAGATCAGCAGTTCAAATCCACCAGGCACTCCTTAGAAACTCCGTGGGCCAGTTCTACTCTGTCCTGTGGAGTCACTATGAGTCGGAATCGACTCAGCGGCACTGGGTTTGATTTGGTTTTTTAATGGCTAATGATCATGAGCATTTCCTCATGTATCTGTTAGCTACTTGAATGTCTTCTTTAGTGAAGTGCCTGTTCATATCCTTTGCCCATTTTTTAATTGGGTTATTTGTCTCTTTATTGTTGAGGTTTTATAGTATCATGTAGATTTTAGAGATCAGACCCTGATTGGGAATATCATAGCTAAAAACTTTTTCCCAGTCTGCAGGTAATCTTTTTACTCTTTCAGTGAAGTATTTGGATGAGCATAGGTGTTTTATTTTTAGGAGCTCGCAGTTATCTAGTTTCTCTTCTGGTATTTGTGCATTGTTAGTAATGTTTTGTATACTTTTTATGCCATGTGTTAGGGCTCCTAGTGTTGTCCCGATTTTTTCTTCCATGACCTTTGTCACTTTAAATTTTATATTTAGGTCTTTGATCCATTTTGAGTTAGTTGTTATGCATGGTGTGAGGTATGGGTCTTGTTTCATTTTTTTGCAGATGGATATCCAGTTATGCCAGCACCATTTGTTAAAAAGACTGTCTTTTCTCCCATTTAACTGATTTGGGGCCTTTGTCAAATATCAACTGCTCACGTATGGATGGATTTATGTCTGGATTCTCTATTCTGTTCCATTTGTCTATGATTTGTTGTTGTACTGGTACCAGGCTGTTCTGACTACTGTGGCGGTATAATAGGTTCTAAAATCAGGTAGTGTGAGGCCTCCCACTTTGTTCTTTTTTGCTAATGCTTTACTTATCTGGGGCCCCTTTCCCTTCCATATGAAGTTGGTGATTTGCTTCTCCATCTCATTAAAAAATGTTGTTGGAATTTGGATTGGAATTGCATTGTATCTATAGATCGCTTTTGGTAGAATAGACATTTTTACAATGTTGAGCCTTCCTATCCATGAGCGAGGTATGTTTTTCTACCTATGTAGGTCTCTTTTGGTTTCCTGCAGTAGTGTCTTGTAGTTTTCTTTGTATAGGAAACTGCCAAGTTTTTGGTTAGCAGCCAAACACTTAACCAGTGCACCACCAGGGCTCCCAGCATGTAGTAGGCACTCAAAATGGTGGGTCATATAAAAGACTCTCATGAAGCAACTGTTTGCGCTTAAAGAGTTTGATGGGCAGCTGCAGTTGGTTGCAATGAATGAGGACCATAAAATGCTAGTTTATTATGGTCATGTTGTGCTTGAAATAAAGTTCCCACCCCCCACCCCCTTTGTACTTGGGAGCGGGAAGGGTTCTCCTGGGCCAAGGGGATTAATCATCAGCTTTAATGTTATGTCGTGAGGGCGAGACTGTGGTCATGTTGGCATCACAAAGCGCCTTTGATCTCCCTCAGGTGCTGGGAGCCCAGTAAGCCAGCAACAATGACACCTTTGTGAGGCCTCAGAGAGGTGCAGGCCTGAGGAAACACTCCCAGGGAAACTCAAGGACCCCCTTTGTTGTGGTTCTGGCAAATTAAACCACCAACTGTCAGGAAACATTCTCCAAACAGAACACAGGGACCAAAGGGGACTGTGGGTTTTTCAAAAAGTGGTTTTCAACATGATCTGAAGGATTCTCTTTCTTCCTGTCTGTTCAATTCTGATGTTTCCAATTCAGTGGGGTGAGTGAGACAAAATTCCCAGGAGCATTTTGTGCTTGATCCAGGTTGCTTCTTTCTAGGTTACCCAAAATGAATGAATGACCACTTAGGTGAGTATTGATTGGTAAATACTTAGAAGCTCCCTACCTCCAGATTCCTATTACTTCCAGGAATCTGGGGAAAAAGCCTGAGGCTCAACATAAGACTTATTAATCAGGCCTTTGGTATTTCAGAAGATACAAGTGTGGGCTGCGCATTTATCTTCCTTGTGGATGATTTAATTAACAAGAAAAAAAAAAAAAAACAAACTGTTCTTTTTTTAACTCCATGAAAGCAAAGCTGCTTATTCAGAGTTAATTACTACCAAGTCTCCAAAACCCGAGATAATACACATTAGGGGTTAGCCAGAGGTTAAAAAGTCATGGCGTCAGCATGGAGCTGATCCTTGCCGTCTCTCCAGCACCCCTTTTCTTGAGCTGTCAAGCCAGGTTGTAACTTGGCAGCTTCTCTTCCAGTTAACATGTCACATGGGGAGAAAGCCTTGGTAAGGGAAGTATTGAAGAGGTAAGGTTTGAACAGAACAATAGTTGATGAGAGCTTGGAATTATATCTGCATCTTAAATTGTCTGGAACTGAAGTTTTCTGAAAGGCTTGTATGAATTTAGGGATAGTGACTCTGCATCACTTAGTGAACATGAAGCCTTGAAGATATAGGCTCATATGATGGCCCTACTACTTACCTGAATTACTGTGTGAAATTTAAGTAAGATACTTCATCTTTCTGTACCTCAGTTTCTTCATCTGTTAAATGGAGGCAATAGTATTTACCTATAAAGTTTTTTTTGTTGTTGTTGTTGTTTAATTGTGCTTTAGGTGAAAGTGTACAGCTCAAGTTAATTTCTCATTCAAAAATTTATACGGTATTGTTTTGTGACATTGGTTGCAATCCCAACAATATGGCTGCATGCTCCTTCCTTCTACCCTGGGTTCCCTTTGTCTATTCTTCCAGTTCCTGTCCTTTCCTGCCCCCTTGCCTTACTTTTGGGCAGGAGTTGCCTGTTTGGTCTCGTATTTTTGATTGAACTAAGTAGCGCATTCCTCACGTGTGTTATTTTTTGTTTTATAGGTCTGTCTAATCTTTGTCTGAAAAGTGGCCTTCAGGAGTGGTTTCAGTTCTGGGTTAGCAGAGTGTCGGGGGCCATAATCAAGGGTTTCTCCAGTCTCAGACCAGTAAGTCTGGTTTTTTTTTTCCTGAGTTTGAATTCTGTTCTATATTCTTCTCCCGTTCTGTCCAGGACACTCTCTGTCATGATCCCTGTCAGAGTGGGTTGGTGGTGGTAGTCAGGCACTATCTAGTTCTTCTGGATTCAGGCTGGTGGAGTCTCTGGCTCATGTGGTCCTTTTTAGTCCTTTGGGCTAACATTTTTCTTGTGTCTTTGGTTTTCTTCATTCTTCTTTACTACAAATTGGATGGGGGCAATAAATGGATCTTAATTGGCTACTCACAAGCTTTTAAGACCCCAGACGCTACTCACCATTTTCTTTATGAATTATGTTATGCCAGTTGACCTAGATGTCCCCCGAGACTATGGTCCCTAGCCCCTGGTCCTAACTACTCAGTCTCTCAAAGTGTTTGGATGTGTCTAGGAGATTTCTATGCTTTTGCTTTGGTCCAGTTGAACTGACTTCCCGTATATTGTGTGCTGTCTTTCCTGTCACCAAAGTTGACACTTGTCTACTATCTAGTTAGTGGTTTCCTCTCCGCCTCCCTCCTCACCCTCTTAACCATCGAATGATTTTTTTTTTTCTGTGTATAAACCTTTTTTGAGTTCTTATAATAATAGTCTCATACAACATTTGTCCTTTTGTGACTGACTTATTTCACTCAGCATAATACCCACCAGATTCATCCATGTCCTGAGGTGTTCTCACAGACTCATCGTTGTTCTTTATTGTTGCATAGTACCTCAGTGTGTGTATGTACCATAGTTTGTTAATCCATTTATCTGTTGACGGGCATTTAGGTTGTTTCCATCTTTTTGCTATTCTGAATAGTGCTGCAGTGAACATGGGTGTGCATATGTCTACTCATGTGACTGCTCTTATTTCTTGAGGGTGTATTCTTAGGAGTTGGATTGCTGGATCATATGGTATTTCTATTTCTAGCTTAAGGAAGTACCATATCATTTTCCGTAGTGGTTCAACCATTTTACGTTCCCACCAGCAGTGCATAAGAGTTCCAATCCCTCTGCAACCTCTCCAACGTTTGTTATGTTGTGTTTTTTTTTTTAATTAGTGCCAGTATTGTTGGGGTGAGATGGAGTTTTGATTTGCATTTCTCTAATGGCTAATGATCTTGAGCATTTCCTCACGTGTCTGTTGGTGGCCCAAATGTCTTCTTTGAAAAAGTGTTTGTTCATATCCTTTGCCCGTTTTTTAATTGGGTTGTCTTTTTGTTATTGAGGTGTTGAAGTATTTTGTAGACTTTAGAGATTAGAGTCTTTTTGGATATGTCGTAGCCAAATTCCCCCCCCCCCCCAGACTGTAGGCTCTGTTTTTACTCTTTTGGCAAAGTCTTTTGATGAACGTAAATGTTTAATTTTTAGGCTCTCCCAGTTATCTCGTTTTTCTTCTAGCGTTTGTGCATTGTTAATATGGTTTGTATATTTTTGTGCCATGTATTAGGGCCCCTAGTGTTATCCTTGTTTTTCTTCCATGATCTTGATCATTTTATATTTTATGTTTGGGCCTTTATCCATTTTTAGTTAGTTTTTGTGTATGGTGTGAGGTATGCATCTTGTTTCATTTTTTTTACAGGTGAACATCCAGTTATGCCAGCACCATGTGTTAAAGAGACTGTCTTTTCCCCATTTAACAGACTTTGGCCCTTTGTCAAATATCAACTGTTCATAGACGGATGGATTTACATCTTAGTTCTCAATTCTGTTCCCTTGGTCTATATGTCTTTGTTGTACTAGCACCAGGCTGTTTTGACTACCATGACTTTATAATAGGTTCTAAAATTAGGTAGCGTCTGGCCTTCTACTTTCTTCTTCTTCAGTAATGCTTTCCTTACCTGGGGCCTCTTCCCCTTTCATGTAAAATTGGTGATTTGTTTCTCTGTCTCTTTAAAGAATGACATTGAAATTTGGATCAGGATTGCATTTTATTTGTAGATCACTTTGTGTAAAATTGACATTTTCACAATGTTGAGTCTTCCTATCCATGAGCATGGTATGTTTTTCCACCTATGTACATCTCTTTTTGTTTCTTGCAGTAGTCTTTTGTAGTTTTCTTTGTGTAGGTCTTTTATGCCCCTGGTGAGATTTATTCCTAGGTACTTTGTCTTCTTGGGGATGTTCATTTGGTGATTTCCTTTTTGAAGTTCTCTTTGTTGGTGTAGAGGAATCCAACTGATTTCTGTATGTTACTCTTGTATCCTGCTACTTTGCTGAAATCTTCTACTAGTTGAAATACCTTTCTTATGGATTCTTCGGGGTTTTCTATGTATGAGATCATATCATCTGCAGATAGGGTAGTTTTGCCCCTTCCTTACCAATTTGGATATTATTTATATTTTAATTTAATTTTATTTATTTATTTTAGCCTTATCGCTTTAGCTAGGACTTCCAGCATGATGTCGAATAAGGGTGGCAGTAAAGAGCATCCTTATCTCGTTCCTGTCCTCAAGGGGAAATGCTTTCAGTCTCTTTCCATTTAGAATTATGTTTGCAGTTGATTTTGTATAAATGTCCTTTATTATGTCAAAAAAATTCCCTTCTATTCCTGTTTTGCTAGGAGTTTTTATCAGGAATGAATGTTGGACTTTGTCAGATGCTTTTTCTGTATTGATTGATATGATCATGTAATTTTTTTGTTTGTTTTATTTATGTGGTAGACTATGTTGACTGGTTTTCTAACGTCGAACCATCCCTGCATACCTGGTATGAACCCACTTGATCATGGTGTATTATTTTTTTGATATGCTGTTGAATTCTACTGGCTGAATTTTGTTGAAAATTTTTGTGTCTATGTTTGTGAGGGATTTTGGTCTGTAGTTTTCTTTTTTTTGTGGTGTCTTTGCCTGGGAGCTCTGGTGGCGTAGTGGTTAAAAACTACGGCTGCTAACCGAAAAGGTCAGCAGTTCGAATCCACCACCTGCTCTTTGGAAACTCTATGGGGCAGTTCTGCTCTGTCCTATAGGGTCACTATGAGTTAAAATTAACTCGACAGCAATGGGTTTGGTTTTGGTTTTTTTGCCTGGCTTTAGTATCAGGGTTATACTGGCTTCATAGAATGAGTTCAAGAGTATTCCTTCCTTTCCTGCGCTCTGAAATGACTTGAGTAGTATTGGTGTTAGCTCTTCTCTGAAAACCTGGTAGAAATCCCCAGTGAAGCTGTCCAGACCAGGGCTTTTTCTCTTGGGAGTTTTTTTTTTTTTTTTTTTTAATTGCCTCTTCAATCTCTTCTTTTGTTATGGTTCGTTTTAGTTTTTCTACCTCATTTTGTATTAGTTTAGGTACATAGTGCGTTTCTAGAAATTTGTCCATTTCCTCTAGGTTCTCAAATTTGTTGGAGTACAATTTTTCATAGTATTCTATTATGATCTTTTTTTTTTCAGTTGGATCTGTTGTGATATCATCTGTCTCATTTCTTTTTGGGGTTATTTGCTTCCTCTTCTGTTTTTTATTTGTCAGACTGGCCAATAGTTTGTTATTCTTTTGCTTGTTGATTTTGTTGATCTTTTCAAAGAACCAACATTACTTGTAAGGTTTTGAGGATTAACTGTGCCTGGAACAAAACACTTAGATATGTTGTTATTAAAAATCTTTTACTAAGACTAGAATGATCTGTGTGGTAATGGGTTACAACTGGAAACACCAGTGTGAACTCAGGTTTAGCTTAATATAGATACAGGTGGATACATATAGAAATATTTTTAGATATGTATACAACATATATTTTGTAACTCTGTCAGCTGAGAGTGCCTAGAAGCAAAGACACCCTAGTATGTAGTAGCTACAAGCACACCTAGTGTCCCAATCTCCAATAAAAAGCACTAAGGCTCCTTGGAGAAATGTTTGATTCCAGGACTGGAGCAAGACATATGCAAGATGAGCCTGAAGCATTTTGTAGTATAAGAAATTAAAGAAGTGCTCAAAAACAAACAAATTAATAACCCCATAATGATGTGGGTATTTCAGAGGACACAGGAGCCAACTGAGGGAGCTCCTAATGGCCAAAGCTGGAATGATGTGAGCAACAAAATAAATAAAGTAGTATTAGATTATAACCAAGGTGTAACATAAATATCCATGAGTCCATATTGATATTAATAAATTACTGAATAAATAAATAATTGAATTAGAAGAGAAAATTCTCTCTTGGGGAAGAATTCTGAATAATTTATGTAAATATTCCACCCTGTAGGAGGTGGAACATAACATTCCACTTCTGAAGTGTGGGCTGTGCATTGTGACTTCTTTCCAAGGAGTCTAGTATAGGAAAGTGGAGGAAAAGTAATTTTACAGTGGAGAAATTTGACAAATACTACTTAATACAGGTGATCACCATCAACAGTAGTAAGTCATGTTGATAGTATGTAACATTGATATGAGGTGATGAAAATGGCATTTTACCTCTGTTTTTTAGTCTTCCTCTCAAAAACACTTAAAAAACACATAACCTCAGTCTAATTATAAAAAAAAAAAAATCAAATTCCATTTGAGGGACATTCTATAAAATACCTAATTAGTATTCCTCAAGACTGTCAAGATCGTCAAAAACAAGGAAAGTCTGAGAAACTATTACAGCCGATAAGTGCTGAAGGAACCATGACAACTAAATGCAATGTGGTATCCTGGGTGGAATCTTGGGACAGAGAAAGAATATTAGGTAAAAACTAAGGAAATGTGAGTAAAGTACGAACTTTAGTTAATAATAATATAATAATATTGATTCATTAATTGTGACAAATGTACCATACTAATGTAAGATATTAATGATAAGGGACACTGGGTATGAGGTACATGGAACTCTCTGTACTGTCTTCACAATTTTGCCATAAGTCTAAAACTATTACAAAATTAAAAGTTTATTTTTGAAAGTCATTCATTAAATCATTCATTTGTTAAGGAAACATTTTCTTGTATTTGTCAGGCTAAGTGGTAAGGCTATTAAGATAAATAAGATAAAGTGCCACGCCTGCTTTCAGGAGCTCAAATACATTGGGAAAGACAGAGAAAGCAATAACCACAATAGAAAATGGTAATTCCTATAGTAAATGCATGACTGGGGTGTGGAGGAAATTTGGAGATGGGGTCAGCTCAAGTCTTCAGTAGACAAGGAAATTTTCTGTTTTTCTTTCCCCACCCAGACACTATCTCTTTCCCACCTCCACCTCACCAGGGAAATCCAGTTGTTCATTTGGCCTCCCTCCAGGGAGTAAGATTTCCACCACAAGAGTTTTACTTCAGTGGGACCTAAAGACACAAACCAGTCACAGCCTGTTCTTTCTTCTTTCCTCCACCAAGGCAGTTCTCCCAAGCTTTCCATTCCTACCCACAAGACTCCCACCCTGCCACTCTGCCCTTGGAAGGACAACATGAGCCCTTCCTCCCTGTGGCACAGCTCCAGTGAGTGCTGCAGACATACCGGCTCTGTGCTTTGCTGTAGCCTGATCCTGTTCTCTTGGGAGGAGAGAGTTAGGGAGCCTGTGTCCTCAGAGTTTCTGGCTCTAACCAGAGAAAAGCCTTGAATCTTGCCACTTTGTTGGAGCTGCATTCTTTTGGCAATGACTACAGTGGGACTATAATGGTTCCTCAGACCACCTGAGGAGAAAGTTCTCCCCAAAGCAAAGCATGTAGCCTGGGTTTGGGGCAGCTGTATTTCATCCAGCCTTATGATGCTAGACAGGGTCTGTTAGAGAAGCAAAAGATGCTCAATCTCAATCTCTTTAGTTATTAAGGAAAAAAATGCTATGAGATACACTACACACTTATTAGAATGGCTAAAGTTGTGGCCAGGAGGTGGGAGACTGGTGGGAACGTAAAATGCTGCAACCATTTTGGAAAATAGTTTATCCACTTCTTAAAAAGTTAATGTACATCTACTGTGTGATCCAGCCATTCCACTCCTGTAAAAGCCAGGCAGGGCTGTCTGGTCCCTTGTTTCTGGAAATCTACCAAGAACACAGCAAAGGCAGCTGAAACCAGACCTCTCAGGATGTCAGAGACAAAAGCTTCTGGAGAGAGTCTACCTCTCAACTAGCCTGAACCCAGCTTTCCACAAAAGACTGCTGTTCACCTGGAAAAATGGGAGAATTAGTAAAGGAAAAAAGATCAAATTAATAGTGATAACAGTAACAGTGACTATTTATCACATAATTAACATGGTTTTTTTTTTTTTTTTAATAATCCCTGGGTAGTGTAAACAGTTAACAAGCTCAGTTAACCAAAAGGTTGGAGGTTCCAGTCCAACCAGAGATAACTCAGAACAAAGGCCTGGTGATCTACTTCTAAAAAATCAGCCATTGAAAACTCTATGGAGCACAGTTCTACCCTGACACACATGGGGTCACCATGAGTCAGATTTGACTTGAAAGCAACAGATTTTTAAATTTTTTTTTTTTAGCATGTGCTAATAAATTTGAATACATTATTTTATCTAGCCCTCATAAGTTTATCTAACTCTGCATAAGGTTATGTAGCTATCCGAATTATCCTGCCATTTTACAGGAACTGAAACTGAAGCTCAGAGAGATGAAGTACTTACCCAAGATCACAGAACTAGTTAAGCCCTAGAAATAAGTTTCCAATTCAGATTGTCTGAGTCCAACTCATACTTCAGCTCTTAGCAGAATGAAGAGACTAAGGCAAGGGGTGGGTTGGCCATGCACATGTGTGTATTGTGGGGATAGGAGTAGCGTGATTAAAAAGGCATTTCTTTTTCAAAGGCTGATGAGAACTGCAAAGTCAGGGCTGTGCCGCAGCTAGACCACAGCGTTCTCATTATCTCTCCTTCCAAGTCGTTCAAATCACCTCATTTCAAGAGGCCACCATCTAATGATAAAAATAAACGACATCACTCGTCACCATGGTCTCCTGGGAGGACAGTAAATCAGTAGCACTGAGGCACCTTATTTAATCTTCCTCATTTCTCTGCTGCTCTGTGGTCAAGTACTGAATTTGGCAATTTGCAAACAAGCAGCTGACTTTGCAACTCATGAAGATGTTTCTGTGTTCGTTTGGCAGAGCATGAAATGAAAACCACATTGATTTTTTTTTTTTTTTTTCCTTTTCCTATTTACTACTCATCTGCTGTGCGGGTGTCTTTGATACTGTGGCTGCAGAGGCTACTAGCGGTGATGGAAGCATCTGTGCTTCTCCAGTGGTTGAGTATGGGTGGATGAAGGCGTGATGGTGACAGCCACTGAAGTGCCCTCACTAAGTATCAGGGGCTGTGCCAAGGGCCTCAGAATGTGTTAGCTCACTTAGTTCTGCATATACTTAGTTCAGAGGTTTTAGTATTTCTGCCTTGTTGCTTTCCCCTTGTTTTCATCCTTTCTTCTCGCTCTCTTCGTGTGCTCCAAATGCCTCTTTTTCTTATTTTAATTAAATTTTCATATTTTTTGCTGCCCCAAGCCCTTCAAAAGTTTGGAATAGTTTTACTCTCCCAGTTAACCAGTAGTTAGAGCCCCAGGAGAAATAACACCTAAGAGACGAAAGATCCCAGAAGAACCAACAGAAGGTTTCTTAACAATCAACACTGAAGGATTGAGGTTGGAAGTCCCTTCCAAATGAGCAGTCAGTGATTCCCAACTGCCAATGAGAAAATATAAAATGTTCAAACTGGGAAAATTGGGTGGTCTCCTTAGGCATGTTCTTACAAATTTGGGATATACACATTCAGTTCTAAAAGAATGTAAGTCTTAAGCACTAAGGAAGTGGAAGTTACTACCTGTCATGCATTTTTTTATTTTTTTATAAAGAGAATTTACGTGTCATAAAATTCATTCCCTATATGTATGTTAAGACCTCCTAGAGAATGAGTTTAGTGATATCTGAGAAAGAGGAAGATTCAGTGCTCATCTTTTAGCTTAGACTATGGAATGACTCCAGCATGTGGTCCTTATCAGGGAAGTAAAAGGAAGATATCACAAAACAATAAATTCCCATTTATTTGCACTTAATATAGTACCTGGCACATGATAGGCATTTTGTCAATGCTGGGTGGATAGATGGGTGAAAGGACAGACACAAAAATACCAGGGAGCAACCATCAAAGTTTGTTGAAGAACAAAGCATGCCAGACCAGTTTGATTTCAGTTTTTGATGACGTAGCAGGATGTGCAATAACAGCGAGAGCCAGCATGTAAACTGTCCTGTCTTCTGTAAAGCTTTTAGATTCTTTCCTTGATCAACTGAACGTTCCCACATGACACAGCAGCATTGGTCAACTCGGTCACAAAATCCATCTGGCCAAAAACTGAGTTGTTTACCGAATTATACCTTGAAGTAGGCTGACAGCAAAAATATAGAACTGATTTAAACTTATCAGCTTCATCCAATTGCCAGATTTGTGTTTGGGCTTTTTCTGCAATGGCTTTAGCCTTGTGTAAAGCCAGGCAAAGCCTGAACCATAACAATGTTGGCCGAGGGGACCTTTAACTGGAGGGCGTTTTGCTTTTGAATGACAGATCACATGCCCGGGTGTTGCTTGACATAGACCGGTCATGGGGCCTCCGGGATTTATGCTCCTGTCATCTGCCCACATGATAAAATGAACTGAATGTGCCTTGGGTTTCCATGTAACCCCAGGCTGAGAGATTGGCTATGATCTTGGAAGACAAGGCTAGGGTTCTCTGCAATTATTCTCTGGAGAAATGGCTTGTGAAAAAGAAGGGGGAGCTTGTGGAGAAAATGGTCAGTTATATTTATATGTGTATTTGTTCTTCTGTGGTCTGAAAGGCATTGCTACTCCAGTAGAGTCACAATGAAGATGCTCCTGAAAACCAAGCCTGATGATTTAACTCTCCTAATTAAAATGTCTCAGTGAGTCTCCTGAATCCCAGCTGGGCATAGGAGAGCTCATGTGATCTGGCCCCTGCCTGCCTCTGCCCTCATCCCCTACCATCCCTCACTCTTTATCCTAAATTCCAGCAAGTCCGTCTACACACCCTTATCTGAATGTATGGGTCCAGTTATGTTTGAGACTAGAGAGTGATCGGATTTTAGAGTGTTAATACTATGCATATATAGTATATTATATAACACAGCCAGTGAGGTCTGGGGTAGCACCCATAATCACACGTACTAATATTTATATAGTAAAACTCATGAATAAGTAGGCTGTAAATAGTTTGATCAGTTCAGATCAGATGTTGCCATCATCTGAGTCATGAAAGTTTTTTTGTTCTGAGTGCTTTGGCTTGAAGAAGTAGGCACCTATACTTCTCATTCCTCTGGCCTTTTTGTATGTTGTTCTCTCTGCCTCGAATGTCCACATCTCCCTTCCACCTGGTGAGTATCATGATCACCAGAATCATCATTATAACTCACAGTTATTGAGCATTTACTAGTGATCGACTGCTAACCAAAAGGTTGGCAGTTCGGGACCACCAGCCACTCTGTGGGAGAGAGATGTGACAGTCCGCTTCTGTGAGAGATTTACAGCCTTGAAAACCTATGGAGTCGCTATGAGTCAGAGGTGACTTAACGGCAGTGGGTTGAGTGGGTATACTATCCTTAGTGTGTCCATCCCTGAAGTTCCAATTCAGGTGTCACCTCCAAGAAGCTCTTCCTTTCCTCCACCATGTCTAGTTACATATGCCTCCTGTTGCCATCATATCTCTTTATTCCCAGATTATTTATCATTCTCTGTCTTCCCCCACAATCCTGAGCTACTAGAGCAGCTGGGGAAAGAATCTACTTCAAAGCTTTATTTCTAGGCCACATAGTCAGTATTCAATACATAGGTTATAATCAAGTTAACCTGAAGAGATGGTAATACATAGCAAATTATTTATATCCCCAGTGAAATACATAGTAAATACCAAATCCCGTGTTCAATAATGTAAAACTTGGATCTAAAAAAAAATATTTGAAAAGGAAAAGGCTACTCAAGTTTATGCACATTATGAAAAGAAGAAAAATTTGTTGACAACAGTTCAAGAATGAGCAAGGAATTATGATGTTTATACTTAAGTGTAATGCTAGCTAGTATTTACCAAATGCTTAAAAACCAAAACCAAAACCAAACCCATTGCCGTCGAGTTGATTCTGACTCACAGCAACCCTATAGGAACAGAGTAGAACTGCCCCATAGGGTTTCAGAGGAACAACTGGTAGATTCCAACTGCTGACCTTTTGGTTAGCAGCTGAGCTCTTAACCACCGCACTACCAATGCTCCACTAAATGCTTACTATGTGCCCATTTCTCTGCTGGGTAATTTGTATACAGAGTTTCTAATCCTCACAACTAATACGTAAAATTAATTTTAGAATGGCTGAATAGAAAGAAATCACAGCTTTATAAGAAAGAAAGATGTAGTAGCCATGTTTTAGATCAAAACCAAGGGTAATGTTAATGTATTGGGATGAAATAAAAGTTAAACTTCAATAAAGAAGAGTAACATAAAATGGGTTGGTATAATGCATTTCCTCATCCAAGAGATGATGGAATTGAGGTCAGAGATGTAGAGCTGGTGACTGGCAGGAGAAGCCAGGTCTGGCTGGGCCCCACTCTTTTATATTCACTTCTTGAAAAAGTTAACATGGCACCAAAAGGGCATCCCTCTATCCTCTCCAGTTTTGAGCTTTGCTTTTGAAAAATGCTTCTGGAACCTGGAAGGAACCGCATAGTGTGCAGCTATAATGTTTAAGAAAAAGTGGGCCTGCAAACAATATTTCAGATGCTTCAGAGAGTTGGGGTAGTTCTGATTGCCTAAGAGAAACTTAGGGGTTGACTTCCTTTCTAATTTCTGAAAGTTTATGTGGTCATTAATAACTAACTTTTCCTCGGCACTTTCGAATAACTTCAGAATAGCTAAGTCAAAGTAGGTGTTGTGTTCTGTTTTTGCAATGAGACTCAAAGAAACTAAGCGATTCGTCCAATGTCCCACGGCTAGTAAGTGATAGGGCCAAGATTCAGACATGTATCTTAGCAAACCCCTGAGCAGTTGTGCCTGTATCCGTAGTCAATTCATCTTCATTTACTCAAATGGAAGGATATGACAGCTGATTCATCCCAGGAAGGGCTCAGTGACCAGCCTGTCACTGATCTCCATTGTGATTATAAACTCACCTTTGTACTGCAAGCCAGCAGTTCTCAGATGTGCATTAAAAGTACCTGGGAAATTCCATAAAGCATGCAGTTGTACAGGTCCCACTTGGCACAGGTTCTGATTCAGTAAGTCTTCCTAGGAAAGGATATATAAACATTTGTAATTCTAATATGTGTGCAGTTGATTCCGCTGTAGGACTTCTTTGGAAACAAAACTCAGAATCACTGCTTTAAGTGCCTTTATAGTAGTAGTAATTACTTTATTTCATCCTTGCTTCCTCAATGCCTAGCAGAGCACCTTATACAATAGGGGGGAAAAAAAAAAACCTGTTGCCATCAAGTCAATTCTGACTCATAGTGACCCTATAGGACAGAGTAGAACTGCCTGACAGGGTTTCCACGGAGTGGCTAGTGGATTCGAACTTCTGACCTTTTGGTCAGCAGCCAAATGCTTAAACACTGAGCCACCAGGGCTCCTTATACATAGTTGGTTCCAACTCATAGTGACCCTGTGTACAACAGAACACAACACTGCCTGGTCCTGTGCCATCCTGACAATCGTTGTTATGCTTGAGCCCATTGTTTTGGCCACTATGTCAGTCCATCTCGTTGAGGGTCTTCCTCTTTTTCGCTGACCCTCTGCTTAGAAGGCACTCTAAATTTACACTTGATGAATATACGTGAAGTAAATGATTGTAAAAGTAGTGTAAATGTAAATCAAGGTGGATAGCCAACCCATCCCTCTCTGGTTTGGGGCACACTAGAAGATTTGTTGGAAGAAAGGCCTGGTGATCTTCTTTAGAAAAATCAGCCAGTGAAAGCCCTGTCCTGGCAATGGCGCAGGGCCAGGCAGCGTCTTGTTCTGTTGTACATGAGGCTACCATGAACCACAGGGGCCTATTCCAGGGCAGCTAACAACAACAGCAGGAGAGCCGTTGAATCTGCATCCGTTTAAAGAAGGTATCTTATTGTAAGTTTAAGTACAGAACTGAGAAGTGGTGACTTGGACCAAGTGCCTGGTAGAACCTGCCGACAATTAGAGATTGTGGATTTCTTATTTTCTCATGGAAAACAGGATGAAGTCAAACAGCGAGAGACCCATTTGTTGCTTTGTGCAGACAAACCCAGAAACCAAAGCACAGGCACACCAGGGCACAACAGGAAACCACAAAAGTCTAAGATCTTTCAGTGTAAATAGGAAGTCAGAGTTTACTTTTGAACCCACAGTAAGGAGCCGAAGTGCAGTATGTAATCCAGCTCTCTGCCCAGCCCTTCCTTGAGCCCTGGCAGAGATGAAAGATGATGCCACCTGGGTAAAAGCATTTTAAAATGTTTGTTCTGATCAGCACTTGGAGCATGCTTCTTTTGTTTGTGCTGGTGAATAATTTGGGACACAGGTGCAGTTTAGAATTGAAAGCATTAATTGGTCTCTCTGGTTTTCCCTACAGTGATATTCAAAACCCTCATCTTCCTCCACAAAGTAATCTTAATCCACATACATTCATAAAGCAGTCACCATTGACAGCAGTCTCCCATATCCCCATCTGTGGGCCTTTGGGTCCAGGTGCATAATAGCGGAACATTGGCGGACACTTAATAAGTACTCCATAAGCATTTGTTGAATTGACATCTCTAATCTCATTTGATTACTACCATTACGTCGGGAGGTAATAAGTAGGACACAGATTATCATCACCATTGCGAGATAAGGAAAATGTAGTGCGGTATGTTTCTTACTGTCATATATAAGGCCACCATAGGTCGGCGCCGGCTGGATGGCAACTAACAACAGCAACAAGAGTGTGGTAGAAAAGACACAGGTTTGGAAGTCAGATGAGTCTGTGTTCATACCCAAATTACTTAAACTTGCTTTTTCAGAGTGCCTTTTTCTATTTAGTGAATCATTATTGAGCACCAGCTATGTGCCAGGCACTGGAGTGAAAATGGTGAGCAAAAGTAAACACAGACCTTCCAGTCTAGCGGAAGAGATGGACATTGTTCAAACAATCATAAAAATAGGTAACTACAAAACCTGATAAATGCTTTACTTTCATACCCTGCTGGTGGGAAAATAAATTGGTGCAACCACTTTGGAGAACTGTGAAGCATTGTTGGATATATTTGAACATGAGCATGTCTTACTAATCTACAAATTCCATTCCTAGGTAAATACCTGGAGATGTGTACTCAGAAGCGTACAAAAGCATTCATAGCATTACCTTTCGTAATAGCCCCAAATTGAAATCAATCCAAACTTTCGTCAATAATAGAATGAGTAACTTAACTGTGATATATTCACACAGTGGCATACAATACAGCTATTAAGATGGAGGAACTACAGCTACACATAACATGAACGAATGAAACAATGTTTAGTGAAATAAAGAAAGCATAAAAGTACAATCAGAATTATTTCATTCATATAAAATTCACGAAGAGGCAAAAGAAACAATATGTTTTAGGAATGTCTACATAGAAAGACAAGGGAATAATTGCCACCCATATCAGGATACTGGTTATATGGTTCGGGGCTGCTGGTTGTTGGGGAAGAAAGATAGCATCAGGAGGGACATGTGGGGAACTTTGGGAAACTGGCATTTACTAGTGCAGGATGCATGAGTATTTGTTATCAGTGTGTGTGACATGGAAGTGCCATATATAAAGCAGAGAAACAACCATTAAGAGCATAAAGCTGAGTGACCTGATATTGTTTGGGTGGTTGGGAAGGCTTCTGTGAGGCAGTCACGTTTGGGCTGAGATATTTTGATTGGGTAACTAAGTAGAGTCTGGTTGGGAGGGAGGAGGGTTGTGCATGGTGGTGGTCGAGAGAAATGTGGTCCAGGAAGAGAGTACGATAGCATAGTGAGAAATTGGCAGATACGGTGTAGTGCAGAAGGGAGCAGTGACACAAGTTAAGGCCACCCCAACCACCCAAGCCAGTGCCGCAGAGTCAAAAGTTAAGGCTAGAGAAGCAAAAAGGGCAGTACATGCTGGGCTTATAAACCTTGTTAAGGAGTTTGTCTTTTATCCTAAGAGAAACTGAAAGGTTTTAAGGACAGTGGGTAACACAATTGGATTGAAACAATTGCAGTCTGGAGAACATATTGGAAAGGGACCAGAGTGGATGCTAGGAGACCAGATAGAAGGTGATGCTGGAGCCCAGGTGAGAAAGGATATCGTGGTAGCTTGTTTTGGATTATGCTAGAGCAGATAGAGAAAGGTGGATGTATTTGAAAGATGTTTAGACGATAAAATCAATAAGGCTTTTTGGGCATGGGCGGTGAAAAAAGGCTGGTGTTGCAGGGCGGATGCATTAGACACTTCCTAGGTGTCTCACCCACCTGCTGTGATTAGTAACTGCCGACCGAGTGAAGATACCTGGATAGAGAGCGGCAGAGCCTCCTTGGACAGACATGATTTACGGAGGAACATTTTTGGTTAACAGTAGTGGCTATGCTTTTTGGTTCATTTGTTTGATTTTTTTAACTGAGATGAAATTCGCATAAAGTAAAATTAACCACTTTAAAGCAGACAATGGAATGGCATTTAGTACATTCAAAGTGTTGTGCAGTCATCAACTCTGTCTAGTTTGAAAATATTTTATCGCCTTCTAAGGAGACCCCAAACCCATTTAACAGTCACTTCCCATTTTCCCTACTCCACCCAAGGCCCTGCTTTCTGTCTCTATGCATTTACTATTCCGTTTTATATAAATGGAACCCTACAGTATGTGGCCTTTTGTGTCTGACCTCTTGCACATAGCGTAACGTTTTCAAGGTTTGTCCATGTTGTAGTATATATCAAGACTTCATTCCTTTTTATGGCTGAATAATATTCCATTGTTTGGGTATACCAGATTTTGTTTCTCCATTCTTCCATTGGTTAACCTTTTATTTGCTTCCACTTTCTCACTGTTGGGTGTAGTGCCATGTGTCAGGCACTGCTGTGAACATTTGTGTACACATACTTGTTTGAATAGCTGTCTTCAATTCTTTTGGGTATATACCTAGGAGTAGAATTGCTGGGTAATGTGATAGCTTTTTTAGGAGTTGCCAGGCTGTTTCCACAGCAGCTGTACCACTCATATTCCCACCAGCAATGTATTTGGGTTCCAATTTCTCCACATCTTTACCAACACTTACTTTCTGTTTTGGGTTTTTGTTTGTTTGTTTTGTTTTGTTTTTATTATTATAACCATCCTAGTGGGTGTGAAGTGATATTTCATTGTGGTTTTTATTTGCATTTCCCTAATGACTAACAATGTTGAGCATCTTTTAAAATGCTTGTTGGCCACTTATGTGTCTTTTTTTTAACAATACTTTATTGTGTTTAAGGTGAAAGTTTACACAGCAAATTAGGTTCCTTTTTAACAATTTCTGCACAAATTATTCAGTGACATTGGTTACATTTTTTTTACAATGTGTCATCATTCTCATTCATTCCCTTCTGGTTGTACCATTTCCAGTACTCTAGTTTCCCTGCTCCCTTACCTTCTCGTCTTTGCTTTACAGTAATTTTTGACCATTTGCTCTCATATACATGATTTTTTTATGGAGCTCATTCCTCATGGGTGATATTCTTTATCTTATGAGCCAATCCTCTATTGAGCTTATACATATCACTTATATATCTTGCTAGCTCTGTTTTTATGAAAAACTTAAACGTTTTGCCTTTGAGTCTTATCAGAGGTCTCCCTAAGAAGTAGCCATGTCAAGTTCACACCTATATTTGCTATAACGATGGTGGTAAGAACAGCTAATATGCCACTCATTGTGCCCCATATAAAGTCCCACTTGGGAATTTCTTTTAGAAGTCAGTGCCTGGAAAATTGTTATTTTCTACTATTGAAAACTACACAACTGATTATTATTTTTCTTCTTGCCATGGAAGGCCAGGAAGCTGAGTTGGAATTTGACACTCCCTTAAAAGGCTGAGCCTTCTGTTTGGGATATTTTCATTAACCTTCCATTGCAGCTTCGGTTTATGTTTACTACACAATCTGTTGTGTATCTTGTGTGAGAAGTCTAAAAATACCTTAAATCTTTTATATTCATTTCACGAAGTTTGCTGTAACAAACTACCATAAACTTGGCGGTTTAAAACAATACACATTTATTCTCTTAGATTTCTGGGAGCCAGAAGTCTGAAATCAGTTTCACTGGATTGAAATCGAGGTTTCAGCAGGTCTGTGCTCCCACCGGCGATCCAAGAAGAAAATTCAGTCTTTGCCTCTTCCAGCGTCTGGTGGTTCTGGGCATTCCTTGACTTGTGGCCACATCACCCCAGGCTCTGCCTCCAGGGTCACATTGCCTCTTTATGTGTCATCAGATTTCCCTCTGCCTCCCCCTTATAAGTATGCATGTGATTGCATTTACATCTCATCCAAATAATCCAGGATAATCTGCCCATCCTTTTTCTCTTCTTTTTTCACCATATAAGGTAATAAGCACATGTTCCAGAGATCAGGATATGGATCTTTTGGGGGACAGTTTTTCAGCCTGCCACATTCTTTGTGAAACATGACATATAAATACATTTTTTCAGTAAAAATAAAATACATTAGTTTATTTGGAAACGTACTTTTACTTACTAATTTGTGCGTAGTGATGTAGCACAGATAAACCAAGGGAATCAAATTCCTTTATAGCAATTTTGAATTTCTGTTTTAAATTGTGTCTAATTTTCTATTTCGTTATTCCTAGATAGAAAAAATATATTTGATTTTTAAAAATTGATCTTGTATCTGGTAACTTTGTTAAACTCTTTTGTCATTAAGGTTTTTTTTTTTTAAGATTTCATTTTTTTTAGTTGTGATTTAAGTGAAAGTTTACAGAGCAAATTAGTTTCTTATTCAAAAACTTATACACAAATTGTATCATTGCATTGGCTGTAATCCCACATTTTGTCAGCACTCTCCCCCTTTCCTTTTCCACCCCAGGTTCACCTCATCTTTGTTCCTGGGCAGGTGTTGCCCTTTTGATCTCTTATACTTGATTGACCTAAGAAGCATGTTCTTCACATGTGTTATTTTTTGTCTTATAAAACCAAACTCACTGCCGTTGAGTAGATTCCGACTCATAGCGACCCTATAGGACAGAATAGAACTGCCACGTAGAGTTTCCAAGGAGCACCTGATGGATTCGAACTGCTGACCCCTTGGTTAACAGCCGTAGCACTTAACCACTATGCCACCAGGGTTTCCTTTTGTCTTATAGGCCTGCCTAATCTTTGGCTGAAAGATGGACTTTGGGAATGGCTTCAAGTCTGAGTTAGAAGGGTGCCTGGGGGAAGTAGTCTTATGGATTCCTCCAGTCTCTGTTAGATCAGTAAGTCTGGTCTTTTTTGTGAATTTGATCATTTGCTTTACATTTTTCTCCTGCTCTGTCCAAGACCCACTATTGTAATCCCAGTCAGAACTGTCAATAGTGGTAGCCAGGCATCATCTAGTTCTTCTGGTCTCGGGGTCATGTAGGCTGTGGTTCATGTCGTTCATTAGTCCTTTGTACTAATTGCTCCCTTGGGTCTTTAGTGTTTTTCCCTCCTCTTTGATCCGGACTAGAAGAGACTGTTACTTATATCTTTTCATAAAGTTTTAAAATGTACATATATGTTTTATATATTCTCTGTATGTATGATATATTTCATAATAATTTTTTAACTGCTATGAAAGAAAGGAATAGGGAACTATAAGGTAAGAGAACTATGCGACTTAATTTGGTTTGGATAATCAGGGAAGTCTTCTATAAGGGAGTGGTGTTTGAACTCCAGTATTCTTGGTTCAGTGGTAGAATTTTTGCCTTCCATGCAGGAGTTCTGTTTGATTTCCAGCCAGTGCTCCTCCTGCGTAGCCACCACTCAACTGTCAGCGGAGGTTTGTGTGTTGCTACAATGCTGAACAGGTTTCAGTGGAACTTTTAGACTGAGACAGACTAGGTAGAAGGGCTTGGCAGTCTACTTCTGAAAATCCTATAGATCACAACAGTCCTATCCACAACTGATTATGGGATGGTGCAGGACCAGGCAGTATATTGTTCCATTGTGCATAGACTCATCAGGAGCTGAGGAGGGACTTGACAACAGCTAATGACAACTAAGCAACAACTAAGTCTGGGGTAAGTGTGGGAGCTTGAATAGAAAAAAGAGTGGTTCAAGCAGAAGTGACAGTGTGAGCTATCTATAGGAGATCAGATCATCTGCAAATTTTGTCTCTGGCTTCACTTTTGTGTGCCTTTTGTGTATGGGTGTATCGTATTGTGTTGGCCAGGACTTCAAGTATTGTATTGAACAATGATAGTGGTTAAAAGCATCCTTATCTTTTTTCCTGATCTTCAAGGGAATGTATCTAATGTGTGTCCACTGAGTATATTTGCTGGAGCTTTTATATATATATCCTTTATGAAGTTGAGGAAATATTCTGTAGCATTCAGGACAGATGGTCAATAGCCTGTACTTGAACATTGTATGTTGTTGTGCATCAAGTCAGTTTCAACTCAGAGTGACCCGTGTGGCAGAGTAGAACTGCCCCATAAAGTTTTCTTGGCTATAATCCTTATGAAAGCAGATTGCCAGACCTTTCTCCACCAAAGCCACTAGGTAGGTTCAAACTGCCAACCTTTCAGTTAGCAGCTGAGCACTTAACTGTTGTACCATCAGGGCTCCTTGAACATTCTTTAGTCATTATTTTATATGGCAGCCCCATTCTGTGTCACACAACTCCATCACTACACTGTGAACTTTCCCAGGGCAGGGAATGCTAACTTACTACCTGGCCTAGCGCTGTGCCTGGGGTTTAGTTAGGTACTCAGTAGTTATTGAATAAATGAATGGGAGGTATTTGATAAATATTTGTTGAATGAATGAACTAAAGTTAGCATCCTTTTTTAAAGTGAGCCAAAAATCTGGCTACTTTCCGTGCCCCTCATACAATGAGTTGAGCTTACTGTGCCTCCATTCTCAGCTCATTCCAGAACTTAGCATTGACTGCTAGTCATTTAACACATGAAGGAATGAATGAAAAGGTCAGTCATAGAACATTCTGTTGCTGGCTATTAGACTTTGCCCCAAAAGGATTATGTAAATGTATGACTCCAAGGTCAGAATTCCAGTGTTAAACTGGAAAGGTATTGGGTATAGTGGCAAGCTTAAAGTTTAAATGCCTGGGTAACAATGTATATGGAGTTCTATTATTAGTGAATAACTAAGGGAGGTTGGTTATAATAAAATAAGCAATTAGGTAACAATATCTTTGTTGTTGTTGCTAGGTGCCATCAAGTCAGTTCCGACTCATAGTCACCCTAGGTACAGTAGAACAAAACACTGCCCAGTCTTAGACTCACTGCTATGTTTGAGCCCATTGTTGCAGCCAGTGTGTCAATCCATACCATTGAGGGTCTTCCTCGTTTTCACTAACCCTCTGCTTTACTAACCATGATGTCCTTCCCCAGAGACTGGTCCCTCCTGATGACATGTCCAAAGTAAGTGAGCCAAAGTTTCACTATTCTCACTTCCAAGGAGCTTTCTGGCTCTCTTTCTTCCAAGAAGAATATCTTAGTGGTTTTAAATACTGTTTTCTGACTCTAATCCTATATGTAGTTCCCATTTCAAAAGGGATTTCATTTAATAAGTTAGTTACTTAAAATAACATCAAAATATTAGAATGTCCAGCATCCAAAAATTGACTCCCTTTTTCCTGACTTGAGACTCTCTGCTCAAAAACCTTTGATGGCTTCCCATTGCTTAGAGAGTAAAAGCTCATTTATTTAGCCCTAGCCAGCTTTGTCCACCTCCATTTCTGCCTTATACACTCTCTGATCCAGCTACTTATAATAGGAGGCTTCCTACTGTAGAGTTTTGGTAGAGGCCCCAGAGACCAGACCACCTATGCAAAGCTTGCTGAAAAATTACAGAATTAGCATCATAAGCCACCTCAGTGATATAAAATAGAGGAAGAAGTCAGAGGTGAGGAGGATTTTGGAGAAAGTTGTAGGTAGGCATGTATTCTGGGGTAGATGGATAAAGGGTTCATCCCTCATTTCCTTAAGCCGGGTAAGCAAATGGACCCCCAAGGGAGCTATTCAGGAACTAGTCTGTGATCTGTGTCTAAAAGGAGAGAGGAAGTGGTTGACTGTTAGATCTGAGATAGTAGAGCAAAAAAGTGAGGGCTACTTCGGTGATAGGCTGCATGACTACTAAACACAAGGCAAAGGTGTATGTGGGTCTGCCACAAGGGAGACAGATGGGGATACCTTAAGAGGGACTCCAACCAATAGAGGGGTAGACCAGCTTAAGGCCAGGACTGAAAGGGCATTGTCAGCATTGCCACAATGTCTAAATTTTGAAATGCCTTAAGTCTCTGTCCAAGGCCTGTTTGCCTCTCTATCTATCCTCATTTCTTCAGTGGTCTAAAAACTCATAGCTTTTGAAAACTATTTAAAGACTATGACCCCCAAATATGTATCTCCAGCCTAACTTTTCCCCTGATATTCTGATTAATGTATCTAATTATTTATTTAACATATCTTCTTGGTTTTCTAATGACAACAACAACAAAAAAACCTGTTGCCATTGAGTCAATTCTGACTCAGAGAGACCCTAGAGCAGATAGCCACATCTTTCTTCTGCAAAGCAACTGCTGGGTTCAAACTGCCAACCTTTTGGATAGCAGTTGAGTGCTTAACCAGTGTACCACCAGGGCTCCTAATACCAAAACCAAACCCAAACCCAGTGCCGTCGAGTCGATTCCAACTCATAGCGACCCTATAGGACAGAGTAGAACTGCCCCATAGAGTTTCCAAGGAGCGCCTGGCAGATTCAAACTGCCAACCCTGTGGTTAGCAGCCGTAGCACTTAACCACTACGCCACCAGGGCTCCTAATAAAAAAAAAAAAAGATTTTTTTTTTTAGACACCTGAAATTTAAGATGTCAACAACCAAAGCCCTAATTCTCTTCACCCACCTTGAAATCTACACCTTCTACAACCTTTCCTAGAGCAGTAAAAGCAATTCTGTTGTTGCAGTTGCCTCGGTCAAAATACTTGAACATTTGCTCTAGTTATCTTGTGCTGCCATAATGAAAAATACTTCAAGTAGATGGCTTTAAGATCAGGAATTTATTTTTTAACAGTTTTGGAGACTAGAAGTCCAACTCAAGGGTATTAGCTTTAGGGGAGGCACCTTCCTTGTCAGTAGCCCCAGGAATTCTTTGGTGTTCTTTGGTGTTCTTTGGTGTCTGACTTCCCCCTATATGTGTCTTTGTGTCTGTTTTGCTTGTTTTATAACTAAGAAGTGATTAAGTTTAGGATCCAACCTACTCTGGTATGAACTCATTAACATAACAAAGAAAACCCTATTTACACAACAAAGAAAACCCTATTTACACATACAGGGGTTAGGACTGCAACACATTTTTGGGGGGATATGATTCAATCCATAATAACATTTTTGACTCTTTTCCTTTTCTACATCCCACTCCGATCCATAAATACTGTCAGCTCTACCAACAAAATATGCTTAGAATCCAGTCACTTATGTCCACCCTGGTCTGAGCAACTGTGATCTCTCTCCTGGTTTAACAGAGTAGCTTTCTAACTGGTCTCCCTGTTTCCACCCTCATCTCCTGCAGCCTATTCTCATCACAGCAGTCTGAGTAGCTGCTTTAAAACTTAAGTCAGTTTATGTCATTCCTCTGCTCAAATCCCATTTCATTTAGAGTTCAAGCCAACATCTTTAAAAAGGGCCAAGAAGTTTCTGTAAGATTGGACTTCTTACCTATCTGCCCTCATCTTCTATCACTTTTCTCCTTGTTCATCCCACTCTAGCTACACTAATTTTTTGCTGTTCATATAAAATAGCAAACACACCCTGCCACAGGACCTTTGCGCTTATTCTTACCTCTGTTTGCATCACTCCCAGCTGCATGCTTACTCCCTCACACCCTTTCAGTGTTTGCTCGAATGTAAATCTCATCAATAAGGTCCACCCCAAACACTCTGTATTAAAATAACAACACCTGCTCTCACCATAACACTTACCTCCCAATCCTTTATTTTTCTACATAGCACTGTCATCTGCTGACATATAATATATTTGAATGTTTGTGTCTTATCACCGTACTCCCCACCAGACTATAAGTTCCATGAAAGGGTACTTTCTTTTTTTTATGGCCATATCTCCAGCCCATTGAAGAGTGTCTTGAATACAGTTGTTACTGTTAGTTGCTGTCAAGTTGGCCCTCAATTCATGGTGACCCCATGCACAACAGAATAAAACACTGCTTGGTCCTGTACCATCCTCATAATCAGCTGCTGATTGGACCATTGTGATCCACAAGGTTTCCATTGGCTGCTTTTTTAGAGGTAGATATCCAGGCCTTTCTTTCTAGTCTGTGTTAGCCAGGAAGCTCCGCTGAAACCTGTTCATCACCATAGCAAAATGCAAGCCTGCACTGACAAACAGGTGGTGTCTGCACATGAGGCGCATTAGCCAGAATCGAACTTGCGTCTTGACATGGAGGCAAGAATTCTGTCACTGAACCACCACTGCTCCTGGAATACAGTAGGTGGAAAAAAAAGTAGTCACGAATAATTCCTCAAGGAATGAATGAAAGCTCCCTAACCTGCTCTAGCCTTTCTACATGCGGTTCGCTCAGACAGGAAAGCCTTTTTATCCCCCTTTCTTTCACACCAGGCCAGACTAAGCCAGTTAAAATTTTGTGCGTCCTTTGAGACTCCATTTCCATACCACCTCCTTTGTGATGCTACCTTTGTCACATTTAATTGCTCTTTCCCCAGAACTCACAGCTTCCAGTTATATTCCACCTTCACCCAGTCTATGCTCTTAACCAGTACATTGTCCTGCTTCTCAGACCCTGTTCTTTTTTGATTTTTAGGTTTGGGAGATGATTAACTCTGTAACCACAGGGCCTTTTAACGTAAAGTTGTAATATAGCTGTCTTTGAACTCCATACAACAGATAAATCCTAACTCTGAAATTTTCACTCAGTCCCACCACATATATTTTCCCTTCTTTTCTTTCTCCTCGTTTTTTTTTTAACTCCTTCACCATCATTAAAAAAAAAAAAAATGCAAGCACATACTATATGTCAGTCATTTTCTTCAAGCTTATCTCATTTATGTTAAGGAAAAAGTCCATTTCTTCCACTGGGCAGCCTTTCGTATGGCTTCAGAAACTGAGCACTCTCTCACTTGGCCTATTTAATAGCTGAAATTCCCCCTCCTTTTACATTATAAAGCTGAATGATGGCACTCGTAGTGAGTTGGATAAACTTTGTATCTACTTTATACGTGGAGGTGGGGAATGGCATTGGGCTGTTGAGCATGTGCAGTCACTTCATAGCTTCCCTGGAATAGTTTGGTAGATGAAAGAGATCAGTCATCTTAGCTCTGCAGCTGTCTGATAAGATCCCCAGTGCCAAGAAGAAGGTGTTATTTCATGAAGAAAAAAAATTGGAAAAGCTAGAAATCTTAATGCTTTTTTTCAACTCTTCCCTATTCTTATTTCTTGAGAACCTTTTCCGGAGGAAGAATTTCATTAGAACCTCTAGTTGGGAACCTCTTTATTGGACAAAATTAGATTTGGAGGTCAGATGATCTCACAACTTCTATATAGATAATATCTTTATACCTTTGGTCACCAGTTTAAATAACACCTTTTCTTTATGCCTTTGTCTAAGCTTCTTCCCATGACCCCAGGCAAAAGTAGTCACACCTTCCTTTGTGAAACCTTAACTATTTCTTTATCCCTTGTTGCGCTCACGGCATTTTATTTTATACAAATGTATTAAATCTGTTTCTGTGTCACTAGACCTTGAGCTCCTAAGGCTGAGATTGTGGCTCATTCATCTGTGTGTACCTAAGGCTGGTGTGTAATGTACATACAATAAAAGTTGAATGAATTTATGGAGCCACAGTTTCCCAGACTCATATTCTCATCTCCTCTCGTTGGCCCAATTAATTAATAGAGTCAATAGACCTTTGTTGAGTAACTGCTATGTGCCAGGTATTTTGAAGTATTTGGTGTTCTTTAGTCCTTACAGTGATTCTAAAGAATGTTGTTTTCCCTGTGTTACAGATGAGAAAGAGCTTAACTGATTCAGGCAATCATATAGTTCATTAAGTAGCAGACCTGTCTTTGAACTCAGGTCACTTGAAACCAAATTCTGTATTCTTTCTCCTTTGTTAAATCTTAATGCTTTTTTCAGACACCTTTTTTTTTTTTTTAATAATTTTTATTGTGCTTTAGGTGAAAGTTTACAAATCAAGTCAGTCTCTCACACAAAAACCCATGTACACCTTCCTACACACTCCCAATTGCTCTCCCCCTAATGAGACAGCCTGCTCTCTCCCTCCGCTCTCTCTTTTCGTGTCCCTTTCGCCAGCTTCTAAACCCCTCCAACCTCTCATTTCCCCTCCAGGCAGGAGATGCCAACATAGTCTCAAGTGTCTACCTGATGCAAGAAGCTCACTCCTCACCAGCATCCCTCTCCAACCCATTATCCAGTCCAATCCCTGTCTGAAGAGTTGGCTTCAGGAATGGTTCCTGTCCTGGGGCAACAGAAGATCTGGGGGCCATGACCACTAGGGTCCTTTTAGTCTCAGTCAGACCATTAAGTCTGGTCTTATGAGAATTTGGGGTCTGCATCCCACTGCTCTTCTGCTCCCTCAGGGGTTCTCTGTTGTGTTCCCTGTCAGGGCAGTCATCGGTTGTAGCCGGGCACCATCTAGTTCTTCTGGTCTCAGGATGATGTAGTCGCTGGCTCATGTGGCCCTTTCTGTCTCTTGGGCTCGTGATCGCCTTGTGTCCTTGATATTCTTCATTCTCCTTTGATCCAGGTGGGTTGAGACCAATTGATGCATCTTAGATGGCTGCTTGCTAGCGTTTAAGACCCCAGATGCCACTCTTCAAAGTGGAATGCAGGATGTTTTCTTAATAGATTTTATTATGCCAGTTGACTTAGATGTCCCCTGAAACCATGGTCCCCAGACCCCTGCCCCTGCTACGCTGGCCTTCGAAGCATTCAGATTATTCAGGAAACTTCTTTGCTTTTGGTTTAGTCCAATTGCGCTGATGTCCCCTGTATCGTGTGCTGTCTTTCTCTTCACCTAAAGTAGTCCTTATCTACTATCTAATGAGTGGATGCCCGTTTCCCACTCCCCCTCCCTCCCCCCTCTCGTAACCACGAAAGAATGTTTTCTTCTCAGTTTAAACTATTTCTTAAGTTCTTATAATAGTGGTCTTATACAATATTTGTCCTTTTGCAGCTGACTGATTTCACTGAGCATCATGCCTTCCGGGTTCCTCCATGTTATGAAATGTTTCACAGATTTCTCACTGTTCTTTATTGATGCATAGTATTCCACTCTGTGAATATACCATAATTTATCAATTCATCCATTGATGGGCACCTTGGTTGTTTCCAGCTTTTTGCTATTGTAAACAGTGCTGAAGTAAACATGGGTGTGCATATAGCTGTTCGTGTAAAGGCTCTAGGATATAGTCCAAGGAGTGGGATTGCTGGACCATATGGTAGTTCTATTTCTAGCTTTTTAAGGAAGTGCCAAATCGATTTCCAAAGTGGTTGTACCATTTTACATTCCCACCAGCAGTGTAGAAGTGTTCCAGTCTCTCCACAACCTCTCCAACATTTATTATTTTGTGTTTTTTGGATTAATGCCAGCCTTGTTGGAGTGAGATGAAATCTCATTGTAGTTTTGATTTGCATTTCTTTAATGACTAATGATCCTGAACATACCTCATATATCTGTTAGCTACCTGAATGTTCAGACATCTTTTTATAGTGGAGTTTTATAATAAAGCTCTTCAGCTACCGATTCTATTACAGCACTAAAATTATTTCTATAATTATTAGTGAACAGTCAAACCTTAGAGATCATCCAATTCATTACTTTCATTTACAGATGACACAACTGAGTCCCAGAGAGGAAACGGTCTTAGCTAGTATCTCTAGACTCCTACCAGATCACATCATATGTTCTCTCCATTGCTTTTACAATAATTACTCCCAAATCCTTAACAAGGCCATTGATCCCCTGCACATTGTGGCTCATGTTGACCTGTCTAACACTATATTGCACTATTCTTTTTTACATTCTCTCCCCTCCAGTCATGATATAGCTATGGCTCCAAACTGAAAGGTCGGCAGTTCAAATCTACCAGGTGGTCCTTGGAAACCCTGTGGAGCAGTTCTGGTCTGTCCTGTAGGGTCACTATGAGTTAGAATCATCAACTCGACAGCAATGGGTTTTGGCATACTCTCTAATTCCTCTCCTTCTCCTTGAAATACCCTTTTCTCCAACCCTTCTCCTGTCTAATACCTACTTAGTCTTCAAATCTCAGCTCAGGCCTCCCTTCCTGGAAGCTTTCAGACTAGATTAGGCTCTGTTTCTCACTGCTCCCATGATGTATATGTCGATTGTAGCACACATCCATCTGTATTAGTTGTTAGTTATCCAGGTTTATGTCTTCCTTGCTCACATGGCTGTGAATTCCTCAAGGGCAAGTATCACAGCCCAGCCTTATCTGTATCACTAGTGCCTAGTACAGGTCCTGGCACAAAGTTGGCATTCAGTGAATTCTGAATGAGGCAATCACTCACCTGGACTCAGGTCTATTGTTGGACAAGCATTGGAAATGTGGTGGTTTGGGATGCTTACCTCTACGATATCTTAAAGGTGTTTCTGAAGTGCTCCCAGTCTTGAGACTCCAAAGCAAACCAAACCTCTTGCCATCAAATTGATTCCGACTCATGACAACCCTATTTGTTATAGGGTAGAACTGCTCCATAGGGTTTTCTTAGCTGTAATCTTTATGGAAGCAAATCACCAGGTCTTTCTTCCATGGTGCTGCTACATGAGTTTGAACCGCCAAGCTTTAGGTCAATAGTCAAATGCAAACTCCTTGCACCAAGAAGGGACCTCCAAAAGAGCCTACTGTTTATTAGTACTGCAACTATTTACAGGTGTCTCTCATTCTTGAGCTGTACCAAGAACTTCTATAGAAATCCAAAGTTTCCTGAAGGCCTGAAATGCTATATTCAGGAGAGCCTCCTCACCCTATGCTAATGATCCCATGATACCTGTTTTGCAGCCTCACTAAGAAAAACAAAATCCCTTCAGGTCTTTTTTTATACTATGGTATAACTGACTACAGGAAGCACCCCTATGTAATATCTGTCTTCTTAACAGAATCAAAGATTTAACCTAAGTGAGCAAGGCTTTCTCTGGTACATTGTCCTACAGGAGATCAGTAGGATGATGGTTTTTGGTGGAATATAAGGGCATTTCTGACCTCTCTGAAATCATGTATATCCCTTCTTGATATTATCCCAACAGAAAACTCATGGCTTTAGAAATAAAAGGAGGGATCTTATTTTTGACACTGACACTTTCTATGTAAGTAAACATGAATGATTCATTTGACTTTTTGTAGCCTCCATCTCTTCATCTAAGAAGTGAGGATCTTCTCTTCCCTACTTTCTGGAGATATCTCAAGTATTAATTGAACTAGTAATCATAAACGTTTCTTAATAGCATGGAACCTTCCTTATAGGCATTGAAGCACACTTAATGGAAGGCATTTCCTCAGTGGAATTTGACTTTAGCAGTGGGTGGGGGTGCCTCTGTAGGATATTACTACCACTGATCTGTCAGTTTATCATACTGTGTTGGCTTGCATGTTGCTATCATGCTGGAAGCCATGCCATTGGTATTTCAATACCAGCAGGGTCACCCATGGTGGACAGGTTTCAGTGGAGCTTCCAAAGACAGACCATGAAGAATGGCCTGGCTATCTACTTCTGAAAATTAGCCAGTGGAAACCCTATGGATCACAACAAAATATTGTCCCAGAGAGTGCTAGAAGATAAGCCCCCTAGGTTGGAAGGCACTCAAAATACACAGTGGCTGCAAAAATAGCCTTGAGTATACCAATGATCATGAAGATGGCACAGGACTGGGCAATGTTTTATTCTCTTTCCCATAGGGTCAACATAAGTTGGAGCCAATACAACAGCAACTAACAACAACAAGCAGGGTATTAGACAATATAGATAAGAATCCCAGGTGCCAGGCTGGTGCCCTGATTTGAGTAGTTAGCCTCATCAAAATGTCCAGAGCAAGAAGAGCTAGAAGAGTACATTTAAGTCATTGTATTCAATGAGAGTCTGGAGCTGGAAGACTAAAATCAAGACAAGGCATAACCTGGATGCAAGACAGAGTCGAGGGTCTCAAGCCCTATGTTAACAATCAGGGCAGAAGCAGCCCTGGAGCAGCTGAGAATTGCAACCTTCCCCTTTGAAGTGGCCCAGGCTCACTATTTATGATTTTTTTTGACCTGGGCTGGACAGGTAGTTTAAAGGTCCGGGGTCACATTAGCAGGTTTGGAACATTTCAAGTATAGAGGGACAGAAAATGGTAGAGAGGGCAGCTTGGGAAGGAGTGGAATGATGGAATGAGTTAAGGACTTTTCGGAGAGATGTATTTGAGACAAAGCCTTTTTTTCCTCTGCCTGGAATTGTCAGTTTGGCCTAGTAGAAGAAACCAGACGTCCTTATTCACCGCAAGGCTGATCTGGAACTCAAAGGCTCCGGAGAGCCAGGGAGATCCTGGTTCTTTGTGGAACACTCACGTAGCCTGAGACCAAGAGAACTGTTGGGCAACATAACAGACAATTATCATCCATTACGCATTCAGTTGTGAATCAATACAAACCGAAAGGAACCACTGTTTAAGTTCGGTCTCTGTTCAAGTTTGGTCTCTGCTTCAGGGGCTCAGTGTTGAGTGTGTTTCTGTGGACTTCTAGCTACAAAGCAACCAAAACAGAAATTGATATTATTTATCTATTTCTTTCAAGAAATAAATTCGGACTCCTTAGCATGTCATGAAAGACCGTGCGTTATCTGCCTGTCCTCCCACTAATTTCAGAATCTCGATTTTCAGTTTTATTTTCACATCTGCTGCTCAGTGACTGCCTGACCTTCTGCAAGTAATATAACCCCTCTAAGCCTCAATTCCTTCTTATGAAAAATGAGGATAAAGATATCTCTCTTGCAGGCTTGTAATAATTATTAATGAGATAATGCAAATAAAGCCCCCTAACACAGTCTTTTGCTCATAGTATGTGCCAATTCAACATCTATATGATCTTTGTTCTTATCATTGTATATTTTACATTGTAGCCAAACCACACACTTTCTTAAAGCTGTCATTATACCAAGAGCATATATCTTTATTGAGGTGCTTATCAGAGTATCTTACAGTTGGTAGACGAGCGGTCAGATAACCCAGCTCCATTGAAAACTAGGACAAAGACAGTATCTTATTCATCTCTGTATCCCCAGAGATGACACACAGTAGCTGTTCAATTAAATGTTTGCTTGACAGCATTTGTGAAGTGTCCCTGCTCTTGAGAACTTTGATTCTCAACCAACCCTGGAATACTTCCTGGCCCCTAGTCTCCTACGACATATTAGGCATATTCTCTGTGTCAGAAACCACACCAGTTGCTTTGCGTGATCTCATTTAATAGCCCTACAACCCTTGTTGTTGTTGTTGTGTGCTATCGAGTCAATTCTGACTCATAACGACCCTATAGGACAGAGTAGAACTGCCCCATAGGGTTTCCAAGGCTGTAATCTTTATGGAAATGAACGGCCACATCTCTCTCCCATGGAGTGACTGGTGAATTTGACTTTTCAGTTAGTAACTGAGTGCTTAACCACACTGCACCACCACCCTAGGAGGCAGCTGTTATGTAAAAACTTGACAGATAAGTGCAGAGCCTCAATTAAGAGAAACGCCCGATGTGTAAACATCAGATGTCATTTTACCATCAACTCACTGGGGACACAAACTGAGAGCTGAGCAATCCTCTTGGTCAGGCACGAGAGATGAGACCCAGATTTCTTCTACCCAAAACCTGCTGCCTCTCCAGCCATTCCCTCCCCTCTCCTGGCACCTCTGTTGTTTGCATCTTACCGGGATTAATCAGACCATTCTGTACTCTGAACTCAGAAAAACCTAGATTAAACATTTCCTAGCTTAAAAAATAAGAGTACAGAAAGTTAAATAATCAGCCGTCACTTGTTGATCATTTACTGTGTGCAGGCACTGTGTCAGGGTTTTCTCTACATTGTCCCTCTTATCCTCCTAAACTTCCTAATATTTCTCTCTGTCTTTTACCTTTGACGAAACCAAGATCTGGAAGGGTCACAGAACTTGCTGCCTGGAGCTTCGATTCCAACCCTGATCTGTCTGAACCCCATCTCTTCTTTTCATGGCACCAGTCTGCCCTGGGGAAACAGTCTCGGTAGCCCCAGGCCTCATTAAACAGCACCCTCTGAGCCCCCCAGAGGGAGGTATGGGGAATGTGTCCTCTTGCCGAGACTCAGTGCCCAGTCACCACCCTGCAAGAGCAGACCAGTAAATTGGAAAAATAGCTCCTACTCTTAATGCTGACATCTACCCCACAGGTGAGAGCCAAATTCTCAGATTGCCAGCCCAGCGGCACATAAGCCCACACCACACACAGAGCATATCAACACACAGAGGATTCTGCCGGAACTTACACTTCCTGGAAACCAGATTGACCTGGTAGCCAATTTCATTTTCTCTTGCTTCTAATTGCTGTCATGATGAGTAGAGACAGGGAAGAGGTAGTACCCTGTGTTGTGTGTGGTAGAGAGACCATAGAGAAGCACACTGATCTCCAGAGACCATGCCCAGGGCAGTGGGCTTCCAGCGCCTGCTGGGTTTACTTACCGAGATTACTCTTACCCTTGCTGGGGGCCTCAGGCCCTTCCCTGCACACCACAGCAAGAACTGAAATGTCTGAGAATGCAAGTGCTGGTTTCACTGACTTTTACGTTGACTTCTATGGCTCCCAAATAGCCTAGAGGAAGGCAGCCAAGGATATAGTAGGAAAAGCATGGCCAGACCTGAGACCAAATCCCCATTTCTGCCACTTGGTGCCATGGGACAGTGAGCCAGCCTCTGAACTTTTGTTAAGTCTCAGTTTCTCCTTCTGTTAAATGAAAGAAATGGCAGAATTATCATAAAGATTATACATGAGAATGTATATAAAACAATTAGCACATAGTAGATGCCAGACAAATGTTACTTGTCTTCCCTCCGATTATAATTGTCATTGGTTACTTTGCAAGGTAAATACATTACAGATTAATAATGTACAAACTATAAACTGTTTCAGGACTGTAACTCTATTACAGTTATATATTTACAGATATAACTGTATGTAAAATACACATCATGTTATATATTTTATAGATAAGTGCTTTTCTTCCCTTTTTTTCCCCTCTTTTTCCTAAGTAAGGCCAGCCAGGTAGGCCGCTGTTATGTTCTCATACTCTAGATAGCCTCAATCAAGGGTTAAAGGAGGCCTGCTTCCCATCCAGATGATCTACTCAAAACAAAAGCTGCCTCTTGGCCATTGCCCACAGCTGAATACTGTTACTCTGAAGCCATCATTTCATTTGTTTCTGATTGTCCTGCAGTGTTTACATATCTTACATCTTAGCATGATCTTTTATAGAGTACAAGCCGAGGTTAAACCCCCTGGATCAGCTTTCCTTACAACACGGCCCTTTTTCCTTTGAGTCCCCTTTGCCTCTGTGTTACAAACCATTTCTTTTAAAAAGAACTCATTTACATAGAAAAACAATTTTTAAGTGTGTTTTTTTTTTCTTTAACATGAGGTTCATTTAACATTCTCAAAGAGCTGCTATTGAATATAGAGAAGGAAAAGATACCAGTGGAATGTGTGAATTTTTTTCTTTCCCTGACATGGGAAAGTCCCACCAACTCAGTTGAATTGGCCAAGGGACATGTTGCCCTCAGGGCAGGGGAGGAGCTGGGCTGGCTCCAGACCAAATGTTGAAGGAGGTGCTATTTGCCTGCTGTGTCCTTGCCCTTCGTTCCTTTTTACACCTTTTTTCTCTAAAAAGTGTCTCAGGATGGATATGGACTCTCGAGTAAGATTTGCGTCTCCATCCTCATTCTGCCCTATTTGTAAGCCCAGGAACTTGAGTTAACTTCTCTGAAGCTCAGTTTCCTTTTCTGTAAAAACTGGGGCCGATACAGACATGCCTAGCATCTTAGATGGGGGAATGTATGTGGAAGTGCCCGGCGCGAATGTGACAGAATGAATCCATGGTCCATGTCACTTTAGCTGGTCTCAGTGGCTCCCTGGTGCCCTGGGCTGTGAAGGATTCAGAGGCCTTGTCAAGATTTGGCAAGAAGGGGGGCCGTGGCCCATTATGTTTTCCATGGGCATGGTAGCACATGTGTCATTTATGGGCTGCCCCTGGTAACATGTTAGGAGGCCATAGAAAGTTGGTCTCATAGCTTCTCTCCCAAGCTCTCTTCTCCTGGCCTGCTCTCCATCCAACCATCACTATTTTTAGTACTGTCTTCAGTTTTTTTTGTTTTTTATTTTTGTTGCTGTTATAGCAAAGATATGACAGGTAAACTCCTTTACCCTAATCACCTCTACTGATAGTTGATAAAAAAAAAAAAAAAAGTCCTCTCAATTTATGGAGTCTCTGGGTGGTGCCAACAGTTAACATGCTCGGCTGCTAACCCAGAGGTTAATGACTCAAGTCCACCCAGAGGCACCTCAGAAGAAAAGCCTGGTAATCCCGTTCTAAAACATCAGCCATTAAAAACCCTCTGGATCCCAGTTCTACACTGACACACATGGGGTAGCCATGAGTCAGAATCGACTTGAGGCAACTGGTTTGTTTTCGTTTTGGTTTGGTTTCTCAGTTTATAGTACTTTTGCCATCACCCAGTAGGGGAGCTACCCTAGTGTCAGTGAGAGGATAGGTACACCTAAGCCTTCCCTAAGTGTTGTTCCCTGAAGTTCAAATGCTCTCATTTCTAAAACTAATAATAGCTTTTAATTCTCTTTGGCCTGTCAGTACCCTTCTCATTTTGTATTAGTCAAACAATGGAGAAGAGGTTCTGAAGATCAGGATTCTTTAGGTCTAGACTTTGATAGACATGTCCCAAGTACCCCTAAGCTAAACCTGAGAAGCAAGGCGGGGGTTCTTTGGGGAGCATTTCCAAAAGGCATTGATCGATGCATGTGCACAGAAATTCTGACTCTTATTAAAAGAGGCTGTGATAAAAATCAGCCAAGGCTTTTTTTGCCTTTACACAATATGCAATTAACAGTCTAAAACCTCAATTACACTTATTTCCAGTAACAGATGTTGCAAATAGCAAGTAACTCATCTGAGTAATAGCCTTATTCTTATCTTTCTCTCTCTTCTCCAGAGCTGGTACAACCTCTATACTCTACTTTGGAATTCGAGTCAAGATGTTATGAGGTCTTACTTTTTAAAATTAAACCTTTATGTGTACTCCAATCTGCAAATAAGAAATTTGCCTTGGCTAGTATGGAGGTGACAATATTAATACATGCTACATTTCCCTGGGTCACTGAATGTACCAGGCATCCTACCAAGTCCTGTAATAGACTACACCACGTTTAATCTTTACAAATCCATAAAACACGTTTTATTTGCCCCATTTTACAGATAAGGAACCCAAGGCTCGGGGAGGTGAAGTTGTAACCAATGTAACACAGCAAGCTAGGAGAGAATGTTGAGTGTCAAACCAGAAAATCCAACTCTGTGGTCAGATCTAAGAGCTAGATGAGCACTGGGACCCCGAACTGGTGTCGAAGCAAAATATCAGAATGAGGGAAACACAGGAACTACTGAGAAGCAGGGCAGGAAGAGAAAGGACCCGTGACTGAGCAGGCCAACAGAGGCACTGTTTTTTGTTTGTTTTTTATTGTTGTTGAAAATACATACAGGAAAATATACACTAATTCAGTAATTTCTACATGTACAATTCAGTGGCATTGATTACATGCTTCAAGTTGTTCAACCATTCTCACTCTCCTTTTCTGAATTGCCCCTCCCCCACTGGCATAATAAACTCACAGGCCCCTAAGCTGCCTATCTAACCTTTCTAGTTGCTGTTGTCAATTCAATCCCATATAGGTAGTTCTTTAGAACAGCACAAGGCTCAAGGCAGACATTCTTCACTAATTAAGCTAAACTGTACTTGTACTTGGTTTAAAGAAGACTTCAGGAGGATATTTTTGGTTTAAGGTTTAAAGATTATCTCTTATCAATAGTTTCAGGGCTCATCCAGCCCCAGTGGCTCCAGAGGAGGCACTGTTTTATCAGGCGCCATTAGCATGTTGCAAGGAAGAAGACTGCGTCTTCCATGTCGACACCTGCTGACCAGCCCTTGGCTCTGAGATTGCTCTCAGGCGTCCTTTTTACTAAACCATAAAGTCTGTAGAGAGTCTCTGAGTGGTGTACACCGTTAACTCACTCACCTGCTAACCAGAAGGTTGGAGGTTCAAGTCTACCCTAAGGTGCCCCGAAAGAAAGACCTGGTGATCTACGTCCGGAAAAAAGAAAACAGCTTTTGAAAACCCTATGGAGCAGAGTTCTACTCTGACACGCCATGAGTTGAAAACAACTTGGTGGCAACTGGTTTGGTTTTTTACATTCTGTAGGAAGAAGCTGTTTTCCTAGTAGCCAGTTTAGAAACAAAAAAGAACATTGGTCGGGCCAGATTTGAGAGCCACTTAGTAGTACTATGCGCACTTCTGGGAGATTTGACAGAAATGGAAGATATGGTCCTATCTCTGTGGATCCAACTCACTATCAGAGCAACAGAACTAAGACTCGACTGATGAACACTGCACCACCGGAGCACCTTTCTTCCTCATTTGCTCCCTTCTCCGCCCGTCCACACCCCAACTGTCCTGCCTCCCTTACCCACAGAAGAGACCAATAATTGTTTACCAGCACTTACTGTTTGGGTTGTGAAACAAAAGCAAGAGGTAATTTTATATCTTTGGAGTCATGGAGCTTCAGAAAGCTAGTCTGAGCTCATTGGAGCCAGTCATGCATGTGTATATAAGAGGACAAGTATGGCTTCCTGTCTGCAGGGAAAACTTGGGGAAACTTTAGAAAGGCCTCAAAGTTTTCTTGGCTATTCAGTCTCTCTTACAAAGCAACTTTGGTTGTGTTAAGTATAAGTGAATGAGAAACATATGGATTAAATTTCTATTGTGATCACATATGGGTTTCAAAATGATGAAGAATGAGGAATTCAGGGTTTAAGGAGTCCAAAATACTCTGTAAATAATTCAGGGCATTGTAGACAGCATTTGGCTGCCTCTCGCCATACCAAATTTGGGGACCATTTGGTTGGGTAACAGATCTGCTCAGTGCTCTCCCTGCCTGCTCAACTGCTAAGCCCCGGGAGATATCTGTGGACAAGTTTCATGTGTTCTTGTTTTGCTCAAACTGAAATAAATGGATTGAGTTTCTAGGAAGGGAAAACCCTTTAATGGAGGACTCTTAACCTTTCAGAAATCTCCAAATAGAAGAGAGGAAAATTTGTCAAGCCTGAGCTTTATGAACCGTGTGCCACTTACAGGTTATGAGACATGTTTTATATCATTGCTCTTAATCTCATTGTTAATAATAATGGTAGCCATGTCCTGCATTTGTGTAGTGATTTCTTTACAAAGCATATTACCTACATGTTGTTGTTGTTAGGTGCCAAGAGCAAAGCTTTATTGAAGAGGCTTGCAAGAGGAGACGAGGAGGGCCTAGAGCAATGTTTACCCTCATCTCACAGAACAAAAGATGGCCTGAGTTTTTAAAAGTTCTTGGGCAGGAAAAGATTCATGTTTATTCATGGACACAGGTCAGGGTATGTTAACTAAGGTGCGCAGGCAGCAGCTTTCCAAGATGGCTCCTGTCCTGGAGGCCTCTGGGATTCGTAGCAGGACTTATTATGGGGTGTCATACCTGCGCAGTCTCTGGCTCCCCAGGTTCAATTCCCCAGCTGGGGCTGTAGCCCCTCACTGCCTCTGGTGAAAGGTCACACAGCGGTCATAGGTGGATGTTCTGTGCATGTCCCTGGGCCCGGTTTTCCCTAGCTGTTTCTAAAAGGCAACTTTAAAGAAGTTTGCTGGCTATTTTTGTACACCCTGCCCCATTGTTCTGGGGAATGGCTTTGTTTCTGTGCCCTGGCTCATTTCTTGTTACTTTGTTTGCAGATTTTGGGGCACCTCTGTTCTCTGTCTTACTAAGTCTCTAGGTTCCACACTCAACCCCCTATTACCTCCCTTATAGTATAGCCTATTGCTCTTTTACTTGCTTCTCCTCTAACCATACCAGTCTCTTTGCTATTTCTCAAACAGGCACCCTCCGATCTCAGGGCCTTTGCTCCCTGTCTTAGTTCTATGATTTCCACATTTGGTTGGATCACCTTTTTTTGGGAATAAGCATAAACATGGATCTCTTCCAGTCAGTTGGCCAGGAAGCTGTCTTCCATATTTCTTGGCATAGACGAGTGAGCACCTCCAATGCTGCATCCATTTGTTGAAACATCTCAATTGTTATTCCATCAATTCCTGGAGCCTTGTCTTTCGCCAATGCCTTCAGAGCAGCTTGAACTTCTTCCTTTAGTACCATCGGTTCCTGATCGTATGCTGGCTCTTGAAATGGTTGAACATCGACTGATTCTTTTTGGTGTAATGACTCTGTGTATTCCTTCCACCTTCTCTTGATTACCTACATCTTTTTTTGATTACTTACGTGTTGTTGTTGTTAGGTGCCGTTGAGTCGGTTCCGACTCATAGCGACCCTATGCACAAGAGAACGAAACACTGCCCGGTCCTGAGCCATCCTTACAATCGCTGTTATGCTTGAGCTCATTGTTGCAGCCACTGTGTCAGCCTACCTCGTTAAGGGTCTTCCTCTTTTCCACTGACTGTACTCTGCCAAGCGTGATGTCCTTCTCCAGGGACTGATCCCTCCTGACAACATGTCCAAAGTATGTAAGATGCAGTCTCGCCGTCCTTGCTTCTAAGGAGCATTCTGGCTGTACTTCTTCTAAGACAGATTTGTTCATTCTTTTGGCAGTCCGTGGTATATTCAATATTCTTCGCTAACACCACAGTTCAAAGGCGTCAATTCTTCTTCGGTCTTCCTTACTCATTGTCCAGCTTTCACATGCGTATGACGTGATTGAAAATACCATGGCTTGGGTCAGGTGCACCCTAGTCTTCAGGGTGACATCTTTGCTCTTTAACACTTTAAAGAGGTCCTTTGCAGCAGATTTACCCAATGCAGTGCATCTTTTGATTTCTTGACTGCTGCTTCCATGGCTATTGATTGTGGATCCAAGTGAAATGAAATCCTTGACAACTTCAATCTTTTCTCCGTTTATCATGATGTTGCTCATTGGTCCGGTTGTGAGGATTTTTGTTTTCTTTATGTTGAGGTGCAGTCCATGCTGAAGGCTGTGGTCTTTGATCTTCATTAGTAAGTGCTTCAAGTCCTCTTCACTTTCAGCAAGCAAGGTTGTGTCATCTGCATAACGCATGTTGTTAACGAGTCTTCCTCCAATCCCGATGCCCTGTTCTTCTTCATATAATCCAGCTTCTTGTATTATTTGCTCAGCATACAGATTGAATAGGTATGGTGAAAGAATACAACCCTGATGCACACCTTTCTTGACTTTAAACCAATCAGTATCCCCTTGTTCTGTCTGAACAACTGCCTCTTGATCTATGTAAGGGCTCCTCATGAGCACAATTAAATACATATTACATATACATCTAAAGATGCAAAGGACGTCTTTAAAGTGTTGAAGAGCAAAGATGTCACCCTGAAGACTAAGGTGCGCCTGACCCAAACCATGGTATTTTCAATAGCGTCATATGCATGTGAAAGCTAGACAATGAATAAGGAAGACCGAAGAAGAATTGATGCCTTTGAATTGTGGTGTTGGTGAAGAATATTGAATATACCACAGACTGCCAAAAGAACGAACAAATCTGTCTTAGAAGAAATACAGCCAGAATGCTCCTTAGAAGCAAGGACGGCGAGACTGCATCTTACATACTTTGGACATGTTGTCAGGAGGGATCAGTCCCTGGAGAAGGACATCATGCTTGGCAGAGTACAGTCAGTGGAAAAGAGGAAGACCCTTAACGAGGTAGACTGACACAGTGGCTGCAACAATGAGCTCAAGCATAATAACGATTGTAAGGATGGCTCAGGACCGGGCAGTGTTTCGTTCTCTTGTGCATAGGGTCGCTATGAGTCAGAACCGACTCGACAGCACCTAACAACAACAACAACAACATAGATATGTACACACGTACAACGTGTGTCACAACAACCTACAATATGGGAATCACAGAGGATTATGGGAAGATGCATGGAGGAGCACTTAACCTAGTTTTGGGGAAGTAGCCAGAGTTTAAAGAAGGCTTTCTAGAGGAGATAATGTTGAGCTGAGCCTTAAAAGGACATGTAAGTGTTAGCCAGGGGAAAGGGAGAGGGAGTACCAGCTAGGCAGAAAGAGGTCAGTTTATGAATGTTCAAAGATGAGGAAGAAAATGGCACACTCAGGAAATTTCAGGTTGTTCGGTAAGTCTGGGACCTAGGCCATGATGAGTTTGTTTCAGTAAAAAAACAGTGATGGGGCAAAGGAATAGGAAATGATAACGTGCAATTATTCCAAAGAAGGAGATAAAAGCCAGATCAGAAAGGGTGTCATATGTCATGGGGAGCTTCTAAAGTATGTACCTAATATAAAGTGTATAATTAGGTTTGTGTTTGAGAGTGATTACTCTGCTGGAAGTATGGGAGTTAGAGTCTCTGAGCAGGGGTTGGAGAGGTGCAGGGTGGAGGATGATATCTGAGGCAGGGAAACTTTTATGGTGGCTGTTGCAGTAATCTAAGGAAGTGATGATGAAGGACTGGACTAGGGTCACAGCAATGGGGAAAAATGGAAGGCTTGTGTTTGAGAAATAGAATTGACAGAGGATGGTAACCTACTGTGTAAGAGATGAGAGAGATAAACACATCAAGAGGTCAAGAATGGTACCCTGGTGTCTGGGTAAAAGGGTACCATGTATTGAGACAGGGCTCCTCAGAACAAGAGTAGCCCCGGGAGGAAAGATAGCAGGTTCCATTTTGGACATGTTGATTAGAAGTTCGGGTAAAAAGCTCAGTGTAGGATGTGGGAACAAGGATTGAGTTTAGGAAAAAGATTTAGGACTCATCATCATAGAAATTGTCATTAGAGACATGGGAGTGGACAAGCTGACCCCAGGAAATGTAGGGAGTGAGACAAAGAGGGGAGAATCCAGGAGGGAGAGAAGAAGAACCTCCCAAAGAGATGGAGCTAATAAGGGGTAAAGGCTGGACCTGAGCCCAGGTCATGGGACTCTCAATCTTTCCACCACCACCCCGCCCCCTCCACCAAAAAAAAAGGTAGAATTAAGCCATCTATTGTTTAACATTTCTTGAGAGAATACTATGCTCTAGGATCTTTACAAAGGAGCCCTCGTGATGCAATGGCTAAGCACTCAGTTGCTAACTGAAAGGTCATTGGTTGGAACCTACCAGCTGTTCTGCTGGAGAAAAGACCTATTGATCTACTCCTGTAAAGATGATAGCCTAGGAAACCTTATGGGGCGGTTCTACTCTGTCATATAGGGTCACTATGAGTCAGAATCTAAATGATGGCACAGAACAACAACAGGGTCTTTACACATATTATACCATTTAGTACTCATACAACATTCTGTGGCAGATCAGATTCATTTATAGATGAAGAACCTGAGTCTCAGTTGTCCAAAGTCACATGACTAGTAAATGACTTAACCAGAATTGAAACCCAGGTTTGTTTGACTCCAAAGTCTATGCCCATATTACTAAACCATGTTCACTGTCTTCAAGATGAGATTCCTCACTGTTCCGTAGAGAGGCAGATGTGTAAACAGCTCATTATGATACAGCCTAAGAAGTGCTAAAATAGAGGCAAATGCTAAGAGCCCACATTCATAAACAGAATTCTGTGTGCTCTTTTTCGTACTATGTAGTGAGCTGGCAGTTGGCTGGAATGTGTATAAATGGTTTTTCTCTAGTAAAACGATAGCACAGTCCATTTGGATGGAGAGATGAGCCACCACGGAAATACCCGGTCCCCACACATGCCTGCGGCTACCCTCTAAAATTCCCAACCTGGCTGGAGGCACTCAAAACAAAACCTCCTGTTCCCTCCCAGGACTGCTGGCGCCTGGAGCCTGCCTCCTGCACCTGCCAGAGGCTTAGGCCAGCCTGGGGATGATGGGGTGGGGGACGGTAGAGCTGACAAACTGGACCAGCTCCCTGCTCTGAGCTCAGTCAGATCTCCCAGAAAGAGGTGTGAGCAGGCATCTGGGCTTTGTCACTGCAGGGAAACTCAGCTGATGGGAGCCTAGAGTTAGATGAAACTCAGCCAATGGCATCCACTAATGGAGCCGGGTTGGGCACAGATGTGGAGGGAGGCAGGAGTACATGGAGAGAGGCTTTAATCCAGTTCTACCATTTCTGTTCTTTATGATCCTGGGCACTTTGCTTACCCTCTTTGTGCCCATGTCTCCACCTGTATGGCTCACCACCGTAGCTGAGTACGTTGGACTCTGCATACTGTCAGTTATCTCGTATAAGGTGCTCAGTGCAAAAACACGTTCACAAGTCCATTGATACCCAAGTTATCCCCCAACCCATCATGCATGCCAACTCCCACTAGACTGTGAATTTCCGAAGAACAAGGGCTACGTTATCTACGTGCTCTGATGTTCGTCTTTCTATCCCGTTTCTGATTTAAAATAGAACTTTGCATTCAGTATGTGTTTAATAAATATTTGCTAAATATTTACTCAGCTAATGTGAGAAATTATAGATCCATACCAAACACATTGCCATCAAGTAGATTCTGACTCATGGTGACCCCCACGTGTGTCAGAGTAGAACAGTGCTCCATAGGGTTTTCAATGACTGAAATCTTACAGAAATAGATTGTCCAGCCTTTCTTCCACGGTGCTACTGGATGGATTCGAACCACAAATTTTTGGTTAGTAGCCAAGCACAAACCATTCACACCACTCAAGGCCCTATTATAGATTAAAAAAAAAAAAAAACCTGTTGCAGTGGAGTCAATTCCAACTCATAGCGACCCTGTAGGACAGAGTAGAACTGCCCCATAGGGTTTCCAAGGAGCACCTGGTAGATTCGAACTGCCGACCTTTTGGTTAGCAGCTGTATCTCTTAACCACTACGCCACCAAGGTTTCCTATTATAGATAAAACCCATCAGATAAAAAAAAAAAATAGTAACCATTAAATGAGGAGTCTGTGGGTGGTGCAAATCATTAAGTACTAGACTGCTAACCAAAAGGTTGGTGGTTCAAACCCTTCCAGAGGCACCTCAGAAGAAAGGCTTGGCGATTAGCATCTGACAGGTCACCGCCTTGAAAACCCTATGGAGCACAGTGTTACCCTGCGACACATGGGGTTGCCATGAATTGGAATCAGTTTGAAGATAACTGGTTTGGTTTTGGTTTAGCCATTAAATATAATGCACAGAGTTAACAGTCAAGAATGCTCCCTGCCCCAGATCTTAGCCACAGGTCAGAAGGATGGTAGAGCTAAGCAGTCTTATGAGCCGAAGGCCATGTGAGGGCAGAGCCTGCTTTGAAGTAGCTTGCTAGAGAGTTCCGACTAACCAGCTGAGCTAGAATGACTCAGCTTCATGAGATCTTGGAGGATCTCAAAGACAAATATCAAACATCCTCATCCTCTAGACCAACCCGCTTATTTTACAGATGAGGAGAATGAGGTCTAGAGAAGGAAATAACTTGGTAGTTCATAGCTTGGATCCTGTTTGTGTCCTGAAATACCCCTCTTCTCTTACCAGCTATTTGACCTTCTTCAGATTAGATTTCCTCATTTGTGAGTGAAGTAAGTATAATAATAGGGCCTATCTCATTGGGTTGTTACGAGTATTAAAAGTCTGTATATAGCATAGAAGAGTTTGTGGTACATAGTAAACCCACAATAACTGTTAGCAGTTACTATTTTATTATTACTTATATTATTATTATGACCTGCTTTAATGGTGCTTTTTCTGAGCCATAAGTTTTAAAAATTTGAATTTTTGATAAGCAGTAGGATATGTTGACACAAAAATGCACCCACATTTCAAACTGTATTCTCTTTTATTTAAAGTAAAATGCAGAACTTTAAACTGAACCCTAGTAAAAATCAAAATGTTTTGTTCTGCCTGGAATGCCCTTCCTTTCTAGGCAAACACTTACTCCTCCTTCAAGGCCTAGCTCCCATGCCGCCACCTCTGTGAAGCGCTTACTCTTTTCCCTTGTGAAGTGCTTGCTCTTCTCCCTGGCAGAGTTAGCTATTCCTTCCTTTGGGCTCTTACCATTCTCCTCTCTTACCTTATTGTAGCACACAGCATGTTATGTTGTAATTTATTTATTACTATCTCTATGGGCATTGCCAGACCAGGGACTCCTGGAGGGAAGGGACCATGCCTTATTATTTTTATGGCCTGTTTTTGAGCTCAATGCATGGCATACAGTGAGCAACCAAATGTTTTTTTAGGTTTTATAACTTCACTCATATCACACATAATTTAAAGCATATACAGCATGTCTACAGTATACATTTTAAACAACAGTAATAAAATGAGCAGCCATGTTCCTATCACCCAACTTATGAAAAAGAATAAGTTTTAAGTATTATTAAAGCACATTTTAAGTATAAAATTTTAACTTAAGTAAATGTCGACTAATTTTTTGCTTATTTTTGCTTAGCGTTCTACCTCTTTGAGGTAATTTTGAAACTTGATATAGACATGCCCCACAATAACCAATCTTCCCAAATTTATAATATCTGAAAATATGGTAAACTTGACTTCTACATCATTATCTACTTGATTATTAAGAATATTGGTTAAAACAAGATAAAGGACAAATCTAGATACCTCCTAAAAAACAAATAATTCTGAGTGTGATTGTTCAACCAGTCACCCAATTATTCCTTCATACAAACTGCATTTCGAGGAGAACTAATATTTAGTATTTAACATATAAACCAAAACCAAAAAAAAGTTGCCATTGAGTTAACTCTGACTGTGTGTCAGAGCAGGTTTGTGCTCCACAGGGTTTTCAATGGCTGATTTTCTAGAAGTAGGTCACCAGACCTTTCTCCCAAGGCACCTTTGGGTAGACTCAAACCTTCAACCTTACAGTTAGCAAGCCAGAATACTTAATCTTCACAGAAGTCCTCCACAATAGGTATCATTTCTCACATTTTAGAATTGAAGAAATAATGCCCGGAAAGTTTACCTTGTCTGAAATCACCTGCAGAGTCAGAGTAGAATCAAGATGGGTCTTCATCCCAACCCAAGTTCTGTCCTCTACTTTTCACAAATGCATCAGGGAAAAACTTACTGAAAGCCTTTTGGAAATAAACATTACCTAACCTATTTGCCCGCAAGAGCACTGGTTTGTTCAATATGAGTGAGTATGTATTGGCCCCAAGACATACTGACACAGTGACTGCAAAAAATGGGTGTAAGCATAACAGTGATCATGAGGATGGCGTAGGACAAGGCGGTATTTTGTTCTGTTGTACACAGGGTCGCTATGAGTTGAAACTGACTTGGCAGCACCTAACAAAACTAACAACAACAACATGTTGGCTCTAGTTATTATTTTCTGCCCTTGAAGAGGAGATGAAGGATTCAAAGAAGAAACAATAGTCTAAAAGCAAGACCATACTTTGGCAAAGACAAATATGAGAACGTGTAGAGTGTGGTGCCAATACACCTAGACTGCTTTCTGTTGTTGTAGACTCAGGCATGTTATTTAATTATCTCTGCGTCAGTGTAGGATCCCTGGAGGCACAGTGGCTAAGCACTTGGCATTAACCAAAAGGTTGGTGGTTTGAACCCACCAGCTGCTACGTGGGAGAAAGATGTGACATTCTGCTTCCATAAAGATTTACAGCTTTGGAAACCCTATGGGTCAGTTCTACCCTGTCCTATAGTGTTACTGTGAGTCAGAATCGACTCTATGGCAGTGAGTTTGGGTTTGGGCCTCTGTGTATGTGTCTTCTATGAGGGTTATTGTAAGGATAAAGTGATTTACTACCTGTAGTTTGCAACTTCTCTGAGACTAATTTATCAGATGAGGCTAAGAGTTCTGGAAGAGAGTGGGTTCAAGGCATTAAAAGAGATAATTTGGTTTTGTTAGGCATTCATCTATCTGTCCACACCCCAGGTCCTAAACAGTTGTAAGCATGGACTATCTTATTTACCTCAAAGAAACTCTGGGATGCAGTTTAGGGCAGTGTTTTCTTGTGTTGGCATGTGATAGAATTTTCACTGGGCAAAGGCAGAGTGATGAAAATGAAGACCATTTAATGTGTGCTCCTTCTGGCTAGATCACTCTCCATATCTTTCTCTCTCTGTCTCACGTGCGTGCGCACGCACGCGTACATACATACCTTTCACCTGAATAATTTCTATGTATGTTTTACATCTTAATTCAAAAACTGCTTCCTCAAAGAAGCCTTCCCTAAACCCTAGACAAGATTAGGCACCTCACTTCTATGGTCTTATAGTACCTTTTGACTTTTCTTCACACAGTGGGTAATAATTCATTTTTGTGATAATTTGATTAATGCTTACCTTAGGAAACCAACCGTCCCAGTTTGCCTGGAATCAAGGGATTTTCTGACATAGGACTTGGAGTGCTAAAACTGAGAGATTCCTGGCCAAACCTGGACAATTGGTCACCGTAGTCTGTCTCCCTCTTAAAATGGTAAGCTGCATGCGGGCAGAACTGTGCTCCTTTGCTTACTGTTTTATCTCCAGTGCCTGGAACAGACCAGGATCACAACAGGCACCCAGAAAACACCTGTTGAACCAATAAAAGAATGAATGACTATGTCAGTGTAGACTGAGCTGTCTTTTCTTGGATGTTGTTGTTATTAGTTGGCATAGAGTTTATTCTGACTTATGTGTGCAGAGTAGAACTGCTCCATAGGGTTTTCGAGGCTATGACCTTTCAGAAGCAGATCACCAAGCTTGTTTTCTGAAGCGCTTCTGGGTGAGTTTGAACTGCCAACCTTTTGGCTAGTAATAGAGCACTTAACTGTTGAACCGCCCAAAGAGATTGTTCTTCCTATACAAAAAAAATGCTAAATATATCTTTTTGAGAGGATGGTGATAATAGATTTTGTAAGTTTCCATTATGTGCAAAAGTGAAGTTAACAATGCTGTGTGGTTCCCTTGCCTTCCCTCGCCTCCATCCCATTTGGGGATAAGAAATCCTGATTTGAGGAATCACTAGTTTAATGAAAGGGAACTAGAAGAGTTGGGGGTCAAGTCAATCAAAGGTCTGTCCTTGTGCTAAAATGCTAGACTGTAAACTCCCTGAAGGAAGAATTATGGCTATTCAGTTCATTTCTTGTAACCCCACAGTGCCAGGCATATAGTAAGGGCTGAATAAATATTTGTTAAATAAATGAATTAATTCTCTCTCTGGTCTCAAGACGTGAGGAAGTAGAACCTTGTGTGCCTTACTCCCTTCTCCTCCCCATCCTCTAATTTCCCATCCACAACCGTAATTTTGACCTCAGTGTCTACTTGTATGATCCAGTCCTGCTGTCCTATCTCTTCTTTTGATACATTTCCCTATACCTATAAGGAACCCTCCTAGTCTTGCTGCAAAAAAACCACAGCAGTACCTTGAATACTGAGTGCACCTCTCTCTCTCTCTCACCTCCAGGCCTTTGCTCAAGCTGTTCCCTCAGACTATAGTGCCTACTTCACCTCTTATGGCTTAAATCCTACTAATCTTTTAAAACTAGCTTTATGCCCCATCCTATAAAAAGTCTCCTTGGCCCATCTCACCCCTCACCCCCTCTTCTGGCTATAGTGTCCATCCACAACATTCTATCTTTGTCTTTACCATCTCGTAGACCATACTGTGTTCTAGTTGTGTACTTATTTGTCTAGCTCTCCCATAAACCGGGAGCTTCTTAAAGACAAGAACTATGTCTGATTCATCTCTGTGCCTCTAGCACCCAGTAGAGGGAGAGAACATACTATGAGGTGGCTAGTAAATGTTTGCAGAAGGAAGGGTATATATCAGTTACCCATTTGCCACAAAAATGCTTAGTAGGAAGCAAACACAAAACCTTCATGACCTACGAAGATAGACATTTATTTTTGGTTACCACACTGTCAGTTGGCTGGGTGATTTTGGTGAGCGGGGCTGGTCAGCTGCTGGTCAACTAGGAGGCCTTTTTGAGCTTGCCTGGGTGCTGTCATATATCTGAGGCATCACCTGAGACAGCAGGGCTGACCCAGTTCTGTTCCACATGTCTCTTCATGCAACAGGTTAGCCTGCTCATGTTCTCTTGGCAAAAGCAGAGGAGGAAGAAGAGTGGAAGCACACAGCCCTCTTAAGGCCTCGGTATTGAAAACTGCCATCTCATTCTATTGGCCAAAACAAGTCACAAGCCTGGCTGAGATTCAACCATTTGCGGTCCAGTTGACTCCAGCCCATGGCGTGTATGTCAGAGTAGAACTGTGCTCCGTAGGGTTTTCAATGGCTGGTTTTTCAGAAGTAGATCATCAGGTGGACTTGAACGTCTAACTTTGTGGTTAGCAGATGAGAGCAATAACCGTTTGTACCACCCAGGGACTCTGGCCCAGATTCAAGAAGTAGCTGGATGTAGCCACAAAGCTACATTGCAGAGGGTGTGGATACAGGGAGGGGTGGAGAACAGAGACCATTTGTTCAATCAGTCTGCCACAGGAGACAGTCATCAAGGAAAAGTCAATTAGTATCTTTCCACTGCAGTCACTTTTGCTTCCCTGATATCTAAATGAATTTATCAGAAAGGTTTCCAAAAAGATACAGCCATAGCTTTCCTTGGGAGGGAGTCACTTTCCCACCACAGAAAGTATTGAATAAGAAGCTGAATGCCATTGTCATGGAAACAACAGGTGGGAGCATAAGACTCCCTCTACCTCTGAGGATCAGTGTTTTCACATACTTTGCTCCTTTTTTTCCAGATCAGCAAAGACCCAATTTTTGTACCAGGTGTCTGGGGCCCTTATTTCTCGGCCATGGTCCCTGGGTTGTGGCTGAATGAAGGCGGTCAGAGTGTTACTGGAAAATTGGTAAGTTGACACTTCCTGCAGTATAGTCCTGAACATTTTTGCACTCTTGATTAGCCTGTTTGGTCACACTATCCTTGTACTCACTGTCTGGTGAATGTGCAGACTCCTGAATTAGAAGAATTAATTCTGTCTTGGCATTGTTGTTGTTAGTTGCCATCAAGTGGATTACTTCTGACTCATGGCAACCATATGTGTGCGGAATAGAACGGCTCCATAGGGTTTTCAAGGCTGTGACATTTCAGAAGCGCATCACCAGGGCTGTCTTCCTAGGAACCTCTGGGTGGGCTCAAACCACTAATCTTTCAGCTAGTAGTCAGGCTCTTAACCGATAGCACCACCCAGTAACATTCTCTTTGTGTAGGGCCTGCACATGGTGCATGCGCAGCAGGGTTTGCTAAAGAAATAAATGTTGACCCAGCCAGTGATGAGTAACCCTTCTTTGCACCTGTGATTTGTCCCCACACCAACCCATAGCTCACACGGCAGTTAGAATGATATTCTACTTTGTGAAAATGACCATGTTGTTCCCTAGTGCAGATCCTTCAAAAGTTCCCTGTAGTCCTTGGGACATAATTCAAACTAGTTTTCTTTGTACATTATACCCTTTGTGGGCTATCCCCTCCAGTCCCACACTGAGACCTGCCACTAAAGCTACATTGTTCTCCTAAGTGCTTCATTTCGGGTCATGTTATTTAACTACTCTGAGTCTTTGTATATGCTTCACCACCTAGGGAGTTCTTCGCTACCTTGGTAACTCTTATCACAATCTATTACTCATATTAGTTTACAAATATTTTTTCCCCAGAAAACTGTGAGCTCTTTAAAGGCAAGGGCATTTAATACTTCTCTTTAAATGCACCTAACTCAGTGCCTGGTTCATAGAAGGTGCTTGGTAAAAATTCATTGAATGAATGGGGTTGTCTAATAGAGGAGACAGAAGATCCATAAAAGTGATGAGTACAAGGTACAGGGTTGGCACAAAGCTAGGTCAAGAAACTCTACAGGGAGAACGCATTCGTGCTGAGTCTTAAATGATAAAAAGGCACAAGTGATACAAATAAGAGTGAGGATTCTCTTCTAGGGAGAAGAACTGGCATGTTCAAAGACATGAGAATGGAAAATATCAAGGCATATTTGAAGATAACTGCAAATAGCCCCAGATTTCAACTGTAGCATAAGCAGTTCTTACAGGATGGCTTACAGTGAAGGTTAAAGAGCTGAGCAGGGACCATGTCATAACAGGTTCTTGTAAAACATGCTGAGTAACTGGACTTTGTCTAGTAGACCAAGGGGAACCAGTGAATTGGAATAGTGGACTAACTTGGTCTAGAGCTCAGCTATTGAAAACTCTCACAAGCAGCAGTGAGGAAGAAGGTCTGAGGGCACATGTTAGAGGCAAGGAGACCAATTTTAGTAAGTTAGTCCATTAATCCCGACAGAAAGTGATGAGAGTTTGAATGAAGACAGTGGTGACGATGACTGAAAATTAAGGTCAAGAGATCAGCAGGGCTTCCGAGGGATTTAATATGGAAGGCAAGAGAAAATGAGACCTAGGTTCAGTTGCCCAACTTAACAACTTTTATATATTAGAACTATCCATTTATGATCTGATTCGCCTACCAACTCTTCCAAATGTTCTGCAAACAAAAAGTTATCTGATCTAAAGATGGATATGAATGCAACTGTTAGTTCCATTTCTTATTATATTGCTATTTCATACAATAGCAGTTGCCATCAAGTAGATTCTAACTCACAGAGACCCTGTGTGTGTCCAAGTAAAACAGTGCTTCTTAAGGTATTCAGTGGCTGATTTTTCAGAAGTGGATCTCCAGGCCTTTCTTCCAAGATGTCGCTGGGTAGACTTGAACCTTCAACCTTTTGGTTAGCAGCCGAGAATATTAGCCATTTGTACTAACCAGGGACTTATCTATATTTAGCTGTCTCAAATTCTCTTTCAAAGTAGATGGAAGCATGTTTTGATGGATGGATCCAAAGAACACGTGCTCTTGGACCAGGCTACAGAGATGAATCAAATCAGTCAGACCCAGTCAGTTACTGGTTTTAAGGATCATATAGTCTGGTAGGAAAGCTCAATAAGTATGAAATAAATAACATTTGAGTGGTCTTAAAAACCAGTGCTAAAATGTTGACAAGGAAGAATCGACGTAGGTCTGAGGTACAGTGGTGCGTTCCACTCTCCTCTTTAAACTAGTCTGTGTATTTACACAAATTTGAAGTTAAATACCCTTTCCCTGTCTGTGACACATTGAAAATACATTACTTTCGACCCTTTTCAACCCCCATCATAGTATAAGCACCCTCAGCTGATCCAGAACTCATACAGGACACCAACCAGAGGCATTTCTGAACAAGGATAAAGATCCTGTTAACCAGCTCTTTGTGCAGGATGTGTTGTCCACGAACCTGTCCATCACCAAGTTTTCAGAAACATAGTATGCAACTTGGACGTAGTATCAGTGTGGAAATACTTTTCCAGCGTTTGGGTCAAAGTTTAATCTGTTACTATGGACATAAGCCATCTTTGTCCAAACATTATGATGTACCTTTGTGAAGTAGCATTGGTTACGCCTGTTTCCTGATCCTGAATTTAAATTAAAAATGTGGCCTCTTTTCTGCCATTACTAAAAATCTTCATAGTAGTCCACTATGGTTTTTGACAGGAGTCCTAGGAATTGTTGGCCTTTATCTATTTAGTTGGCTTTGCACCATCAACAAATCAGAACACATTTGGAGCTCCACTTTGGACAATTCCACACATATAGTTTCACTGGACATGGGCAGTTGCACTGGACACAGGGATGGGGCATGATTAATCCATGAGTTACAGAGAGGATAGTCTTAGGAAACCCAAAAGTTAGATAATGGGGCAAAACCTAAATCAAAAGCAAAAGAGACTGTCCAAAATAGCCGCAGTCCAAAGATGCCAAGCAGAGAGACAGAAATCAACTGTAAAATAAAGGAATGAAATACGAATAGCAATACTGATAGCAATAATAATAATTAGTCACTGTGCTAAAGATTGGAGCCATGGTAGCACAGTGGTTAGATGTTGGGCTGCTAACCAAAAGGTCGGCAGTTCGAATCCACTGGCCGCTCCTTGGAAACCCTATGGGGCAGTTCTACTCTTTCCTATAGGGTCGCTATGAGTCGGAATCAACTTGATGGCATTTTTTTTTTTTTTAAGTTTGTACTAAAGATTTAAATATATAATCTTGTTAATCCTTGAATGATATTCCTAATAATCAAAATGCCTGACATTCATTTGAAGGCATATTCTCCAGTCTTAATTCCAAAAGTTTTTCGTGTAGTACCTCACTTAATCCTCTCAAAACTCCTAGGAGATAGATACGCTGTCTGCATTTTACAGACGGAGAGCTGAAACTCTGTGAGGGATAGGGCAGCAAGCACAGCCTGGAGAGAGTCCCTGAGATGCTGGCATACAATAAGGGCCTTTTTCTACACATCGTTCCTACTTACCTTTCCTTAACATTAACTTATTCTGGATTTTTCTCTTGTGAATTTGAATTTCTGGTTTAACAATAGGTTGTTGTTGTATAGGGTACCATAAGAAGAAATTCATCGTTTTTGTTCTTTGTTTCGTATGTACATATGTCTCTAATATACCACACTTGAGAGGGTCTGCCTCAGTAATACATTGCTCCTCTTGTTTTTAGGTGCCATCAAGTCTATTTTGACTCATAGCGACACCACGTGACAGAGTAGAACTGCCCCATAGGGTTTTCTAGGCTGTAATTTTAACAGGAAGGAGCGCTGGTGGCACAGTAGTTAGGATGCCTGTCTGCTAACCAAAAGGTTGGCAATTTGAACCTACCAGCCGCTGCAAGGAAGAAAGATATGACAGTCTGCTTCCATAAAGATTATAGCCTTGGAAACCCTCTGGGGCAGTTCTACTCTGTTTTATAGGGTTGCGGTGAGTCGGAATCTACTCAACGGCAGTGGATTTTGAAAATCTTAATGGGAGCAGATTACCACGTCTTTTGCCCTCTGAGCTGCTGGGTGGGTTCAGACTGCTAACCTTTGGGTTAGCAACCAAAAGCTTAACCATTGTGCCACCAGGGCTCCTACATTGTCCCTAGTATCCACTAAACACACAGACATAAATATACCCTCTATAGCAGAAGAGAGGGAAAATGCAAAAGGAGAGGGAAAAGGAAGTAAAGGTGAGAAAAGAAAAGAAAAAAATGTAAACTCTACGTTGGAAAAATGAAAGATGTCTCATTTTGACAAGTAAATACAGATATTCCATTGCAAAGCAAATCATTCCAAGTATGTGAGTAGATTGGTACTTTAAAAAAAAGTCTCCATCTGGTTAACTTCAGGAAGAAGAAAAAAATGACATTGGCTATTTCATGGCTCAGGAGCCCATGCAGTTTCCTTTGACTGAGATTTGGACTCATTTTCACTTATTTCAAACTTGTGCTGCTGGTATTTTTTTCTTCCTAGAAAGGCACATGACCCCTCCCCATAGAGGATTAATTTCAGTTGCATCACTAAGCAACCATCCAGGATTGCCTCGTGCTTATCGACACTTTTTCCAGAAAAATTGTGCAAAAAACATTGCTTTTTGCCTAGACTTTTTCCACACAACACCAATCCCAGTGCAGACACTGTATCCACGTGCTAGATCTTGTTCCCAGTTGGACCGTGGCCATCCTGCCTGCAAGAGCTCTGTTGTTGTCAGCTTCTGCCAAGTTGGCGCCTGACTGTTGGAGACCCCAAGTACAACAGAATGAAATGCTGCCTGGTCCTGGGCCATCCCCATTATTGGTTGTGGATCAGACCCACCTTTGTGATCCAGAGGACTTTACTGGCTGATATTCAGAAGCAGATTGCCGGTCCTTTCTTCCTAGTCTATCTTAGTCTGGAAGCTCCACTGGTACCTATTTAGCATCAAAGCAACATGCAGGCCTCCACTGACAGACGAACGGTGGCTGTACTTGAGGTGCATTGGCTGGGAATCAAACCCACATCTCCCACATGAAAGACAAGAATTCTACCACCGAACTACCAATGCCTTCCAGGAGCTCTACTGTGTCCTTTTCATTCCACATCCAAGATATATCACCAGCCCATCTATTTTTGTTTCTCTCTACTCCCAGTACCGCTGACCAAACCACCATTGTCTTTACCTTGATCTCTATAAACTGAATCTCTTGCATACAACGTATAGTTGGGTCTTGCTTTTCTATTCAGTCTTACAATTAAAAAAAAAAGAAAAAAACCTGCTGTCATTGAGTTGATTCTGACCCATAGCGACCCTAAAGATAGCAGAGCTGCTGCATAGGGTTTTCAAGGAGCGGCTGGTAGATTTGAGCTGCCAACCTTTTGGTTAGTCTGTAGCTCTTAACCACTCCACCACCAGGGTTTCCAGTGTTACAATAGCTTCCTTTTATTTATAGTGTTTAAACTATTTACATTTAATGTAAAGGTGAAAGGGTTGGATTTAGAGATTCCATTTTGCTAATTATTTTCTGTGGTTGCTTTTGTTGTTATTTTCTGTCTTTCTCTGTCCGTACTATCCAGCCTTCTTTTGGAATAATTGAATATTTTTCAATTTTTAAAAATTCATTTTAATTTCTTTATTGGCTTTTTAGGTATCTTTTTTGCACTGTTTTTTAATGGCTGTTTTAACAGCAAACATCTTTAACTTTTCAGTCTACTTAGAGTAAGTATGTATCACTTCATGTAAAATATAAAAAGTGTTGAATGATACAGTTTCATTTACCAGCTCCTCCCCCCACCCATAGTTCTTTGTGCTACAGTTATTATATGTGTGATATCTACATTTGGTACAAATGGTTAAACACTCAGCTACTAACCTAAAGGTAAGTGGTTCAAACCTACCCAGAGGTGCCCCAGATGAAGGCCTAGTGACCTGCTTCCAAAAAATCAGAGCCGTGAAAACCCTATAGAGGACAGTTCTGCTCTGCAAAACGTGAGGTCACAGAAGTATGAGCTGGAATCAACTTGACAGCACCTGGTTGCTTGGGTTATAGCTCTTATGTGGTAGTTGTATGTGTGATATCTACATATGTAATAAGCCAAACAATACAATAAATTACTATATTTTTCTTTAAAGTCATATTTTTTAAAGAAATTATGAGAAATAAAACATAATCTTTTTGTATTTATCTACATATTACCATATCCATTGGTTTCTATTTCTTTCTGAAAACTTAAGCTTCTATCTTGTATCTTTTTCCTTTACCTTAAAGAATTTTCTTTAGCGTTTCTTACAGTGTAGGCAAAAAATTTCCTTAGTTTTTATTTGAAAATGTATTTATTTTACTATTTTGAAAAATATTTTTGCTCAATATAGAATTATTAACTGTGACAGTTTTTGTTTTTTTAATTCAGCACCTAAGAATGCCAGTATACTGTATTCCGGAATCATTGTTTCTTATGAGAAGTCAGCCATCATTTGTATCATTCTTCACCTGTATGCAATGTGTTGTTTTTCGCTGGCTGCTTTCAAGATTTTCTCTTAATTTTTTATTTTTATTATGGTGTGATAGAGTGTGGTTTTCTTTGACTTTATCCTTCTTGGGTATGCTGAACTTCTTGAATTTATAAACTGATACCTTTCACAAAGTTTAGGAAATTTTCAGCACTTACTTTTGAAAATAATTTTTCTGCCCCATTTGCTCTCTTCCCTCCTCCTATAACTCCAATTACACACATTTGGCTATTGTCCCACGGGTCCTTGTGGGGCTTTGTTAACTTTTTTTAGATACCTCTTTCTCTGATACTCTGTATTACTCTATTTTCAAGTTCACTGACTCTTGTCTGTTATCTCCAATCCACTGTATATTTATTTCAGATATTCTTTATCGATACTATTATTATAGTTTTTGTTTCTTTGCTGAAGTTTTCTGTTTATTAATTATGAAAATATTTTTCTTTACTTTCTTGAGCATTAAGCTTCCCACTTTAAATCCTTGTCTTCTTGTCTTCTAATTCTAACATCTGTGTCACCTCGTGTTCAGTGTCCAGGAGTTGGCTTTTCTCTTAAGTATGGATAACATTTCCCTGTTATTTCATATGTCTAGTAATTTTGGATCATACCTTGGACATTGTGATTGATATATTGTACAGACTCTGGATTATTTTATGTTCCTCTCAACTGTATTTTTGTTTGTTTGCTTTTTTTAGCAAGTAGTTTACTTGGCCGAAATAAAACTCCAAATTTTGTTTCTCTCATGGTGGCCACTCACTGAAATCTCTGTTATTTTAGCCCTAGCTGGGCTACTTGTAGGAGCCCTGGTGGCTCAGTGGTTAAGAGCTCGGCTGCTAACCAAAAGGTTAGCAGTTCAAATCTACTCTCTGCTCCTTGGATACCCTATGGAACAGTTCTACTCTGTCCTGTAGGGTTACTATGAGTCAGAATCGACTCAATGGCAACAGATTTTTACGCTACTTGTAGTATTTCCCATGTACATGTATTTCAGAGATCATCCAGCTATTAGGGTAGCATTTATATGTACAATTAGGGGATCTCTTTCTTGGCCCTGCCATTTCTGAGATCTCTACCCACCTCCCATGTTTTCTAACAGCTCTGATTGCATTGAACTCTGGTCTCTCATTTCTTGGCCAGTAAGACTGGATATTTCTATTTGAGTATTAACCATCCTGCATGGCACTGAATGGGGCCTACCCTTAGGCAAAAATCCATAAAATCAGAAAACACCCCTATTTTTTTTCCCGCCTGTCTACTCTACTCCAATTTCTACCTGGTTTTGATCAGTTTCCAGTGTCTTCAGATTATTGATTGGTATATTTTGATTAGCATTGAAAATTGTTATCTGTAAGAGAGTTGGTATGATATGAGATCCTCAACCATTATAGGAACCCTTGCCTTATTGTTTTTTTAAGTAAATAGTATTATTTTACTCCCCTGATTGAAAGCCTTTTGTGTCTTCCAATTATACTTGTAATAAAATTTAAAGCCTTTAACATGGTCTGCTTTGCCTTACTTCTTACCTCTCTATCCTCATTTTACACTTTTTCTTCCTCACTTCATGGTAGTCTCACTCGGCTCCTGTCAATTCCTGACTGTTTTATTTATTTGTGAATCTCAAGTTATTAGAATGATGCCCAGCACAAGGTAGCCATGTATCACATTACTTGTGTGAATAAATTAACTAATTAAGAAATTATAAATATGCACAAAGCTACGAAGTTCTGATGATGAATGAAACTGTTTAACCATGCATTAAATTAGAATTTATCTACTTGTAAATGGAGTTGTTCTATGTAAACCTAATATTAAAGTTTGAGAAAGCCATTGTTTATATTCCCATTTGGGAGTATTTGTTTATCTTAAGTACTGTTCAGTGTTGAAACCTACAATCCTTTTCAACAACGTGAAAGAAATTGTCTAGGTTGGGCTTTCTTCCTTCACTAGAATTTCAAGGCTGAGAAAAATCAGGCAAAGCATTTTAGGTTTGAGAGCAGAAAAATAAGTAAGTAAAGAGTTTAAATTGTTTAGACGAAGAAGTGTATGCTGAGCAAATAATCCGAGGAGCTGGACTCTATGAAGAAGAATATGGCATCAGTATTGGAAGAAGACTCATTAACAACCTGTGATACGCAGATGGCACAACCTTGCTTGCTGAAAGCAAGGAGGACTTGAAGCACTTAACTGATGAAGATCAAAGACTACAGCCTTCAGTATGGACTACACCTTGACGTAAAGAAAAATCTTCACAACTGGATCAATAAGTAACGTCATGATAAGTGAAGAAAAGATTGAAATTGTCAAGAATTTCATTTTACTTGGATCTACAATCAATGCCCATGGATACAGTACTCAGGAAATCAAAAGATGCATTGCATTGGGCAAATGTGCTGCAAAAGACCTTTTTAAAGTGTTAAAAAGCAAAGATATCACTTTGAGGACTAAAGTGCTCCTGACCCAAGCCATGGTATTTTCAGTAGTCTCATATGCATGTGAAAGCTGAACAATGAATAAGGAAGACCAAGAAGAATTAATGCCTTTGAATTATGGTGCTGGAGAAGAATACTGAATTTACCATGGACTGCCAGAAGAATGAACAAACCTGTCTTGGAAGAAGTACAGCCAGAATGCTCCTTAGAAGCGAGGATAGCAAGACTTCATCTCATGTACTTTGGACAGGTTATCAGGAGGGACCAGTCTCTGGAGAAGGACAAGGGGCAGGTCAGTGAAAAAGAGGAAGACCCTCAACAAGATGGATTGACACAGTGAGTCAACGATGGGCTCAAACCTAGCAACAATTGTGAGGATGACACAGGACCGGGCAGTGTTCGCTCTGTTATACATAGGGTCACTATGAGTTGAAACTGACTTGAGGGCACCTAACAACAAAAAAAGCAGATGAAGAAAGGGATGATACAAGTAAATGTAAATGGAAAGAAGGCAGTTGTGATAAGTGATGCGCATTTCTCTGAGCCTCGTGGCTCTTTATTCTCTCTGTTAGGTGAAGTAAAAGAGTGTCTCAAGAGTAATACATAAAATTGATTTTAAGAGAAAATGCCTATCATGTAATGAGGTATCTTTATCTTAGGAAAATTATTACAGAACCTAAAATTCTTAAAGTAGTTCTATGTTTGCTTTTGTTATGTGTTTTTCTTGCCTGTTATAACCAATGCTTTTGATACCTCAGACAATACAGTTCTCTGTGTCATTTTACAAACATTTTGGCTATTCGTGATATTAATTTATTAGATGTTTTAGAAGTGGAATTGTAGATGGTCTTGTTTTACTTCCACATTTTATGGAGGTGCAGAAGAGGGAAGGGTCTCATCCAGGGTCAGACCCTGGACCAAAACCGAACTCAGGTCTCAAGATCCTTGTCTTTTGTTTACTCTGCCAAATCAAGGCCTAAAAGCTCAAATGTCTAAAGTTATCAGGCAAATAGCTTAAATATATAAACAGACTAAGCAAAGAAACACACTTTTCTTCCACAAAGAAGTTTTTCTTGAAGTTCACAATATTCTGGGGCTGAATTCTGTATTTCCTCCTTTGACAGAGAGATGGACATAGAGAAATGTATCTCTACTACAAGTAAAGCGTCAGTGCAATCATGATGATAAATTGATAAAACCTGGTGTCTGTTGTTGGGGAATGATAGGGAGTAGTGGGTTCTCTCACTACGTGCAGGGTGCATGCCTGATGAAGGGACTGGTCATCGCTCAGCTCCACCTGACTATTGCTGTGGAGGAATATGGGTGGTCCAGTGTTTTACATTCTTCAATTCTTCAAGAGAAGCCAGAATCTGAGTTTTAAGTGAAATCTCCAAATTTTCAAATATTGACTCATTTTTAAAAAATATTATACAGCCTCATAAAAATTAAAAACTTTTGTTCATCCAAAATCTTTACCAAAAAAGTGAAAAGACAAGCTACCAACTTGGAGAATATTGTCAGAAACCACATATCCGACAAAAATCTAATAAACAAAATATATATAAAAATTTGAAAACAACAAAAAGACAAAGAACCCAGTCCCAAAATGGGCAAAGGAATTGAATAGACGTTTCACTGAGAAGGACATTCAAATGGCCACTAAAAGCATGTAAAGATGCTCAGCATCATTAACCATCAAATAGCACATCAGAAGTACAGTGAGATACTATTTCACTCCCACTAGGATGGCTAATATAAGAAAAACAGAAATTAATAAATGTTGGCAAGGATGTGGGGAAATTGGAACCCTTATCCACTGCTGGGAGGGAATGCAAAATGGTACAGCCATTGTGGAAAACAGTGTCATGGTTCCTCAAAAAACTAAAAACAGAACTACCCTGTGACCCAGCAATTCCATTCCTAGGAGACTTGAAAGCAGAGACTCAAACAGAGACTTGTACACCAATGTTCATTGCAGCACTGTTCGCAATAGTCAAAGGGTGGAAACAACCTAAATGCCCATCAACAGATGAGTAGATAAACAAATGTGTACATACATATAATGGAATACTACTCAGCCAGTAAGGGAAATGAAGTCTTGATACATGCTACAGTATGGATGGAGCTTGAAGACGTTATGCTGAGTGAAATAAGCCAATTACAAAAGGAAAAATGTTGTGTTAACTCACTTATATAAAAAGACAAGAAAAGGAAAATCTATAGAGACCAGGATTTATTAGTGGTTACCGGGGCAGGAGGGAGGGGGAAAGTGGGGGTTGACTGTGATGGAAAGATCTTATTGATTAAAGATAGAGTTGCAGAGGGTTGCTGTCAATAAGTTGTACACCTGTAAAAAGCTGAATTGGCAAAAGTTACATGTAGGTATATTTACATCAATGACAAAAAAAGAAAAAGAGTAGCTGCTGAAGCTGCTTATGTACAATCGAACACCTCGTGGGATTTGGTTCCTTGGTGTGAAGGTTTAGAGTCATGGTTTCATGGGACATTCCAGTTAATTAATCCCTAATAATATATTTAGTGCTTCTGTTCTACCTCCTAGTTTGATGCGTAGTGCCTGGGGTCTTAAAAGCTTGCAAGCAACTATCCAGGGCACAACAATTGGTCTCTATTCACCTAGAACAACAGAGAAAGAAGGAGAGTCAGGAATAGGAGGAGGATATGGGATGTGTCTAATTGCCTCCATGAAGAACTGCCTTCTTTGCCAGGAGACCAGAAGAACTGGATGGTGCCCAGCTACCAGTACGGAACGTTTTCATCAAACATTCTATATTAGGATCCTGATCAAAAGGGGGAAATGCAGAACAGAATTTCAAATTTTCATGGACTCCAGACTTTATAAAGCTATAGAGGGTGAATGAACCCCTGAAACAACTACTCTGAGATAATCTTTAAGCCTTAAACTAAAAATATTCCCTAAAGTCTTCTTAAAATCAAACAGCAGTTTATTTTAACTAATAAAAAAGTTCTGTCTTGGGCATGGTGCTGTTTTAAGAAGTATCTGTATGGGATCAAAGTGATGACAGCAGCTTGAAAGATTAGGAAGCTTAGAGGGCTGTGAGTTTATGTTAATGAGAGAGGAACAACTCAGAAAGGGAAGGTGAGAATGGCTGCACAACTTGAAGAATGTAATCAATATATTAAATTTTACATGTAGAAACTGTTGAATTGTTGAATGTTTTGCTGCATATATTCTCAACAAAAAAATTTAACAATACTACTCATAAAAAAAATTATACAGCCCAAATAAAATACATCTGTGAGCCAGATGCCACCTCATACTACCCATTTATGATCTCTGTATTATAGTGCATTTCCATTGCAAATGGAAATGTTCCAAATACAGTTCCACCTTTTTAAGAAAGGGCCTAAAAATCCTAAATCTTCTTTGAAGATTTACAGCCTTGGAAACCCTGTGGTGAAGTTCTCCTCTGTCCTATCGGGTCACTAGGAGTCAGAATCAACTCGACAGCGGTAGGTTTTGGGTTTTTAAAAAACCCAACCTTAGTTATGTATTTCAGTATGGCCTTTCCCTCTTGACCTGGACCTGAAAGCCGTCCTGAATGAGACCTGGCTGCATCCAGTTCCAGCTTCTTACCTGGTCACATCGTTTTCCGGCTTTTCTGCCTGCTCTTAGAGCCTGCTCTTACAGCTGAAATCGGAGAAGATGTAAGAAACAAGAACATAGTTACAGGCAGCTGCTTAGCAAGGACAGTAATTATGGTAGAACTGGTTATTGCACTGGGAAGCAAATGACCACTAAGTGGACACAATGTTCTTCTATATACTGTGCTAAATTCATTAGCGAATAGAACATAAGCAGAGGCCAACCCTAGGAACAGGCGCTCCAGAAGACTGAAATAAGTGCTCAGTTATTTGACAAATTGGCCTGTTCTTTGTTAATTAAGCAGGGTGAACCTCTACCAGCAAATGCTGTGAAAAAAACAAAGTTCAGCTAACCCCTTGGAATCATGGTCACCCAACTTTCTTTTGGTGGTATCCCCTCATCTTTAATTAAAAAAAAAAAGTTACCATCGAGTCTGTGCTGACTCAGCAACCCTACAGGACAGAGTAGGACTGCCCCATAGGATTTCCAAGGAGCGGCTAGTGGACTCAGACTGCTGACCTTTTGGTTAGCAGCCAAGCTCTTAACCACTGTGCCACCAGGGCTAAAACTGAAAGCCCACTATGTAGCAGGCACTCACAACCTTCCCTGCAAAGCAGATGTTATTGTCCACATTTACAGTTGTGGAAACTGAGGCTCTGAGAGAGGTTAAGTAACAGTAAAGGCAGCATAGCATATAAGCACACACGACAGATTTGAATTCAAGTCTGTTTCTAAAACCCATGTTCTTTCCACTAAGCCACACTTCTCTCTTAGTAAGACCCAAAGATTAAAGCCAGCCTTGACTCTGATTTCTTTATATTCTATCACTGGACAGTCAGTAAGTCTGTTTTATTTTCTTTAAAATGTGCCTTATTCATTCATTTAAGATGCCAAGCATTGTTCTAGGCACTGAGAAGTGGGGGATAACGGGGCTCTTGGTTTAAACGAACTCAAGGGGAGGAGATAGACATATAAACTAATGATCGTAAAAGCACTTGATACGTGATACAACAGAGTGAGGACAGGAAATATTTGTACCTTATATTCCAACTGCCAGCCATTGATCCTTGTCTGCATTCTCTGCCTGGGCTATCTTCCTGCCAGAGTAACTTGCCTTAACTTTTCATCATTTTGCTCCTTAAATGAAAATAATCATCTATGGCCCCCAATCTAGTAAAAGTATAAACACTTACCTGACTTTCAAGACCCACTGTTTCTAACCCCACTCTCCTTATTGATCCATATTTCCACAGCTTCATTTATTCTCTAATTTAACATACAGTTAACATAAATGGTTCCTGCTTTTTGTAGAATTTATAGTTTGTTGGTAGACATCATTCAGGAAATTGTACCAATAGGTACAAATGTAAAGCATGGTAAGTGCTACCATGGAAGAATACATTGTGCTATTAGATCACATGGTGGACCCCCGTTATAGCTCGCTCATTCAACATTTATTCAACAAGTATTTATTGAGCACATGTGATCTCTGAGTCCCTGAGTGGTGCACATGTTTAATATACTTGTCTGGTGACTGAAAGGTTAAAGGTTTAAGTCTACCCAGAGGCCCTTGGAAGAAAGTCCTAGTAATCTACTTACAGAAAATTAGCCGCTGAAAACTATATGGAGTACAGTTGTACTCTGACACTCGTGGAGTTGCTATGAGTCAGAAATCAACTCAGCAGCTGGTCACTGGTATGATATGCCAGGCAAGGAGCTAGACCAATTCCCCTACTGCTCACACCACGTATGTATTTTCATCTTCATGGGTCTATTCAACATGGCTTCCTTTCTGGCTTGACTTTCCTCCAGCCCTTTACTCCTTCAAACTCTGCCTGTTCTTGGCCTCTCAGCTGAAGCCTGTCTTCCTGCAGCTAAATAATGACTGCCAAATTATTGACCCTTATTTTCTGCTACTATGTATTTCTTATTTTCCACTGGATTCCCTGAGACTAGGACAGTACCTGGCATATTAGGCATTCAGTAAATACTGAATAACTGCATTCATGTATGCACACATGCTGTGTCTTGTGCTTCCTTCTGGAATCCTGTTGTGATTCAACAAGCTCTTTTAAACCCTCCTTCATTTAACCCCTAAAGCACTTCCCATAGAAATTAGCATCAAGTCAAGTAGTGAGTTTAATTATCCATTACTGATCCCCCGAGTTCATTTCAATGATCCCACTGAGTTATAAACTCTATGAAGATCCAGAATATGCCTTGTCACTACTGAAACCCAAGATTGAACCTTGTTGTTGCTAGGTGCAATTGAGTCAATTTTCGACTCGTAGCAACCCAATGTGACAAAGTGGAGCTCCCTCATAGGATTTTCTAGCCTGTAATCTTTAAGCGAACAAATATCCACTGGCAGATTTCAAACTGCCAACCTTTCTGTTAGCAGCCGAGCGCTTAACTGTTGGGCCACCAGGGCTCCTAGTCAGTAAATATTCAAAACTTGCAAAACTACCCCATTGAAATGACCAGTTATTTTTGTATTATTTTGAAATACTCCTGCAGAATGGCATAAATGGAATTCAGCAACTTATACCTGGAGGTTTAGTAAACAATGTGGGAGAGTCATTAACAACAAGGACTTCAGATACAGAGACACCTCAGTGAAAGACCTAGATCTGCCACTTACTCCTCTGTGCACTCGGACAGTCACTTAATCTCTTTTAGACCTTTTTAATACTTGTATGTCTTTTTTTGGCGTAAACATAGATCTGAGAAGCTATAAAATTGACCTGTCTCCTTTGTTTTTCAGATAGAGCACATGGTGCAGGGCCATGCTGCCTTCCCTCAACTACAAGCCAAGGCTGCTGCTAGGTAACTACCCTCTCTGTTCCCCCTACAACCTTCTCAGGTGACTGCATTGAGGACATTCACTTTGGGCAGCTCTGTGATTTTCAGATCCTATGGCAATGAAAATGCCTGGCAGTACTTGGTTATAAAATAGTCGACCAGATGATCCTGAACATATATGTATTAACTTTTAAAATTATTGAATAAAACATAAAGAACCTATAGATTCCCCCAGAATATACCCAGGGACCATTGATGAGAAACTCTGACATAGAAGTGTTATGAATTTTGGAGTCAAAACTTCTTAGATTCCTGTGACTCTACAGCAATGGGTCTAGATTTTTTTTTGGTTTTAGGTATGTGACAGGAGCCCTGGTGACTCAGTGGTTAAGCACTCCGCTGCTAACCAAATGGGAGGCAGTTGAAGTCCACCAGCCACTCCACAGGAAAAAGATGTAGCCAGTCTGCTTCCATAAAGATTAAAAACAAAACCAAACCCATCTAGATTCTGACTCATAGTGACCCTATAGGACAGGGTAAAACTGCTGCATAGGGTTTCCAAGGCGGTAGTCTTTATGGAAGGAGATTGCTACACCTTTGTTCTGTGGAGTGGCTAGTGAGTGCAAACCACCAACTTTTTGGTTAGCAGCCGAGCTCTTAACCACTTAGCCGCCAGGGCTCTTTCCGTAAAGATTACAGCCTTGGAAACTTTATGGGGTAGTTCTACTTTGTCTTAAAGGATCGTTATGAGTCAGAATTGACTCGAAGGCAACGGGTTTGGTTTTGGTTTGGTTAGGTATGTGACCTTAGGTAAATTATTCAACATTTTAGAGTTTGTATCTTCAAAGGATAATAACTGATATGGATTGATTTCCAGAATGTATTGTTAAGTGAAAAAATTGAGTGCAAAGGAGTATCAATAATATGCTTCTTTTCATGGATCAAAGGAGGAGATAGAAGAATATATATGTCTATCTGCTCACTTATGCAAAATAAATACAGGAAGGGGAACCCAGAAATGAATAAGATTGGTTATGTATAGGGAGTGGGTAGGAATGAGACAGAAGGATTGAGTAAGGAAATAGGGTAGTAGGAGAGAGCAAGGCTTTTGTGAGTATATCTTTTTGTAAAACTCTGCTCTTCTGTGGTAATATTTAGTTGATTGATAGATGATAGGTAGGTAGGTAGGTACATAGATACCATGATGTGATGAGGGGCATGCAAAATGAAATACAAACAGTAAATTATAAACATAACTGTATTACAAATGAATAATGTAACCATACTAAAGAAGGCAAGAAAGAAAAGAACTAGGCTAAGTAACTTCGGAAAAGAATATTTTGACAATATGCTGTATGGCTAAAGATAAAAATAACTTTAGATACATATTGTATTCTAATTTGTAAATTTTTTATGGAAGTATGTGTTTGGCATTCTGAAAGTATTTTATGTGTGTACTACAATTGAGGAAACCCTGGTGGCATAGTGGTTAAGTACTATGGCTGCCAACCAAGAGGTTGGCAGTTCAAACCCACCAGGCGCTCCTTGGAAACTCTACGGGGCGGCTCTACTCTGTCCTATAGGGTCGCTATGAGTTGGAATCGACTCGACGGCAGTGGGCTTTACTACAATTGAGCAAATAAATAAATGTATTGTGGACAATGAGAGCCAGGTTTCTCACTGTCAGTTTCCAATAAGGAAAGAGGAATACTAGGAAGAGCCCTAGAACCAGTAAGTGAAAATCAGAGTTGTCCGTCTGAGCTTGTGATTTTTAATATTTATGCAGATAGATATAAGTAGAACTCAAGACAGATGTGTGTGTTTGTGTGTGAGTGAGTATACATGAGGCCCTGGTAGTACAGTGGTTAAGAACTTGGCTTAAGAGCTTGGCTGCTAACCAGAAGGTAGGCAGTTCGAATCCGCTAGCCACTCCTTAGAAACCCTATGGGGCAGTTCTCCTCCATTTGTGTATGCTTATAATTATACATACGTATATTTCCTCGCTTTCTCTGCTGAGATGGCCTAGAAGCAATGACACCCTACTAGCAGTGACACACATAAGCACCCAGGTCTTGGATTCTAAATATCATTCTCCTGCTTCTCCAATAAAAAGAACCAGGATTTTTGGAAAAATGATCAATTCCAGGCCTGAGGCAGGGAAAACACACGAACATCTTATGGTGCCCAAAAGTAAGAACTTGGACAAAAAGGAGTTGGCAAAAGACACAGGAACTAACTTGAAGGAGCTCCCAGTGGCCTAATCTGAGATAATTTGAGAAAAAAAAATACATAAAGATAGCATAAAATAACCATCCATGCATCCATACTGATTTAAATAAATAATTGAAGAAATAAATAAATGGAAAGAAAGCACAGACCATGGTGGACTTGCAATTAATAAATGTAGAAGAAATGATGGAATTAGGCAATCGCCCTGAGACAAACACCACAGTAATAATTGTTGCAGGCAGGAATCTTCGATGTATGCTTAAATTAGTGGGTGAAAGCTTGATGAGAAGCAGGATATTTGTAGAGTCCCAAATTACCTCTCCACAAGATACTTATTAATTACTGAAGGGAAAATAGCAACGTTACGGTGGCTAAATCTGGCAGCCACCGCTTTACCCACTCAAACGATCAAAGTTCACGATGCCAGTAAGTGAGACGTATCAACAACATGCATCTCCTTATATGGGGCCCTGCGAAGACGACAACATCAACTATGTGGTATCCCTACCAAAAATGCAAAACCTCAATGAAAACATCAGAAAAACCCAGAATTTTGAGGCATATTCTACAAATGAGGGACAGTCTACAAAATTATTACTAGCATGCTTCAAAAAAGGTTATGAGCCCTAGAGAAATAAGAGCCTTCACACAAACAGATATATGCACACCCATGTTTATTGCAGCTCTGTTTACAATAGCAAAAAGATGGAGGCAACCAAGGTGTCCATCAATGGATGAATGGGTAAATAAATTGTGGTATATTCACACAATGGAATACTACGCATCGATAAAGAACAGTGACGAATCTCTGAAACATTTCATAACATGGAGGAACCTGGAAGGCATTACGCTGAGCGAAATTAGTCAGAGGCAAAAGGACAAATATTGTATAAGACCACTATTATAAGATCTTGAGAAATAGTATAAACTGAGAAGAACACATACTTTTGTGGTTACGAGAGGGGGAGGGAGGGAGGGTGGGAGAGGGTTTTTTACCGATTAATTAGTAGATAAGAACTGGTTTAGGTGAAGGGAAGGACAATACTCAATACATGAAAGGTCAGCTCAACTGGACTGGACCAAAAGCAAAGAAGTTTCCAGGATAAAATGAATGCTTCAAAGGTCAGCGGAGCAAGGGCGGGGGTTTGGGGACCATGGTTTAAGGGGACTTCTAAGTCGATTGGCAAAATAATTCTATTATGAAAACTTTCTGTATCCCACTTTGAAATGTGGCGTCTGGGGTCTTAAATGCTAACAAGCAGCCAACTAAGATGCATCAATTGGTCTCAACCCACCTGGAGCAAAGGAGAATGAAGAACACCAAGGTCACACGATAACTAAGAGCCCAAGAGACAGAAAGGGCCACATGAACCAGAGACTTACATCATCCTGAGACCAGAAGAACTAGTTGGTGCCCGGCCACAATCGATGACTGCCCTGACAGGGAGCACAACAGAGAACCCCTGAGGGAGCAGAAGATCAGTGGGATGCAGACCCCAAATTCTCACAAAAAGACCATACTTAATGGTCTGAGACTAGAGGAATCCCGGCGGTCATGGTCCCCAAACCTTCTGTTGGCCCAGGACAGGAACCATTCCCAAAGACAACTCATCAGACATGAAAGGGACTGGACAGTGGGTAGGAGAGAGATGCTGATGAAGAGTGAGCAAATGATATCAGGTGGACACTTGAGACTGTGTTGGCATCTCCTGTCTGGAGTGGGGATGGGAGGATAGAGAGAGTTGGAAGCTGGCAAAATTGTCACGAAAGGAGAGACTGGAAGGAATGACTCATTAGGGGGAGAGCAAGTGGGAGTATGGAGTAAGGTGTGTATAAACTTATATGTGACAGTCTGACTTGATTTGTAAAAGTTCACTTGAAGCTCAATAAAAGTTAATTAAAAAAAAAGGTTATGAGGCTACAACCGATGACTGCCCTGACAGGGAACACAACAAAGAACCTCGGAGGGAGCAGGAGAGCAGTGGGATGCAGACCCCAAATTCTCATAAAAAGACCAGACTTAATGGTCTGACTGAGACTAGAAGGACCCCGGTGGTCATGGTCCCCAGGCCTTCTGTTGACCCAGGACAGGAACCATTCCTGAAGCCAACTCTTCAGACAGGGATTGGACTGGACAATGGATTGGAGAGGGATGCTGGTGAGGAGTGAGCTTCTTAGGTCAGGTGGACACTTGAGACTATGTTGGCATCTCCCACCTGGAGGGGAGATGAGAGGGTAGAGGTGGTTAGAAGCTGGCGAAATGGACAGGAAAAGAGAGAGTGGAGGGAGGGAGCGGGCTGTTTCATTAGGGGGAGAGCAATTGGGAGTATGTAGTAAGGTGTACATAAGTTTTTATATGAGAGACTGACTTGATTTGTAAACTTTCACTTAAAGCACAATAAAAATTTTTTAAAAAAAGGTTATGAAACTCAAAGAAGTACTGAAGAGCTGCCCCAGATTGGAGGATATTAGAAGGTGTTACAACTAAAAACTATGTAGGATAATGGATTGGAACCTGAACCAGAAAAAGACATTAGTAGGGAAAAACTAGGAACATTCAAATAAGTATGTAGATTAGTTAATAGTATTGTATCTATATTAATTTCTTAGGTGAAGAGTATAAGGGAAATCTGTCTATTATTTTTGCAACTTTCCTATAAATCTTAAATTATTTCAAAATAAAAAGATTTAAAATAAAATTCTATGATAATGCTTAATTATTAGACTTTTAAAGAAAATTAAGGCATTTGATAAGGTTAAGAGAGAAACCCTAGGTAGTCAGTACATGATGAAAGAGAGATGCTCTAAGGTGATAGCTAATGTAGACTTTGAATCCAAATTGCCTGTGTCTCTGCTTTACTACTAAATAGCTGTGTGACCGTGGGCAATTACCTAAAATCTTTGTGCCTTAGTACCTCATTATAAAAGGAAATAATACTAGTAACCACCTCATAGGGTTGTTGAAAAAATTAAACAAGTTGGAATAGTGCCTGGCACATAGTGATGAAGTGTCAAGTTGTAAATAGGTGCTCAATAAATGGCAATGGTAGTGATAGAAGTTATTGTTATGGTTGTTGTAGTTATTGGTATTATACCCTTCCCTTCCATAAAGAGGTTTACATACCAATAGGGGAGGCAGACCTGCACAGAGATGAATAAAATACATGTCATCCTAGAATACAATAATTTGTTGTCAGGGTGTAGAGAAGGAGACTGAGAAAGGCTTCACAAGTCTCTTATTATAATGTTATTACCACTGATAGGGATTACACCGTTTACCTCATGAGCTAGTACTTTAGGTTGTCTTAGAAGCTGCATAACCTAGAGCAGGGATTTCTAACTTCAAATCAGCAGTCAAACCCTCAAAGCTGTGTACAAATTTGTATTGATTGTATACTTCAAGCATAGATTTCTGTGAACAGGGGTCATGGCATTCATCAGACTCTCAAAGGGATCCAGCATCTATAAACCATTAACCCAAAGCAAAAGCATTCAATTTGGCGTTCAGAGATCTAGATTTAAATCCCAGCTCCAACGTGCATCATTGTGTGAACCTCAGTTTCCTCATCATAGCATAGGAGAGTATTAGAGAGGCAGCCCTCGATAACTATGAGGGTTGATTTTGAGTTTAGCAAGATAGTGTACTTCACAGATTTTGTCAACTGTACTTTAACAATGACTAGTAGTAGTAGTGATTATAAGAGAGGAGGAAGAATTGTGGCGGTGGCTGTCCATAGGGTTAAGCAGCAGAGGTCAGTCATCTATACCTGCCCACTTTCTTGTGGAAAGTATGATACAGTATCAAGGAACTTGACTGAAAATTAGAAGCCTTGGGTTCTTGCACCAGTTCTCTTAGGAATATCTCGGTGACTCAGTTTTCTCACCCATAAAATAATAATAATTACTGCCCTGCTTAACTCATTTTACAGATGTTGCAGGATAAAAATAGATCATGGGAATGATAATCTGTGAAGATTTTAAAGCCGAACACAAACCTAAGGGATATTTAGTCTTTGCAATGAAATACTTAAAATTTCCAGAGCTTTCTTCTATAGATGAACCTCATTTGAGTAGTTTTTTATTGAATATAGGAAAGAAAGATTTGTGGATGGACACATGGACTCAGAGAAGCAGGAGCCTAGGTTAGTCCAGAAGCAGCCTTTTGTAGAATTCAGTCTTGGAGTCAGACCTGGATTTAATCTCAGCTCTTTTCAGACGCTGCTTGATTATGGAAGTATTTTCTTCCAACTACCTGCCTGTATTTCTCCTCCTTAGAGCGAAGCTTCTCAAAATCATTGCCTATACTCATGGTCTCTATCTCACTTGCTGCTCCTTCCTTACCCACTTCAATCTGAATTCTGTCACCATTGGCCTCCTGAAACATTTGTTGCTAAGGTTAACACTGGTGTTTGTTCTGTTAAATCTGTAAAATGTTTTTCAGTCCCCTTTCTTGAGTGCTCAGCAGCACGTGCAATGATTCGTCTTCCTCTGTTTTTAACACTTTCTTCTCAACTTTTCAGAATGCCACTCTCTCCTGGTTTTGCTCCTGTATCTCTCACTCCTCCATCTTAATCTCATTTTCAGATTCATGGTCCTTTTCTTGACCATTGCCATCAAAGTTAATCACAGCTAGGCTCCAGGCCTTCTCTTTTTGTAGTCTCTTTCAAGGTGATCCCATCTACGTTCTTGGCTTCATTTCTGTCTGTGTTTTGGTGACTCACATTTTATCTCTAGCTCAGATATTCAGTAGGTATAAAAGAAATGTTAGTTCTTTTTCCTCCACTTTTCTGCTATTGTATTGCAAAGGAAAATGAATCTGTAAACGCTATAAGATCTGTGAATCAGGGGCCTACTGAGGGTAAAGACTGTTCAGGGACAATCTCTAAGTTGCCCCCTCAATTTGAGCTGCCAGGGGCAATCTCTAAATTGTGCCCCCCCAATTCGAATTCCCAGAGGCAATCTCTAATTTACACTCCCCCCCAATTTCGAGATGAGTGGATTTTAATATTGGTGACATATCAGCAGAGACATCTTCCCCCCTCCTGTCTGCCTGCTTCAGGCATCTTTCATATTGTGGCACCTCAGAATGTCATTCCACACCTTGTCTGGTGCCCCCTTGAACTTGCGCCAGGGGAAGTGCACCCTTCTGCCCTCCCTCACTATGTCTCTGCTGTGAATAGAATATTACAAGACTGTAGCACCCATGGAGCCCTGGTGGAAAGGTAGTTAAGAGTTCAGGCTGCTAACCAAAAGGTCAACAGTTTGAATCCACCAGCCACTCCCTGTAAACTCTGTGGGGCAGTTCCACTCATAGGGTCGCTATGAGTCAGAATTAGCTCAACGGCACACAACAACAACAACATAGCGTCCATTATGTTTCAGGTCTTAGAAAAAAATAAGCATACCTGTTATTAAAGTGGGGCTAGTTGTTTGGAAAAGATGAAAATCTCTTAGAATCAGATACTATATGACTCTTTTGGTGTAACTTGAGACTTTCTAAAAACAGCAATGGAGGTTACCACTATCTCAGAGCTTAACATCCACAAATCCTACTTGAAACCATGGAAACAAATGCTGATAAACATATTGAGTATTTTATACTGTTGGTTTGTTATTTTTGTTTTTAGTTGTCTTCAAGTCTCCTTTGACCATGGTGACCCTGTGTGCACAGAGTAGAACTGCTCCATGGGGTTTTCAAGGTTGTGACCCTTTGGAAGCAGATCACCAAGTCTTTTAGCTACTAGTCAAGTGCTTAACCATTTGTGCCACCCAGGGACAAGCCATACTGTTGATTTACCATAAGCCCTGAAGAGAAATGTTTCTGAGTTTATAAATTCAGTAAACTAGATGTGCCACTGCATGTAACTGGCAACTAGAGTCTCTCGATGTGGGGTCCAATATCTAGATATTTCACTCCTTAGCCAGAGAGCACCTCACACTGATCATAACTTCAGTTCTTTTCCTCCTAACTGCCTGTTATTGTCTTAGTTCTCATGTGGAACCTAAACTACCAGTGTCTTGGAAGGAAGTTGTGGTGATGGCAGTTCTTGGTGGGAAGACATTGGCATAATCCACAAGAGCTACGAGGTTCAACGTTGGGTGCAGAACCAAGGTTAAATCTAGGTCCCCTGACTGTCTGATGACTGTGTCTTCAAGTGTCTTCTGGCAGGCTGCCTCCCTCTGGCAAATACATAAAGATTGCTCTTCCAAGATAAAGCATCCTTTCCTTATTCCTGGTGGATAAATCAATTGGACAATTCTGGTGAAGCCTCTCTCTGTCCTCAGCTCTCTCCACATGTAGAGAAGAATAAGACAGAATGCCTGTCCTCACGGAGCTCACAGACCAGCTCAAAGAGAAATAAATCACTAAATTATAATCTAATAGGTTGAGGGCAATAGCAGGGGAATAGTTCAGCATTTACTGCTCATTTACCACGTGCCAGAACCTATGTTAAACATTGGAGATAGATACAATAAATACGTATTTAAAACCTACTTTGTGCTTAGCATTTATTAAACAAGAACGACAGAACAGAAAAATTCCCACCTTCATGGAAGTTGTAATTTACATGTATATCTGTATAGCTGCATCATAGCTGTATCTGTAAAACCAAATCCACTGCCATCGAGTCAATTCCGACTTCATGTATTACGGAGTAGAACTGCTCCATAAGGTTTTCTTGGCTGTAATCTTTACAGAAGCAGATAGCCAGGCCTTTCATCTGTGGTACCAGCGGGTGGGTTCAAGTTACCAACCTTTAGGCTTGTAGTCAAGTATAAACTGTTTGCACCACCGAGGGACCAATTATATATGATATAATGCCAGGAACTGATAAGTGCTCTAAAGAAAAAGATGAGTCAGGAGGTACAGAAGAAGGGGTTTTGGGGTGATGAATGGGAACTATTTCAGATGGAGAAGATATGCTTGATGAGGTGACACCTGCACTGACTGAAGGCAGGGAGCAGGCCATGGGCATATGGGGAAGATCCCTCCAGACAGAAGAAACATTAAATCCCAAGGCCTGGTACAACAGCCAGCTGGGCAGGCTTGGGAAACATTGTTGTCTTAGTCATCTAGTGCTGCCATAACACAAATACCACAAGGGGATGGCATTAACAAAGAGAAATTATTTTCTCTCAGTCTAGTAAGTTACAAGTCCAAATTCAGGGCCTCGGCACCAGGGGAAGGCTTTCTCTCTCTCTCAGCTCTGAAGGAAGGTCCTTGTCCTCAAACTTCCCCTGGTCAAGGAGCTTCTCAGGTGCAGAGACCCCGTGTCCAAAGGACATGCTCTGCTCCTGGTGCTGCTTTCTTGGTGGTATGAGGTCCCCAACTCTCTGCTTGCCTCCTTTTCCTTTTATCTCTTGAGAGATAAAAGGTTGTACAGGCCACACCCCAGGGAAACTCCTTTTACCTTGAATCAGGGAGGTGACCTGAGTGAGGATGGTGTTACAACCCCACCCTAATCCTCTCAACATAAAATTATAATCACAAAATGGAGGACAACCATACAATACTGGGAATCCTGGCCTAATGAAGTTGATATGCACATTTTGGGGGGACATAATTCAGTCCATAACAGTTGTAAAGGCCACTGTGGCTGGATTATGGTGGGAGGGAAGAGGAAGGAGATGAGAGCTGAAAGTTAGCCAGGGGCCAAACCGTGTATGTCATGATAGATAACTATAAGGACACTAGATTTTATTGAAGGCTTTGGTTTTTGGACAGGGGAGAAACACAATCAGATTTGCTTTTTTAGTTTGACTGCTCTGTGGAGAATAAATCAGACCATGGGGTGAGGAGGGGGAGGACAGAGTGGAAGCATGGAGACAGGGAGGATATGGTCCATGATCTCTGGCTGCTCACAGTCTACTGGGGGAGGAAGACCTGTGAACACAAGAGCCTGGTCTTTTCCAAGTTTTTTTGTCTAAAATCGACTGTTAGCAGTGGTCTTCTTTCCTTGTGATTCTATTGGTTTCAGAGTGAATCTTCTTCATTCTGCTAATTCACATTTTCCCTCTCAACCTCTCCATTTCTTCCACTTCTCCCTGGAGTCCTACTGAGGACAATCAGGTTTTCTTGATCTCACTTATTTCTCAAACTTCTCTTACCTGGGCCCTTGCCTGCAATTCTCATAACCCCACTGGGTATCCATTTCTTAAAATGCACTGGTTTCCTATATATTGAATCTCTACTTGAAGCTTTCCGTTAAAGACTATGCAATCCTCAAGCAAGGGAAGGAAAAAGTAAGGACAAGAACATTTATTAAGAATTTGCCAAAATGGATCAAAGACCTAAATATAATACCTAAAATAATAAAGATCATGGAAGAAAAAAATAGGGACGATGTTAGGGGCCCTAATTCATGGTGTAAATACAATACAAACCATAACTAACAATACACAAACACCGGAAGATAAACTAGATAACTGGGAGCTCCTAAAAATTAAACACATATACTCATCAAAAGACTTCACCAAAAGAGTAAAAAGAGAACCTATAGACTGAGAAAAATTTTATGGCTATGACAGACATACCCAACGAGGGTCTAATGTCTAAAATGTATAGAATGTGTCAATACCTCAACAACAAAAAGACAAATAATCCAATTAAAAAGTGGGCAAAGGATTAAAAAAAAAAAAAAGAACAGACAATTCACCAAAGAAGATATTCAGGCAGCTAACAGACAAATAAGGTTCACAATCATTAGCCATTAGAGAAATGCAAATCAAAACTAAATGAGATACCATCTCACTCCCAACAATACTGGCACGAATCAAAAAAAAGAAAAAAACAAATGTTGGAGAAGTTTTGGGGAGATTGCAACACTTTTGTACTGCTGGTAGGAATGTAAAATGGTACACCCACTTTGGAAAACAATATGATGGTTCCTTGAAAAGCTAGAAATAGAAATATCATAAAACCAGCAAGTCTGCTCCAAAGAATATATCCTAGAGAAATAAGAGCCATCACACAAATAGACATATGCACAGCCAGGTTCACTGCAGCATTATTCACAATAGCAAAAAGGTGGAAACAACCTAAGTGCCCATGGATAGATAAATGGATAAACTATGGTACATACACACAATGGAATAATACTATGTAATGATAAAGAACAATGATGAATCTGAGAAACATCTCAGCATGAATGCATCTGGACGGCGTTACGCTGAGTGAAATAAGTCAATCACAAAAGGACAAATTTGTATGAGACCACTATTATAAAAACTCAAGAAAAGTTTTACATGCAGGCAAAAAAAAAACTTTGATGGTTATGAGGGAGGGGAGGAGTGGAGGGAAGAAATCACTAACTAGAGAGTAGATAAGTGTTAACTTTGATGAAGGGAAAGGCAACATACAATGTAGAGAAAGTCAACACAGCTTGACCAAAGCAAAGCCATAGAAGCTTCCTAGATACGTCCAAACACCCTGAGGGACCAAGTTACTGGGGCTGAGGGCTGGGAACCATAGTCAGGGGACATATAGGTCAATTGCGATAACATAGTTTATAAAGAAAATTTCTATATCCTACTTTGGTGAGTGGCGTCCATGGTCTTAAAAGCTTGTGAGCAGCCATCTAAGGTACATCTATTGGTCCCATCATGTTTGGAGCAAAGAAGAATGAAGAAAACCAAAGACACAAGGAAAATATTAGTCCAAAGGGCTAATGGACCACATGAACCATAGCCTCCACTGGCCTGAGCCCAGAAGAACTAGATGGTGTTTAGCCACTGCCACCAATGGCTTTGACGGTGATCACAATAGAGGGTCCCAGACAGAATGGGAGAAAAGTGTAGAGCAAAATTCAAATTCACAAAAAAAGACCAGACTTATTGGTCTGACAGAGACTGAAGGAACTCCAGAGACTATGGCCTCAGAGTCGGACACCCCGCTAACTCAGAATTGAAGCCACTCCCAGAGTCCACCTTTCAGCCAAAGATTAGACAGGCCTATAAAACAAATAATAACACACATGAACAATATGCTTCTTAGTTCAGTCAAGTATACGAGACCAAATGGGCAACACCTGCTCAAAAGCAAAGACAAGAAGGCAGGAAAGCATAGGAAAACTGTAGATGAATGGACCCAGGCAACCCAGAATGGAAAAGGGGAGAGTGCCGACACATTGTGAGGATTGCAACCAATGTCACAAAATAATTTGTGTAGAAAATTTTGAATGAGCAAAAAGAATCACCTGGAGGTAGGGGGGAATTTGCAGTGTGCCTGGCGCTGTGTTTAGTGGCAATTTCACATGCACTATCTCATTTAACACTAGAGGAAGAAACTGAGGATTACACGGAACTCTCAGACTCTCCTAAGGATTGTTCTCCCTTTCCCTTCTGCCCTTGCACTCTCAGATTCCTCCCTTGGCCTTATGCACTTTTTTACCTTTGGTCCCTTACTCTGACAACTGGGGCCATCAGTCCATCAGCAAGTATTTATTTATGCTCCCCTGAGCTAGGGCAGTCATAGGACCAGAGCGATGATACTAACACCTTTCCTCTTCCTGAGGGATTAGGGTCTTTTTAAGAAGCCCACAGGCTGCACTAACTAAAAATAAATCCTCCATTTTTAACTCTCAGCAGGTTACCTGTAGCCGAGCACAGTGCTTGGCATATTGTGGGCAAGGGAGTCCCAAGGTGCCTGGTCCTTCTCCATTTCCCCTTTTGCAGTATACACCAGCATGCCTGGAAGGCTATGTCCATATGTTCCAGAGATTTCCTCCTTCAGCTGCGCGGTACTACGACGAGGTAAACAGGTTTCTGTGACACTTTAGATGTCTGGGAATCTACAAAATTTCATCAGTTAAGAGGTAACCTGAATATAATGATATTTTGTAGCCACTTTTCCAGGCTCATCCAATATTCTATTTTTCCTCTTAAATCATTAGAATGTTCCAGAAATTCCAATTTTAATATTCTAATTATGTAGGATATATATTTGTTCATTGTACACTAATAGCTATATGTTGAGCCCCTGGTAGGTTGAATAATAACTCTTGCCTGTGAGTTCCAACTCCAGAAATGGATAGAGATGCAATAAAGAGGCAATTATCATACAATGGAGAAAGTGCTATTCATTGGACAAGTATTTTTGAGTGGTGCTGTGTGCCAGGTTCTCTGCTAAACCCTGACTATATACTGGTGATAGTCCACTTTCATGAAGTTTAAAGTCCATAGGAGGCCACAGGCAGTTAACAAGTAGATGAACACAAAAATGTCTACAGTTGCCAAGCATGGTAAGAAATAAACTAACAGAGTTCAGTGATAGAATCTAAGGGAAAACCCCATATAGTCGAGGTGGTCAGAGAAGCCCTGGCTGATGGAGGTACAGTTAAGATCTGAAGGATAAAAAGGAATGAACCATGTGAAGAGCAGAAGAGAAGAACACTCTGGGCAGAGGGATTGGCATACGTGAAAGCCTTGAAGAAAAGGCTAGGGTGTTAATATTGGGGCGCAGACCAAGGTGAACAAGGTGTGATTAGAGAGGAGGGCAATGTCTAGATCATCCAGGGCCCCATAAACCAAGATAAGAAACTGTTTTTATCCAAAGGACAGTGGTTAGCCAGGGAAGGGTTCTAAGCAGGGAAATAATGTGATCAGTTTTATGCATGTTCCTAGAGAAAATCTTGTTATTCCCAAACCAGAGAATGGGAAAGTTACTGTCAAACCCCCATCATAGGTGATGAAGGCAGCTGGCATTCCATTCTGAGGGTGCTTGCAGATGCCAGGATCACTCCTCCTTTCCTCTTATCAGGCTGGAGTTGGATGTGAGGAAGGGAGCTGAGATAGTTGTTTTCAGCATAGGTTGCCATGGGAATGCGGACAATGAACGAAGCATGGGTTTCTAGAAAGGTCTCTAAGAGATGATAGCAAAGATAAGTCTGGCATGATGATTGAAACATGCCAGGTAAAGAAACCAAGAAAAAGAATTCTAGACAAGAAGGAGCAGAATAGGCAGTCAGAGGTTAAGTGAAGATGTGCATACTATGAAAATTATAAGTAGTTTAGTGTGGTTGGAGTATGGTGTGGGCAGAGGTGAGGAAAGAGGATGAATGGAAGATATGTATATAATACAGTCAGTGTACGGAGGAGCTAGATAATGAAGAACATCTTTTCTCAGGCAAGAACATTTGTTGCTTTATCCTGAGGACAGTGAGGGGAGCCACTGAAGGGTCTTAGGACAGGGTGGGAGTTACAATCAGAACTGCATTTTAGAAGAGTCACTCATGAAAGAATGCAGAATACCTAGTTGGATGTTGCAAGACTTCAGGCAGGGTGATAAATTAGAAAGCCAAAATGCAAATCCAGGCATGATACGAAGGTGGCCTGAATATAGTAGTAGCATCTGAGCTGGAGAAAAGTTTGCTAATTAGAGGGATATTTAAAAGAAGGAATTGACAGGTCCTGATGGAAATTAATTGGAGCCCTGGTGGCGCAGTGGTTAAGAACTCAGCTGCTAACCAAAAAGTTGGCAGTTCGAATCCACTAGCTGTGCCTTGGAAACCCTGTGGGGCAGTTCTACTCTGCCCTATAGGGTCACTGAGTCAGAATATACTCAACAGCAATGAGTTGGGTTTGGTTTATTTTTTGTTTGTTCTTGTTTTGGGTTTTTTATTTTTGGTAAAAATTAAATTGGGGAGCTGAGGGAGGGAGATGAGTCAAAATGATTCCCACTCTGATACCAAACTCTGGTATACCTACTTTCTTCTAGAATCATTGGTTCAGAACTTTGAGAAAGAAGTACCTTTAAAGAAGGGAAAGGTAGCTAACTTTAACCTTTCTTCCATGCATTAAGAATTAACTCAGTGAGATAGGTATCAATTTACCCATTTTATGGATGGGAAACTAAAGTTCAGAGAGGTTGGGTTACTGTGCACCCCCTCCGCCACAAATGGTTACTTGGGCAACCAGTTCAATGATAATGGCTTTGATTATACCAAGTAAAACAGGAGAAAGAGCAAATGTATTGGAAAGATTTTAATGTGCGATATTAGCCATTTTTAGTTGAAGTGCCTTTGGACAGCCAAGAGGAGATACTTGATGAGTGGTTGCATATTTGATCTGGAACTCATGAGGTAGAAGTGGGTAAGAGGTAAGATATGTATTTGGAAGTGTTCAGCACTAGATGGTAACTGGAGTTATGAGAGGAAGATGGAGTCACCCAAGGGCACATAAAGAGTAGGAAAAGGGCCAAGGTCAGATCTCTGGAAAATTCAAACATTTAAGGGAGAAACAGAGGAAGAGGAACAGCCAGAGAGGGAGGAGATAGAAAAGCCAAGAGCATATGGTGCCCTGGAAACAAAGGGAAGAGAACAAATAAGGAGGAAGTGGTCAAGGAGTATAAAATACAAAAGAGAATTCAAGTAAAATAAAAGCAGAAAACTCTCCATTGGAGTTAGCAACAAAGAGGGTGTTGTTCACCTTGTGGGGAGCAGTTTCAGTGGGAGGGGCAGGCAGAATGTATATTCCAGGGGGTTAAGAAGTGAGGAACTGGAGACAGATGGTTTGGATAGCTTCTTTTCCAAGACTTTCTCTTACCCCTTGAAAGGGCATAATGTCTTTTTTTAGACCACATATTCTGATTTTTTGTTTGAAAGTATGGTCACCATACTTCTGGGCAGCATCTGAATCCAAAGAATTGAACTGAATTCAAAGATGATTTATGGAGAGGGAGTGGCTAGTAGAGATTCCAGGAGTGCTGTCTTCATTTAAGATTATAAGCAATCAAGTCTGAAAAAAAACTTCCTTGACTCTTAGATTTTTTTTTTTAAGTTGGAAATGAGTCTCCTGTGCTAGAAAAGGAGAGGGAACTATGTATTGATTGCTTATCATTTAATGGAAACCCTGGTGGTATAATGGTTAAGTGCCATGGCTACTAACCAAAAGGTCAGCAGTTCAGATCCACCAGGCGCTCCTTGGAAACTCTATGGGACAGTTCTACTCTGTCTTATAGGGTTGCTATGAGTTGGAATTGACTTGGCGACAATGGGTTTTGGTTATCATTTTATAATACTCAAGGCTGTATATTTAACCTTCCTAACAACAACAAAAAAAACTAACAGCCTATAGGAAACCCTAGTGGTGCAGTGGTTAAGAGCTATGACTGCTAACCAAAACGTCAGCAGTTCAACTCCATGAGTCGCTCCTTGGAAATCGTATGGGGCAGTTCTACTGTCCTATAAGATCACTTCAGTCAGAATCAACTCAATGGCAATGCGTTTAGTTTGTTTTTTTATAAGGTAGAGAGTATTCGCCCCACTTACAACAAAAGTGAACTGGGCTCCAAAAGGTTCAGTGTCACTGATCACCCAGCTAGTACACGGTGAAGTCACTTTGTGATTTTTGAACTGATGCTCTCTTCACCATACCCAGTGGGACTTGAACAATAAGAATTTCTCGTGCTGAGAAGAGAATATATGAGCCTGGAGCTCATGAGGAGGGGAAACGATCCATTTGGACCAGTTAATATTTGATTGCCAGGCTCGAAGAGGGCAGGCAGCCATTTGAGAAGGAATTGAAAAGCATACAAAGTGAAACAAAGTCAGAATCAGAAAAATGCATCATGCAAGGTTAAAATTATGTGGATCATGATGTGCATTAGTTATTTTAATGTCTTCCAAGTGCATTTCATTTTGAATGATATACTCAGATAGCACACATGGTAAGGTATAATTGAAAAAACATGTAGGAGAATGGCTGAATTCAAAAGAATAAACATACAGCTGTTAGGAGTCAAAGGGGTAAGCCTATGCCCCAGCCCCCAGGGATCTCATTAGTGCAGGAGTGACCATACATGTAGAGGCTAAATGAATCTCACCGTTTGCAAAGACCCACAGTAAATGAGACAATGACGAATCAATAGTAATTAGGCCTAAAGGTTCTTATTGACCCAGATGTCTGAAACTAAATGCCCTGCTCTGAGATTCCTTAAGAGGCAGAATGAAAAGATTTATAGGCATACACTTCTTTTTTTAAAAAAAAGGGGGGAAAATCCTTTAAGAGCAGTGATGCCATTCTGAAGTGGAGTGTTGCTAGAATTAATGCAGACTTGACTTTTGGCAGCAAAGGATGTGCTTGTGTTCTCGTTTTTTTGTTTGTTTGTAAATCTGATTCCTGTTGGACCAGGAGCAGGTAGAGCTGGAAGATAGAAAACCAAAATGTGATCTTATTCCACCCAGGCATACTGTTCTGGGCCTATGATCCGTGGAGGTATTAGAGGATCCTTTCCTTAAATAATAGTAGAATCATTCTAAAACAGGATTTGAATGTAGAGCTTGGACAAATAATTTCTGACTTGTGGTACAGAAAACACACGGCTTCAAAATCACACAGAGAAGGGGTCAAATTTGGACCCCATCACATCTCTTCACTTTCTTGAACTTCCTCTCTGTTGTTGTTAACTGCCCTTGAGTTGGCCCCCAGCTCAGGGCAACTGCATGCCGAGTTGTGGATAGGACCAATGTGATCCATAGGGTTTTCACTGGCTGATTGTCAGAGGTAGATCACCAAGTGTTTCCTCCAAGTCCGTCTTAGTCTGGAAGCTCCACTGAAACCTGTTCAGTATCGCAGCCACATGCAAAGCTCCAATGACAGAAGGGTGGTGGCTGCACATGAGGTGGTGGGTGGCTGCACCTGAGGTGCATGGACTAGGAATCAAATCCAGGTCTCCTGCATGGAAGGCAAGAATTCTACCACTGAACCATCTTTGCCCTCTGTAAAGGGATGTTAATGATACCTCCCTCAGTGGGCTGTGGAGGAAGGCGTGGCATACTAAGGAAAAGGCAACTGATGGTGCTATTGTTGCTGAGCCTTTTCCCAGTAATATCTCATTCCTCTTTATTCCAAGGCAGAGATTTTTGCAGATGGGAATAAGGACTCACGGCAAGAAGCAAAGAGATCGCCTAGTGGGTAGTTCTGCCCTTGCCTCCACCCCAGCACATGTACCACATATGTGCATACACACACACCTTCTCACACTTACACACACTCATGGACTTGCACAGAGAAGCTTTGCTTTTCTATATTTTATATAGGGAATACACATAAAATTATTATTTAATAAGAGTTCTACTGATAGAGGGAGAAAAAGAGTTTCAAAACCGCTACTCTACAACATTGGCTTTTTTGTTAGTTTACCTAAGCTTTGTTTAGAAAAATTTCAGGAACTTCACAGGATCTCCGAGGACACTTACATTGTTACAAAATCAGAATTAGAAATCGCTGGGCCTCACTTCTGAAATATTTAAAAACCTTGAATAATAAATATTGTCTTAGTTATATTTCTTGTCCATTGATTTTCTGTACTTCTTCCCTGCCATTATTCAAACCACGATTTTAACCGTTAAAGCTGTGTTTCCAGGGACATCGGTGGGAAGTGGCACAGATGCCAAACTCTGATACACCTGCTTTCTTCTCCAATCATTGGTTGAGAAGAAAGCACCTTTAAAGAGGGGAAAGGTAGCCAACTTTAATCTTTGCACCATTCATTGATTTTTAACCCAGTGCGGTAGGTATTATTATACCCATTTTATGGTTGGGAAAACTGCAGTTCAGCGAGGTTACGTTACTAGCTCATTTTACCCAGCTAGAATAGAACCAGGGTAGAACCAAGATCAGGCCTCCTAACTCCCATTCCTAGCAGTATTCACTCCATTCAATCATTTCCCTTAACAAACTCCTATCCTGAGTCTAGGAACTTAACATTTGTCTCCCTTTGTCATTATCATCATTATTATTACAATTATGACTACATATTTTAAAAATCCTTTACATATGTATAGTATTATACAGTTTACAAAATAGCATATCTTCTTTGATCTTCACAATAACCCTATGAGGTAAGTTGAATAGGGATTATGATATCTGTTTTTACAGATGAGAAGAGAGTGGTTCAGAAAGTTTAAACACCTCTCTTATAGTCACAAATCTAGCAGGGGTAAAGCCATTCCTGGAATCCAGGTCTTTCCACTGGGACATCGCACCTTTTCTTGGTGATGGCACAATGTGATTTTAGAGTGGAACATGCTAGTTTCTCTTGGTTTGGGGTCGTTTCTTTGCCAAAGCTTTTGAGACCCTGTTTTCTTTCCTGGAGCTGATATGGAAGTACAAATGGTTTCTTTTTGCAGAAAAATTTGCTCCCCAGCCTTACCCCTTTTAAAAACAAAACCTACTTCTCTTCCAGATGCCAGAGCATATATGCATATTTGAACAGTCACCTGGATCAGATTAAGAAGGCTCAGCCTGTGGGTTTCCTCACTGTTGATTTACATGTTTGGCCAGATTTCCACGGCAACCGGTCTCCCTTAGCAGATCTGACACTAAAGGGCATGGTAAGTAACAGCCAGTCCTTGCATGAAGGTAAAGGCAGGGCAAAGGGCCACAAAGTTTGGAAGAAGCAAAGTGAGGAGAAAGGAATAAAGGAAAGAACAAAACAGGCCAGCATTTCACAAGTTTCTTGCAGGTACCTTGCTGTTGTGAGGGTTGTTGGTGCTCTCGGGATGATCTGCTAAAAGTTCTCATTGTTTCTGAGACAACCTTGAGAGCGTTAAAAGCAATATTTCTTACATTCTGCTACTGCTGCCTCTTTGTCTCATTGAGTGGTTGAAGTTGTGAGCCTGGCCTCTGTAAGTTCTGCATTTACATAAGTCTGTAAAGTGGTGTTTTCCATCTTCACCTCCAGACCGCGTGGTATAAAAGTGGTAAATATTACCACCCATGGTTTTACTAGGGAGCCCTGGTGATGCAATGGTTAAGTGCTCAGCTGATAATCAAAAGGTCAGTGGTTCAAACCCATCAGCCACTCTAAGGGAGAGAAGAACCTGAGGATCTGCTTCCATAAAGATTACAGTCTAGGAAACCCTATGGGGCAATTGTACTCTGTCCCGTAGGGTCACTATGACTTACAATCAACTTGACAGCACACAACAAAAATGACGTGGCCTTATTTGGCACAGGTGCACCTCTGCCTGAATGTCAGGGTTGTTCAGAGAGTCCAAGCTCACATTATGGGGACTTCCATTAAACTTTTTTAAAAGTATATATGATGGAGGCAGGGCCAAGATGGCAGAATAGCCAGATGCTTCCTGTGATCCCTCTTACAACAAAGACCCAAAAGAACAAGTGAAACAATTATATTTATGACAAGCCAGGAGCCCTGAACATCAAAGGCAAAGTTAGAAAATGGACTGAGTGGCAGGGGAGGGAGAGATGGTACAGAAGCAGAGAGGAGTTGCTGGACCTAAATCACTGGGATCCCTCAGGCACCATTCCTGGGAGCTGCTGCAGCAGACTGGTAGTAGCGTTTGACCACAGTTTCCTCAGGCAGAAGCAGCAAGCTGCACAGCCTACTCACACCTCCAGAACCAGAGAATAATAACGCTCTCAGCAAAACCTAAGTACTTGCATGTATTTTGCCGCGCCCCACGCCCCCAAGCCAGCTCCAGAGGCTGTTGATTTCCTGGGCCTGAGATAGGCCCTCTTGAGGGCCTGGAGCCATCCTCCCAGACTTGGAATAGGAATAAATTCACAGTTGGGGGAAAAGATAATTTCCAAGCTCCACTAACCGGGGGAGCTCAGGACAGAAGCAACTCCTGTCCAGGCATAAACGGTCTGTGGACTTTGAGTACCTTTCCCCTCTGCATGGACTTGTGTGGGCCTATTTCAGGAGAATAGGCCCTTGTTGGCAGACTGCAACCATTTCAATTGTGCCGTGAAGAGGTGGGTGTTTGATATTTGACACCACTTTGCCTGTTAAACAGGGTCCTAACCTACCCACATCAGGAGCCTAAGGACTGGTGGCTCCACTCAGGTCACCCACCAACCCGCAACAGGGGTCCAAGGATAACTCATACCTCCCAGTCCTTACAACCAAAAGCATTGGGTGCCCATGGTCTGTCTGCAGAACCCGCCCACCTATACGCTGTAGGGCACAGGGACACTTTCCTCACAGACACTCAGGGGACAGTTCTGAGCCCCCTGTCTTGTTCAGAGCGTGACCCCCAGCTGCAACCAGATACTGTTACCTATACCAATCACCCCGCCCCTCTAAGACTGTAGGACAGAGCCTGTACCACACACTTGATAATCAGCTACCTGGACACCTGAGCTGAATTCATACAAGAAAAGTGAATGGACTTCTAGACTGATATACCTGATAAAAGCTCTAGCCTTCTGATGACAGGACGTCAGAGCTTCAAAGGTGAAAATAATCAAGCTCCTTCACTCAAGCAACCCATTTGGGCATATCAAAACAAAAAAAGCAATAATCTAAGATACAGTACGCAAACATAAAATAAATTAATACAATAACTTATAGATGGCTCGGAGACAACAGTCAATATCAAGTCACATAAAGAAAAAGACCATGATCGCCTCAACAAACTTTCAAAACAAAGAATCAACAGATCATCTGGATGAAGGTGCCTTCCTGGAATTACCAGATGCAGAATTCAAAAGACTAATATACAGAACTCTTGAAGATACCAGGAAAAAAATTAGGAAGGAGATCAGGCAATATGCAGAACAAGCCAAGGAACACACAGATAAAGTAGTTGAAGAAATTTAAAAGGTTATTCATGAACATAATGAAAAATTTAATAAGCTGCAAGAATCCATAGAGAGACAGCAATTCAGAAGATTAGCAATAAAATTACAGAATTAGACAACTTGGTAGAAAGTCAGAGGAGTAGAATTGAGCAAGTGGAAGGCAAAATTAGTGAGCTTGATGTTAAAGCACTTGGCACCAATATATTTGAAGAAAAATCAGATAAAAGAATTTAAAAAGATGAAAAAACCTTGTGGGACTCTATCAAGAGAAATAACCTACGAGTGATTGGAGTTCCAGAATAAGGAGGGCTAACAGAAAATACAGAGAGAATTCTTGAAGATTTGTTGGCAGAAAACGTCCCTGATATCATGAAAGATGAGAAGATACCTATCCAAGATGCTTATCAAACTCCACATAAGGTAGATTTTAAAAGAATGTCACCAGGACATGTTATAATCAAACTTGCCAAAACCAAATATAAAGAGGGAATTTTAAGAGCAGCTAGGGATAAATGAAAACTCACCTACAAAGGAAAGTCAATAAGAATTAGCTCGGACTACTCGGCAGAAACCATGCAGGGAAGAAGGCAGTGGGATGACTTATATAAAGCACTGAAAGAAAAAAACTGCCAGCCAAGAATCAGATAGCCAGTAAAACTGACTCTCAAATATGAAGGTGAAATTAGGACATTTCCAGATAAACAGAAGCTTAGGGAATTCGTAAAAACCAAACCAAAACTATAAGAAATACTAAAGGGAGTTCTTTAGCTAGAAGATCAAAAATATCAGGTATCAACCCAAGACTAGAACACTGGACAGAGCAATCAGTGGTCAACTCAGAAAGGGAAATCACAAAAATAAATCAAGATTAAAAAAAAAATGCTCGAAACAGGGGAACAGTGATGTTATTATGTAAAAGAAGACAACATTAAAACAATAAAGAGAGACTAAGAAATGTGATAGATCTTTCATATGGAGAGGAAGACAAGGCAATATAAAGAAATAAAACGTTTAAACTGAGAAAAATAGGGGTAAATATTAAGGTAACCACAAAGAAGACTAACTATCCTATTCATTAAAATAAAATACAAGAAAAAAAGTAGAGACTCAGATACAAAATCAACAATAAGGAATAAGAAAAGACAATATATAAAGATAAACCACTCAGCACAAAAAATAAAGTGGGAAAAAGAAACTCAACAACACACAAAAAGAGAATCAAAATGACGCCACTAAATTCATACCTATCTATACTTACGCTGAATATAAATGGACTAAATGCACCAATGAAGAGACAGAGAGTGGCAGAATGGATAAACGAACATGATCCGTCTATATGCTGCCTACAAGAGACACACCTTAAACTTAGAGACACAAACAAAAACTCGAAGGATGGAAAAAATATATATATCAAGCAAACAACAATCAAAAAAGAACAGGAATGGCAATATTAATTTCCAATAAAATAGGCTTTAAAGTTAAATCCACCACAAAGGACAAGGAGGGACACATTATAATGATTAAAGAGACAATATACCAGGAGGATATAACCATATTAAATATTTATGCACCCAACGACAGGGCTGCAAGATACTTAAAACAAAATCTAACAGCATTGGAAAGTGAGACACACAGCTCCACAATAATAATAGGAGACTTCAACACACCACTTTCAGTGAAGGACAGGACATCCAGAAAGAAACTTAATAAGACACGGAAGATCTAAATGCCACAATCAACCAACTTGACCCAATAGACATATACTGAATACTCCAATCAACAGCATCCAAGTAAATTTTCTTTTCTAGTGCACATGGAACATTCTCTAGAATAGACCACGTATTAGGTCATAAAAGCAAGCCTTAGCAGAATCCAAAACATTGAAATATTACAAAGCATCTTCACTGACCATAAGGCCATAAAATTGGAAACAAATGATGGGAAAAGAAATCAAAGACTTGGAAACTGAACAGTACCCTGCTCAAAGACGACTGGGTTATAGAAGACATTAAAAAAAAAAAAAAAAAAAGGACAAAAACCACATGGTTTTATCAATTGATGTAGAAAAGGCATTTTACAATGTTCAGCACTGATTCATGATAAAAACTCTCAGCAAAATAGGAATAGAAGGAAAATTCCTCAAAATAATAAAGAACATTTATACAAAGCCAACAGCCAACATCATCCTAAATGGAGAGAGTCTGAAAGCATTTCCCTTGCGATCTGGAACCAGACAAGGATGCCCTTTATCACCACTCTTATTCAACACTGTGCTGGAGGTCCTAGCCAGAGCAATTAGGCTAGATAAAGAAATAAAGGGCATCCAGATTGGCAAGGAAGAAGTAAAAGTATCTCTATTTGCAGATGACATGATCTTATACACAGAAAACCCTAAAGAATCCTCAAGAACACTAATGAAACTAATAGAAGAGTTCAGCAGAGTATCAGGATACAAAATAAACATAGAAAAATCACTTGGATTCCTCTACACCAACAAAAAGAATGTCAAGGAGGAAATCACCAAATCAATACCATTTACAGTAGCCCCCAAGCAGATGAAACACTTAGGAATGAATCTTACCAGAGATGTGGAAGACCTATACAAAGAAAACTACAAGACACTACTGCAAGAAACCAAAAGGGACCCACATAAATGGAAAAACAACTTGCTCATGGATAGGAAGACTTAACAATGTAAAAATGTCTATTCTACCAAAACCGATCTATAGATACACTGCAATTCCCATCCAAATTCCAATGACATTCTTTAAGGAGACAGAGAAACAAATCAACTTCATATGGAAGGGAAAGAGGCCCCAGATAAGTAAAGCATTACTGAAAAAGAAGAACAAAGTGGGAGGCCTCACTCTACCTGATTTTAGAACCTATTATACCGCCACAGTAGTCAAAACAGCCTAGTACTGGTACAACAACAGATACATAGACCGATGGAACAGAATTGAGAATCCAGACATAAATCCATCCACATATGGGCAGTTGATATTTGACAAAGGCCCAAAGTCAGTTAAATGGGGAAAAGATTGTCTGTTTAAGAAATGGTGCTGGCATAACTGTATCTCCATCTGCAAAAAAATGAAACAAGACCCATACCTCACATCATGTACAAAAAACGAACTCAAAATGGATCAAAGCCCTAAATATAAAATCTAAAAACGATAAAGATCATGGAAGAAAAAAGAGGGATAATGCTAGGAGCCCTAATACATGGCATAAACAGTATACAAAACATTACTAACAATGCAGAAGAGAAACCAGATAATTGGGAGCTCCTAAAAATCAAACACCTATGCTCATCCCAAGACTTCACCAAAAGAGTAAAAAGATTACCTACAGACTGGGAAAAAGTTTTTAGCTCTGACATTTCTGATCAGCATCTGATCTCTAAAATCTACATGGTACTGCGAAAACTCAACTACAAAAAGACAAATAACCTAATTAAAAAATGAGCAAAACTAATACAAGACATAAACAGAATACAAAACATTACTAAAAATGACGAAGAGAAACCAGATAACTGGGAGCTCCTAAAAATCAAACACCTATGCTCATCTAAAGACTTCACCAAAAGAGTAAAAAGACCACCTACAGACTGGGAAAAAATTTTCAGCTATAACATCTCCGACCCGCACCTGATCTCTAAAATCTATATGATTCTGTTAAAACTCAAACACAAAAAGACAAACAACCCAATTAAAAACTGAGTAAAGGATATGAACATGCACTTCACTAAAGAAGATATTCAGGCGGCTAACAGATACATAAGGAAATGCTCTCCATCATTAGCCATTAGAGAAATGCAAATTAAAACTACAATGAGAGTCCATCTCACTCCAACAAGGCTGGCATTGATCCAAAAAACACAATAAATGTTGGAGAGGCTGCGGAGAGATTGGAACACTTATACACTGCTGGTGGGAATGTAAAATGGTATAACCGCTTTGGAAATCTATCTGATGTTTCCTTAAAAAGCTAGAAATAGAACTACCATACGACCCAGCAATCCCACTCCTCAGAATATATCCTAGAGAAATAAGAGCCTTTACATGAGCAGATATATGCACACCCATGTTTATTGCAGCTCTGTTTACAATAGCAAAAAGCTGGAAGCAACCAAGGTGTCCATCAACAGATGAATGGATAAATAAATTGTGGTATATCCACACAATGGAATACTATGCATCGATAAAGAATAATGATGAATCTGTGAAACATTTCATAACATGGAGGAACCTGGAAGGCATTATGCTGAGTGAAATTAGTCAGACGCAAAAGGACAAATATTGTATAAGACCACTATTATAAGATCTTGAGAAATAGTTTAAACTGAGAAGAACACATTCTTTTGTGGTTACGAGAGGGGAGAGGGAGGGAGGGTGGGAGAGGGTTATTTACTGAATAGATAGTAGATAAGAACTACTTTAGGTGAAGGGAAGGACAACACTCAATACGGGGGTCAGCACAACTGGACTGGACCAAAAACAAAGAAGTTTCCTGAATAAACTGAATGCTTCGAAGGTCAGTGGAGCAAGGGCGGGGGGGTTGGGGACTATGGCTTCAGGGGACATCTAAGTCAACTGGCAAAATAAATTCTATTAAGAAAACATTCTGCATCCCACTTTGAAGTGTGGAGTCTGGGGTCTTAAACGCTAACAAGCAGCCATCTAAGATGCATCAGTTGGTCTCAACCCACCTAGATCAAAGGCAAATGAAGAACACCAAGGTCACAAGGTAATTATGAGCCCAAGAGACAGAAAGGGCCATATGAACTAGAGACTACATCATCCTGAGACCAGGAGAACTAGAGGGTGCCCGACCACAACCGATGATGCAGACCCCAAATTCTCATAAAAAGACCAGACTTAATGGTCTGACTGAGACTAGAGGAATCCCGGCGGTCATGGTCCCCAAACCTTCTGTTGGCCCAGAACAGGAACCATTTCTGAAGCCAACTCAGCAGACATGGATTGGACTGGACAATGGGTTGGAGAGAGATGCTGATGAGGAGTGAGCTATTTGCGTCAGGTGGACACTTGAAACTATGTTGGCATCTGTCTGGAGGGGAGATGGGAGGGTAGGGGGGTTAGAAACTGGCAAAACGGTCACAAAAGGAGAGACTGGAAGGAGGGAGCGGGCTGACTCATTGGGGGAGAGTAAGTGGGAGTATGTAGTAAGGTGTATATAAGTTTATATGTGAGAGACTGACTTGATTTGTAAACTTTCACTTAAAAAAAAAGCAAAATAAAAATTATTTTTTAAAAAATGGGCAAAAGATATGAACAGACACTTCACTAAAGAAGACATTCAGGTAGCTAACAGATACATGAGGAAATGCTCAGGATCATTAGCCATTAGAGCAATGCAAATGAAAACCACGATGAGATTCTTCCGTCTCACTCCAACGAGGCTGGCATTAATACAAAAAACCCAAAATAATAAATATTGGAGAGGTTGTGGAGAGACTGGAACACTTATACATTGCTGGTGGGAATGTAAAATGGTACAGCCACTTTGGAAATCTATTTGGTGCTTCCTTAAAAAGCTAGAAATAGAATAAGCATAAGACCCAGCAATCCCACTCCTAGAGAATTAAGAGCCTTTGCACGAACAGATACATGCACACCCATGTTCACTGCAGCACTGTTTACAATAGCAAAAAGATGGAAGCAACCAAGGTGCCCATCAACAGATGAATGGTTAAATAAATTATGGTATATTCACACAATAGAATACTATACATCAATAAAGAACAATGATGAATCCATGAAAAATTTCATAACATGAAAGGATCTGGAAAGCATTATGCTGACTGAAATTAGTTGCAAAAGGATTAATATTGTATAAGACCACTATTATAATAACTGGAGAAATAGTTTAAAAAACCGAGAAGAAAATATTCTTTGATGGTTACAAGAGAGGGGGGAGGGAGGAAGGGAGAGGGATTTTCACTGGTTAGATAGTGGATATTGTATAGGAATTATTTTGGGTGAAGGAAAGACAACACACAATACAGGCGAGGTCAGCACAACTGGACTAAACTAAAAGCAAAGAAGTTTCCTGAATAAACTGAACGCTTCAAAGGCCAGTGTAGCAGGGGTCGGGATTTGGGGACCATGGTTTCAAGTGACATCTAAGTCAATTGGCATAATGAAATCTGTTAAAACATTCTGCATCCCACTTTGGAGGGTGGCTTCTGGGATCTTGAAGGCTAGCATACAGCCATCTACGTAAGATGCATCAGTGTGTCTCAACCCACCTGGAGCAAAGGAGAATGAAGAATACCAAAGACACAAGGTAATTATGAGCCCAAGAGACAGAAAGGACTACATAAACCAGAGACTGCATCAGCCCAAGACCAGAAGAGCTAGATGGTCCCCGGCTACAACCAATGACTACCCTGACAGAGAGCTCAACGGAGAGCCCCTGAGGGAGCAGACACCAAATTCTCGTAAAAAGACCAGACTTAATGGTCTGACTGAGACTAGAAGGACCCAGGAGGTTATAGTCCCCAGACCTTCTGTTAGCGCAAGGCAGGAGCCATTCCCAAAGCCAACTGTTCAGACAGGGAATAGACTGGACTATGGGATAGAAAATGGTACTGGTGAAGAAGGAGCTTCTTGGCTCAAGTAGACACATGAGACTATGTTGGCATCTCCTGTCTGGAGGGGAGATGAGAGAGCGGAGGGCGTCAGAAGCTGGCTGAATGGACAGGAAAATAGAGAGTCAGGGGAAGGAGTGTGCTGTCTCATTAGGAGGAGAGCAATTAGGAGTATATAGCAAGGTGTGTATAAAATTTTGTATGAGAGACTGACTTGATTTGTAAACTTTCACTTAAAGCACAATAAAAAATTTTTTTTTAAGTTTCATGTTGAGATAGTTACTGATGTGGAGCTCAGTCCAGCCATGGTCCCTCTAAAAAACTGTAGGAAGCACCTTAGAATGGACCCTCTGAAGGACAGGAAGCTGCAGCACTGACTCCTGACCTCCAGTGGTGGAGAGTTGCCCTCAGAGCATTAACTCCTCTTCTCCCACAATTTTGTTGCAAAGAGAGAGAAAGGCAGAAACAAGACTCCTTGCATGGGGCACTGACAGGGTCAGTGGAGTGTCCACCACAGCTACAGCTCAAATCAGAGGCTGAGGACATGTGGCACAGGGGGGCTCAAAAGTCCTTGGGTCAACAATGTTGTTGACTCAGTTACAACTCATGATGACTCCATGTGTGGAAAGCCGAAGTGTTCTAAAGGATTTTCATGACTGTGACCTTTCGGAAACAGATCACTAGGACTGTCTTCCAAGATACCTGTGGGTGGGTTTGAACCATCAACATTTCAGCTAGTAGTCAAATGCTTAACTTTTTGCACCACCCAGGAAGCTTTAGGTCAATAATACAACTTTCATAAAATTGTTGAATACAAAATATTCAGCAACCGACTTTGGTGAGTGCCATCTGGGGTCTTAAAAACTAGGAAGAGGCCATCTAAGATACATAAATTGGTCTCAGCCCACCTGGAACAAAGGAGAACAAAGAACACCAAAGACACAAAGTAAATATGAGTCCAAGAGACAGAAAGGGCCACGTAAACCAAAGACTATATCAGCCTGAGACCAGAAGAACTAGATGGTGCCTGGTACAACCCATGACTGCAATGACATGAAACACAACAGAGAATCCCTGATGGAGCAGGAGTACAGTGAGATGCAGACCTCAAAGGCTAGTAAAAAGACCACACTTAACGGTCTGACTGAGGCTAGAGGGACCCTGGAGGTCATGGTCCCCGGACCTTCTGTTAGCCCAAGACTGGAACCATTCCCAAAGCCAACTCTTCAGACAGGGATTGATTGGACTGGACTATAAGACAGAAAATGATACTGCTGAGGAGTGAGCTTCTTGGCTCAAGTAGACACATGAGACTATGTGGGCAGCTTCTGTCTGGAGGCAAGATGAGAAGGCAGAGGGGGACAGGAGCTGGTTGAATGGACATGGGGAATACAGGGTGGAGAGGAGGAGTGTGATGTCTCACTAGAGGGAAAGCAGCTAGGAGTACATAAGTGAGGTGTATATAAGTTTTTGTATGTGAGACTGACTTGATTTGTAAACTTTCACTTAAAGCACAATTTTTTTTTAAAAAATCATTAAAAAAATAAAAGTGTATATGATTAGTAATATATTGAAGATGAATTCAGCTTTTAGTGACTGTTGGAGCCCCTTCCAGTGCTGAGATTCTGAGCCTTCCCAGAAAGGCCAAGATGAACTTGATTGGGGAGCTCACAACTGCCTAAACTGAGGTATAACATCTTGGAGGCCAAGTGCCACCAGGTGACTGATAGCAGTATGTTGTTTTTAGCTGCTGTCAAGTTGGCCCCTGACTCATGGTGACCCCGTGCGCAATGAAATTGGACTGTTGTGATCCACAGGGTTTTTACTGGCTGATTTTTAGAAGTAGATCACGAGACCTTTCTTCCTAGTCTGTCTTAGTCTGGAAGCTACACTAAAACCTGTTCAGCAATTACAGCAACATGTAAAGCCCCACTGACAGACGGGTGGTAGCTGTGCACGTGGCGCATCGACCAGAATCGAACCCGGGTCTCCCGCACGGAAGATGAGACTTCTACCACTGAACCACATCTGCCACAATAGCAGTATAGCCACCTAGAAAGGCTCAGTCCTGGTTGAGGATGGATAAAGTAGGTGAAAGCTAGAGAAGCAGAGCTAAGCTTCAGGTCCCGGGGGCCAGGAGAGGCCACAAATAAGAAAATGGTCAACAAGTCAAGGAGAGTGCTTGGTCAATTAAGGCGGGGGATGTTCAGGATGGTGGCTGTGAACAATACAAGGTTTATTTATGCGTGGTAGCTGTGTGACAGTGGAGTAGGCCTGCTAGTTTCCAGAACTGTAAAACTGAAAGGACTATGGTTTATGGTTATTTTTACTGAGATTGTTTAAATATTTTTATGATACCAGCAGGAAGAACTGAACTTTATTTTCACTACCTCGTTGATATAATCAAGGTTTGCTAATAAAAGAAAACAAAATGGGACATAGCAAAAGTTGAGTCTGTCTGGAGTCTATGAAGTGTGCCTACACAGCACTTGAGGAGGCTGGCCTCCTTATTTGGCCTGTGGAGGCAGAAGAGGAATGTCCTGAGAAGACCATGTGGCAACAGGCTGCAGCCAGAAAGCCACACTTTCAGATATACAAATCTCTGGAGGCAAACAGAGTTTACAGGGAGTACACGTTTCAAGTGGGTACAAAGTGAGTGTCTTCATTAGAGAGAAATTTATCTGAAGCCAACCACATAGACAATTACTCAAACCAAACCAAAGCCAGTGCCTTCGAGTCAATTCTGATCATAGCGACCCTATAGAAATAGACAATTAGACACTTTAAATGTTGAAGAAGCATGGTCGTTCTTAAAATGACCCCAAACCTAGGCAAGGTGGCATAGTAGGATACAAAATTCCCTGAGGACTATAATAAGAAGGGAGTCCCAGCAGATTCGTCGTATGTGACTTAATACTGAACTGTGCTCCTCAGCCTAGCCCTTGTTCCTCTGTTTTCCTTCTGGCTAGCCACCTGGTCACTTGTCCTCCCATTTTACCCTTACCCTGGTTTTTGGATTTAAGCTCTGACCCTATCTCTTTTCAGTAATGGTTTCAGTTTTCGTCCCACCTCAGCCCTTCCACATTATGTGTGTACCCTCATAAGGAGGAACAGCACATAACCCAGGGATGTTTCCATTGTGCTTGATGAAATCATTTTTCTTTCGTTCTGGTTAACAGCTCTCCCTGCCGTGTTTTTGCATTGGTAATGCAATGGGCTAAAAAGAAAGAGGTGGTAGAGGTTCGGGAGTGGCAACTTCATAGTATGCCTGGTCCAAGTAATCGCATGTAAATATTTCTCCTTTCCACTTGATAAATGAGGCTCAGAGAGGTGAGGGCTGCACATAAGCTTATTTAAAGAGGCAGAAGTTTGAGTAATAGCAGTCGGTATCAAAATATTTAACACGGGCGATTCTAGATTCTTCAAACAAAAGAAAACAAAACAACATTGGTTACCTTTAAAGTAAAGAAACAAGACGTGGTCACACATAAAGACAGATGAAGCTACATAACTACTATCAGGAAAGGCTGCGTGTTTTAGGTATTTTTGTTTATTTTTAATGGTGGGTTAGATGGCTTTTACTCTTGTGAAGAAATGAAGAGATCCCAGGTTTGTTTGTTTGTTTTCCTTTTTTTTTTTTAACTATTGTAATTTAGATGAAGGTTTACAGAACAAACTAGCTTCTCATTAAACAATTAGTACACACATTATTTTGTGACATTGGTTAACAACCCTATGACATGTCAACACTTTCCCCTTCTCGACCTTGGGTTCCCTATTACCAGCTTTCCTGCCCCCTCTTGCCTTCTAGTTCTTGCCCCTGGGCTGGTGTACGCATTTAGTTTTGTTTTGTTTTATAGGCCCATCTAATCTTTGGCTGAAGGGTGAACCTCAGGAGTAACTTCATTATTGAGCTAAGAGGGTGTCCAGGGCCCATGCCCTCAGGGTTTCTCCAGTCCTTTTCAGACCAGTAAGTCTGGAAATAGAGCCCACGGTTTTAAGCCAGACCCGTGTTTGCATCTTGGCTTGAAAATGTACCAGTTGTGTGACCTTTGACAGGTTAACTCTGAGCGTCAACCTGCTCCTCAAAGGCAGGAACAATGCAGGCTTATTTGCAGAATTATTGTCAGATCAAATGGGGGATGCTGGCCCAGTGACTGGCACACAGTGGACAACAACAACAAATGTGTTGAATCCGTAGCTCCCAATTCATGGCCCTTACTTACTAGCTGGCCAGCAGGGCTCTAAATATGGGGCGCCAGCCCTGGACATCCAGCTTGGGCTTACCAGCCATGTGGGTCACTAGCCACGAACAACTACTTGGTCCATCACGGTGAATGGGTTTCATAGAAGTCTGGAGATCAGTCTTTTTTGGCCTCCTGGTTATTTGAGGCCTTGGCCTTTGGTTTCCTCATCAACATGGCAGGAAACTCAAATTTGGTGCACCTTACAAACTAGCTAGCGTTGTAGGAATTGGGAAAGAGCCTTTGCCTCCTTCTGTCTATTTCCAGTTTCTATTTGCAAATTCATATGGCCTCTTTGTTTTGTTTTTTCACCCTAAAACAACCACTCAAATAAGTAAATTACTTGGAGAGACCTGTCAGGCCGTGAAAACGTACCACATTCGCCACGGGTTGAAATATGCTTTCTCTGATTCGTTTTGCAGGTACAACAGTACCCAGACAGAAAGCTATTTTCTCATTCTTTGAAGTGTTGTGATTTCTAACATCAGGCCATATGCTGCTCAAACTGCTGGAGAGGTTGAGCACTGCCCAGAGGGTTCTTCAAAGCAAGCGCAGAGCGAGTATGCATGTGCACAACTGGGAGAGAGTTGGGAGAGAAGTATTAGGAGATTTTAACCAGTTCCCAGAGTACCAAACCCCAGCTAGAGATGGGCATTGCTAAACAGATTCAGCTATGCGTGAGCATGGAATCAGCAACTCAGAGGAGTATTTGCAAGAACTCAATAGAGGCCAGAGGTTGGATCCCTGTGGCTTCCTGTGATGGGGCAGATGGATGATGGAGCTGGAAACTCAGGAGCTAATTGCAACAGCTTTTGAGGATATATTTGTAAGCTTTTGAAACACACGGCCTCTTTGACATGAGTTTGTTGATGCTTTTGTTATTTAATGCTGTTTTAGTCAGCCATTTTTTACATATTGTTTTTGCCCATGAAAAAGTGAATCCTGTAACAAAGCTTCATCTTCTCAGTGTCATTTAACTTGTCGGATAATTTTTTTTTTTTTCTTAGTAATTTTGACTCATTTACCAGCTGGTAGGGTGATTAATACAAGCTACCATTTTTTAAGGGGCCATGATGTGCCAGGCACCTGCTACATGCTTCACATGCATCATTACCAACTCTCACAAGAACCCTGCAGGAGAATGTTGTTTCCCTACTTAGAAGAATGGAGAAACCGAAGTTAAGAGAGTTTAAGTAATTTGCCCAGAGGAGAAAAGAGTACAAGTGGGATTAGAGCCCAGTCAGTTCAAGACTCGGTCATTGACTTTCTTTTGTGGGGGGGTGGGGGGGACGGACCCTAGATCTTTTCTCACTTCTGCTCTGTTTTCAATACGCTTGCCATTATCTCACTTATTTTAGTGACTTTTAAATTCTATCACAAAACCAGACTTTTCTTTCTTAGTTTTTTTTCATCTTTCCTTTATATACCAAACAACAAGTAAAACCAGGGGGTTCGACTATGGACAGAAGTCCTTCCCATGGTAGTGTACAGTGGTCAAAGGCTGAGGAGTCAATTAGGTATAAATCTGCTAGGAAGACCCAAGAGGTAAATAACGTGAAGGAAAAAGACCAACGGGCCAACGATGGGATCCGTGGATGGCATGCAGACTCACGATAAGGTTAGAGAACAGCAATCAGGCCAACCGAGCTGTACAGAACAGCTTTGAGCTACTGATGCATGAGCTTATCAAAACAGCTTAGACTTAGAGCATCAGAAGCCGAGTAGGAAACAGAAGAGGTGTGAAGTGTCTGGTGCATTTGGAAAACACCAGGTGGACTAGTGTGGTGTAGTTTAGAGTTCAACAATAGAATGGGATAGAATGAGGGAGAATGTCAGTCTGTCACCTAGTCACAGTGTGTGTATGAATTTTCTATTGCTGCTGTAATAAATTATGATACATTTGTTGTTGTTGTTAGTTGCCATTGAGTTGACTCCAACTCATTGCCACCTTATGTATAACAGAAGGAAGTGTTACTCAGTCCTGGGCCATCTTCCTGATCACTGGTATTTCTGAGCCCATTGTTGTGGCTATTGTGTGAGTCTATCTTATGGAGGATTTCCCTCATTTTTGCTGACCTTCTACTTTAGCAAACATGATGTCCTTTTCTAGGGATTGGTCTTTACTGATGACATGTCCAAAGTAAACAAGCCAGAGTTTCACATCCTCACTTTTGAGGAACATTCCAGGCTTCTAAGGAACAAACTCACTGTCATACACTTACCAGCTTAAAACAATGCAAACTTTATCTCATGGTTCAGTAGGTCAGAAGTCCAGGTTGGCTCTGCTGGTTTCTCTGCTCCAGATTTCACCAGGCCAAAACCAAGAGCTCTTACTGGGAGTCTCTGGGAAAAATCTGCCTCCAGTGTCACTCAGGTTGTTGGCTATATACAGTTCTATGCACTTGGCAGGCTGAGGGTCATGTTTCCTGGATAGCTGTCACACAAGGGTCCTCCTCAGCTGCTAGAGGCCCCCACATTTCTTGGCTCATGGCTGTCTTCCTCCACTTTCAAAGCCAGCAACAGTGGAGTGGGTCAAGTTCTTCTCATGCTTTGACTCTGACTTCCTCTTTTGCTACATCTTTCTCACTGACTCTGCTGTATGCCTCTTCTGCTTTTAAGGGCTTGAGTGATTACGTTGGCCCCACCTGGATAATCCAGGAGACTTTCTCTATTTTAGGATCAGCTGGTTAGCAACTTGAGTCCATCTGCAGTCTTTTTAGGCCAGTACCTGCATTAGCGTTTGAATAAACAGGGAATGGGAATCTTGAGGGGACATCTTTAGGATTCTTTCTACCACGTCTATTAGCACATTCACCTACATTTGCCACATCTTGGTGGGTTTTAAGCAGTGCCACATTTTTTTTTAAGTGTCAGCCTAGATTCCTGACACTTACTGAAACCTCCAAACATCCTTGGGGAGAGTTGTCCACCTTTCTATTCCAAACTTCTGATTATCTCAGACCTGTCCTCTAAGCTCTCCCCCACTCTAGAGGTTTTCTATAGACCTCTCTCTGATCCTCCTCATTGCTTTGCTGTCCATCAGCACTGCCTTCATTATTGACTGAGCAAATAGCATTTTTGCTGCTCTATTGTGTTCTGAAAAGCTTTCAACAAATTCTCTTGAGCCTTGGATACCCAGTCAAGCTCTGATGACCCTAGAAAATCCCAATACTGGGAATCACATTTTTTGTTTTTTGTAAACATCAGAGGCCTCTTGGGAATCTCTTTGAGTGCTTTTTTCTTGCTAACATATATAATCATTTCAAAAAACTAGGAAGGGGAAAAAAAAAAAAAAACCTAACTAAATTAAAACCAAACCCAGTGCCGTCGAGTCGATTCTGACTCATAGCGACCCTATAGGACAGAGTAGAACTGCCCCATAGAGTTTCCAAGGAGCACCTGGCGGATTCGAACTGCCAACCCTTTGGTTAGCAGCCGTAGTACTTAACCACTATGCCACCAGGGTTTCCATTTGTATTAGTAATTTGCATTTGTTAATAATCTCAACAATCTTAGGGGCTATACTTCACAATACTAAGGATTGAGGCAATGGTTCCCACGATATATTGTGCATCAGGAGCTAGCTAAAAATGCAAACTGCTGGGCTCACATCAAAGGCTTAGTAAATCCAAGTGAGATCTCAGCAAATGTGCATTTGGCTATGATTGCAGGAAAGCATTAAGAGTTAAGAAATGTGCCCAGGTTCCTACAGCTACTAAGTAGCAGCAAGATGTAAACTGAAGTCTAGGACTAAGATATCCCCAAGGACACCTTGCAAGTGAGTCTCTCACTGTATTATTCCTGAGCAAGATTTTCCACACTGTACAGCCACTGGTCTTCAGCACCCCTCAGTAATATCCTGGTGGTGCCCAAAGCATGTTGGAAGAGATATCTTATTGCTTTATACCAGCTAATGAATCGGATTGAGCCCTTTGTTCAATTCAAGAGAAAGAGAATGAACATTTATTAAGAGAAAGGAAATAAACATTTATTAAGCGCCACCTATGTGCACAAAAGGAACCCTGCTAGTGCTGTGGCTAAATGCTCAGCCGTTAAGCAAAAGGTCGGCAGTTCAAACTCACCAGCCACTCCATGAGAGAAAGAGGTGGTAGTCTGCTTCCAATTATGGCCTTGGAAACCCTGTAGGGCAGTTCTACTCTGTCCTACAGGATTGCTATGAGTCAGTAATGACTCAACGGCAATGGGGTTTATGTTCATATAGTTGGCACTACAAGAGCTACAGAATTGTCTTAGCTCTTGTAGACTAAGTACATCTTACTGAAAAAGTGAGGCACTTTTCAAACAACATCTCATTTAATCCTTACATCGATGCTTTGGGATATTATTATCCTTATTTTATAGATGAAAAATTAAGGCTGAATTGGTGAATAACCTCAGAGAGGTTACAAAAGTCGCACAATGTCATGCAGCCAGTTAAAGGGAACGTCAGGATCTAAACCTAGGTGTCTGGCTCAAAAGTTCATCTTTTTTCCATTCATCTAAGCTTCTCTTCTAAGATCAAAAATCCTAATATTTACATAAGCGTTTTATATCCGTAATCTAGGATGTTGAAATATCTGTTGCAGTTGTTTGCGTATTTTTGGCCATCATGTGCAGCTGTCAGACATCTCTAACTATTAATTACAAGTTCTGTCTCTTACAGTTCTCATTATACAATGGCCAAAATAAATAAAATGTGCTTACCACTGCAACTCTCCCCATGGGGCTTCCCCCCACATTCAATCGTGTCACCTAAACATTCAGAATAGGCACGCGCGCGCGCACACACACACACACTCCTTCCACTTTTGCTCCTCCCCCACCCCATTTCCTCTTATTGATGGAACAAGTCAGACTTTAGCCAGTGTATCAGCTCATCTGGCCTCTCCTAGCCTTCTCATCTGTTACAAAGCTGCACCTCCCCTAGAACATCCCTGGCATTCTCAAGGCTCTGTCACCAGAGCCTACCAAGACTGCTCCTCAAGGTCCCTCTGTAAGCAGCTGAGCAGTTCACTAGGCAGGCACTCCTTAGAAGGTACAGTCTTAAGCTGACTGCTGTTTGACTTTTGCCAAGGCAGGGCTGAAGCTGCAGGTATTTGGGAGAGAATCAAATAGACTTGATAATCATTTGTCTTTCTGGTGTCTCCATCTGTGTATCAGGTGAGGTGTCAAGGAAGCAGGGACCCCAGACCATAATAATTTCACATATCAGAGAGAAATGTCCTTCACTGAGGCACATTTCTGCAGCATGACCCTGGTATCAACAGTGAGGGGATATTGCAGATGACTATGGGAGGACTGGTCTTGCTCCTTCCCTTTTGATACTAAGTACCTTCTGTACAATCTATGTAATAAATTCCTTCTAGAATTTTTTCCCAGGAATGCTCTTGATTCCATTGGAGGCCAAATGTGTTTTATTTATCAGGAAAAGCTATCTCACCCAAAATAGCTAGAGCCTAGGGTATCAGGTGAGGACGGGTAAGAGACAGTGGGGAGGTAAGCAAGTACATGCTCCAGAAGAGGCACATGAGACACATGAAGGCATGTCTACTGTGAACTGAGGGCAGCAGGAGGATTTTTAATGGGGGAACAACATGGTGAGATTTGCATTTGAGAACGATCACTGGCTGGATATTAGAAAGGACCATAATTAGAAATGGAGATTTGCTTGGAGGCTTTCCCAGCAATCAGGAAGGACATAATGGTGGCCTGAATTAAGGAAGTGATGATTGAGGATGGATTCAAAAAGATTCGGGCAATCCAATATACAGAACTTGGAGACTGGTCAAATATGGCAAGGGAGGGAAAAGTCAAGGAAGAGGGCTCCCAGATTTCTATTTGAGCAATTGAATGGTGCTTATGCCCTACAACAGGCCAGGACAGGTCCTTAAATCTGGGCTGGGAGTAGAATCTGGAGAGAGCGATTGAATGAGGGTGGGGAAATGAAGGACAGGGACCTGTGTAGACCATTCAACTCCCCTGGTTTAACTCCAAGTACGTACTACTACTTTGTTAAACTCAGGACCATAAACACTTAAAAACCAATTGCCGTCAGGTCGACTCTCATAGCAACCGCATGTGTGTCAGAGTAGAACTGTACTCCACAGAGTTTTCAATGGCTGATTTTTCAGAAGTAGGTTTCCAGGCCTTTCTTCCAAGATGCCTCTGGATGGACTTGAACTTCCAACTTTTGTTTAGCAGCCAAGTGCATTAACCATTTGCACTGCCCAGGGACTCCATACACAATCTCGTTGTTGTCAGTTGCCATTGAGTGGACTCCAACTCATGTGACCTTATGTGTAACAGAATGAGAGGTTGCCTGGTCCTTCACCATCTCCATGATCTTCAATGTTTTTGAGCCCACTGTTGAGACTATTGTGTCAGTCTGTCTCCTTGAGAGTTTTCCTCACTTTCACTGACCCTCTGCCAAACGTGGTGTCCTTTTCTAGCAACTGGTTTTTCCTGAGTAAATGTATATTATATGAATTTGTTCTGTAATGTGAAAACCTAAAGTGAATTCCGGTATTGGAGCCCACAGGCTTCGGGCTAGGATTAAAGAAACCAGCAGTCTTCGTCCTCTAGAAATACCCTGAGAGAGAGGACACCTGATGAAGGGAAAACAGGAAGGTGGGAGGGTGAACAAATCTTGACAGCATCCAAATCTAGCATTCTGTTCAGTTCTGGGATCTCTCAGACATGGACATATCCCTATAAGCATATGGTTCCGATTGACTTTAATGGGATTCCCTTGCAAGCCACAGATTCTAAAGTATCCCCCAGTAGGTAAAACATTTCTAGGAGACATATTATTTTACCCTGAATACCCCCCGGATGCTGTTACGGGGAATTGTGACAGTAGCAGAACACAGAGTAAGATGGTCTTTTCCTAGAATGCCACTGTTACACGTTGATTTCTGTATATATAAGAAGAGACCCCTTTTGAAAAAGGGAAAAATGTACTTAATTCCATGGAATCTTCCTATAGTGTTTGTTTTGTTTTGTTTAATCCAAGGGTAAGACACATTCTTTTGGGGAGGATGGGATAGTTTTTCCCAGGTCTGGAGACTCAACAATTTAGTAGGCGTTTCACGTTCAGCTCACAAAAAGGGGATTTGCATATGAACTTGTTTCAGCAAGAAAACACATCTGAACATGTTTCATGGGAACTGTCTCTCTCCGTGGCAGCTTCGTTTGGCCATCTCCTTCTTTTCTTTTCTTCATCCCTGCAGGTCACCGGATTGAAACTGTCCCAGGACCTCGATGATCTTGCCATTCTGTACCTGGCCACAGTTCAAGCCATTGCTGTAAGACACTTTTAATGCCATTTTTAAGAAGATTTAAGGCTATCCGTAAACTTTAGGCCACATGTTCCCCAAGATACATCATATGTTTTGGTGACAGAGATTCATAATTAAAAGGGGGGTTGCCAAGAAGAGACACTTTTCTGTCGGGAAGGAAATGTTGCTGAAGGCCCTCACTCACTTTACTAATAATCTCACATAGCTGAAAGCTGAAACGTGTTAGTCTTTGAACATCATACTTGCCATTTGTCTAATTTTTCCTCCAAATGCATTTACAGCAGCCAGATGCCAGGTATGTTTACATTAAGAAAAGCTGCTGTTAAGAATGTCCAAATTTCTAAAATGCATATTGTTTACTTTACAAAAGGATTCATTATGGTGTCCCTTTAAATAATAATCTTCCTTAGAACATGAAAGTGTTTGTTTTTAGCTAATTAGCTGCTTAAATGAGAGGTTTAGAAGGCTAGGGAAGTGGGGCAATTTAAATCTAAAATGTTAGGAACTCCTAAACTGAAGATTAATCAAAAATGAAAACAGAATCCTAGAAGCTCAAAGATCACGGTCCAGGAAATCTTATTCTTTAGAGGTGGTCTGTGGGTGGGCTACAACAGGGCTCTAAAGTCCCAAAATCACACATGAAAGCCCAGCTGTGTGCAGATGTTAGAGGGTACATTTTGGAAGAGTGGGTCATGGCTTTCTAGGTCTCAGAGCAGGTAACCAAATAAAAAAAAGAAAAAATGAAACCCGTTGCTGTCGAGTCAATTCCAACTCACAGTGACCCTATAGGACAGAGTAGAGCTGCCTCATAGGGTTTCCAAGGAGCGGCTGGAAACTCCTTTTGGTTGGCAATAATTAATCCAGGGAGGCTTAGCCACTTCTAGAAAGAAAATAGGAACCAACCAAAGGAAAATCAGTTTACTAAATTTTGATTCAAACTTGATTTTTCAGAAGCATATCTATTTATACAGACTTTTCCAGTTTGTTAATGTTATATGGATTTCTATTTATATACTACTTAATTATCCTGTTTCTCCAATCACTTTCATAACCTTGTTAGTTCAAAATAGTAAAACTGCGTGCGTATTTATCCATGTCACCGACAAACGTGCTTTTCACACGCTCAGATTTATCCAGGGTGCCATGTGCAACACGAGAGCAGAACTTCCCTACTACTAAAGAAACATACCGTCTTTAATGCAACTACAAAGGAGTATGGAATTGGCCCACTTAATTAGATTAAACAGTCCTTTTTAGCTTATGGACCAGTTGACTGTGTCTTCCTGAAGCAGCTATCTATCTTATTGATTTAATGGTTTGGCCAGTTCAGTAAAATCAATCAAATTGCTTTATGCATGGAAAATTGGTCAAAAAATGGACAATTCTGACATTTATCAAAATGGAGGGAGTGCAGAGTGAGATGAAAATGGAGAACAAAAGGATGCATCAGTAGTAACGACAATTATTTGGTGATCCTGTTTTACAATAATGATTATAACAGTGGTAAAAAAGAAAGATTTTTTTTTTCTTTTTTTAATAAATAACACAGCTTTAGGAGTGGTTGATTATGTGTTGGGCACTGTGCTAAACACTTTACACACATTATCTAGTTTAACTTTATGAGGTAGGTATTATAATCCCCATTCCACAGATTAGAAACACTAAACCTCAGTCCAGTTAATTAACTTGCTCAAAGTCATACAGTTAGTAAGTAGCAGAGCTGGAATTTGAACTTACAACTTTTGAAAATAAAACTGGATATGTGAAGTATTGAGTATTTGTTTTTTGATTTCTTAATGTTGTTGTATGAAGGGTTTTATATAGAATATATCACCTCCATTGAAATGAATAATCCTGGAAAATCAAAGCTGTGATGTTTCCCCTCCTGAGTACCTGCTAAGAGGTGGACATGCAGGATAAGGCCAAACAGTATGGGCCAAGGGGCACCATCACATAATTGTAATGACTGTCACCTTTCACTGGGCATTGACTCTGTGCCAGGTACCACGCAGAGTGCCTCACCTACCTGTGGTTTAAGGCAGAGTAGGTGGGATTATCCTCATTTTACAGAGGGAAGACCTTTGGACTAAAGTCAGACAGCTAGTGAGTGGTGGTGGTGGTGGTTATTGTTAGCTGCCCTCAAGTCAGCCTGACTCATGGCAGCCCCACTCACAGGAAAATGAAAGACTGTCCAGTCCTGCGCCATCCCCATTATCACTTGTAGATTAGACTGTTGTGATCTATAGGGTTTTCGTTGGCTGATTTACAGAAGTAGGCCTCTCTTCCTAGACTGTCTTGGTTTGGGAGCTCCACTAATCCTTGCTTACTATCATAGCAACACACACACCTCCATTGACAGATGGGTAGTGGCTACATATTAAATGCACTGGCCAGGAATCAAAGCTGGATCTCCCTCAAGGGTGGCAAGAATTCTACTACTGAACCACCACTACCCCCAGGTACTGGTAGAGTGGCAATTTGAACCTCTGCCTGTCTCACAACAAGCCCTGGTGACACAGCTGCTAACCAAAAGGTTGATTCAAACCCACCAGCCTCCTGTGGGAGAAAGATGTGGCAATCTGCTTCCATAAAGATTCCAGCCATAGAAACCCTGTGGGGCAGTACTACTGTCCTAGAGGGCCGCTATGAGTCGAAATCAACTTGGTGGCACACAACAACATCTGTCTTACACTCGGACTCCTGCTCTATCCATTTCGCCATACTGTGTTTTATTTGACCTGTAAAAGCTACATGGTGGAAATGAGCTTTCAGGCATTCTCAAGAACAGTTATTACTTGCTACATCTTGGAAAACATTAATTTGGCTGGGGATCGTCTCACAGAGGTCCCCTTCCTGGTAAGAACACTGCATCAGAAGTCCAGGAATGCATAAATGAGGTTCAGCTTAATGCAGGCAGGAGGGAGAGAGAAGCTAGCTACATTTTCCCAGCTACCACACAATTGGAAAATCAATCGTGTATTAAAAGCTATAATATTTATTCTCGCCATTGTCTTAATGATCTTTATAATACCACAAAGGGAAGGCATTTTCAGATAAGACTTAATTATAGAGTCGGTTGAACTGTGAGGAGCTCCGTCTGCTTTGCAGAGGTATCTGGATGTGCTGACCTTTTAGGCAATAGTGTGCATTTTAATGAATCATTCTGATAACAGGTATTTTCCTAGGATGTTTCATTTGAAAAAGAATTTCATTGGCCTGGAACGTTGAACTCACACTTATTGGTTGTTCATAACTTAAACGAATTCCTCCGTATAGTAATATCTATGGTTGGTATTTTGTAGGAATGGAATAAAGTTAAAGAGAGATCCTAATGAAGTTAACTTGGGACTGTGCAAATTCTCCATGAAGTAAAATTCTCTCTTGATCAAGCTTAATTGAAAGACCTGTCAAACAACCAGTTTTATCCATAGCCTGTTCATCTATAGTTTTCTTTTCAGAAAAGACCTTTAGAGCATACTATTTGCATTTGAAGTCTCTCAATTTGCATTTTGTTGTGCATATTCCCAGTGGAATAGCCTAATTTTAATTTAAATTCTCTGTGAAAACATTTTTTCCAGAAAGGTGAGCACAAAATCATTTTAGCACAAAGCCCTTTGGCAGGGCATTTAAGGAGGGAGGGGCGAGTCACAGCCTGGAGTCTGGGATACCGAAAGGGAATGGCCTGTAAAGGCTTGCTGGGGTGGGAAATTTCAGTGGACAATGCAGTGTGGGCCAGAGATGGCTGTCACAGTCCCTCTCAAGGGAGTGCCTCTTATTCATAACACTTCTTTCCTTTTCCCAGAGAATGTGCTGTGGCTTACCCTTGTCTCAGGCCTGCTCATCAAGTGGGCCCACGTCCCTGGTCTTAGAAATATCAGAATATCCGTTTTGCATGGCATTTCCATGCAAATTGAGAGACAGCTAACACCCCCCAACACACACACACACACACACACACACACACACACACAAGGACTGTATTGCCTAAGGTATATAATGTAACTCCACTGAATTTCAGTTCCCAGCTCTCTAAAGTGGGAATAACAACACACAGTTTTCAAGTTTGTCTTAAGATTAGAGATAACATTAAAGTGCATAGCAGGGTACCTCCCAGTACCAGTTGTCACTGAGTTGATTCCAACTCATGGCAGCCCCATGTGTGTCAGAACAGAAATATGCTCCATAGAGTTTTCAGTGACTTTCCAGGCATTTCTTTTAAGGTGCCTATGGGTAGACTTCTAAGGTAAAAAAAAAATTTTTTTTTTTTTTTTTTTTTTTTATGGCTGTGGGTAGAAGCTCTAACTTCTTGGTTAGCAGCCAAGGGTATTAATAGTTTGTACTGCCCAGGGACTCTGCAGGGTACCTAGCATACAGCTAATACTCAGAGTAGCTTTCATTTGTAAGAACCTTCCGTGGGCTGAACTCTGGGCTACCAGTTTTACATATGCTGTCTACATCAGCAGCTGCTTAAGGAATATATTACTGTATTTCATCAAGTCTAAGACTACTTTTTTTTTTTTTTTTTTGGCATGTTAACGTTTCTGACAATCCGTATCATCTCCGACTGAGTTAATATGGTATTATTATTCCCATTTTAAAATGAAGATTGAGTCTTAGAAAGGCTAGGTACAAGGTTAATACAGGAAATAAGTGAAATGCCTGAGTGCCATCCTAGCTCTTTTTTTTTTTTTAATTCAAAACCCATGCTCTTAGCTATTACAGGCTCATGCCTTAGAGTAGGCTAAGGTTACCTGGAATCCACAGACACCAAGCGATCCATGGTGGACTCAAGGGCATTGTAGACCTCCTGAAATTATTTGTATTTTTGAATGCGAACTGTTTTTTCTAGGGAGGTCAATGGGTTTTGTCCTATTCTCAAGGGGGTTCATGACCCCCAAAAAGCTTAAGCAAGAACATCTGGGGCTAATCAGCTGTATTCAATAAGCAGGATCTGGCCTTATACAGTACGTGTTTTAATTTTTTAAACACATTACATCTGTGTATTATTTTGGGCAGCCCAAATTTCATCTAATTCATATTCTTACCAGATTCACACATAGCTTCAGTGAACCCTAAAGACCTCTGGACTGGAACTGCTGTGTCTTTTGCTCCTGAATGGGTCCCTCATCATTTACTCCACAGTGATCAGGATTTCATGTTCTGTGGTCCACAGATCACCCTCTAATCACTCCCTCCCCTGAAACACCCCCAGGCCCAGGGCAGACAGCTCTCCAGACAGCTTCTAGTGCCTTACATCCCACTCCCTCTGGGCCTGGGTCAGGCAAACATCTGGTCTCCTCCCAAGTCCCCTTCCTTTACCTTGATAAAACTTCTGATCCTTCACGCCCTCAAGCGAAACTATTTTCTCTCTGTGCGCTTGGATATCAACTTCCCAACAACACTGTCACACTTTCACTAAAAACTTGGATATTGCTTACATCCTCTTTCTAGCCCAAGCCCTGTCTTCTTGGTGACTGTACCATCTATGGAGACACTTCGGCCTGTTAGGCTCTTGACCTTCTTGTCTCCACCGACCTTCTCCTCCCTCCTCTTTAGCAACTCACTCTCATGTCCACAGCTGGGACTTTGTCACCGCCCCCCCCCCCCAACTGTTCAACTTCTAAACAATTCAAGGGCTATCTACTCTCCCAAAATTCACATCCCTAGGGGACGAAACTTCTTCCCCGTTTCTCTCTGGAGCCACTTTCTCAAACATCACCATGCAGCTGCCTCCTTAAGGTCATCATCACAGTTCATCTCTTTGTTTGTAATCCTTATGCCAAATTAATCATGATTTTTGAGCTTCCAGTTCTTGAACTTCCAAACAAATTATGATTTTTAGCTATTCAGACGTCCTAGATAAATCTAAAGAATTGTATGGTAAAATTCTCCTTGATAACCTAAGGCAGTGCCCTGTTCTCAAGCATCAAAAGATTTTATTGAGTTTAGTATACTAAGCAAGACAAGTATAAGGATAATGCATTTTAGGAAGCTAATAAGGCACAAGGATGGAAATGAAAATATGGGGACACCCTGAGCCAACCAGACCATGTGATTTTCCATCATCTCAGGTCATTAAGGACTGAGTGGGAATGGATTCTGGCTCCAGAAGCCTCATTATTAGAGAACTACTACCTAGTTGCAGGTGATAACAATGGTAGTTCTATCTCTTTGCACCCTGAATCCTTGTATCTTACCTTCTTTACCCAGTTAGAACCCTCTTTGCATGTTTCTGCTGCTGGATTTGTTGGTGACCTTTCCAAGGAACAAACATCTTTAATTTCAATTCAGTAAAGGAAGATGGGCTAGGAGTTACTGAATCTATTAATTCCAGAAAACTGTTGCAAATCATTTTATTCCAAGTACCTAACGGAGGGTCTGGGCCACCACCAACCTCATCGAATATTTGTTTGAATGAACGGTGTTAATATTAACTCTGTCAACATTGTCAATTTTTTTTGTCCAGGCTGTGTTACTACTGATAGAAGCAAAGGCTGTTGTAATTAAGAGGGCTTGGAGTCAAGCATGTTCATGTTGGAATTCCCATCCTGCAACTTAATTAACTGTGTAACACTAGGCAACATAATCTCTCTGGGTCTCAGCTTTCTGAGATAGTGTATGTAAACCTCTCAGTGTAGTGCCGGACACTAGGTAAACACTTAGCACATGTTCAATGTCATTTACTATTTTTACCATACTAATGATGCCTTCTTGTGCTTTTGTCTTTAAGTTTGGAACCCGCCACATTATAGAGGCCATGGTGGCAGCAGGGCACTCTCTCAGCACTCTTTTCCTGTGTGGGGGCCTGAGCAAGAATCCCCTTTTTGTGCAAATGCATGCGGATATTACTGGTAAGTCTCGGGGGGAAGAAAGAAGGCCATTATAGGCTTGCCAGTAAATGGGCATGGCTAAGCTTTGGGCAGGGTTAGGAATAGCATCTAGGTGGTATGCCAAATTATATTGGATTTTTATGTTAAAAAGTTTGTTTTTGTTTTTTCCTTAAGATAACTATGAAGTCTTTGTAGTCATGATGGGAAAAGTGATTCCTATGTGTATCCAACTATTAAGTGCTAGTGAGAAATGAGATGAGAGAAGTCAGCAGGGGCTAGGGCCAATACAAGCATTTACTCAACACTTTTAGGTGCCTCTTCTGACAGAGGCATTGTGGGGAGGATTGAAGATAAAGAGATGAGGAAGGCGTGATTGCTGCCCCCAGGAGCTCACAGTCTATTGAGAGAGGCAAACAGCAAACAGACATATTAAATATAAAGTGGCAGGAGCTGTCAGTGAGCCAAGTACGGGGTTATGGAGACATGGTAGACATAGCCTTGGACCTATGAAGGTGCAGGGCAAGTGGTTGGGAGGAAGTGATATCAGAGCCATCCTGAAGAAAGAATGCTGAGCCCAGCTGCTGTGGGAACTGTGGGTCTGGCTGCAGACTGAGAATTTGAGCCCTAAGACCCTGTGATTCCTTCTCAGTTCATCAGAATCAGGGATCATAGTACAGATGAGGGAATCCACAGTAATCACCTGAGCCCTTCATGATAGGGGCAAACAACAGGAGACAGGATACTCAGTAGAGCTCCCTGAGCCCCAAGGAAGAGGCCCCAGTGGCAGGAGGCTTGCTGGTGTTGCAAAAGCTGGCCTGGATTTCTGTCCCTCTGAATTGGGTACTCTCACCCCTCTTGTTCTTTTCTGCCCCAGTGTCTCCTGAGGACTAGTATTCCTTCTCAGGACTCATCCCAGAGTGAGTGGCCAGGTACCAGGGTGGTGCAAGGGGAGAAGAGGGGGAAGAATTGGACCCGGCCCTTAGCCCCAACTCTAGCCTGATATGAGTCACCTTACTCTGGGCTACCATTCTGTCTTCCATCCGCTGGGCTCCTTACCTCTGACAGCTGGGTGGGTCAAAGTATCGGCCCCTCCCTTTGTGTTATCCTCTCTTCTTCTCCATCCAGGCTGTATCCTTGGCTACTTGCTGTAGACAAAAGCTTTACCAAATGTGGTAGACATAGTTCACCACTGCATATTGAGATGAAACTAAATAAGTTAATTATCCCCATCTTAAAGATAGGTAGACAGAGGCACAAGGTAGACAACAGTATAGAAAAGCACACAGTCTAAGGATGAATATCTCAGGAAGTTAGGTATAGAAATTACTATATCATTAACCAAGCTCCCACCATATGTCAGTGTCGCTCCCTTTATATGCATTTAATCCTTACACAACACTAAAAGGTAGAATTGGTGCCCCCACCTTACAGACAAGGAAACTGAGGATCAGGGAGATGAATTTTTATCCAGAGTCAAGGAGCTCTAGTGGCACAGTGGTTAAGAGCTTGGCTGCTAACTAAAGGGTCAGCAGTTTTACTCCACTAGCCTCTCCTTGGAAATCCAGTGGAGCAGTTCTCCTCTGTCCTGTGGGGTCACTATGAGTTGGAATTGACTCAACGGCACAGGTTTGGTTGGTTTGGTTTTCTTTAACCAAAGTCAAACAGCCAGTAATGTCAGGGCCAGCATTGTGACCCATGGATATCCAGGCCCAATATCTCTGCTCTCTCCCCTACCTGTGGCCCAGGTTTCTTGACATTTCTGCCAAGTTTGTAACCATCTGATGATGACCTCTCTTTCCTGAGGCATCCAGTACATATGGAAGTACACCTTTTCTGAGGCAGAGAGAGGAAATTGATTAAAAAAAAAAAAAGGGGGGCCTGGATTCCTTAGAATTTTCATGAGGAGAAAAAAACATTACAACATTTTATCTAAAAATCAGTTGGCTAATTCAAATAAGATTCAGACATAAAATCTGATTTGTGACTTTCCACTTTCCAGACTTCAAATAGGAGGCCTAGTAACGCAACAGTTAAGCACTCGGCTACTAACTAAAAGGTTGAAGGTTTGAACCCACTTAGTCACTCCACAGGACAAAGACCCGGCTCCCATAAAGATTTCAGCCTAGGAAACCCTATGGGACACTTCTACTCTGCCACTTGGGGTCGCTATGAGTCAAAAATCAACTTAATGGCTCCTAACAACAACAATTGCCAAAAAGATTTCCTACCTGAATGCAGGAGGGAAGATGAAAATCAGCCTTGGGGAGCATATTCCCCGAGGAGTGGGAAACAGGGACCTCAAGAGCAGGGTGGCCATGAGTGACCCAGGGCACTGAGTCGACACTGTGGTTCCGGCCTCCTTTGTGAAATCAGGTCATCGGCCAGGCCTTAACACCCCTGAGCTGACTCAGAAGCTAGGGGAGGAGGACGGGTGTGCAGCAGCTTCACATAAAGATCTGCCTTGGAGACTGTTCTCTGCCAAGTCTTTGAATGAAAAGGCTGTTAATCGTTATTTGGATTCCAATTAAAACTGGACCCTTTGTCTCTAACGATGGACCAGTTACAGTTCCGGACAAAGGGACCTTTTCTTAGGCCTGGAATTCCTCTTCCTTTGGAAGCCTGTGACTGACAAGCGATGGCAAAGTGCATCTGCCTTTAAATGCTTTGGGTTCTGCTAAATTCATTAATGAATCAGATAAAATAGTTCACATTCCAGGCAAAACCGCCCTCCTCCTCTCCTTCACCCAGCACTCAGAGAGAACACATTTGCATTTGTCCCTGAAAAAACGCATGTACATGGCAGCAGAGAATATCTTTGGTGCCTTTAAACCCTGTAGTGGCTCTAGTTTTCTTGCAAAGAAAAACTGAACGAGGACCGTAGATCCACTCATGATTCTCAGGAATACATGTGAAAAATACAGCAGAGTTTGGAGAAGTTTTTGGAGATAGTGTGGGGTAGAGGAAAGAGCAGAAGTCCACCTCTGTGACATTGGACAAGTTGCTTTACCTCTCTGAGCCTCAGTTCCCTCTTCTGTAAAATTGAGACGATATTATCACGTTCATATGGATCGAGCTCAGGAATAAATGCTGGCCAGTTTGTGAGCACCACGCTCTCTGCCTGGCTCAAAGGAGGTGTTCAGTAAATGTTTGTTCGCATCTTCCCTCCAGGCAGCCTGCCAAAGAGGAGGAGATGTGTTTGAGAAAAAGGCAGTTTAATATGTTGTAAGTGAATCTTTGCCATTTTGAGAACAGCTTGCTCCGTGCAAGCAGGGCAAGTGGGGCTTTGCCAACTTGAGAAATGTCCTCTGTGTGAGGAGGAAGGGCCTCTGTGTGCTGCAGCCATTTAGTTTACTGTGGTTTCAAGAAATACTTGGTGTGTACTAAGTAATTGTACACAATTGGGTTTCCCCACTGACTTGGAACTAAATGTTCCTTCTTGTAAATGTTTTTTTAGTGCTGGCAATTAGAGTGGGGGTTTACCTCTTCCTGTCTTATTCATTATTTTAATCATTTGTTCATTCATTTATTCACTGAGCTTAGTATGGGAATGCAAAGAACAACAATAATGTTCTGCCAAGAGTTCATTACAAAACACAAAAAAATGCTCTCTAGGTGCTAGGACTGATGTCTAGCAAGAGTATAATGGGGACCCAGAGGAGGGAAGGGTCCGTGTCAGTCAGGGCCAGGCAGGGAGCAGATGGCACGCTCAAACTGGGATAGCTGGAAGAAAAGTGGAGTAAGGGTCCATTTACAGAGATGTGGGCAGGGTGTGAAATCCTTGGGTAGTATGAACAGTTAACATGCTTAGCTGCTAACCAAAAGGTGGGGAGTTCGAGTACACTCAGAGGCACCTCGGAACAAAGGCCTAGAGATCTACTTCCAAAAATCAGCCACTGAAAACCCTATGGAGCATAGTTCTACTCTGACACACATGGGTGCTCCATGAGTTAGAGTTGACTCAACAGCAATTGGTAGCTGGGTGGGCAGGGTGTACAAGTGACCAGGAAGTACCCTGGAGCTACTAGCAGTATTACCACCCCTAGGTCTGTAAGGGTGAGGGCAGAGAACAGAAATGTGCCCGAGACTGAGGGTACAATATGAAGACGGCCTCCCTACAGGAGCTAAGTCAAGAATGCAGCCAGAGGGCAAGGGGGCTTCAGATATGGTCCACACTGGCCCATCTCCCAAGGCCCAGAACAGGACAGAGGCAGGGAGTGGACCTGAGGAGGTAATGGCAGACATCCAGCAGTGGGTTAGTTCTACGGAGGGTGATACCAAAAAAACTCAAACCAAACCCGTGGCCATCAAGTTGACTCCGACTCATAGCAACCCTATAGGAGAGAGTAGAACTGTCCTATAGAGTTTCCAAGGAGTGCCTAGTGGATTCATACTGCCCACCTTTTGGTTAGCAGCCATAGCTCTTGACTACTACACCACCAGAGTTGCCACTGAGGGTAAGAGAGGTATGGAAAGTCTTCAAAGACAAGGTAAACTTCAAGAATAATAACAGCTAATGCTAATTTGGGACCTTCTCTGAGCCAAGCACTGTTCTAAGTGCCTTACTTCTATTAATTGATATAAGTGCCTTACTTATATAGCGCTTTTAAAACTCACAGCAATCCCATTTTGCAGACAAGGAAACTAAGGCATAGAGAGAGGTTAGGTAACTTGCCGAGGATCACACAGCTAAGTCAGTGAGGCAGCCAGAATTCAAACCTGGCAGTCTGGCTCCAGAAAACTTTGGGGTGCAATTTAAGAGCTGATGGGGGATTCACCAGCTTCACCTGGCACTCTGGTTTCCAAGGAGCGGGGCCTGTCAGTAGCCCTTCCTTGGCTTAGAACTAGTGAAGCTGATGACAGGGTAAGGAGGACCTGGGAGGTGAATGGCATTTAGAGGTGTTATCCCGGTGATGCAGTGGTTAAGAACTCAGCTGTTAACCAAAAGGTCAGCAGTTCAAATCTACCAGCCACTCCAAAGCAGTTCTAAGTTCTACTCTGTCCTGTATTGAATTGACAGCAACAGATTTGGGTATTTATTTATTTATTTAATCTTCTAAAAGGCTCCAGGTCCACATGGAAGCGTTGGTGCCCACGTGGGAGCTGGGTGATTACAGTCACACTGGCATCGGCACAATCCCCGGAATTCTGCAGAGGCCTACAGCCCACCGGTGTGGTCTGCCCTGTCCCTTCCCCATGTCCTCCATAGCACCAATCCAGTTTCTGGCCCAGGAGAAGTGTGTGTTGGGAGGCTTCACTCACCATCAGTATTAATTCTAACAAGCAGCCACCATCTTGTGGGCTTACTATAGGCCAGGAAATGTGCTGAGTACTGTATATGCATTTTCTCATTTATCCTCACAACAAACCTGTGAGGTAAGTCTTAGTATCATCATCCCTATTTTACAGATGGGGAAACTGAGGCTAAAAGAGTTTGACTTGCTGAAGGTTACAGAGCTAGTAGAACCAGAAAACAAAGCCAGGTCAGAGCTTTTCTCAGAGAGCCTACCCCACTTGATACCTACAGCTCCCTGTCAGCAAAGTCTCAAGCACCAGCCCTGCAGTATGGGGACTAGGGCCCATAAGTCCCCTGGGGTTTGTGTGGGGTTTCTGTTCCCCATCTTCTTTGTCCAGGGTGGCTGGGGCAGCTGACCCAGCCCTGGAGTAGAAGGAGGGGGTAGGAGGTAGTGAGGGTGCAGGGGAGGGTGCATCAGGGACGTCTGCCCAGAGAAGACTGGAAGAAAAATCAAATCTTTGGAAAAAATAATTTTTATGTCTTAAGTAGATGAAGATTTTACAGTTCTGCCTACAGAACTTACCTCTGTGGAGTTTGTTGCCATCTTCTGACTAGCAGATATGTATGTATGTGTGTGTATGTATATATGTATATTTATGTGTGTATATTATATACACATTTCAACCAGTTGCCGTCTGTCAGTGAAGTCTTGTGTGCTGCTACGAAACTGAACAGGTTTCAGCGGAGCTTCCTGAGATGAGCTAGGAAGAAAGTCCTGGCAATCTACTTCCAAAAATCAGCCAATGAAAATCCTGTGGATCGCAATGGTCCAGTCCACAGCCAATCATGGGGATGGTGCAGGACCAGGTAGCATTTCATTCCGATGTGCATGGGGTCACTATGAATTAGGGGCTGATTCAATGGCAGCTAACAACAGCAATAGTTATATAGATATAAATACTTCCTGTTAGTTGCTGTCAAGTCTGTTCCTACTCATGGCGACCCCATGTATGCAGAGTAGAACTGCTTCATAGGATTTTCTAGCCTGTGACCTTTCAGAAGTAGCTTACCAGGCTTGTCTTTTGAGGCATCTCTGGGTGGGTTTGAACCGCCAACATTTTGGCTAGCAGTTAAGCACTTAACCATTTGCACCACCCAAGGACCTCCTCTATAAAGACTATTGTTGTGTGCTGTCAAGGCAATTCCAACTCATAGCAATCCCATGTGACAGAGTAGAGCTGCCCTGTAAGATTTCCTAGTCTGTGATCTTTATCGAAGCAGATCACCAGGTCTTTTCTCCTGAGGAGCTGCTGTGGGGTTCAAACTGCCGACCTTTCAGTTAGCAGTCGAGCACTTAACCACTGTACCACCAGGGATCCTTATATAAAGACTAAGCCCTGAATTACTTTTATTCATCCAGATCCCTCAGCCCCTGAATTTGTGCGTGGAATGTTCCTCTCTGCCTGTTGGGCCCCTACTTGTCCTTCAGACCCCTGCTTAAGCCTCATTTCCACTGTATCACAGTGGGATGACCACCCTCCATACCCACCCCGGAAATACATTCTTTCATCAGATACTTTATAAGCACTTACCATGCCGTAGGTACTGTTCTAAATGCCAGAGACAGAGAAATGGACAAAACAAAATCCCTACCTTTCATGGAGCTGATGTTCAGCAGGAGAGATAATACCAAACCAAAACACCAAGCCCAGTGCCATCGAGTCGATTCCGACTCATAGCGACCCTATAGGACAGTGTAGAACTGCCCCATAGAGTTTTCAAGGAGCGCCTGGCAGGTTTGAACTGCTGACCCTTTGGCTGGCAGCAGTAGCACTTAACCACTATGCCACCAGGGTTTCTAGGAGAGATAATACACAGGATAAATTAGTAAAATACAATGTTAGATGGTAATGAGGAAACAGAGAAGGGGCATACAGAGTTTGGGGGGCAAGCTGTCATTTTAAATTGGATGTCTGGGAAGACTCAGTGGAAAGGTGACATTTGAGCAAAGACTTGAAGGAAGATGAGGAAGCTGCCATGTGGACATCTGGGAGGAAGTCTTCCAGACAAGGGAATAGCAAGGGCAAAGGCCTTGAAGCATAGTCAAGTAATAGCAAGCAGACCAGGGCAATGTGGCTAGGAGGAGAGGAGGAGAAGGAAATTGGGGTCAGATCCTATACAGCCTTGTTAGCCATTGTAGAAGCATTGGCTTGTATTTGGACAGAGATGGGAAGTCACTGAAGGGATTAATCATACCCGCTCTTACTACTTCCCTATTCTTAGTACATCTTAGTTAGAGAACCAGCCCTCTGCATGGCCCTTATCTCTTTATCCTCCATCTCCCCTTTGTGAACTGAAGAGCAGGATGGAGTCTGTTCATCTGTGTATTCTCTGGGCCCAGAGAATCAATGTTTGCACTTAATAAATGTTGAACTGAACTTGAACTAAGTGACAGGTAGCCACCAACAGGAGCCTGGAAACCCTGGGTAAGGACGTTTCATGAGTTGATACATATGCTGTTGGCTCCCATTAAGACTTTTGGCTACTGCACCAGCAGGCATATGCAGTGGAATTCTTTAGAACCAGGTAATGCCAAGGAACAGGGAGCTACAGGGGGCGGGAGGGGGTGTCTGCTGCTACCTTTGACATCAGCTGTTTTTGTTGCTGGGGCTGGCTCCCCACGCCATGCCTGGCACTGCTCCCTAACTGAGGTGTGGCCTTGTCCTGCACAGGCATGCCCGTGGTCCTGTCCCAAGAGGTGGAGTCTGTTCTTGTGGGCGCTGCTATTCTGGGTGCCTGTGCCTCGGGGGATTTCACTTCTGTACAGGTATGTGAGGACCAAGGGGTGGGCCGTGGCCCCTCCTCTGTCTGATGCACTCCTCCCTCTTGACAGCAGCTTACATCTTACAAAGCACACACAGGATATAATTAAGAAATGATAGGTTCCAGCCAGGGAAAGCACAAATGCTTCTAGCCTCAGACATATTTATTGCAGTTTTCATTTGACTTGGCCTCTGTTGGTGTTGGTGGTTCTGTTTTTCTGTTGGTTCCCCCTCCCCTTTAAAATAGTTCTTAAATTATTTTCATTAAGTTTCCGCTTGATCATTTTTCTTTTAGCAAGTGAAACAGGTAAGGCACAAAACTAAAGTTTTTTACATGTATTTCAGATTTTTATATGCTTATTTCAACCCCACCCTTTTGCAAATACCTTTGAGTCCTCTATCAACAAGAGACATAAATGAAAATGTTAGTTTTTTTTAAAAAAAAAAAGAGGAATTAAAAGGGAAAATAAGGAACAAAGATATAGGAAGAAGGAAATAATTTAGCGGCTGTGATTGAACGTATAATCTGGCCCTGAGCTTCCTGGCAGCCAAGACAAAAAAAACACATGATAAATTGCATAATTCTTATTTTCAAAAAGAGGAAACATACTAGCTTTTTTTGTTTATTGCGGGAGACAAAGCTTTTCCGGCCACCAAATTGCAAAAGACATTTCATACAAGTGGCTTTGTGAAGAGGCTTTGAGTAGTAAAATAATAGTATTAACAACAGATTTATGGAAGAGTAGAGAAGCAACATGGTGTAGAAGCTCACAGCACAGGCTCTGGAGTCAGACTGGCTTGGTTCAAATCCTAGCTTGACTACTTACTTGCTAGCTCTGTGACCTACCACATTGCTTGTGCCTTCATTTCTTTAATGGAGGTAAACACATAATGAGTTCTTTCTATGGATTAGGGGCACGTTTACTCCCAGCAACAGTTCTATTATCCGCATTTTATAATTGAGGAACCCAGGGTACAAAGAAGTTAATACCTTGGTCTAAGTTGAAACAGCTAATAAATGCCAGAACCAAGAAGTCTGGCTCCTAAGTCTCAACTGAGAGCTCGAGTGATGTTTGTTCAGCTGAGATTCAGAGAGGTTAAATGACTTGCCCAAGGCCTCAATGTTAGGACTAGAAGCCAGGTTTTCTACCACCAGCCCAGGGATTAGAGTTTTATTTATTGTGACCCCCTTATTAAATACCAGGAAAGGTCCCTGAGTGGTACAAATGGTTTGCACTTGACTACTAACTTAAAGGTTGGCGGTTAGAACTCACCCAGCTCTACCACAGAAGAAAGACCTGGCAATCTGCTTTTGTAAAGATTACAGCCAAGGAAACCATGTGGAGCAGTTCTACGCTATAACACATGGAGTCACCATGAGTCAGAATCAACTTGACGCCAAGGGGTTTGGTTTGGTGTGAACCAGGCACTGTGTTAGGTGCTTTCCATATAATCTTCCTGATACTTGTAACAACCTTGCGTGGGCAACAGACATTGGTTACAGAGATTCAGAAAGACTAAAAAACTTAAGGGTACACTGCTGGAAATGGCCAGATGAAAAAAATCTGATTCTAAAATCTGTGCTTTTTTGCACCAGACCATGCTGCCTAAAACCAAAAAAACCAAACCCACTGCCGTCGAGTCGATTCCGACTCATAGCAACCCTATAGGACAGAGTAGAACTGCCCTGTAGAGTTTCCAAGGAGCACCTGGCAGATTCGAACTGCCTCTAGAACTGATGCATGTGAAATATCTCTTCCAAGGAATCGAATTTACTCATGAATGCTATGGCTTTTAACTGAAGTTTTACATGTAGATGGTATAGATGAATTCTCAGCTCTTTCTGGACATTCTAGTACTCTTAGAAACATCACATGGAGATGTTCCTTTATTGTTGAAATGTCAATGACTATCAATTACTATTTCAATATCTCAACTTGCAACAATGTTCTGGCAACTAGAAGTCTGGCCCTTCCTGGGATGAATTAGAATAGCTAAAATAAAACAGCAGGGATGCTTACTGAGACCCTGAATATGCTACCTCATTTAATCTTGACAATCTCCCTGTGGGATAGATATTTTTATCTTCATATTATATACAAGAAAACCAAGGTTCAGAGATGTTTAAGTAATTTGCCAAGGGCTACATAGTAAAAAAAAAAAAAATTTTTTTTTTTTACATAGTAAGTAGCAGAGCTAGAATTGAAATGGAAGTCTCTCTGGGCCGTATCCTATGCTGAGTCTCATTAATTTTTTTAATTCATTTGATTTTTTTTTTTCCTTCCCCTCTCTCTAAAAATATTTTTTGGCTTCTTAAATGTCCAAAGGTATATTTTCTGAAAGGAAATGCCATCAGTCACAAATCAGGTAATGGTTTGCAGTGAAACAGACAGTTGTAGGACAACCATATCATGATTTATAGCACTTCATTGATATCTTACAAAGCTGGCTTTCTACCTCCAAGGAGATTCCACTCACATCCTCTCTTAATGGAAACTGGGCTTAAGTCCACACTGACATCATTGCTACATGAGATTTTCAATTAATCTTCTGGAATGGAATCTAAGATTTGGTAGATCAGATGCTGGAATTGGAGATTTGAGCAGAATCAAGGTTCACAGCATCTTAAAGACAAACTCATGCCTCCTCTTCAACCTAAGGAAGGATATGTCTTTTCTGATTGTTTTTAGGAGACAGTATAATCTGGTAGGAGTCTCTGGGTGGTGCAAATGGTTAAGCACTCAACTACTAACAGAAAGATTGGCAGTTCTAACCCACCCAGAGACTCCTCAGAAGACAGGCCTGGTGATCTGCTTCCGAAAGGTGACACCCTTGAAAACCCTATGCACAGCTGTACTCTGCGTGCGTGGGGCTGCCATTATTTGGATTGACTGAATGGCAACTGGTTTCATTTGGTAATCTAATAAAGAGAACCGCAGGCTGAGAGAGGCCTGAGGTCTTATCTGTCATCCTTTGCCTGAGGGAATCCAGGTAGTCATGACCTCTCTGAGTGCTTGTCTGTATCCTCAGAGAATGCCACCTTCCCTCTCCGCTGCTTGTTTCAGTCTGTTTTGTTTCTTTAGGTTTTTTTTTTTTTTTTTTAATTAGAATAATAGCCACTCACGGCACTGTTGAAATGAAGAGCCTTTGAAAACTTCATTGACCTCCATAAGACCCTGGTATATCAACATCCTTAGGATTATGTTTGGAACTGCTTTGGAAATAAAATGTGTGAGGTTAGGCCCCATTGTCCCCTCTCCAAAGAAGGGGAGCCAACCTGTGTGCCCCAGGTCTGGGGACCAGCTCTTCTGGCAGATTGAGATGAGGCAGAATTGCTTCCTCCCTGTGATTCACATATTTCAACCTGAACTTCAACACACAGCTTTTTCTTTGAACTTCAAAGATCCTAGGCTGGTCTGCACAGTGACTGCCACTCCTTCCTTTAAGAAAGCTGTCCAATTCCTGCTAGTACCTCAATGATTCCAGCAGGCCAGATGCTTTGTCTTCTCACAGACCTTACATCTGGTGGTTGGGTGAAGGATTTCACTTCTTATCTAGGTGGGCAGACTTTGGCAGACCCAGCCAAGTCATCTCCTCAGATGAAGGAGAGGCCAGGAGAGTCCAGAGGAGGCATGGCTATCCATGGACCCCAGCTGCAGACCTAACAAAGAGATTCGCAGTCCTCTGGAGACAGGGCTTCCCAACTTCCTAGACCCATGAGTGGAAGACTTCAGCCAGGGGTAGAATCCTGTAACTTTCTTTGATGACACAACCGAATCAGAAGTACTTACAGCTGTGGATTGCATTTACAAACTTGTAATTTTTTTAAGTGTAGGACAGGACAGTTGATGCAGTCTCCTGGTAGACATTAATGGCCCAGGACTGGACAGTGTTTCTTTCCAGTGTGCATGGGGTCGACATGAGTAGGAGGCTGACTCCACACCAGCTAAGAACACCAACAACTAATGGGAGAGATCAGCTGAGTATAACGGCCATTGCTATTTCAAATTTTGAAACATGCTGGCAAACCCTAGCTGCTACGTCCTCTTTTATCCATTTATAGCCTTACTTCATACTCTCCCTCTGTCCATCTCTCCACCTTTTTTCTCCTCCCCTCCCTTCCTTTAGACTTCTAAAGCCTTCTTCCTATTCCCTTTTCAAACTAGGATCTCATCCAGGGTACTTATACAGCTATCTACACTAAAGGATATAATGACTGATGATAGCTTAGAGTTATCCCTCTCCAGATAGAGTATTCTCATTTTCGTAGTTTTCAAAACTGTCTCCTCTACAGTATGAGCACCTTGAGGACAATTACCACATCATAATCGTCTTTATATCTGTAATACGTTGTAGGGCCCAAATAATGTTTGATGAATAAAATGGAATTAAACCATAGAGATGCTGCTCTCAAGGTAAAAGTTTATCTATTGAGTAGATGGGAGGGGATGCATTTGGGGAAGGAAAGGAGTCTTTCTACCTCCTTTTATTTGTAAGTTGGTGGACTCCATGTAGGCTTGGCCTCAGTGACCTTTCTACTGACCACTCCCCCATTCCTGGACAGCCCTCGCATCACCCCTTGGTTGTCAGTAAACTCCAAAATGATTCTCTCTTGAGTATCCAGGAAAGCAAATAATTATAACTAGAAGTTGGGAACATCCTCTAAAATTTTTTGTAAACTTCTGGGCCCTGCAAAGTTATCAAACGGGGGGAAGAACAAAGAAATAGCAACCTGCTTATGTCTTTTAGGAATCCCTGCGTGGTACAAGTGGTTTTTGTACTCAGCTGCTAACTGAAAGGTTGGAGGTTTGAGTCTACCCAGAAGAGCCTCAAAAGAAAGTTCTGGCAATCTACTTACAAAAATATCAACCACTGAAAATCCTATGGAGCAGTTCTGCTCTGACACACATGGGGTCACCATGAGTCAGAATTGACTCCACAGCAGTTGGTTTTTACTATGTTTTCTAAGCACAGACAGTAGAGAGGCTTTAAGAAATGTGAAGGAGAATTAAAACAAGAAACCAGCCTCAAGACATTATAAGAGAAAATCAAACAACAAAGTGGTGGAAATACAAAAAAGCTTTCCAATTTCTGCTTCCTCAGGCCCCATGCCGATGCCATTAGCTTTCTGTCATTTCTTAAGAGGCAGTTTTATTTATTTTTTTTTCTGGACTCTTTATAAAAAACAAGTTTTAATTTTAACACTGCTATCGATCTTGCCCCACCCCCGCCACCAAGAAAGTGGGCAAGGCATCAGAAGCAAAAACCAGCAAAAAGAGGCACTGACAAGAGATCAAAATGAATTCCACAATCGTTTTAAGGGGAATGCCAGTGTAAAGAAAACAAGGCCTTGGAATCAACCAATTAATCAAAAACCTTTCTTCTTCCCACTGTGTGAGCATTGTTGCCCCTGTTAACTGCTGACTTTGTTGGCTCCCCCAACAACTCTCCTTGTCAAGTTCCAGACAGATACCTGTGTCTTTCAGAGCAATAAATGTAAGTGGCCAGTTGAAAGACATGATTACTCACCCGTGGGTAATGTGTGCCCACAAGATAAACCATCCATGCTGACTGCAGTGGGCTACCCTCAGGTCGGTCCTTGCAGACATCCTCATGCTTAGCCCAAACCTTGCTTCCTATTTTCTTTTTTTTTACAGAATGTGCTTCATTTAGAACCAGTTATATTCATCACCTACTATAAGCTTCAAAGCCTGAGATTTGGTATAAAATGAAGTATGTTTCCCATTTTATTTCATAAGAGCCAACATTCTATGATTTTTCGTTTGATTTTGCATTCTGTCACCATAAATACCAGTTTTACAATTTGCAAAGTAAAGCTGGTTATCATGACTTTAATTTTTGGAGGTTTGGAAAGACTGAATATATAACGGATGTTCAGAAATAGGAAACCCATTCTGTTTCTCGGGACACTCAATCTTAATTTCTCTTTTTATTTATTTATTTTTTTCTTTTTCTGGAATACAGTTAATAATTCACGGTCATTGTAAAAACATAAGGAAATGCAGTTAAGCTAAAAGAATATGAAAACACTAATCTTACTACCCTAAAATACTACTGTTTAATATTCTGGTTTCTATACTTTTAGTCTTTTTTTCTGTATTTTAAAATTATTTTATACGTTTAAAATTAAAAACGAATTTATACGATGTTTACTGTTTTCCCACCCAAAAATCTGTATTAAATATCCTTACTTATTTTTGCATGCTGCATAATTTTCTACACTATAGAGCACTCCATAGGAGTTTCTAGAAGGTGCAAATGGTTAAGCTTTCAACTACTAGCCCAAAGGTCGGCAGTTTGAACCCACCCAGAGGCACCTCAGAAGACAGGCCTGGCAACCTGCTTCTGAAAGATAGCAGCCTTGAAAACCCTATGTAGCAGTTCCACGCAGCTCATAAGGAGTTGTCATGAGTTGGAATCCATTTGACAGCAACTAACGACAACAGAGTACTCGATGACTTATTTCATAAGTCCCCTAATCTTGAATATTTTGTTGTTGTTGTTGTCAGGTGCCATCAAGTCAGTTCCAACTTGTAGTGATGTTATGCACAACAGAACGGACACTGCCTGGTCCTGCTCCATCCTTACACTCGTTGTTATGCTTGGGCTTATCGTTAAAGCCACTGTGTCAATCCACCTCACTGAGGATCTTCCTCTTTTCCACTGACCTGGTACTTTGCCAAGCATGATGTTCTTCTCCAGGGACTGAACTCTCCTGACAACATGTCCAAAGTATGTAAGACACAGTCTCGCCATCCTTGCTTCTAAGGAACATTCTGGTTGTGCTTCCTCCAAGACATTTGTTCATTCTTTGGGCAGTCCACGGTATATTCATTATTCTTTGAAAACATCACAGTTTTAAAGGCGTCAGTTCTTCTTCAGTCTTCCTTATTTGTTATCCAGCTTTCACATGCATATGATGTGATTGAAGATACCATGACTTGGGTTAGGCACACCTTAGTCTTCAGTGTGACACCTTTGCTTTTCAACACTTTAAAGAGGTTCTTTGCAGCAGATTTACTCAATAGAATGTGTCATTTGATTTCTTGGCTGCTGCTTCCATGACTGTGGATTGTGGACCCAAGTAAAATGAAATCCTTGACAACTTCAATCTTTTCTCCATTTATTGTGATATTGCTCATTGGTCCAGTTGTGAGGATTTTTGTTTTCTTTATGTTGAGGTGCAGTCCGTACTGAAGGCTGTGGTCTTTGATCTACATTAGTAAGTGCTTCAAGTCCTCTTCACTTTCAGCAAGCAAGGTTATGTCATCTGCATAATGCAGGTTGTTAATGAGCCTTACTCCAACCCTGATGCCCTGTTCTTCTTCATATAGTCCAGCTTCTCAGATTATTTGCTCAGCATACAGATTGGATAGGTATGGTGAAAGGATACAACGCTGACCTACATCTTTCTTGACTTTTAACCATGCAGTATCCCCTTGTTCTGTCCGAACAACTGCCTCTTGATCTATGTAAAGGTTCCTCATGAGCACAATTAAGTATTCTGGAATTTCCATTCTTCACAATGTTAGCCATAATTTGTTATGATCCACACAGTCAAATGCCTTTGCATAGTCAATACAACACAGGTAAACATCCTTCTGGTATTCTCTGCTTTCAGCCAGGATCCATCTGACATCAGCAATGATATCCCTGGTTCCACGTCCTCTTCTGAAACCAGCCTGAATTTCTGGCAGTTCCCTGTCGATACACTGCTGCAGCTGTTTTTGAATGATCTTCAGTCAGTTGGCCAGGAAGCTGTCTTCCATATTTCTTGGCATAGACTAGTGAGCACCTCCAGTGCTGCATCCATTTGTTGAAACATCTCACTTGATATTCTGTCATTTTCTGGAGCCTTGTTTTTCACCAGTGCCTTCAGTGCAGCTTGGACTTCTTCCTTCACTACCATCGGTTCCCAATCATATGCTACCTCTTGAAATGGTTGAACATTGGCTAATTCTTTTTGGTATAATGACTCTGTGTATTCCTTCAATCTTCTTTTGATGCTTCCTGCGTTGTTTAATATTTTCCCCATAGAATCCTTCACTATTGCAACTCAAGGCTTGAATTTTTTCTTCAGTTCTTTCAGCTTGAGAAACGCCAAGCGTGTGCTTCTCTTTTGGTTTTCTATCTCCAGCTCTTTGCACATGTCATTATAATACTTTACTTTGTCTTCTCGAGCCGCCCTTGAAACCTTCTGTTCAGTTCTTTTACTTCATCATTTCTTCCTTTTGCTTTTAGCTTCTCAACATTTGTGAGCAAGTTTCAGAGTCCCCTCTAACATCCATCTTGGTCTTTCTTTCCTGTCCTTTCAGTGCCCTCTTGCTTTCTTCATGGATGATGTCTTTGATGTCACTCCACAACTCATCTGGTCTTCGGTCACTAGGGTTCAGTGCATGAAATCTATCCTTAAGATGGTCTCTAAATTCAGGTGGGATATACTCAAGGTCATATTTTGGCTCTCGTGGACTTGCTCTGATTTTCTTCAGTTTCGGCTTGAAATTGCATATGAGCAATTGATGGCCTGTTCCATAGTCGGCCCCGGGCCTTGTTCTGACTGATGATATTGAACTTTTCCATCGTCTCTTTCCACAGATATAGTCAATTTGATTTCTGTGTGTTCCATCTGGCGAGGTCCATGTGTATAGTCACCATTTATGTTGGTGAAAGAAGGTATTTGCAATGAAGAAGTCATTGGTCTTGCAAAATTCTATCATTCAATCTCAGGCATTGTTTCTGTCACCAAGACCATATGTTCCAACTACTGATCCTTCTTCTTTGTTTCCAACTTTCGCATTCCAGTTGCCAGTGATTAACAATGCATATTGATTGCATGTTCTATCAATTTCACACTGCAGCAGCTGATAAAAATCTTCTATTTCTTCATATTTGGCCTTAGTGGTTGGTGAATAAATTTGAATAATAGTCATATTAACTGGTCTTCCTTGTAGGCGAATGGATACTATCCTATCACTGACAGCGTTGTACTTCAGAATAGATCTTGAAACGTTCTTTTTTAGGATGAACGCAACACCATTCCTCTTTGAGTTGTCATTCCCAGCATAGTAGAGTATATGATTGTCTGATTCAAAACGGCCAATATCGGTCCATTTCAGCTCACTAACGCCTAGGATATCGATGTTTATGCATTCCATTTCATTTTTGACGATTTCCAATTTTCCTAGATTCATACTTCGTACATGCCAGGTTCTGATTATTAATGGATGTTTGCAGCTATTTCTTCTCATTTTGAGTCGTGCCACATCAGCAAATGAAGGTCCCGAAAGCTTGACTCCATCCACATCGTTAAGGTGGACTCTACTTTGAGGAGGCAGCTTTTCCCCAGTCATCTTTTGAGTGCCTTCCAACCTGGGGGGCTCATCTTGCAGCACTGTATCAGACAGTGTTCCGCTGCTATTCATGAGGTTTTCACTGGCTGATGCTTTTCAGAAGTAGACTGCTGGGTCCTTCTTCCTAGCCTGTCTTAGCCTGGAAGCTCAGCTGAAACCTGTCCTCCACGGGTGACCCTGCTGGTATCTGAATACCGGCGGCATAGCTTCCAGCATCACAGCAACATGCAAGCCCCCACAGTACGACAAACTGACAGGCACATGGGCGTTGAGTATTTTAGAATGTCTATATTGTTTTAAAAAATGCTGCAGTTAAAATGTCTGTAGCTGAATTTTCACACACCACTTAATTTCCATAAAATCAATCAAAGAGGTATAATTGTTGGTTCAAAAGGTTTGCTCAACTTTAAAACTTTTGATACATGCCAACAATTTATACTTCACTGACAGTGTATGAAAATTCAAAGTTCACATTTCTTGTGTACAAGGAGTCTTCTTAAAATCTCTCTTTCTGTGAATTTTAGTTCTGTTTATCTTTTATCCCCAGGCATCTTATAATACTATTCATTTCACATATGGTCCTGATATTACCAACTTTTTGTGGTAGCCTCTTGCCCTTTTTTGCTCAGGCATGTGTTTCTGGAGGTATAAGATTCTGGTTTCTAATTAAATAGATTTGGATTTCTGATTGAATTTTCTGAGTATCCTGTCCCATATTTCAATGCCTCATAGAAAGTCAACAGAAAACCTTGGAATGGTAATTAATAGTTTAAAGAAGGATTAAATTAAGAATGTGGTGTTGGCCCTAACATTCATTATACTTATTGTCACACCTGGTTAACAGTACATTCTTATTTTTTTAAGAACTGCCCCAATTCCAAAATAAAAAACTCCCAAATTCCTGTTCTGATTAATTTTAAACCTTGTTTCCATCCAGTCTGCAGAATGGCCCCATGAATGTACATTTCAAAACATTAGTTCAAAATTACAACTATACCTTTAGGATATTCTTTCACTATAAGATTTGACTCTCCTGTTCCTTATGGGGTTATCTAGGAACAGGGTCTGTCACTAGCCATCTGTTGTCATTCATAGAATTTTTGCAGCAACCCAGTAGGTGTTAGTCTCTGTTCTATAGACGAGGACCCTGAAGCACAGGTAAACAGAGAGCACCCTCAAATTAGGATAATTTTAGGAGAATTTAACAAAAGGACTATTTACAAAATTGTGAGCAGGGCATAGAGAAATCAGCAGGATGAGTGTAGTACACTGGGGTACGTACCAGCTGGGCATAATCACCACCTCTAGACCTGAAGAGGTGAGAGGAGGGTGTAGTTACTGGAACCGAGAAGAGAGAGCTGTGTGAGAACCTCTGAGGCAAGTGGCTTGCCAGTGACCCTGTAAGGCAAGAACTGGGTAATTGACCCATTCTTCTTCCTCACTCTCATCTCTTGATGAGCTCCCTGTTGGACTCAAAGTCAGAGGCAGGAAAGCTTATTGATGTAGTCCATATAAGCCAGCCTTGCTAGGTACAGAGAAGAGCGGGGAGTGGATATTTAGGAATAGATGGAAGACGCCTAGGCTGGCGAATCATCTAGGTCTGTGGACCGGCAGCCAGTCTCTGGACCAGCAGCCAGTCTGTGGGTGGTTTGTTACAGGTCTGCAATGAGAAAAGGAACTTGTACTAGAATGTAAATCAACTGTGCCACTGGTGTACTGTTTTGTTCAGTTGACATTCTCTTCATAGCAAGATGTTCTCAATGAAGGAATCGATGTGCTGTTTTACATTCTGGTGCAAGCTCCTTATCTCATTACAGACACAGAGGGGCCTTCTTAGTCACCCTGATCTAGACTCCATAGCTCTACAGATAATCATAAGCATACTTGTGGTCCCCCAAAAGGGACTCCTTTATCCCTGCTTTCATATTCTTGCCATACCTTCTGCTAAAGAGAAGGAAATATGTTTTCACACCTACTCTGAGCTTTTTTTTTGTTTGTTTGTTTTTACCCTGAGCTAGGCACTGTGCTGTGGAACTCCAAATGCTATTTAATTCCTGTTAGTTAGGTTATAAACCTCACCTTAACAGATGGGAAACTGAGGCTCAGAGAGTTTAAGCAACATGCCCATGGTCTAACAGCTAGCAAGTGGCACAGTCAGCCCCCAAACCTAGATCTATCTGACTCCAAAGTTCATGTTCTTCCTATGTCTCTAGGCTGCTCCAAGACCATGCTTAAAATCATCTGACATTAACACCAGGAAACAAAAGGGGTTGTAGGGGAGAGTTGCCTTATTTGGAGTCCCATGGCTGTGGTCTTTGTTTGGGTAACATCCCAGTCATGACACCCAAGAACAGACACACCCCTACTCCAAAAACTCGGATGGCACCACTTATAAGACCCTTGTTCCTCCACTTTAATGCCTTTCCCAGAGCGGCCAGCCAGGTCAGTATGTTTGTTTGTTTCTAAGTGGCTCTTGTCTATTTCCATCTCTTTTTAAACCTGGGAGGTCGGGAAGAAGGGGGGAGAAAGAATTCATGAGAAGGATGCATTTCCTTAGAAACGTTATTAATTGGCTGGGCAAAACAAGAGAAGGAAATAAAATAGCTGTTCCTTACTGAGTAAAGGCATCTTCTTCCCTGATCTCATTAAAAATTGAAAGCACTCTTGTTTTTAAGTAGGGCAAATTAGTAATTAAGTGCTATATAATCAACTTGTGTAAACATAATATTGAAGGGGAAGCCAAATTAATCACTCCACTGGCTTGTTTTGCCCCCATTAATGCACCTTTTATTCAGGTCCTTCCTGTGACGCCAGGATGCGTTTTCTTTCCCCTCCATTGCTGGAGATAGTGTGGGCTGTGATTGCTGGGCTGACAGATGACAGTGCGCTAGGTCTGGAGGAGGCATGTGTGTGGACCTTGATTCAAAGTAGGTGATGAGTCTCCCTGTTTCATTCATTCAGCCAGGGCTCATTACCAGGAGCCTACCATTTACCAGGGACGGTCCTGGATGGTGGCAGGACAAAGAAGAATTAGACACAGACTTAGCACTCAAGGAGTTTCCAGTCTAGTGGGGGAAGGTAGACACAGAAAAATACAGTTATGAAATAGTAGTACTAAAGTATAATGGCAAAGCGCATGGGATCCTGCTTGCATTCAAGTCTTGGCTCTGCCGCTTACCAACTAAGTGCCCTTGGTGACTTAGTTTCAGTGTGCCTCAGGGCCCTCATCTGTAAAAGATAATAGTATCTACATTATAGACATATAATCTCACAACTCATGTTATGAAGAGTAAACATGTTAGTACACAAAAAGCAAACTAATGTTTATTTATGTTGGCTCTTATTTTTATTTTTTTTGGAGCCCTAGTGACACAGCGCTTAAGAGCTTAGCCGCCAACCAAAAAGTCAGCAGTTTGAATCTACCAGCTGCTCCTTCGAAACTTCACGGGGCACTTCTACTCAGTCCTATAGTGTCACTATGAGTCAGAATTAACTATGGGTATTTTGGGGTTTTTTGTTTTGTTTTTTTAATTACAATTACTATACAATGGGTTAATGGAACACCAAGGAAGGAGTGCCTTCCACTCTCTTGAAGTTTGGGAAGTTTTTCCGAGGAAGCAATGTTTGAGCTGGGCCTTGGAGGTTTAGTTCTTGTTGGAGCTAGAATTCAGGGGTCCATGTGACCCCAGGCCTGTGCTCTTAATCTTTGCAGTAGAGTGCCTCCCCTGAAAGCAGAGAAAGGGACATGTGCCATACCCCTGCACACATCTCTCCCCATTTCCAGCTCAACATAGTAAATATTGTCATAACTGCCAGAGCCTCGGCCATGTACTAGTGCAAACTGCCTGCCAAGTGTGTGGGGATAGAAAAGGGAGTGAGCTGAGTCCTTTGTGGGCAGGGTCAGGACAAATGGAATGGGGCAGAAGAAGGGGCTCCTTGAATAGAGAAAGTACCCCTCTAAATCATCTTGCCACACCCCAGAGCAATACCATCTCCTTGGCTTGCTTGCTATGTAAATGCACCTGGGCAAGTTACTTAATTTCTCTGAGCCTCAGTTTCTATATTAATTGACCCCACTGAGTTGCTGCAAAGATTCAGTAAATGAAAGCACACTTAGCACAATGTCTGGCACATGGGAAACTACTACTTGCATTCCCTTTTGTGCAAGTTAATAATGCTGACAACAACCCTTAGAAGTTAGGTGGTATTGTCCCATTTTATAAAGCAGTAAATTGAGGCACCTGAGACATTGATAAGCTTGCCTAAGGTCACATGGATGGTTAAGTGTAGGGGTGGGGGTTTAAACTCAGACAGCCTGACTCCAGATCCACCCTCTGTGTATCCCCCTGGCCCAGTGCTTAGGAGGACACCAGGAGCTAGATTTACATGTCACATGCTAGAAATGGGCAAAAGCCACTTGATGATGTCCAGGTCCTCACTCACTACTGAGGAAGAAGTTCTTTCTCTTGCTTGAGGGAGGATAGGGCTAAGCCTGTGGCCTTGGAAACCATTTAACAGCCAGACAGGTGGGGTAGGCGAGTGACTCACCAGGATTCATTAGCCCTTGGGAGCAGTGGAAATGTAGCTGCTGACGCTGACTTGGCAGTTTTGCTAAGGGAAAAAAACTGTTTGTTTATTACTCATATTCTACTTCCATAAAGGATTTCAGGAAGCTTATGATGAATGACTAAGCAGGCTACCAAAATAAAACTCAGAAGTCAGAAACTACGTAGAAAGAGAAGAATATACCAACGACTTCGACCAGGGGTCCTCAAACTCAAATGCCTTCAGGAGCCAGACAGGCCATGTAAGCATGGGAAGATACCAGCAAAGGACGAGCTGAATGATTTGATTCTGTACCAGGTTGGAGAATGTATACTCTGACTAAAGACACTGAAATTAAAGAGTGTTTTTTTTTTTTTAATCCCTGGTGAGTGCCAAGCCAAAACAAATTGATGGAACAGTTTTGGCCTATGGGCCTCTGGTCTGGACTAAGGGAATTACTGTGCTTTGACTGAGTTTCCAGGCAGCCAGGACAAAACTGGGAAATAGGTCAAGACATATAGTATCCACAGAGCAAAGAAATCATACCAGTTCTTCAAGAGACCACATTTTTCCTAGTACTAAATTCCAAAATTGTCATTCCTTAGAAAACTAACCTAGAAATCCTTCTACAGTACTTTTCAGAGGAGGCAGACAGAACAATGCTCATCTCACCTTGTTGAGAGCCCAGGGCATGACATTGAAAGTAGACTTCAGGTTAAGCATAGGCCAGGTTCTGGAGATGTAGCAGGATCCAGGGGTAGAACTGAGAATTCCCAGTTTGGTGGATGAATAGCATGTCCCTTACCCTCTCTTCCCTGCATATTCCTTCCCTCAGCCCACTTGGCAAACAAAACTGCATTACTGACCTAGGAGCGTCTTAGAGGACCTCAGCACTGAAGTTTTTACCAGCCTGGCGTCAAGGAAGTGCTAAAATGAAGCACCCATCAATCAAGAAGGGCAGCAGCTGTTGAAGCATATCAAATATCAGTAAACAGCAAGCCCACAGAGGCCACTGAAGTTGGCATCCTCTTAGCAAAAATACCCTGCTGCCTTCAAGAGAGAACACTGTGGACTTTTATAAACTGCATTAAGTGTTGTAGGCCCCCCACAACCCCATTTGGACAACCTGCTCCCTGTGAAATATTTTCACTTATAGATGGTATGCTATACTCTTTTTTTTTTTTTTTAATCTCTACTTTTGTTAAGGGCAAATTCAGTGCTCACAGAGTGTTCTAGGCTTTTAGCCCTGGAAATGCTGGTCTTCAAAATATTCTCCCAGTGATTATGAGGAGTTTCACGTTCAGCTTCTCCAGCACCCTTCCTGTTACTATTAGCAATATGATTCATATTATAACTAATAAACCTATTATAGGGCCGTAGCTAAGAGCACAGGCTCTGATAGCACACAAATTTAAGTTCAAATCCTGAGTTCAAATTCTCTAGAAGTACATTAGGACAATCCCTTCACCTCTCCCAGCCTGGTTTATAATTTTAAAAAATAAAACTATTAAGAGTACCTATCTCATAAAATTTTTGTGAAGATTAAATGAGAAAATATGCATAAAGTAATTAGCGTAGTTACTGATATTAATCAGCTTTCAGTGGAACGTATACAAACTTAGTCATATTTACAATGATAACTAGCATCATTATTCTACCACCTGTCTGCCATTTTGTCACACTGTGGTGGCTTGTGTGTTGTTATGATGCTGGAAGATATGCCATCAGTATTTCAAGTACCAGCAGGGTCACCCATGGTGAACAATTTTCACTGGAGTTCCCAGACTAAGCCAGACTAGGTAGAAAGGCTCAGCAATCTACTTCCAAAAATTAGCCAGTGAAAACTTTTTGGATCACAACAGAATATTTCCAGATATAGTGCTGCAAGATGAGCCACCTGGGTTGGAAGACACTACACAGTAACCACAATGGGCTCACACATGCCAACAATCACAAAGATGCACAGAAACAGGCAACATTTCATTATGTTGTACATAGGGTCACCATGAGTCAGAGCAAACTCGAAGGCAGCTAACAAGAACAATGTCAATATTCTTAGCCAATCTATAAATCACAGAGTATACTAGAGCTTTACATATATTATTGAAAGATCGCTGGGCTAGTCATTTGCCTGTTTGCCATCAGATACCTTGTTCATCCCTCCTCTGCTCTGTTCTGTTTATATTTCCTAGGCTCCCTTGTAGCTGGCTTGTGGGCAGGTTTGACCAGTGGGAGATACTGATAGAAAACTGGAGGAAGAGAAGTCAGATCAGTTGTCCATTTCATGACAGCAGCTGCTGTATCTTGTGTATGGTTCTAGCTTCCAGCCTCTCTTTCAGGTCCCAACTCTGGCCGCTCAGCCCTTTTGACTTTAACCTCAGCCTGATATCCCTGGCCCCTGGCTCTGGTCACACCACTGCCTCCCATTGTCTCTGAAGCCCTAAGAAAGGGAGCAACTTTCTGCTGTTGCTAATCTCTGGGCCACCTCAACATTATCTGTTTGGCTTCTTAGTTTATTCTATCTATATCTATGACAGATGATACCTATGACATAGCCTCCTTTATGATACCTATGTCAACCCATTTCTTGTTTTAAATTCTTTTTTTTTGAAAGATCTAGAGTAGTTTCTAGGACTCTGACTGGACTGTGACTTATATAGTTGCTTTTAAATATTAAATGAGAAGTCAGCCTTACCACTTCCCCTCCTCTCTCTCTAGTGGAATGGGCTAGGCCAACTGGAGAAAGGGTAGCTGGTTATCACAGAGAGCAGTTCACTTTGACTAAGTGAAGCCCAAAAGAAAAGAAACTGACCTGGGTATCTTTAATGAATCCTGCTTTGGTACTTAACTCCGACTTAGGCATTGAGGCCAAGAGCCTCAAGCAGCTTACTACCTCTCTGTGGAGACAAGGCTTAATTACAAGTCACAGCCAGATATACCATAAGGTAATGTATAGTCACGAGGAACAGGAACTCCTCTTTCTTGAGCTTGTGCTGTGGGCCATTCACTATTCTAGAAGAGTCACTGTTGTAGGTGTGTGATTACTCTTATTCCCCAAATGAGGAAATGCAGGCTCAGAGAAGGCATGTCACACAGCTATGAAGTGGTGATGGTAAGAGTTTAACTTAAGTCTAACTCAGAGTGTCCTGTCTCAGAACACATGTTTATTACTGGCTTATAGCTGCTTCTCAAAGTTTTCCAAGCTTTCTTACAGTTTCAAAGCATAGAGTAAAAAAAAACTGTATACATAACTCATATTGCACTGGTCTTCTTTTAGAAATTTCTGTACAGAAATAGTATTCAGTATCAGGCACTTACCTTTCTCATCTAGTTCTCACAACAGGTTTTTGTGGAAAGCTTACTGTTTTTGTTTTTACAAATGAGCAAACAAACTCAGAAAATTCAAACAACTTACCCAAGGTCACAGTGGACATTTATTTTCAAGCCCCCAAGCACATGCACTTTCTACAGGTGATATCCAAGTACTGGGTTATAGTGTAGGGTCAAGTGTTTCTAGAAATCAAAAAAAAAAAAAAAAATGAGAAAAAGCAAGGCCAGGTTCCCCACCTTCAAAGAGCTGACAGTTCGGTTGGAGGATTGAAGCGAAGCGACCTGAAACCAGAGAATGTCATTATATAATCTAGGCTCCAATAATGGCTACAAGCAGGAAAGAGAAGTGTGGCTTTGTGTAAGAAGTGGGACTGGAAATGGGCTCGAGTGGAGATGTGAAGTTAGGACAGACAGAGACGTAGCAGGAAGAGGGCTTCTTGGACGGAGATGCTAGTGAGAGCGAAGAACAGATGGGAAGGATCACAGTTCAGGTACAGCAAAAAAGACAGTTGGATATGTAAGGTCGCAGTTGATTGGGGGTAGGGATTGTTAACGACAAGCAAATGGATTAGGAATTTGGGCGTCTTGGGAACATCCTTTTGTGTAGCATCCCTTGACTCTATTGTTTATACATATACACACACACACATACACACATATATACAGGCATAGGTTGATAGTTTCGTTAAAAAAAAAGCATTAAGTTCTTCATACATGATGATACTGTTTTTGGGTAAGAAAAATACCATGTAAATTAATTCAGCCTGGGAATAATAACAAAGATTTATTACTCATCTCTCACCATTTTGAAGAGTCCCTGAGGTGGAAAAGGAACACTCTTTAAATGCCTCTAGAAAGCTATCCTGTTTCACAAGAGGACATTTGTGTATAAGGTGTAAAATATCATGTTTGAGAATTTCAGGATGGAGAAGGCACCTTCTGAGACAGTGTCACTAAGACATGGGAAGGAAGCAACCCATCTGAAACCAGCTCAAAAGCTACACACTCCCCCCTCCCAAACCCTTCCCCCACCCACCCTGTCGGTTGACATCTTGGCAGAGGACCCTGTGTGTTGGATGAAGTTGATGGGAATGAAATTCCTACCAAGTTGGCCGTGTCAGTTTCACCTGTCAGCATCTCTGATGAGGAGGGATCTTGACAGACCAGACTGGTTTGAATAATTGGACTACAGCAGTTGTCTTCATCTCAGTAAGCTGACTAACCACTGCAGATGCTAGAGGAGAATTTATAGACAATCCTAAAATGGAGATTCGAGCAAGTGCTACTAGGGAAAAGCAGGCTTTAGTGAGTTTCCAATGCATTGTGGTGTGGTGGGAAGCTGGCACCCCTAAAGGGGCTTCTAAAAGTGATAAGGGAGAGGATTCATTTAGCACACACCAGCCACCGTTTAAGTGCATTTTGTGTATTAGTGCCCTTCATCCTCATAGCAGTCCCATGAGGTGCCGATGTTGGTTCCACTTTGTAGACTAGGAACCTGAATCACAAAAGAGGTGAAGTACTTTGTCAAGATAACATAGCTAGTAAGAAGTGAAGCTAAACTATGAACTCAGTCATTCTGACTCTATAATCTGCTCACTGAGGTCTCTAGGGGGTGCAAAGTGTTTCTGCTCAACTGCTAACCTGAAGGTGGGCAGTTCAAATCCACCCAGTGGTACCCTGGAGAAAAGTCCTGGTAATCTGCTTCTATTAAGATTATAGCCAAGAAAAACCTTATGGAGCAGTTCTACTCTTTAACACATGGGGTCACCATGAGTCAGAATTGACTCGAAGGTACCTAACAACAATAGTCTACTCACTGTGATAATATTGAAAACCATCTCTGTAAAGTTTCTTGGGAAACTCCTCTTGGTAAGGCCCACCCCCTCTATGCTTATCTCCAGCACTGCCCTTAAATGTGTCAATATTGGCTTTCCCCCGTAGAGTGCGAACTTTCAGGTAAGGGTCCAAGTCCTACCATCTTATATAGCCAGAGCCTAGCCTAGTAGGTGCTGGATGAATGTGCTGTACCAAACAGGAAATGAAATTTTACAGATAATTTGTAATCTCCTTGGAGCTGGCTAGGAAGGTATCCACTTCTAGTTACATAGAGAGCCAGCCACCTAAAGCAGTGGTGCTACTATGAATGGGTTTGGAGTCTTTAGCTGGTAAAATCTGACCTAGTATCACCTAGTTATTATCAATGTCTCCAGAAATGACTTTCCCGTTCATGCTAGCACTGGCTGCAAACTGCTCCTATGAGTCTCAGTTGCTCTGATTTTTCAAATATAAGCTTCCCCATCTTTAGAATCTGTCCCATTATTGAATAACTCAGCATGGGACCCAGGGCAAGAGGCTTACCTCTTTGAACCCCTTTGGCGTCCTCAGCTTTAAACTGAAAGGATCAGGCACAACAATTTTCAAAAAATTTAAAGCAGTGAAAACTTCGGGACCCCAAAGTATAGGATAAATGGAAGGTGAACTGAGTCTTCTCTTAGCCTGCCACACCCTCCCTTTCTGTACTGCATGGCAGCCGTCGAGGGTCTCTGCTGAACATAATGAAGAAGCACTGGACTAGATTGTTTCAGAGGAGATAATCCAAAATGATATTAAACTAATAATAATAATACAATAATAAAATAACTTCACAGTGGGGAGATCCTAGCCTATGAGAAAGGCAGGTTAGAGGGCATTTACCATGGGACCTCTGGCCCTGTGTGACTGTTAGACTGTGTTAGACTGTGGTGGACAGGAGGTGGTGGCACCTTGGCTTGATAACGTACAGTGGGATGGGAAGTTAAAGCCTCTAGGCCTCATCCTCCTTGGCTAAAGACAGCCTGTGTGTCGTGGCACTGGTGATGGAGAAACTCTATCCACAGACTCTTAGAGACTGATTTTCTGTCTGGGGAATCTAACCTCTTGCTTCGCTAGCACAGAGGATCAGACTGTTACCAGAGGAGGCAATGAGAGAGCTCTCTGAAAGGCTTTTCCTTCCTTTGTCTTCCTTGTTTCTTTTTTTTTTCTTTTTTAACTGTATGTTTCAGAAGGAATTTCTGGTTACTTTTGGGGCTTAACACCACCATTTTGAGTCCTACTTGGCACTTAGAGCTTTGAGACATCCACACCACCACCCACACCAGTCCTGTGTGCTAGAAGATGAGTGAAGATTTTGTTCTATTATATTAATAGGATTTATTATTAAAAAAAAAAAAAAAACTTTCAGGGTCAAAGTTGAATGCCCCGTTTCCTTTATATTTTTGTTAATTTTCACAGATCACTTATGTGAGCGCCTTAAGAATAGGAATCTTGCTTTAGTTATTCCATATCTCTAGTTCAGTGGTAGAATTCTCACCTTCCATGTGGGAGATCCAGGTTCAATTCCCAGCTGGTGTATCTCCTATGCAGCCACCGCCTGTCCGTCACTGGAGGCGTGAATATTGTTATGATGCTAAACAGGCTTCAATGGAGCTTCCAGACTAAGATGGACCAAGAAGAAAAGCTTGGCAATTTACTTCCAAAATCAGTCAGTGAAAATCCTATAGATCACAACAGTTCAAGCCACAGCTGATGATGAGGATAGTCCATGGGGTCACCATGAGTTCAGAGTTGACTCAGTGTCAGCTAACAACAGCAGTGTCTAACACAGAGCCTGACACGTAGTAGATGCTTGGTAAATATTTGTTTATTCACTCAACAAGTATCCCCATATATACAGTGATAAACAAAATAACCATGATCCCAACCCTTATCATGGTTATAACTGAGTAAAAGAGACAGTTAATGAATAAATACAAATATTTATATGATATGTACTGGGTTAAGTGCTATAAAGGAGTAGAACAGATTTAATGGAAGAACAAATTAGAATGGTTGATGAACGAATGAAAGTAAAATATCTACAACTCCAAACCTTCAATGTCTGTCTCATCTCATCTCTTGGTAATAATAATCATTACTATTATTTTAATTACCACAATTTCTACCATTTCTTGAGTACCTACTATATTCCAAGGTTTGTGCTAGCGTCTTCACATTTGTTATATCAAATTCTCAAAATAACCGTCATTTAGACATCCTTATTCCTTATTCCAGATGGAAAAAAAAAAAAAATGAGGGAAGAAAATTAACTTGTTCATGATCACAGAGCTGGTAAATGTCAGAGATGAAATTTGATCCTAGGTTGGTCTGAGTCAGAACCTCTGCTCTGAACAAAAGGAAAAGAAATTCTCATGAACTCCAAAGATTAACAGCCGGGGCCCAAAAGGGGCTCCAGTTTGAGAAACACTGCATCATACCATGTGGCAAAAGATTGACACTGCTGGGTGAGAGGAGAAAAAGAGAAAAAGCTTTGCTGGAGAGTAGGAGGGAAAAGAAAAAAGATAGTATTCTTGAGTTGGCCATCTTATCAGCCTAGAAATAATAAACCATCACCATGGCAACAGGAACTATAATTAATGGCAGATGTTGAGTCACTTTAAAAGCTACGCCCAGTTGGCTGTTGGACTGGTGCTGTAAAACCTCTGTTCTCTGCCACAGTTGGGCTAATCATGCTACGGTCATGTTGGAGAGACCCATCTTTTGAAGGTAGAACTCACCCTGGACTTGGCATCAGGAGACTTGAGTATGAGCCCAAATCTCACCTTCCTAAGCTCTGTGGCCTTTAGCAAGTCAGTTCATCAAACATGGGAAATAGTTATTGTTAATTTCATCATCATTATTATTATTGTAAGCTGCCATCCAGTCAGTCAGGCCCAACTCATGGCAACCCCATGCACAAAAGAATAAAAGACTGCCTGTCCTGTGACATCCCCCTGATCCTTTACAGATTAGACCATTGTGATCCATAAGGTTTTCATTGGTTGATTTTCAGATGTAGATCACCAGGCCTTTCTTCCTAGTCCATCTTTGTCGGGAAGTTCTACTGAAACTTGTTCAGCATATAGCAATATGCAAGCCTCCACTGATGGATGGGTGGTGGCTGCGTGTGAGATACTGTTGTTGTTAGGTGCTGTTTAGTCAATTTTCAACTAATAACAATCCCATATGACAGTAAAACTGCTACATAGGGTCTTCTAGGCTGTAATCTTTATGGGAGCATATTGCTAGGTCTTCCTCTTGCAGAGCTGCAAGGTGGGTTCGAGCCACCAACCTTTCAGTTAGCAGCCGAGTGCCACCAGGGCTCCTTGTGTTAGGTGCATTGGTGGGGAATCAAACCTTAAGTCTCCCACATAAAAAAACAGAAGGCAAGAATTCTACCACTGGATCATCAGTGTCGCATATCATTATTGTTTTTACTAGTAATAATAGTAATAAAAAAAAAAAAACCATTGCCATCAGATCGATTCTGACTCATAGCAAGCCTATTGGACAGAGTAGAACTGCCCCATATGGTTTCCGAGGAGCACCTGGTAGATTCAAACTGCTGACCCGTTGGTTAGCAGCCAGGCTCTTAACCACTAGGCCACCAGGACTCCATTACTAGTAATACTAGACTTAAATAGAATAAAGGATGTGAAAGTTCTCAGTAAACTGTAAAATAACTCACCAATAGAAAATATTATGGACACCAGTAGGCAACCTAATGTGGTGTAACGAGCGTACATTAGAATCCGACTGCTTCATCTGAAGAGGGCAAAGAAACCCTCAGGGCCTCAATTTCTTAAACAGTAAAATTTCTCAATGTATAATCTGTAAAATGTTCTACCCCTCTTACGAAACTTGGGCCAATTGCTTAACCTCTCTGCACTTCAACTCCCACCCCCACCCCCACCCCCTGTAAAATGGAGATGATACTAGCACCTCCTTCTTGAAGCTGTGTTGGAGATTAAATGAGTTAACACAGGAAAAACATTTAGAACAATGCCTGACACATACAATGTGCTATAAATATTAACTGTGGTGGTGGTGGTGGTGGTGATGATGATGATGGTAAAGAGAAGAAGAAGAAGAGGAGGAGTGAGAGGAGGAGGGGAGTGGGATGGGGAGAGAAGGAAGAGCAATTGAAATGCTAAAGCTGTGAGGTGTGATACAGGTGAGTATGTTCATATGTTCGCAGTCACTGTCAAAACACTGTGGTCAGCCCCTGAACTGGTCAGCGTATTCATATTCTAACTTAACTGTCTATCAGTTTTCTCAAATGTTCTATTATCTATGTTGCAGATTCTGCCTTTTTGTCAAACCCAGTCTGTATGTCTCTCCTGTTCTGGCTTATGTGGTTTAAGAGGGGGAAGGAGAACCAGGAAAGATAAATGGACATAAACCATGAGAAAAATTTGCTCAGAGTACAAGTTTTTCTATAGTCCAGAATTTCCCAGAGTATTCCCTGACGTATTAAAAGGTATTCCTAGAAAGAATTAGTTTGGAAAATGATAATTTTTATAGCAAGACTTCTCTTAAGACTTTAATATGTAAATATATGCATTATGAAGCTCCCCTGGGGTGAGGGTGCATGCAGAATATAAAGTGTTTCCCAAATGTCCTTGACCAAAGAATTAGTTTTTCATAGAGCATCTTATTTTGCTTAAGTTTTTAGGACCAAACATTGGGAAATGCTGCAATAAACCCATGGTCGAGACCATCAAGCATAAGACCACAAGTATAGGTTTGAAAACTCCCACTAATCCCCCCATAAATTCTTGTGCCCATTTAAAATACTAAAAGGGCACTGGTTCTGTATTTGGCAGCAACTATGTAGAGTCGCTATGAGTTGGAATCGACTCGATGGCACTGGGTTTGGTTTTTTTTGGGTATGTTTCAGATGGTAGAGGAGCAGTGACAAGTAAGAATGGTACATTTGCCACCTTTAGGGAGGTCGTGTGGGGCTGTTAGGGAAAGGAGGAGTGATTGGCAATTTCAGTACAATGTGACAGGTGTAAAGGAGAAAGAGCATGGGATGCTATGGTAGTGGGGACAGGCGCTTCTCACCCAAATTGGTGAGGCAAGGAGAGTTTCCTAGGGTGAGAACCAAAGCAAGAGTTTCATGTGTGTAACACATTGGAGTTGATAATGCACTTTCCCATGCATTGCTGTTGCATCCTCATAGCAACCTTCCTAGGTAGATACAACAGAGAGTGGTAAAAATTACAGGTAACCTATTGCCGTCGAGCCCATTCTGACTCATAGCAACCCTACTGGACAGAGTAGAACTGCCCCATAGGATTTCCAAGGAGTGGCTGGTGGATTCAAACTGCCGATCTTTTGGTTAGCAGCTGAGTTCTTAACCACTGTGCCACTACCATTTAATGAGCTCCTACTATAGGTCAGGTGCTGTACTAGGCATTTTACACACTTACTGCACTTAATCTTCAGAACATGCATTGTATACTCAGTTAACAGATCAGAAACTGAAGCTCAGAGAAGTTAAGTGGCTTTCCCAAAGCCACGCATGTACCTAGTGCAAAACCAGTATTTCAACTCAGATCTGTCTGATTCCAAAATCATCTCCCATTATACTGTGGTCCACAAATGCTTAGCCTGGGTAGGAGCTGGTCCATGACAGAGTTTTCAAGGACTGAGAAATATAAAAAAGTAAGCAGAATGTTGTGAATTCTTCCAAACACTAATTTGTTTCCTTTTAAATTACGCTGTCTGAGAAGTATCCTTTCAAATTGTTTGGTGTAAAATGCGCATTTTAGTATTATCATTATTATCTTAAAAGAGGAAACTTTTATTTTGAGTTCTTTTTTGGCAAAATAAAAACTTACTAGTCGTATGTTAGTCTCCAAAATAATTTTTGAAGTGTTACCGTCCATGACATGCAAAAATCTTGGGAATGCTGCTTACACAACTTTGTAGACCTTATCCTATCTAAAAAAACTAGAGGAATAAGGCTTCCAAAGAAATCAGGAATATAAACCAGTACATTACTTTGGGGTCTGCTGGTCCTTAATGTGAACTTGGATGAGTTACTAACCACCACGGGCTCCAGTGTCTAGCGGCTGTAAATGGAGATAAAGAGAGATAATACGGCACCTTGCAAAATACACACATATACCACCAGTGGTACCCAGGACGATTTTAGCTGGTATGTGGACAGACCTTTTCTATTAGTTACATATTTGCTTACTGTGTACTAGAAAAAATATGTGAACAAACCTGGGTTTTTAAAGACATTTTTGCTTAGAACAAAACTATTTTTTTTTAACATTTTTTTACTTGTACTTTAAATATTTACAGAACAAACTAGTTTCTCATTAAACAGTTAGTACATATTGTTTTATGGCATTGGTTAACCACCCCATGACATGTCAACACTCTCCCTTCTCAACCTTGGCTTCCCTTCTACCAGCTTTCCTGTTCCCTCCTGCCTTCTAGTCCTTGCCCCTGGGCTGGTGTGCCACTTTAGTCTTGTTTTGTTTTGTTTTTTTTATTAACTTCTATTGAGCTTCAAGTGAACGTTTACAGATCAAGTCAGACTGTCACATATAAGTTTATATACACCTTACTCCGTACTCTCACTTGCTCTACCCCTAATGAGTCAGCCCTTCCAATCTCTCCTTCCGTGACAATTTTGCCAGCTTCCAACTCTCTCTATCCTCCCATCCCCCCTCCAGACAGGAGATGCCAACACAGTCTCAAGTGTCCACCTGATATAATTAGCTCACTCTTCATCAGCATCTCTCTCCTACCCACTGTCCAGTCCCTTCCATGTCTGATGAGTTGCCTTTGGGAATGGTTCCTGTCCTGTGCCAACAGAAGGTTCGGGGACCATGACCGCCGGGATTCCTCTAGTCTCAGTCAGACCATTAAGTCTGGTCTTTTTATGAGAATTTGAGGTGTGCATCCCACTGATCTCCTGCTCCCTCAGGGTTTCTCTGTTGTGCTCCCTGTCAGGGCAGTCATCGATTGTGGCCGGGCACCAACTAGTTCTTCTGGTCTCAGGATGATGTAGGTCTCTGGTTCATGTGGCCCTTTCTGTCTCTTGGGCTCTTAGTTATCGTGTGACCTTGGTGTTCTTCATTTTCCTTTGCTCCAGGTGGGTTGAGACCAATTGATGCATCTTAGTTGGCCGCTTGTTAGCATTTAAGACCCCAGACGCCACATTTCCAAGTGGGATGCAGAATGTTTTCATAATAGAATTATTTTGCCAATCGACTTAGAAGTCCCCTTAAACCATGGTCCCCAAACCCCCTCCATTGCTCCGCTGACCTTTGAGGCATTCAGTTTATCCCGGAAACTTCTTTGCTTTTGGTCCAGTCCAGTTCAGCTGACCCTCCATGTATTGAGTATTGTCCTTCCCTTCACCTAAAGCAGTTCTTATCTACTAATCAATCAGTAAAAAACCATCTCCCACCCTCCCTCCTTCCCCCGCCTCGTAACCACAAAAGTATGTGTTCTTCTCAGTTTATACTATTTCTCAAGATCTTATAATAGTGGTCTTATACAATATTTGTCCTTTTGCCTCTGACTAATTTCACTCAGCGTAATGCCTTCCAGGTTCCTCCATGTTATGAAATATTTCACAGATTCGTCACTGTTCCTTATCGATGCGTAGTATTCCATTGTGTGAATATACCACAATTTATTTACCCATTCATCCGTTGATGGACACCTTGGTTGCTTCCAGCTTTTTGCTATTGTAAACAGAGCTGCAGTAAACATGGGTGTGCATATCTCTGTTTGTGTGAAGGCTCTTGTTTCTCTAGGATACATTCCGAGGAGTAGGATTTCTGGGTTGTATGGTAGTTCTATTTGTAACTGTTTAAGACAAGCCAGATAGATTTCCAAAGTGGTTGTACCATTTTACATTCCCACCAGCAGTGTATAAGAGTTCCAATCTCTCCACAGCCTCTCCAACATTTATTATTTTGTGTTTTTTGGATTAATGCCAGCCTGAACAAGACTATTTTTAAAAAAGGAAAGAAAAAGGAGTTAACTCAGAATCAATGTAGAAAAAAATTTCATAAATATTAAATACTGTAGGTAGTACTTGGGTATGGAAACACTTGCAAAGATGCTATATGAATTACTAAAATTTGTGAAATAATAATACATATGAAAGTGCTCGGTACATGGAACCAGTTGCCATCAAGTTGACTCATGGTGACCTCGCGTATGGCAGAGTAGAGCTGTGCTCTGTAGGATTTTCAATGGGTGATTTTTCAGAAGTAGATTACCAGGCCTTGCCTCCAAGCTACTTCTGTGTGGGTGGACTCAAACTTCCAACCTTTCAGTCAGCAGCCGTGTGTATTAATAATTTGTACCACCCAGGGACTCTTGATACATAGAAGTCCTCATTAAATGCTTCCTTTCTTCCTGATTCACCAGGAGAAAACGTTATAGCTTCAGACTCCCAGTTCAGTACTGTTTTCAGGACATGGAACTGCCCGTTTGCCTATCTCACACTGCACCCTTCCTTCCTTCATCTATCCCTTGGGAAAAGTGTAGCGAGTATAGGGATTCAGAGCTGACTAGTGGCTTACAAAAATGATCTGATGAGTGTCAGTAATGAACGATGCCTACCCAATAGAGTAGACAGTATCAGCATTGTGTTTTGAAAAACAGGAATCAGAATCTGAAAACTGAAAGGGCCCTCAGAGACCATCCTCTCCAATCCCTCTTTTTACAGATGAGGAAGTCGAGACCCAGAGAGGGGAAGTGGCCAGAAGAATTTCATGGCCAGAGAGCTCATTGCTGGCCAAAGCAGGATGAAAATTTATATAAAACATACAGATGTAAAATTTTACTTTAAAAAAAGAAAAAAAATTGTTTCCTTCAGACTTCCTGCTTTCCAGAAAAATAGCAGGGATGTACCACAAAAGGACTTTCACTTCCACAAATCTAAAAGTGTTGCAGGTCATACTTTATATACTGTGTCAGGCAAGAGAGCATTATAAATGACCATTGGAGGCTTTCCTTGTTGTGTCCTAATACAACATTGCCTGTTCCCTGGATCCTCTGATTGTAACCATCATCTCCGTGAAAACTGGCGTGCTTAATGCTTTAGTGGGGAAAATGGATAGCCCAGTTGTGGATGACAGCACCAATGCGAAGCAGTATCTGAGTCTGGTAGAAGTCAGATCCTCTTCTTCCAGTGTTTTGAAGTAAGTGACATAGAAGATAAATATAATCAATGCTGTGCCCACCACCCACCCCCAATATCCTTTATTGCCCTCACTCCAAGTCTTCAGTCAGCCATAGGAACAATGGAGTTGGAGGTTTAAAAAGTGGGTTTTCAAGTCAAGCAACCTTGAAATATAGCCTTACCTCTGTAACTTACCATATTTTCACAAATAATGCATCCACCCATATAACACACAGCATAGGGTGCTCACGAAAATAGGGGGAGGGGTTTTGAAAGGTTGGTAAAAAAAAAAATACATAATATACAAATTATTTGCATAAAAATACAGTGCTAAATATTTGATTATAGATGTAATTAGATTCTCTGAGCCTTAGTTCTGTCGTCTTTAAATGGATAGAATAATACCTATAATAAAAAAAAGGTCAGTTTTTTTTTTTCTTCTCATGGTGAGAAATTATTTTCTATACTTTTCTGAATTTAAACTAAGTTTCTCAAATTCAAAAATACATATATTTACTACATTACCTACCTTACTGGGTCATTCAATGATGTAATGTCATGTGAAAAGGACCTGCGCTAGCCCTGACATGCAGAAGCTGCTCGATAAACGAGCTTTCAGTCCTCTCCAGTACCAATGAGGCTCCTTATTAATCCTCAGGCAGAAAGAACAAGACACCTCAGAGTGGACAAATGTCATAGATTTGAAAGGAGGAAGCCCTCAAACCTCTCCTCTCTTGAAGAATTGAATAGGAAGCAGCCCTGACCAGATACCATCTATGTAGGGTGTGAGAGATCAGCTGGAGGGAGAGACAGGAATAATGATGAAGTGAAAACAAGATTTCTCCTTCTGTCCAGTGAGCAATGATCCTGCCACATTGGTAGTCAAATTCCAGCTGCTCCTCTGTTACCATAGCATAAAAGTACAGAAAGGTGCTTTAAAGTCCCTTTTGAAAAGTAAAATTTCTGAGTAAAATATTTCTCCCTTCCTACAGGAAGATAGTTGGTTTAGGAGGAAAATGAGACCAGATATGTGATTTTTTCATCAGGAACATTGAGTAGAACTCTATGATGGCACTTGGCTCATTGCATCATCATTATCTGATGAAGCCCTTGGGTGGTACAGTTAAGTGCTGGACTATTAATTGAAAGGTTGGTGGTTCAAACCCACCCAGAGGTGGCTCAGAAGAGAGGCTTGGCGATCTGTTTCCGAAAGGTCACAGCTTTGAAAACTCTACGGAGCAGTTCTACTCCGCGCATGTGGGGTCGCCGTGAGTCATAATCGATTCATTGGTGACATCATCATTTATCTCCCCAGCTACTCTGAGCCCCCAGTTTCATATAGCATTATGCCCAGAAAACTATAGGTGCTCAAAAGAAAAAGAAAACAAAGTGTTTCTTTAATGTGTGGGAAACAGTTAGCATCTGTCTGCAGTTGTTTGGCCACTAATCCATTCCTGCATTCCCACATATCTTAAGATATTCTCTTCCCCCTCCTGACACCCCCATGGCCTCCTGGTAAAAGGTACCATTCATTAGACCTCTCAGCTCTGGCAAAGAGCTAAGCCTGGGTGTACAGGCTGATTTCCACTCCTCTCTAAAGTTGGGCATCTCTCTTTGCTCACCGCTTGGGAATTTTTTTTTTCCCCCTGCTTCTGACCCTCCTCTCTCCTTTCTTTTGATAAACAGGACAGCTGCCCCCAAAGGAATGAATCCATTACCTTTCTCCAGAGTTGAGTTCATTTTCCATTACATGTTTCTGTTTAAAGAGAAAGCCTTTTAAAAGGGCTGAGCATACACTGAGTGTGTGTACTTAATTTTTAATATGTGTGTGCCCACAGCCAAGAGAACAGAGAAGCCTTAAATAATAATGAAACTGAATTGTACGTGCTGTATGTTTTGTGTGGCACTGATTCCTAAATATACTCTTAGCAGCCAGGTATTATTTAATATATCCCCATTAATCAAGCTGCCAAATCTAAATGAAAACCATATTTAAATATATTTAGTAAGATTATAGCTTTTGGTTGAGTATCAAACTAACATAGTTACATTTTTTCCCAGCCAGCCTTCATTCACTGTCTCATATTTACTCTGAAAACAAGTTCTTTTGTGCTATCAAGCCAATCTTGATTATAAAACAATTTCTACCACAAACTTTTATCATCATGTGAGTTTCAGCTGAGCCCCTAAATATAAATGTTTCAGAGAGAAAACAACCCTGAGATTTTTTTCTGGCTGAAAAATGGGATGTCTCTCTTTCTTGGGGTGAGCCCTTGAATTAAAGAGGAAATTAATAATGGTCTTAGAGATACGAACTTGTTTGTAGCTTCTGTAATAAATGGTGTCTGGCTTTTCAGCTACTATTGCTTTTACTGTTTTGCACTAAATGTACTGTACTGATTATTTCTTCTTTTTTTTTTTTTTTTTGGCGGTTCAAGCGTCTGTTAGTTTTGCAATAGTGACACTTAGGGGCTGCACGGAACATTGCATAGGCTGCTAAAATGTCCTGAGGTGGGATTGATTCTCTTATCTTTTTTGAAATCAATCCCTCTGCTCTTTGAGATGGAATGACAACGTGCTCCTGGGTTACTGGGATTGAAGGAGAGAGAAGGCACGTGGCAGCCGGGGTGAGATAGGTTGCCAGTTTGTCCAGCCGGCTTCTGATCTGGAGACAAAAAAGTGAGAAGGAGTCAGTTCAAAGGAGTCTTGTATAAAGAACTAGCCGAATTTACAGTACCATACACTGTTCTAGCCAAAAGGTCAACAGTTGGAATCCATCAGCCGCTCCTTCAAAACCCTCTGGGGCAGTTCTACTCTGTCTTATAGGGTTGCTATGAATCAGAATCGAGTCGATGGCCATGGTTTTGGTTTGGTTTTGGTACACTGTTCTAGCAGACTTAGTTATCTTTTTCCTTTTTTTATTGTACTTTACGTGAAGGTTTACAGAACAAACTAGTTTCTTATCAAACAGTACACACTTTGTTCTACGTGAAGGTTTACAGAACAAACTAGTTTCTTATCAAACAGTACACACTTTGTTCTATGACATTGGTTAAATAGTTATTAATAAAACATCATTGTATTTCTCAAGTGTGTCTGACTATTGCTCTTACTTGCAGCAGTTTGGTTGGTATTCTCACCTTCGTGATAGGCATTTCTTGATTGCCGCTAAATGATTATTGCATGTGGCGCTTCGATTTGCTGCAGTGTGGTAATTTCTTCTCACATCTTCAGCTGTTCTGTTTTCTTTCTTCAGTGTTCTCTCTCCATATTAGTCTTTATAAGGTTTTTACCCCCCAGACTTTTAGCCTATTTATTCTCTCCACTAATGTCATCAGCATTTCTTCCATTTTCTTGGAGCTCTTACGTGGTTCTTCATGTTTACGTGTCCTAAAACTTTTAAATTCTTGATTAAAATAACCATGAATTTTTAAATTAAAAATACATTTAAGTTCTTTGATTATATAAACACTGATAAGCAATTCTTATAAAACGGTTTTTGTACTATATTAAATTCAAAATAGGGGACACGTTTGACTTTGTACATTGTAGCAATTCTAAGCTTCATTTAAAAAAAAAAAACAAAGACCAAACCCATTGCCGTCGAGTCAATTCCAACTTATAGCGACCCTACAGGACAAAGTAGAACTGCCCCATGGAGTTTCCAAGGAGTGCCTGGTGGATTTGAACGGCGGACCTTTTGGTTAGCAACTGTAGCTCTTAACCACTACGCCAAAAGAATGAGTTAATATAGTACACAGCAATGCATGTAATCCTTACAGACAGGCACTACCTTCCTGTCATCTCTCTTTGTAATGATGGTGATGATGACAATGACTACGATGATGATGATGAAGTTTAACAAAAACAAACAAAAAAACCGTTTGCCGTGGAGTTGATTCCAGCATAGGGCGACCTCATGTGTTACAGGGTGGAACTGCTCCATAGGGTTTTTTTGTCTGTAATCTTTAGGGAAGCAGATTGCCAGGGCTTTCTTTTGAGGCACCACTGGGTGAGTTCAAACCACCAACCTTTTGGTTAGCAGTGGATCACAAACTTTTTGCACTACCTAGGGACCAAATGACAGTGATGTTGCTGTTGTTAGTTGCCGTCGACTCCACCTCTACTCATGACAACCCTATGTACAATGGGATCAGACCTTTGTAATCCATAGGGCTTTCTTATCATTTTTAGAATAGGTGTTGATAGGCAACATTTATTGATGCTTTCTGTATGCAAAGTACTTTTCTAATCCCTTTTTATTAATTAACTCATTTAATCATAATAATAATATTTAAGATGAGGCCCACATGACAGAGAGGACATCAAAAGCAAAGGCCCTGAGGTGTAATTGAACTAAGTGAACTGAATGTGTCTAAGGAAAAGCAAAAAAAAAAAAAAAGAATACATAAATAGGGAGGCTGGAGTATGTTGAGTAAGAGGAATTCTCTGATGTGGATTTCTTCAGATGCTGCTCTCTGTCTCAGACCCTGGTCTCACTGAATTCAGAGGAACAGTTTGGAACTGCAGAGATCCTCAGGTGTCATCCAGTGGGAGAACTGGCCTGAGAAAGGTTACATCCTGTGTATTTTGCATACATACCCACATTCCCACATATTTCGATCCTGATCAAGTCAGATTAAGATGAACCTAAGGCAGCATTGAAATCCCAGCCCTCTGAGCACAGTTTGTCATTAATTCTTCAGTGCCCCCATAGCACAGGACAGACCTGGGATATAGTACTTCTCCATGTATCATGACCCTCCTTTGTGCGTCTGCCTCTGCGCTAGATCGGAAGCTCATTAAGAGCAGAGCCTATGTGGTTATCATGCTACAATCACTTTCCTTTCTGGCATTCATATACTCAGCAAATATTTCTTGAGTGCCATCTATGTGCCAGCCACTTAAGCTAGTCTATCTCCTTGTCCACAGAGACAACTCTAAACAAGACTCAGTCCTTGTTCTCAACTTTCTCACAATATTGCAGAAGAGAAGTACAGTAAACATACAGTTAGAACAGAGTATGCTAAGTGCTGTGGTAGGTGAGGCACCTCACCTAGACTTGGGGAGTCAGAAGAAACTTTCTAAAGTGTGTGTGTATGTGGTGTATTGAGGAGCTGAGATGGGGGAAGAGTTTTAGATCTGGGGAACAAAGGATTCATGAGCCCAGAGGAGAATTCAGTTGTGTTTTTGATGAAGAAATGTGAATAAATGATGAATGAATGAATAAGTGAATTAACAATTTTGTTCACACACGTGTTGCAAAGGCAGCTCATGAGATGGAGGTAGTAAGCCAAAAGACATATTGTTAATTCATCCAGAGAAATCGCTGTTCCAAGCTCTGCTCTTCATTTGTCTGGAGGCAGACTTATGGGGAGCTCCATTATCATCAAAGTTGCTTGCTAAGTAGATTATTCTGTTACTTAATGGGAGATCAAGCTAAGTCCTTACTCTAGGGATGGCTTTACCGACAGGACTGGACATACCCCAAACCCAATGGCCAGCATTCTTATCTTTCCTGAATGTTGATTGGATGGGAACTATGTGGTGAATGAATGAATGAAAAAAGAAATCATAACCTTAATGCTGTACATGGAAGAGAGAGGGGCTGTTAGTGTGGTCTAGAAGCTAGAGGCAGAGAGCTAGTTTAGGAAGCAGGACCTAGATTCTAGTCTTTGCTCTGCCACTAACTTGTGGTATGGCATCAAGGAAGTTACTGTCCTCTAACCTGTAAAGCAGAATGGTGCCTGGCAGTTTCCAAGGCCCCTGCCAGCTCTGGAATCCTGGGTTCATTTTAGTTCTACCTGCTGAGGAGGGAGAAGTATCAAATGTATATGCATACCAGCTGAGCAGCTCCCTTGTCCTCCCAGGCCAGCAGCCCTGTCCTGGGGATACCCCTTCAGATTCATGGAGCCTCTCTGAGCCCACTCTCTGAGCCCAAAGCACCCTAAATAACTGTCCTAATCCACCATACTCCTGGGCGGGTTCTGGTTGTCCTCCACCTGTCTCACCGCAGGGCCAGGGATGACCACACTTCTGATGTCCTTATCCTTCTCCTGGTGTCTGTAATTCAGTAGATTGGCTCTTCCTGATGTAGCCTTTCTTTAGGTTCCACATAGGGAGCATGCGGTTTGCCAGTGTTCCTTCTCCTCCTCCTATTCTAAAGCCATACCACGTGCATTCAAATCCCAGCCACTTCATGACCCATCCATATGGCCTTGGGCAGGTTTCTTAACCTCTCTGTGCCTCAGTTTCTTCAACTGTAAAATGTAGACAACATTTGTTTCTCCTTCAGAGGGTTATTTGTGATGAGTAATGAGATAATCCACATAAAGCAATTAGAACAGTGCCTGGTGCGTATGGTAAATACAAAGAATGTTTGTTATTGTTTGTCATGATTATTCCTGACACCCTCCATTGCTGCCTTCCTTCCTCAAATATTTTCTGCCCCACTATCAGGCAAGCACTAAGGATACAGAGATGAATAGGCCACCATCTCCATCCTGAGGAAGTTCAGTCCAGTGCCATTGACCGAGTGCTTTCTCTGTGACAGCTCACTGAATCCCCACCACAGGCCAGTGTGATGCTTATTATTATTCTCATTTCACACTCAAGGAAACTGCAGCCCAGTGAAGTCAAGTGGCATTCCCAGAATCACACAATTAGTAAATGACTGTTGAAATTGGAACTCAGGTCTTTTAGGCTCCAAATCCAGTGCTCTGTCCACCACTTCACACAGCTACCACAAGGCTGTAATTATGCTGCTTTGAAAGGAAAAAAAATAAATAAGAGAAGCAGCAGTGCATGATGGGAGAGATCATAATGGGAAATGAACTCTCCCTCCCAGGGCATCTGCTTCAGGCTTTCAGAAAGAGGGGGAAGGTGAGCCTCATGATCCCAGCTCCCAGCAGCCCTTGCTTCAGCCCATCTGAAAAGGATCCGTCTTTAAAAGCAAGGAGCCAGAAAAAATAATTCATACTAAAAACAAACTCTGTCATGAGTCATTTGACTTTGCTTTCCCCTGAACACATAGTTTATGTCTTGGGCGAGCTAAGGCTAAAAGAACATCTGATATGTTTTAGGCTAGCAGAGCCATTATTTAAGGAGCTTCACATCCAGTGTGTGCCCATTGAACCCCATGATTTAAATCAAGGCTTGTGCTTATGGGGCGTGGCATTTGTTATTTTTGTTGTAGTTGTCTTGAGTTGTGATCGTCTACGTGTTTTATCAAGATGACAAGAATTGCTTTGGTCCGCAATTCAAAAGTTCTCGGGCCATCAACTAGCCCACACAGTAATTACTCTGAGTATGTACATGACACAGGAATGTGCGTACGTGTGTGCAAGTCCAGATATGTGAGCACCTGTGGAGAGGACAGAGAATGAGGTAAAAACGGCTTCCAGGCAAACCACTTACCATTCCCATCAGCAGAAGAGGGAGCCTTGGCCTGAGGTCAGGGTATTTCTCAATGCTAGGTGAACAGTGAATAACCCAGAGCACAAGGCCTGTGGCTCTGTCTCTATGGCAGACTTGCTCCTCTGTAGATAATCGAAAAAGGATAGGAATACACTTAGGTTGTATCATCTTAAGCAATATAGAGGAATAGAGTAAAAGGTACAAACCTCTCCTGACCCCAGAGGTAATCGCTCTTACACATTTTCTGTATCTTCTTCTTCTAACCTTTTTAACGCATGTTGTTATTGTTCTGTTAGTTGCGGTTGAGTCAGCTCTGACTCATGGCAACCTTGTGTGTAACAGAATGAAACCTTGCCCGATCCTGTGCCACTGGCAGGATAGTTGGTATGTTTGAGTCCATTTTTTGGCTATTGTGTCAACCCATCTCATTGAGGGTTTCCCTCGTTTTTGCTTACCCTCTCCACTTTACCAAACATGATGTCCTTTTTTAGAGATTGGTATTTATTTCCTGATGTTATATCCGAAATAAGGAAGCCAATGTCTCTCCATCCTCATTTCTCAGGAACATGTGAGATCGTAGTGTATATATTCTTCTGCAACTTTTTTTTTTTTTTGGTCATTTAACAAGATATTTTGAAACAGCTCCATGTCTGCACATTCTGATAGTAATTCCAGTGCCTGCACATATAAAAATCATTTAAACCATGTCCTATTGATAGATATCTGGAGCCCTGATGGCACAGCGGTTAATAGCTCAGCTGCTAACCAAAAGACTGGCAGTTTGAATCCACCAGCTACTCCTTGGAAACCCTATGGGGCAATTCTACCCTGTCCTATATGGTCGCTGTGAGTCGAAATTGACTGGACGGCAATGGGTTTGGTTTTTTGGTTTTAATGATAAACTTTTAGGTAATATCTAGTGTTTAGCTATTATAAAAAAATGGTCAAGGATCATCCTTGGTATGTTTCTTTATATGCAAGTATGATGTTTTCTCTTGGAGAGATACAGAAAAGTAGAATTTCTAGTGGAAGAATTTGTGCACTTTAAAATTCTGTTAGCTGTGGTCAAAATGTCCATCAAGATTGTCACAATTTGGAAAAGGACTGGTCAGCGGTGGGGAGAGAGATGCTGATGAAGAGTGAGCCAATTAAATTAGGTGGGCACTGGAGAGTGTGTTGGCAACTCTTGACTGGAGGGGGGATGGGAAGATAGAGAGAGAGGGAAGATGGCAAAATTGGCACGAAACGAGAGACTGAAAGGGCTGACTTAATAGGGGGAGATCAAGTGGGAGAAGGGAGTAAGATGTATGTAAACCTACATGTGACAGACTGATTGGAATGGTAAATGTTCACTTGAAGCTTAATAAAAATTAATTAAAAAAAAAAAAAGATTGTCACAATTTGTATTCCTGCCAATGGTGTCCCTGTGTCTGTGCCAACAGTGGATATTGTCAATCTTTTAGCATTTTTATCAATTTGTTGGGCAGAAAATGACTGCTCATTGTTCTTTTCCTTTGCCCTTACCGTTACTAGTAAGAGAAAACATTTTCTTTATAGCCACTGGCTACTTGCTCTCTGTCTTCTATTAATGGCGTATTGATATCCTGTTTTAATGTTCCTACTGGTGTTCATCTTTTCTCCACTGGTTTGGAGGAGTTCTTTATATACTCGAATATTAATCCTTTGTCATACAGACTGAAGATTTACTTATATTACAATATGGTCCTTGTCATCTACCTTAGCTTATGATGCCTTATACAGAAGTTTTAAATTTTCATATAATCCGATCCATTGAATTTCTTCTACATGACTTCAAAATATCTTAGAAACTGTCCCTGTAAACTGTTTTTCCTCTTGAAGCTGTGTTTCAGACTAAAAAACATTTCAGATCTTTATATATGCAAGAGTAAAATAAGGACCAGGAAGGTGAAGTGTCTTACTCCAGGGGCAAAGCTTAGACCAAAACATCCCAGGCTGGCAGAATGCTGTCTGTGTTTGTGCAAGTTCACCGTTAATTATGGGAAAATTCTAAAAATTTATCTGGATCAGTCACAGGCAAATGAGAGGCAGCAGGGAGCTAGGTAAGAGCATGAGGCTGCAAGTCATGTGGGCTTTGGATCATATCCAGGGTCCTTTACTTGCCACTTGACCTTGACATCAATTTGCGGCTCTAAGTCTTAGTTTATATTTCTCTGTAAAATGGGCCTAATCACAACTTCAAAATTGTGATTGTGATTGTGAGGTTTAACATCTCCCATGTTTTGGCACATGGTAGCTACTCAATACATATTTGTTTCCTGCCTTCCCTGATAAAAAGCCTCTTTTCTCTGGCCATTTATATGCAATTGGCCATTTTAAACCGTTGACTTTTATCTCTTCTGAGAATTCTGTAGCCAAAAAGTGGAGGGAGAGCTTGCTCAAGAGTCTGAGACAATTTCCTAATGATACGTCTCAGTTGGGCTTAAAAGAAACAAAACACCTACACCCTTGCTCAATGCTGGAAAAATCTCCAGGGTGGTCTTTTGAAGGAGAGAGGCCAGGACTCTGGGGGACTGCTCCCATCCACGTGGGTGTAGAGAACCCTCTTCCAGAGCTTTTGTAGTTCCTGGACTTTCCGAACCTCCTTTCTATACAGTGATATTTCCTCCTGCCTTTGAAATCATCTGCTCTTCCCCACACCTCGACTGGCATCTTTCACTTCTTAAAGCAGCACAGTGCTAGTGGTTGAGCACCCAGAGTTTCAAGCCAGACTGCCTGGGCATACAACCCAGCCCTGCCACTCTTTAGTTGACTGGAGAAAACTTCTTAATTTCTCTCCGCCTCAGTTTCCCTGCCTATAAAATGAGGATACTAATATCACCTACCTCACAGAGTTGTTACATGGCTTAATGTTTATAAAGTACATGGCATATATGCAAGTATATATGCAAATTCAAGGGACTACCAAGAAATCATATACAGTATTTGAATTCTGGCTCCCTTCCCAACCGATTGACTTTGGATAGCAAGTTTTTTTGAGCTCAGCCCTCTCATTTGTAAAATGGGTATGAAAATATACACTTCAGAGCATTACTGTGGAAGTCCAATGAAATAATGTATGCAAGTGGTTATAGTAAAGTGTGGCTACTGTGCTGACAATTGTCAAAAAAGACAGGAATGAAAATGCAAGAAATTTTCAAAAGCAAGGACGTTGGTGATTCAAAGAGAAGGCTCTGGAGTCAAACATATTGGGTTAGAATTCAGCCTCCACTCCTAGCCCTGTGATCTTAGTCCTAAACTCTCTAATATTCAGCTTCCTGATCTTTAAAATTGGATTGATAATGGTGCTACCACTAGGCTTGTTCTTAAAAGGAAATGATAATAAGTTGGTTGTATAGTAAGTGCTTAATAAAAATAGCTATCATTTTTATTATTACCCATATCTCCTTTCCTTCCGTAGGAAGACACTTGTCTGCAGTTAGGGTCCGGTGGAAGGCTCAAGGCCTGGGCAAAAGGAATGGCAGCACAACCAGAGCCCCCAGCCCAACCCATTCAGGTGGGTCTGGAGCACAAGATAGGAAAGATTGAGGCTAAGGAAGGGAAACTGAGGCAGAAGCCTGGTTTCTATGGATCAAGCCAAAATAATACATGCAGAGGGAAAAGCCACAATTAAGGCTTTCCATCAGAATTTATCCGCAGCCATTTATCTCATTTTAATTCTTAAAACAGTTCTGTTGGTAGGTATTATTATTTTCCATTTTTAATAAAGAGTAGCTGAGAGTCAGAAAGGTTAAAGTGACTTGTCCAGGGTCACAGAACTAAGAAGTGGAAGAACTGGGATTTAAGCCCAGTTCTGTATGACTCCAAATCCCTAATACTATGCTAATGATATATATCCTGTCTCTGCTTGGAATGACTCAGAGGCCAGGCTGGAGGGGGAGGGGGAGGGATGGACGAATGTGTTTCTCTGGGAGACTAGAGGAGGCAAAGACAGGGGCAATGGGCCTGGGGCTGACAGACTTCATGTAAAAATTTAGAAATTTTGCCCTGAAAGACAAGAGCGTATTTTCAGCTGAGGTCATTTTCACCGTACCCTGTGTACTGAGGGTAAACCAAAACACAGCCATAAATAGTACCCCACAGAATTCCCGTCACAACAGCGTACTGTGCTCCTTCTGTTTGGGGATGAATGTTTAAACACTCCGTATGAAAATGGGTGAATCTCTGACTGTTCATGAAGTCCAGTCATAGCCCATCCAAATGCGATGCCTTGGGTTTGAATAGATATGCAGGAACCATCAAATGATCAGCTGTGGTGGGATCTCAACAGCTGGTCTTGCCCAAGGTGTCGGCATCACTGGAGGAAGGGCATGGCTTTTTAAAGCCTCTGCTTTGAAGGGCCCCATGCTAGTTGAATAGATGTGTCCCAGCTTGCTACAGAATATATTTTTATGGTTATACTTTCTCTAATTAATTAAAAAAAAAAAAGTTACCAAATTTGGAAGGGACTTTAACAAGTTCTCCAGTCTAATTCATTAAAAGATGGTTCCATAAAAAGATTTGGTTCTTGAGTGGGAGGTGATTTTTCCAAGGTTTTATAGAGAAATCTGAGACTGGAATCCAGGCCTCCTGGTTGGTAGTCAAAATATGTCTTAATTCTGCCCCCGAACATGTCCAATGCATTGATAAAAAGTCTGTTAACCTCTCTAAAGAGCAGCACTGGAATGTATTAGAAATATGAAGGAGGTCGTGTTTGTCCTTGATGTTTTCTACCTTTCCCCTTTACATTTTTTGCCCCACTTCATGTTTTTTTACCTATCAAAACTAACCAGTCCTGTGTCCTCAATTCTCATTCCTTGAGAAGCAGATTCTCTGATTTCCAGAGTTACTGTTGGTCACCTATTCCAGGGTTTTTTCCTACTGCAGCAATGCTGACTCTTGAACAATGGAAAGGATCCTAGACCAGGAGTATGCCTGGCTCAGCCCCCATTGCATGTACTTCTTCAGATAAATCATTGCCTAGTACCCAAGCATTGTTCCTCATCTCTATGATGCAGGTGACAAAAAGGAAAGGGATAACTATTTATTGATCACCTGATCAATAATGTGTATATATCAATGAGTGTGGATGAATAAATTTGGATATATCACCACACTAAATCTTTATATTAGCTTATATGAGGTAGGTAGATATTATTATCCTTATTTTACAAATGAGAAATTAGAAATCTGGAACATAAATCATTTGTCCAAGGCCTCACAGCTACCAACTGAGAGAGTTGAAAATTGAACCTTGATTTGTGTGATAATCCAAAAGGTAAACTCTTTCAGGTTCACCAAATAGAGAAAGTGAGATTAATATATATGTGCACACACAGAGACACACACACATGCAGTGGAAAAATGCTTTCTAAATGGTGACGGGCTACCCACAAGTGAAGGAATGATAAGGGTGGCATCTAGCCAGCCAGTCTAGGCCAAGATAAAATGGCGCCCCACAGACCAGTGCTGTCTGGGAATCATAGCCATTACTCATAGAATTGACTTAAATATGAGAGGATTGTAGATATTTAGGGGCAGACCTATCAGCTAGGCCAGTAGTTCTCAAAAGTCACCAAAGGTACACTGCAGTCAGGACTGGCTACAGGACCCAGTGCAAAATGAAAATGTGGGTCCCTGGAAGTCTCCCCTCCCATAGGCCGACCACCCCAACTCTGAGCTGAGGGCAGCCCCCAAGAGTTTGCAACTTCCACATGGAGACTACCCAACAATTACCCACCCAACACTCGGTGTCACTGTGAGAAGGTAGAGGGGGGTGCTGTTGCCTTGCCCCACCCAGAGATACCATGGGCTTATTCCCTGGCTTGACCCTCCCTGCAGCTGTACTCACCCCTGTCAGGGGCGGGGGAAGGGCAAAATGTCCTGACCCTCCATGTAACTCCATCATCACTCCCAGGGTGCATGGTTAACAGTGAAGTCCCGGAGGCAGGAAGCAGACAGCCAAGACCAGTCCTAGAGAGGCAGCGGGAGGCCCCAGGCACATGCACTATTGTCCCATCAGTCTTCACGTACAAACACAAATTCAAAGATAAAATTATTAAGAATTTCAGGAAAGCAACTGTAGAGCATTAAACCCTATGCTTCGGTCCTTTCCATGAAGCAAGTCCTAACTGCAGTTCCTTAACAAAGTTTTCACTAGTTTTTTTTTTTTTTTCATTTCATGGGATAAGATAAGAACAGCGCACTGAGTTTTTACAAAGCTAAATGTAGACTATTTAAATGATTTCCTTTTAATCTGAGATCATGTCCTAGGCACTTTTTGTTTGTTTGGTGTTAAAATCTTTCTGTTTTGAAATAATGGTCAGAATAAATGATGGGTAGTTGTTTTCTTAAGGAACCCTGGTGGTGCAATGATTAAGTGCTTGGCTGCTGTTATGGATTGAATTGCATACTCCAAAAATATGTGTCAATTTGACTAGGCTGTGATTCCCAGTATTGTGTGATTGTCCACCATTTTGTCTTCTGATATGATTTTCCTATGTGTTGTAAATCCTACCTCTATGACGTTAATGAGGCAGGATTATCTGCAGTTGTGTTAATGAGGCAGGAATCCATCTACAAGATTAGGTTATGTCTTAAGTCAATCTCTTTTGAGATATAAAAGAGAGAAGTGAGCAGAGAGACAGGGGGATCTCATACCACCAAGAAAGAAGCCTGGGAGCATAGTGTATCCTTTGGACCCAGAGTCCCTATGCTGAGAACCTCCTAGACCAGGGGAAGATGGAGACAAGAACCTTCCCCCAGAGCCAACAAAGAGAGAGAGCCCTCCCCTGGACCTGGTGCCCTGAATTTTGACTTCTAATTTCCTAGACTGTGAGAGAATAAATTTCTCTTTGTTAAAGGCATCAACTTGTGGTATTTCTGATATAGCAGCACTAGATAAATAAGACAGCTGCTAACCCAAAGTTTAATGGTTCAAACTCAGCCAGCATCTCCTTGGGAGAAAGACCTGGCGATCTGCTCCTGTAAAGATTACAGCCTAGAAACCCTATGAGGCAGTTCTACTTTGTCACATGAGGTCACTCTGAGTTGGAAATGACTTGAGGGCACCCAACAAATTGTTTTCTTAAAAGTCCTGATACAGCAAAATAAAAAGCTGACAACTCTTTGCCAGTCCTCAAATTTTTTTGGACATTTTATTGATCCAAAGTTTGGGAACAGCTGAGCTAGGCCTTCCAAGAAGATGGCCTCCCTTCCTACTTTTGGGGATGGAGCCTCCTCTCCAGCCATCAGCATCAGAAAGGCTTCCAGCCTGCATGCAGCTAGTAATTGTTGTGACCTTCAGTACTTGCCAGGTACATTGCTGCTTTTGGGAAGTCTAAAGGGTCTGGTAAAGTCTGTCTGGAGAAGCAACATAGAAAAAGGGCATCACAATAAAAATTCAGAGCCTAAAATTCCAGAGTTTCCTACCATCCTATGGAGATCAGGAGCTGATGACAGTCATTTCTCCAAAATTTCCCAACTATTGACATTTCTTTGGAAGCAAAGTGGATTAGTGGAAGGGTAACAGTGCATCTAGGATAGTCCAGCTTATGTCTGTTGTCTAGTGTAATTTCCTTCTTAAAAATACGTAAGACTCAAAGATGAGTTTATATAGATAATAAACTATAAAAAAGTCCACTTGTCGTTGAGTTGATTCCAACTCATAGGTATCCCACATGTGTCAGAGTAGAACTGTGTTCCACAGGGTTCTCAATGGCTTATTTTTTGGAAGTAGATTGCCACACCTTTCTTCTGAGGCACCTCTAGGTAGACTCAAACCACCAAGTTTTTGGTTAGCAGCCAAGTGTATTAACTGTTCCCACCATCTAGGAACTCCTAATAAACTATATGGTCACCCTAGTTAAAAGCCTGTTCATTCTCCTGAGGCAGCAAGCCCCACCCAGGCTGTTGTTTTCCTGGGCAGGAAGTCCATTGTGGCTAACCGAAGTATTGTGTCTTTCTTGCCAGAGGACTGGGTTGGTGTCAGCCTGGAGCCCGTAGAATCCACTCTAAATCCTAAGCTTCAAAGACCCAGGGGTGGGTATATCTCTGTTGCTCCCAGCCCATGGTTTCCACCATTGTGTTGTCTTGTGGGAGCATCAAGTTGAAGGCCAAGCCAGTTTCTATCCTTTGATGAGGGAACATACATCAACACAATGGTCCACTGAACTCTGGGAATATATAGACATGTGGTGCCTTGTGTGGATTGTAGCCTAAATGGTTTTACCCTAGCAGATACGGAATTAAACATAAAACAGACAGCTGATTACCGTTAAATCCACATGCACAAAACCAACTATTACATGTCTTCTCAGCTACAAAATCAGAGCTTTTCCCTGGAATGGACTGTTTTTAGACTGGACTTTGGGGTAAGAGGAGACAAGGAGGGGGGAAGAGAGAAAATCAACAAATCAGATAGGTGGGCAGCTTTCAAACAAAATCTGCAACATTTCTTATGGAATCTTTTCCTGTTGTATGCTTTTGATATATGGAAAGAAATCTTTGCTGATGCCAGCTTCAGATTCTCGGGTTTAGAACCCTGTTGTTGACCTGAAGAAAGAGTTACATAAATCACACTCTCAAGGCCTTCAGAACAAAGAACAACTTGGGGCAAGCTTGAGACTTTGCAGGGCATTTTGGTGACATTTCTGGATGCCCTTTGTTTCCCCCTTTCAAGAAAAGCCCTTTCTTTCCTTGCCTTCTCACATAACAGCTTGGGATTCTTGTTCCCCCCAGAAATGCATTTGAACTGGCTGGGCTTGTTAAGAGTCAGGGCATGAAGCATTTTTCCATGGTAGAAAAGTTCTGGCATTCCACAGCAGAACTAATGTGGGATTTGGGAAGACTGCCCTATTTGTGCAGTTAATTAGGGCTCCCCAAAGGCAGCTGATCCACCGGTGTCAGAGGAGACCGATGCTGAGGCCAAGGGAGGCTGCGACTGTGTGAGCGCTCCAGGAGGGTGGCTAACGTGGCTTCTGCACCTGTTCCCCACTGATTGGAACTGGAGTTCAAAGGAAACAGTGATGAGGCTTTCCCACAATGCTTGTTTGGATACCCAGCCTCATTTAATCATTTGATGTGTAGCCAGTGTTTGAGTTAAGTCTCAAAATACTTGGTGATATAGAATCAGAGCAAGGTTCCCCTTAGGTCCATGAACTAAGGTCTTTGGTTCTAATGAGAATGTTGATGTTGACAAAAATTGTAGTGGAAAAACCGTGCACTTTGGAGTCAGACAACCCTGTGCTGCAAATCTGACTCTGCCACTTTTAGAAGATGTAAGACCTTGGAGAACTCATTCACTTGTCTCTGAACTTTAGCTTTCTTCTCTGTAAAACAGCAAGCTAACACCTTGTCCATGGATTTCTTTTAATAACAGCAGCTAACATTTGTTGAGAAATTACTGTGTGCAGGGCACAGTTCTAGGGGCATCAAATATATTAACTCTTCAGTCCTCTATTGACCTTATAAAGTAGACTCTATATTAGGGGTTGGCAATCTATTACCTTTGGGCCAAATATGGCCCACCCCCTGTTTTTGTAAATAACGTTTTACTGGAACACAGATACACTTATTTGCTTATGTATTGTCTATGGCTGCTTTTGTGCTACAACCGCAGAGGTGAATAGTTGTAACAGACACTGTATGGACTACAAAGCCTAAACTGTTTACTATCTAGCTTGTTACGGAAAAAGTTCCCCACACCCTGCTTTATATTATCCCAATTTAAAAATGAAGAAAATAAGCCATAGTCATTTTAAGTAACTTATCTGAGGTCACACATCTGATAACTGGTAGGGCCAGAATTTGAACTCAGTAGCCTGGCTCCAGAACGTATCCTCTTCACCAGTATCCTATATATAATCTACATGATATGCCTAACACCATATCTGGCACACAGGAGACACTTGTAAATCGGTACCATCAGCAGTCACTTACATTCCCCCACATTCCTTCTGGCAACCCTGGTGGCATAGTGGTTAAGAGCTACAGCTGCTAACCAAAAGGTCAGCAGTTCGAATCCACCAGGCGCCCCCTCGATACTGTATGGGGCAGTTCTACTCTGTCCTACAGGGTCACTATGAGTCAGAATCAACTCCATGGCAAGAGGTTTAGTATATTCCTTCTGCCTCCTTTACCAGGCTCCTATCCACTCCAATCACCTTTTCATTCCCTTGTGCCAGATTATATTAGCAATTCAGCAGATTGCTGGGCAATTTTATATCCATTATCTCTGTCCATCAAACAGCTCTATGAGATAGGTATTAATATCTTCATTTTAAAGATGAAGAAACTACTCCTGACCTCTGGGATCCCAGAAATCTGTTTGAGGACCCTCAGAAGTAACATTACAAGGGCCTTTTTAAACAGGTATTTTATACTGAAAACTAACATAAAAAAAGTTCAGTGGTCACTCTAGAAAGGCTTACAATCTAATTGGGGAGAAAAAAACCAAAATACTGGAACAACAACAGCAGGTATTTAAAGTTAAGCTGCTTTGTACAGACTGTAAGTGGGTGTGAGTGCAGAGAGCTGGGACAAGAGAGTAGACGTGGAGGCCGTGGAAGATCTCCTGGGGGCAGTCAGATGTGAACTGGGCCTTTAACCTGGGGCAGAATTCATAAAGGAGAAGCTCGGAATTGGTCACAGGAAGAGTGTGGACAGGAACCCCAGAGCAGGAGCCCTGAAATGGAAGTGGGAGTTCTCAGAGGAACAGGCCAGCAAATCCCTGGGAATGGTGGGAAATCAGAATGGGTAAATAGGACTGGGACAGATTGTGCAGGACACCGAAGGCCAGGAAGAGGTGTCTGAGTTTTAGAATAATTACTGTGCTGATTATTATAACACCTAACTCGGTGGGTTTTAACTAGGTGCAGGATTGCTGGCCCAGACCCTTTACGTGTGCCCTCTCCTTTCCTTTAACCCTCCCAACTGCTCTATGATGTAGGTTTTATCCCATTTTACAGTTAAGAAAATCGAGGCTTAGAGAATGGCAATCATATATTAATGGGAAAAACAGAACTATTCCACAATGCTTAGTTAAGCAGTTCAGGGCTATCTATTGTTACTTTTCTTCTATGGATACATGTGCTTGTGCTCGGGGTTTTATACTGTGCCCATATAATATAATTATAGGTTCTGCCCGTAAAACTGTGCCTGCTTGTTCTAGTGCCATTATTTGTTATAAATTGCTCATACACTGTGGTGGGGAGCACCATGAATTCTAGGCTCTCCACCACGTGAATCAGTCTCCCACCACAAGTAGTAGGGAGCTATGGAGTGCTTTTGAGCAGAGGATACCATAGTGAAAAAAACTATTCTGCCAACAAAGTCAGCCTGGATGGGAGCTGGAAAAGAAAGGAAGGAGGAAGAAATATGAAACCAAAAGTGCAATATGTGGCCATGAGGCAATCTTGGGATGAGCAGCTGAAGCATGGGTTTGAGATGACAGTTCCATGCTAAGAAGAGAAGGCACATGTATATGGAGTCAGAGAGCCATGACCAGCACTGCCTAGATCTTCCTATGTAGACAGCCATGGTTGGTGGACATAGATTTTGGAGTCTGAAGATGTAGGCTCATGTCCCGATTCCACTGCTAAAAATGTACTATATGAAGAGGAAGGGGAAAAGGACGAATTACTTGCTGGGAAGCTGGATGAGTTATAGGGCATCTCATTGTATCTTCCCACCAGCTCTGGGAGTGGTACTAATAAGAACCATAGGTCATACTTAAATAGTCCTATGTGCCAGCACTTTCTATATTCTGTTCTAATTACTTTACATGTATATTAACTTATTTAATCTTCATAGAAACACCATGAGAGAGATGGTATTATAATCCCCTTTGTATAGATGGGGAGACTGAGGCACAGAGAGGTTAAGTAACATGGCTGTGGTTACACAGCTGGTCAACAGAGAAATAAAGCTTTGAACCCAGTCTGGCCCCTGAGTCCATGTTCCTCACCACTGTGCATGCTGGCTCACAGAGGAAGACAGTGTAGATATTATGAGCCTAGTGTTACTGATGATGACAGTGAGGCTCTAAAAGGATAAGGAACCTGACTCACTGTCAGACTGCTGAGTAAATTACCATGCTGGCATCAGAAGCCAGGTCTTTCTGAATCTGAACCTGGTACTCTCTCTACCAGATCATTCAGCCTGTTTTTGGTGCGAAAGCATTTTACAACCATAAACCCCTTTATAACTTTTATATAACTCCTTTACTAAAGCACATCATTATTGCTAATTTGAGGCTTCTCTGATTCTCTAGTAAAATGAAGGGAGTAGATCGGCCAGGCTCATAGATGTAGTAGTAAAGTCTAGTCCTGCCTCTAGACTGTGACCTCCTCCAAGAGAGAAACCAACCAGTTCCCCACCTCTGCTCCCTGCAGTTGCCACAGGGCCTGGCATGGGGTGGGGGTGGCACTCAGTAAGCATTGGTTGAACATAACTTGCTCCAGATAGAAGCATGTGGGGCCAGTTCACTACCACAGTGGTACAGCCAGCATGCCCACTTTTTAGCTATTTGCCCTCTGCCAACTCTAGAGATGTTGATAAGATGATCTTATCTTTGTAAGTGTGTCACCTGCCCGTTCTTTGAGTTTACCCGGGTAGAGTATTCTGGATTTTAAATTTTCCAATCCCACCCCTTTACCTGTACATTGACACTCCCACCTCTATTCCAGAGGTCCAGGGACCAGCCATTAGAAGGCTCCTTGCATAGCCGGGGTTTTTCACTGCATACCTCCTCGCGTAACCCTCATCCCCTGGCCTGGCTCCCTGGCTCATACAGTGCCCCGGCTCTGGCCTCCTGCCCACATAGAACTGGTACCCAGTACCACTCTCTGGATTCTGTTCTCTGAACAATTTAATTTTGCCGCTGGGACACTTTTACCTCTTCTACTCAAGGTGATACCCTAGCTCAGCCCCAGGATCCTCTACTCCTGTCAGTCTACTTGAGTGGCATCCCCATTAGATTTGTACTGGCTTCTCAGGACAGGACTGGACAGCTTGTTTGACCATCTTCTCAAGGGTGTGTCCCTGGCATCTCTACTGGTCCCACCTGTTCCTGGCCTGGCAGTTGCCAGTCCGACTGGATGATGCTATTCTAGGAGCAGCAAGAAGACCTTTTCACTCAAGTTTAGTCTTTCTTAACAAAACAAGTCAAAGGGCTTCCCCCCGCCCCCGCCCACATGCTTTTAAACACTGTATAACAGCAGTTAAGAGCATGGCCTCTGGAATCAGAGGATGTAGGTTCAAAATCCAGTTCTGACACTTGCTAGCATTGTCATCTGGGCAATTTTCTTAAACTCTCTCAATTTTGGTTCCTCATTTGCAATATGAAGCAACTGCCTCACTAGGTAGTTGTGAGAATTCAATGATATGATGTATGTGGAGTATATGTCACACTACCTCGTGTATGGTAAGTGCTCAACAGATGATAGTTATTACCAGCATCATATTAAATATCATGATATTTAATATCATTCATACTCTTACCATAATAGCCTTTCAATACATGTTTGTTGAATAAATAACTTTCTGAATTCTGAAATTCAGAAAGTTATTTGTTCAACAAACATGTATTGAGAGGCTGCTACAGGCAAGATCCATGCCAGGTGCAAATATGGCATGTATGTTTGGTTGTTTTTAGTGCCGTTGAGTTGGTTCTGACTCATAGCTGAAACCTGTCCACCATAGGTGACCCTGCTGGTATTTGCAATACCAGTGGCATAGCTTCCAGCATCACAGCAGCATATAATCCACCACAGTAGGACAAACTGACAGACACGTGGGGATGGGAGGTGTAAGTATGGTTATAGAAGAACCAAGTGCCTCTTAATCACTTACTTTAGGCCAGCCACTGTTCTAGCATTTTATCTAATCTTGTCAAAGGCCTTGCAGGCAGATATTACCATTTCACAGGTGAGGAATCCGAGACTTAGAGAGGTTAACTATAACCAGCTCCCCAAGGACAGGACCAAAGAGTGCAACACCAGGTATTCTGACTTGAAGTCCCCACTGTTGAAAAACCCACATTTGACTCTCATACTTATGCAGTAGAATGTCTTTGTTCGTGTAACTTTTTGTAAAGGGAAGTCCACAGGAATGTTGTTTTGACTTCATCCTTGTTGGTACAAATCTCTGTAAGAAGTCAGAGTTCTTGTGCCTATCTTGGCATGTAAGTGATAAGCCTGGTAGGCTCTTCTTTGACACCTGGGGATTTAGCCATCTGCCTTCTCTCATTAGGTGGGGCTGGAATAGAGATGGAGAAAAAGACAGGAAGGGGGCTGATACTGGACTCACCCAAAGCATACAGTACAAGCTGTTTTGTCTTTTACACAAGACCCAGTCATGAGCTTGCTTTTGGATTCATGCCTTATGCCTCTAGCCATCAAAGGCCAAGTATGTCAAGGAAAAAAAAAAAAAGTCCTTCAGCTAGTTGAGGTTTTATTCTGTTTCTACTTTGGTGGTTTAAAACTAATTACAGACTCTGGGTTGTGCCTACATGTACAAAATGAAATGAAAACTTGAGCCCATTACTTTAATAATGAAGAGAGGAAAATCTACTTTTCTTTCCATTATCTAAAGATTTCAGACATATGTAAGGTTTTTTTTTTTTTTTTAATTGAATTATGTGAAAAATTGGCCTCAAGCCTTCGTTTCACTTTGCCTGTCTAGAAACAGTCTCAAATTTTGTTTCAGAAAGGAGAAGACATGCCTTGACTGTTTCCACAGGTCACGAGGGTCCTGCTGGAACAATTGCAATCTAAGAGATCTTGTTGTTGTCACGATAGGAGATTTCCACATGGTTGAAAGAGGATGGTGTATTATGAAGAATGACTCTTCACCTTAAAAAAAAAAAAAAGTCTGGAGTACCTAGAAAAACTTCAAGATGAAGAAGTTCTATTTATTTTATATATTCATTCATTTACTTAGTCCTTATTGGAGCCCTGGTGATGCAGTGGTTAAGAGCTATGGCGAACTACAGCTGCTAACCAAAAGGTTGGCAGTTTGAATGCACCAGCTGTTCCTTGGAAACACTACAGGGCAGTTCTGCTCTGTCCTACAGGGTCGCTATGAGTCAGAATCAACTTAAAGGCAACAGGTTTGGGGCTTTTTTGTTTATTGCAGCCTTCAAGGCCTGTCTGGCCTGGCACCCACTCCCTTCGTGACTTCATCTCTCGCCCTTCTCCACCTTGCCCAGGCTGTTCCAGCTGCCGTGACCTCTTTGCTGTCTTTCCACATACTAGGCATGTTCCCATCTCAGGGCTTTTACACTTGCAGTTCCCTCTGCATGGAGCACTCTCCTCACTGATATTTCTATGGTTTTCTCCTTCCATTTCCTTCAGATCTCTGCTCATATCATTTTATTAGAGAGATGTCATTCCTGGCCACCCCATACAAACTTCCTGCTTTAGTTCTATCAATCTCCATCCACCTTATCCTATTTAATCATTTTTTCCCTAGTACTTATCACCAGTTGACATAATATATGTGTATATATGTACATATTATTTTAATAAACTTTATTTTTTAGGACAGTCTTAGATTTATAGAAAAAATTGTGAAAATAGTACAGTGTTCTCATAAACCCCACATCCAGTTTCCCCTATTGTTGACATCTTATATTAGTATCATACATTTGTTAAAATGGAGTCCCTGAGTGGTATAAACGGTTAACACACTTGGCTCCTAACTGAAAGGTTGGAAGTTCCAGTCCACCCAGAGGCACCTTGGAAGAAAGGCCTGGCAATCTGCTTCTGAAAAATCAGCCATTGAAAACCCCAGGGAGCACAGTTCTACTCTGACACAGGTGGGGTCGCCATGAGTTGTAATTAACTCCAGGGCAACTGAGCTGGTTATTGATACATTGTTACTAACTGAAGTCCATATACTACTCAGATTTCCTTAATTTTTACCTAATGACTTTTTTCTGGTCTAAGATGCCATCCCAGAGACCACATTACTTTTAGTTATCATTAGGCTCCTCTGGTTTTTGATAACCTTGACAGTTCTGAGAAGCACTTGTAAGGTATTTTGGAAAGTATTCTTCAGTTAGGGTTTGTCTGATTTTTTCTCATTATTAGACTGCAGTTATGAGTTTGGGGGAAGAAGGCCACAGAGATAAAGTATCAATTCTCATCGTGTCATATCAGGGATACTGTCACATGACTTACTACTGTTGGTGTTGACCTTAATCACCTGGGTGAGATAGTATTTTCCAGGTTTCTCTACTGTAACCATTTCCATACTATATTCTTTGGAGTCAGTATGTGCAGCCCAAACTTAAGGAATAGAAAGTTACGCTCTACCTTTTTGAGAGCAGAATATCTACATAATTTGTCTGGAACTCTTCTGCATGAGAGAATTCTCTCCTTTTGTCCATTTCTTTATTCAATCATTTATTTATAAAAGTATGAACTCATTGATATCTATATTATACTTTGTGTTATAATACAATACTACTTTCTCTATTTTGGTGCTTACTTGTTCCAGTTTTAGTCCACGGGAGCTTCCTCAGTTGGCTCCTGTGTTCCTTTGGCATAACCCCGTAATTGTTTTGTTTTGTCCTTCCAGGCTCATCTTGTATATTTCCTGCCCCAGTCCTAGAATTAGCCATTTGTCCAAGACATGCTGGTTTTTTTTACTGAATGGAATTAGAAACCAAGATTTGAGCACTAGATGTGCTGATTGCTACTGGGTTGTCATTGTTTCTAGGTCCTCTCTGCTGACAGAGCAAGGAAATTTATGTGTATACTAAGCTATGCATGACATATATCTATAAATATTTTTACATATAGCCATCTGTGTCTATATTAAGCTAAACATTAATTTATACTTAGGTCTTCAATGGTAATCTATTGCCATATGGATCATTCTAACCTCCTTCCCTTCCTTTTCTGAAAACACCCACTCCAATAGTGAGAAACCTAACTCTCACCATCTGCCATTCATTTTCTTAATTGTTCGATTCCAATATACTTGTATAGCAGTATTCAAATGATAATTATGATAATAGCTAATTCATATCCCATGGGATACAGGTTTATCAACTAGGGTGCAGTTCTTATGAACAGTTTCTTTTGCCTTTATTTTTACAGACTCCACTCATTTCCAAAGCTACCTAGGTCAGTAGTACCTCTTTTGCCATCACCTTCAGTAAGGTTGTTTCATACATTTGTAATATATTTAGATTGTTTTGTCACACTCTGCATGCCATCCTGGATTCCTTTACCGCCCTCCTACATGATTTTTTTTATTTGTGTATATTAAGGCTTATTCTTTGTGCTGTAAACTTCAATGGATTTTGACAAATATATACTGTATCCATAACTATAAGAGCCCTGGTGGTGCAATGGTTAAAGCTCTTGGCTTCTAACTGAAAAAGGTCTGTGGTTTAAACCCACCAGCAGCTCCACGAGAGAAAAGACCTGATATCTGCTCCCGTAAAGATTACAGCCTAGGAAACTATGGGGCAGTTGAATTGACTCGATGGCACACAACAATAACACAGTTTCATACAAAATGGTTTCACCGCCCTGTGTTCTAAGCCTGTTCAACCCTCCCTCCTCTTTCCTTGAGCCCCTGGTAACCACTGATCTTTTTATTCCCTTTATAGTTGTGCCTCTTCCAAAATGTCTCATAAATGGAACCATATAGTATATAGCCTTTTCACACTTTCTTATTTCACTTAGTAATAGTCATTTAAGATATATCCATGCCTTTTTGTGACCTGATAACTTACTTCTTTTTATTGCTAAATACTGTTTCATTGCATAGCTGTACCAAAGTTTGTTTACCCATTTTTATATTGAAATACATCTTGGTTGCTTCCAATTTGGGGCAATTATGAATAAAGATGATAGAAACATTCATGTGCAGGTTTTTGTGTAGACATAGTTTCCAAATTAAGTTGGGTATATACCTAGGGGTACAACTGCTGACTGTATGTTAAGACTATATTTAGCTTGCTGAGGAACGGCCAAACTGTTTTCCAAAGTGGCTGTACAATTTTGCATTTTCACCAGCAAAGCATGAAAGTCCATGTCGCTCCACATCCTCATCACCCTTTGGCATTGTCATTTTTCCTTTTAATTTTTTTTTTTTTTCCTGGATGTGAGCCATTCTAATAGGTATGTAGTGATATCTCATTGTTGCCTTAACTTGCAATTCCCTAATGACAAATGATATTGGGTATCTTTTCACATGCTTATTTGCCATCTCTATAACTTCCTTAGTCAATTCCTGTTCATATTTTTGCCCATTTTTAATTGGGTTGCTTGTTTTCTTATTGTTGTATTTTAAGAGGGTGTCTTTTTTATATACTTTAGACACAAGTCCTTTACCAGATATGTTGTTTACAAATATTTTCTCTCATTCCGTGCCTCGTTTTTGATTCTCTTAGCACTGTCTTTTGCAGACCACAACTTCATTAATTTTAATAAAGTCCAACTTTCCAATTTATTGTCACAGATCATGATTTTATTGTTATATCTAAAATCTTATTGCCAAACCCGAGGTTACCTAGACTTTCTCTTCATTTTTCTTCCAGAAATTTGATAGTTATAGCATTTTATATTTAGGTATATGATCCATTTTGAGTTAATTTTTGTGAAAAGTATAAGGTCTATGCCTAGATTCAATTTTTTGTGGAAGGACAGCCGTATGTCCCACCACAGTTTATTGAAGGGACTCTTCTTTCTCTATTGAATTGCCTTTGCTCTTTTGTCAAAGACCAGTCGACAATATTTGTGTCTGTATGTACTTCTGGGATCTCTCATCCATTCCATTGATCTCTTTGTATATTCTTTCACCAATACCACACTGTTTTAATTATCATAGCTTTATAGTAGGTTTTGAAATCAGGTAGTGTGAGTTCTCCAACTTAAAGCTACCACAGCTTTCTTTCATTTAAAGTTAGCATGGTATATGTTTCTTTGTCCCTTTACATTTATCCTATCTGAGTCTTTATATTTAAAGCATTCTTCTTGTAGACAATATATAATTGGGTCTGAGCTCGGCTGCTAACCAAAAGATTGGCAGTTCAAATCTACCAGCCACTACTTGGAAACCCTACGGGGCAGTTCTACTGTGTCCTATAGGGTCGCTATGAGTTGGAATTGACTCGATGGCAAGGGGTATATATTACATATGATAATCTCTGTCTTTTAATTGGTATATCTGGAGCATTCACATTCAAAGTGATCATTGTTACAGTATATTAATATATACCAAGTTTATAACTGTTTTCTATTTGTTATACTTTTTCTTTTCTTTCCTCCCTCTGTCTTCTCTGGTTTTCACTAAGCATTTTATATGACCCCATTTTAACACCTTTCTTAGCATATCAATTATACATCTTTTAAAATTTTTTTTAGTGATTGTCCTAGAATTTGCAGGATACGTTTTTAATCTAAGTACAACTTCAGATAACACTATCACTTATGTGTTGTATAGGTACCTTATAACGGAATACTCTCAATTCTTCCCTTCTATCACTTATCACACTGCTATCATTAATTTCACTTATCCATATGCTGTATTCACCCAATACATTGTATTATTACTTTAAACAAACAAAAAAATCTTACAGATCAATATAAGATAAAGATTTTAACTTACCTTCATTCATTCCTTCTCTGAAGCTCTTCCTTTCATTTTTCTGTTAAGCATATTTTTTCTTTCTAGCATTTCCCTTTGATTCTTTTTTAGAGTTTATATCTCTTTGCTTATACCCATCTGTTGTTGCTGTCATTTGCTTTTTCCATCAGAGTGCTTAGCATGTCAACCATACCAAACCAAACCTATTGCTGTCAAGTCAATTCTCTGACTTATAGCAACCTTATAGGACAGAGAGGAATTGCCCTTTAGGGTTTCCAAGACTGTAATCTTTATGGAAGCTGACTGCCACATCTTCTCCCACTGAGCAGATGGTGGATTCAAACTGCCAATCTTTCAGTTAGCAGTCAAGAGATAAGTCACTGTGCCACCAGGGTTCATACTAACCATCCAAAAAAAAAAACCCAAAAAACCAAACCCGTTGCCTTCAAGTCTATTCCAACTCCTAGTGACCCTATAGGACAGAGGAGAACTGCCCCATAGGGTTTCCAAGAAGCGGCTGGTGGATTTGAACTGCCGTCCTTTTGGTTAGCAACCGAGCCCTTAACCACTGCATTACCAGGGCTCACATATTAACCATAGAAACCACACCAAACCCTTTGCTGTAGAGTCAATTCTGACTCATGGCAACCCTAAAGGATACAGTATAACTACCCCATAAGCTTCCAAGGAGCGGCTGGTGGATGTGAACTGCCCTTCTCATTGGCTCTTAACTACTGCGCAAATTCCTGATCTGATAATTCCAAAACCTCTTCCACATGTGGTTCTGGGTTTGTTGCTTGCTTTCTCTTGTCAAACTATGTTTTTGCTTGTCTTTTAGCATGCCTTATAATTTTTTTTTTGAAACCTGGGCATATCATGTTATAGGAACTGAGGTAAATAGGCATTTAGTGTCAGATATTATGTTAAGAAATAGGCTGTGTTTAATGTTTGCTCTAGCTGTGGGTGCCAGTGGCTTCAAATTCTTTTAGGGTCCTTTTTTTTGTCTTCCCTGTTGTCTGTGGGTTTCCCTATAAACTCCTCATCAGATAGAAATCTGCATCTTGCAGCTCTTTCAGCTGTAACCCACTATTATTATACTGGAGCCCTGTTGGTGTTGTTGTAAGATGTGGGAAACGGGAAGCATTCTGTAATATTATGATTAAATCTCAGTATTTTAGTGGTTTTCTCTGGGCTGTGACTTTCACAAGTATTTCTTAGCTTTTTACATGCCACCTCCCCCCACCCAGATGAGTTAAGACAGGAAGACTAGAAGGGGCTACAGTCAGACACGCCCTTTCCCAGGTGGCATAAAGCTCTAATAAAGATTTTTCCCCTTAAGAGTAGGTCTTTGTTATAGGGAACTCTCTGGCATGTTTCACAGTGTACCCTTCCCTTCCCTCTACCAGAGCCATTAGATCTTTCTTGGCTCTTCATGAGAGAATGTGGTGGGGTTACTGGAGTTAAAACTCATAAAATTGTGGGGGCTCCCTATGACTGTACCCCCAGAAGTTTCTCACTTTCACACTAGTCATGCACAGCTGCCAGCACTTTAAACATTTTAGTGTCAAAATTCCCATTTAAGTGTGCTTACCAGCTTATACGTCCAGCAGCCTCTGTTCCTGGTAAAGAGATCTCAGTTGTGACTCTCTGGATTTGCCAGTCTCTCTAGATTTCAGGTGACAGTTTGCCCTGTAACCTCAATTCTCTGATAGATCCAAGAAAGGCTGCTAATTTGCACTTTGTTCAGCTTTTTCTTGTTATAAGTATGGGAATAATGACTCCCAAGATTGTTACATGTTAGAGTTGAAACTAGAAGTATTTCTGTTTTCTAAAATGTATTTTCTGTTTCTCCTATGAGGATGTAAACCTCATGAAGGTAGGTTCTGTGTCAGATTTACTCAATGCTGTCTCTTCAGTAGGTGTTCAATAAATATTTGATAAATAATCAGTAGATATTTTTGAGCTTATTGATATATTAGGCACTGTGCCTGGTCTGGAGATACAACAATGATAAAGACACCGTATGTCTATAGTTGTTGCAGTGGTGGGTGGGGCATGATAGATACACACTTCAAATGGAAATAACAATAAATTATGGATAAAGGGATAAGGAGGTGGTGAAGCATAGAGAACACATACCTAAACTGGCCTGAGCAGGAGGGAGGCAAAGCATTGCTAGAGGAGAAAACCATTTCTTGAGTTCAGCTATAAAGAATGAGTAGCCATTAGCCTATATCAGGGAGACTGATCCTGCCAGAGGGGAGAGCCCTATTAAAGGCACCTAGACCTGATAAGCCCATGTCAGAAAATGTGCAAAGTCACTACTTAACCTCATGTAATGTTTACTATTCCCTACAAAAAAAAAAAAAAGTTGCTGTCAAGTTGATTCTGACTGATGGAAACCCCGTGTGTTATATATAGAACTGCTCCATAGAGTTTTCTTGGCGATTATCTTTATGGAGGCAGGTCACCAGGCCTTTCTTCTGGGGTGCAACTGGGTGGGTTTGAACCTCTAACCTTCAGGTTAGTAGTCAGGCACAAAACATTTGCACCACTCAAACACCTGTTACTCTCTACAAAGCAGGCACTGTTAATGCATTTCACAGTTCAAGAAACCAAAGCTCCAGAAAGTTCAAGTGACTTGACAAAATGCCACCAATGGTGAGTGATGGAGCAGATCTGTTTGAGTCCAAAGTTCATTTTCCTTTTGCTACCAAGATGACTAAGGCGCTGCTCAGAGTCTGGTGGGGGAGCTGAACACACACATAAACGGATCTTTACAATACCAATGCTCCTTTTGAATTTGCTCTTATTGGTTTTTTTTTTTAAGACTCCAACCCTAGAAGTAGTGAACTAAAAATCAGGGCTGCTTTGCAAATGCCCACAAACCACTGGTAGGAGTTTTGTCAAAGAAGGCGGGAAAGAAAAATAAATGTGGGCTTCTGCTCTTGAAACCTCAGCCCAGCGAGGCCAACTTTCCCGGAATACTTCAGGCCGCTTCAAAGGCCTATTGTGGAAAGTCTCCAGATGTGCTTGGAAAACCTCACTGGGAAGCTTCCCGGTGAAGAGGCCTTTTAAGCTGGAGTTGAGATGAAGGAAGTTGACGTGATGAGTCCTACCAGGTGGCCCATTTTCTGAAGGAGCCCAGATTCAACCATATTCTTGCAAAGGCTGGGGGCAGGGGGATTAACCAGTTCAGATTCCTCTGCCAAATAGTGCATCTTATTTGATTGCAGAAAGCAGTGTCTGTCTTGCTGGGGCGAGGGGTGAGGCATTTGCTAAATGATTTATCTACCTGTAAATTGTTAGTGACAGGCTGGCCTTCCCTCCAGCACATCTTGTGAGGGCTGGGAGGGATTTCAGAAAAGAAGAGGCACTGAGTGATTTGGGCCAGTTCTTACAATGATGCCTCTAGCGTTTTGAGAGCCAGGATCCTCTGGGTTTTTGCTCTGATCCCCCGGCCTCAAGCTTTGCTTAAGCTGTTTACCCAATACTCCATCTTTCTTAGGGTTAAGACCCCATTTTCCTCTTGCTAAACCAAACCAAACCCACTGCTGTCAAGTCAATTGCGACTCAGGGCAACCCCATGTGTTACAGAGTAGAACCACTCCATAGGGTTTTCTTGGGTGTAATCTTTCAGATTCCCAGGTCTTTCTCCCATGGAACCACTGCCAACCTTTACGTTAGTAGTTGAACACAAACTGTGCCACTCAGGGACCTTTTCTTCTTGCTGAAGTCAGAGAGACCCAAGTTTAAATCCTGGCTGTCCAGTTAGCTGTGCATCCTGGACAAAATAACTTCGACTTCACTGAGCCCCATTTTTCTCATCTGTAAAACAAGAGTTATACTAGTTCCTACATCTTCATGTTGCTGTGAGGATTTAATTAATGGCTGAGTGTCTGCACGCGAAGCACCTGGCACAGAGGAGGGATTCAGTATACTTTCATTCCTTTCCTCTTCAATTTACTTGTAAGCAGGCAGGGGCTGCCCCATTCGGCCTTTGAATTTTACTTCTGTGGCTCTTTAAATCTCCCTGCGGTGTACATATGCGCTTAGCTAAGTATTTTGAGATCACAGTGTATTTAGGGGAAAGTCCTTTTGGCTACAGCTAAAATTAGGCTTTTCTTTTGCTCCTCTGTTTACCACCCCCTTCCTATTTTAACTAATTAGAGGCATTGACACTAAAGAAACACTTGAGAAAAGTTGGGAGAACAGCTGGGAGTTGTTCTGGAAACCAACAGCTGATCTCTCTCCAAATTCAGAGACAGAAAAGGATGATCCTGAGAGGGGGAGGCAGGGAGGCGCCTGGGCCATCAAGGAGTACAAGAGTCTGGCCCCTGCCCCGCAAACTGAGGGAGTTCCTGTCACAGATCCTCCCTCTTCTCATGAAAAAAAAGAGAACGGAGAGAGCAATGGCCAGAGAGGGAAAGAGGGGAAGTGAAGGGAGGGAAGGAATTAAGATGTTTACAAAGTTGGTTAGTTATTTAGTTGGTTGTTTTGTGTAAGTCATTGAAACACCCACCTAGACTATTACAGTGTTCTGCCCACTGGTCTCCTGCTCTGGGCTCTTCTCCCATTGGAGCTAGAAAGGGCACATGAAATGCAAATCTCATCTCCTAAAACTCATGCAGTGGGTTTCCATTGTGAATTGAGGAAGCGTTCCAGAACCCATCACAGGGTCCTTGAGTCCCTGAATGCCCACTCCCCACCCCCATGATTACTACAGCTCTGTCCCACTGGGTTTAATAACTATTGAAAAGAGGTTTATATACGCTTCTAGCACAGGGGTCCTGGTTGAGTGCTCAGCTGCTAGCTGAAAAGTTGGCAGTTATAACCCACTCAACGATTCCATAGTAGAAAGACCTGCCAAACCCTATAGGGCAGTTCTCCTATGTCACATGGGGTTGCTATGAGTTGAAATCGACTTGATGGCACCTAACGACAACACCTTCTAGTGTGGGAAAGGCAGACTAACATGACAGTTAAGCCACCCAAGCGAAGGAGGGATAGGAGATACAGTGGGTGGGAAAGGTTTGCCCTGGAGGAAAGTATTTTGTCACTAACATATTGCCAATGCGTGTGATAATAAAAACCAGACTGCTTTTTCATTTGCTTGTATTATTATTTTTTAATTCTCCACAGACAGTGTAACCCTTATTGCCCACACCCTAGGTGAGTGGCTCCCACCACCCCGCCCTTGGTATACCACTGAGTTTGGTGAATGGATTCTGGAACCATACTGCCTGAGTTTGAATTTTGTATCTTCCATTTACTAGCTGAGTGATATTGGGCAAGTTACTCAGCCTTTCTGTGCTTCATTTTCCTTATCAGTTACATAGAGATGATGGGTTGTTCTAAGTACTTAGTGAGCTGGAACACAGAAAGTACTTAGAATAGTACCTGGTACATGGCAAGTACTACATGAGTGCTGCTATCCTATTGTGACTATTAACTGAAAACAAGCACAGACAAATATGGAGTCCCTGGGTGGTACAAACAGTTAATGCATTTGGCTGCTAACCAAAAGTTTAGAGGTTTGAGTCTGCCCAGAGGCACCTCAGAAGAAAGGCCTGGTGATCTGTTTCCAAAAAATTAGCCACTGAAAATCCTATGGGGTATGGTTCTGTTCTCACACACATGGGGTCACCATGAGTCAGAATCAACTCAGTAGCAACTAGTTTCATACACACACACACACGCACGCACGCGCACACACATGCATGCTCTCCCCATCTTCTTGCCACCCTAAGGAAACTGGGAGACTGGGAGACTCCTTAGTGGGAAAGTCTGATCCTCAGGTACTATGACATTGGCTGTTTGAGGTATATGAGATTGCGTTTAAATTCCCAGGTTGTCCAGAGCTTCTGCCACTTTAAAAAGAAGGAGAAAAAAAAAAAAAAGTGCCTTCACATCTCAGGTGTTAAGTGCCAGATCTTGTAGCACTTACAAGGACAAATCCATTTCTTACTGAATAATGGCGCTTAAAGCCCACATGACTCCTTGATGTAAGCTTTGGCCTGGTCTGTGAGGAGCTTTTGCAACATTATTTCTCTTGATGTTCTCTTGTTGCTATTGTCCTCTGAACAGGAGGAGGGAAGGCTGAGGTTCTGCCAGCTCGGTTACCGATGACCTGAATTAAGCCTTTTCAGACCTAAGAAGAGGGCTCTGTGCAAACAGCCCCAACTAGGAATCCTCACTCTGCCTCTTTCTAAGTGGAGCAGATGCCTAAGCCCAGAAATCTAAGAGTTACGTAGTTATTTCTGACAGCTCATTCTCCCTAACACCCACATCCAGTCCATCACCAAAGCCCATCCATCATCAGCCTCCTGAGCACCTCTCATATCTGCCCACGTCTCCCTTGTCTGCCAGCACCACAGTATCTTCCCCTGGACCTCTGCGTTCTTGCCCTTGCCCTATGTCCACGCGGCAGAGCAACGAGGCGGTGGCACCTCTAGCTTCCCGGTGCTGGGGAAAAGAAGACTAAAAGGTCACGTATGGTACAGCCCTGCCTGCCACTCAGCTCTGTCTCATTCCACATGTCCCTCCACTGTCTCCACTCCATCCACACTGGCCTTTTCACTCCTCAAGTATGTTATGTGCACTTTCAGTATACACAGTGTCTGGCACAGAAAAGGAGCTCAACCAATGAATGAGACCAAGAGAGGGAAAGGAGAAAGAGTAACCATTTGCAAGCACTTACTTTATGCAAAATACCATGCTAGGAGTTGATAGTTACTTATCTACTTCTAAAAATCAGCCAGTGAAAACCCTATGGATCACCTGCAACCGATCATGGGGATGGATGGCACAGGACTGGGCAGCATTTTGCTCCATTGTGCATGGGGTTACCGTGGATCATCAGGGATAGATAACCCAATAAGCAGGGTACTCACGGGCTTACTCATGCTTATTCACCAATCTGTAGTGCACAATTTCACCTGTAAAGGCATATATATGGAGCTCTGGTGGTGCAGTGATTAAGACCTTGGCTTATAATCAAAAGGTCAGCAGTTTGAATTCACCAGCCGCACCTTAAAACCTTATGGGGCAGTTCTACTCTGTCCTATAGGGTCACTATGAGTCAGAATCGACTCAATGGCAAAGGTTTAGTTTTATATATATGTATATATATATTTTATATATATATATATACACACACACGTATGTGTTTATGTATGTATATATATACATATATATATATATTTTTTCACACACCCTGGTGGTGTCATGCGTTGTGGTTGAGAGCTACAGCTGCTAACCAAAAAGGTCAGGAGTTCAAATCTACTAGGCACTCTTTGGTATGTGTCAGCTTGGCTGGGCCATGATTCTCAGAGGTTTGGCAGTTATGTAATGATGTAATTTGCAGTATTATAATGATGTAGTCATCCTCCATTTTCACGTAGTGCTGATTTCCACACATCAATATGGCCTTTGAAACCTAACCATGTCAATAAGTGAAGAGAGGGTGTGTGTATATACATAAATATGTACAGCGTTCCCTTTATCTTCTCCTTGCCACCGTATGGAAACTGGAAGAATCTTCAGTGGAAATGTCTGAGCAGCAAGCACTGTGATATTGCTTTTAAAGTACTCCATTTTTATGCAAATAATGTGTGTTTTTTACATTTGTTTGCCAATCACACCCTCCCATGGGGTATTTTTGTAACCACGCTATGCTAATTTTTTTACAGCAACATGTAAAAAAAAATTGGCATAGTGGCACTTACAAAAATACCTCATAGGGGAGGGCATGGTTAGCAAACAAACTTAGAAGACGTGCGTTATTTTTGTGTAAAAATACGGTAAGACTAATTACGGACTAGGAAGAAAGGCTGGTGATCTACTTCTGAAAATCAGCCAATGAAAAACCTGTGGATTACAACAGTTTGATTCTCAACTGATTATGGGGATGGCAAGAGACTAGTCTGCATTTTGTTCCATTGACGTGGAATCACCATGAGTTGAGGGCTGACTTGACAGCAGCTAAGAACAACAGGGTAAGGTTTAGACCACCTTCCTCTCTTAGCCAACATCTGGTCCCAGTGAATCCCACCCAAAAAGTCAGTTGCCATCTAGCAGATTCTGACCCATGGCGACCCCATGTGTTCCAGATAGGGTTTTCAGTGGCTGATTTTTCAGAAGCAGACGATCAGGGCTTTCGTCCAAGATGCCTCTGGGTGAACTCAAACCATCAACCTTTCAGTTAGCACATTAGCTGTTTACATCACCCAGATGCCACCCACCCCTCCACTTTTTCCTGACCCCTCTTCAGCTCATGGGTAAGATCTACCACCTAAGAGTCAGGAGTCACAAGGTGTGGCCCTAGCTTTGACGTCAGGTGGTTTTGTGATCTCTGGACCTTGTCAGTTTCCTCATCTGAGGTATTCTCGGCACCCTGACATTCTCACTGCCGAACCCACTGTGCATAGTGCCTAACACACACAAAAAAAAAGGGGGGGGGGCTATTCTCCTACCCCCAAGAGGGGAAAAGAGAAAGGATAACTAGCATTTGGGAATATTTACTTCATGAAAAATATCATGCTAGGAATTAATTATTACTTCTCTTTCACACCCCTACATGGCAGATATTACTCCTGTTTTGCAGATAAGGAAGACAAAACTTAGCAAAATTAAGAAACCTGAACAGCATCAAAGGTCAGTAAGATAAGAGGAAGGTGTGGTGCAGTGAATTACTTAACATGGCCCTTCTAGCCATAGTCTTTGTGATTCCCACACTATAATTGGGTGGGACTATGCAAATAAGGTGCTTGTGGCCCACCAAGGGGATTGGACAGCTTTCTGCTAATGCAGATAAGTTGCATGGAAGCCTTTTGGGGGTGGGACCATGCAAATAAAGTATATAGAACCCTAACAAGGGGATTGGTCAGTTCTGCCATCGCACTAGGCTTAAAGGGAGAGAGAGAGAGGGAGGAGCCATAACATGAAAGACAGCGAGAGAGACAGTGGCACAGCAACAGTGGTGTGAGATGGAAGGAACCAGGAGGCTAAAGTGAGACAGCTGCAGTGGGGCTTGCCAATTCACAGAGCTAAGAGCTGTAACACTTGCCCTACAAGGCCCAGAGCAGCACCCAGCGGCACAGGGCTTGAGGAAGCTGTCCTGATCAGGAACTGTATCCTGAGTTGTTCCTGTCACTTCTGAGTCATTCCTGATCCTGAATTGTACCCTGTTGTTGTTGTTATTAGGTGCCATTGTGTTGGTTCTGACTCATAGTGACCCTATGTACCACAGAACGAAACACCGCCTGGACATGCACCATCCTTAGAGCCCATTGTTGTTGCCACTGTGTCAGTCCATCTCATTGAGGGTCTTCCTCTTTTTCGCTGACCCTGTACTTTACCAAGTATGATGTCCTTCTCCAAGGACTAATCCCTCCTGACAACACGTCCAAAGTATGTGAGACACAGTGTCACCATCCATGCTTCTAAGGAGCATTCTAGTTGTACTTCTTCTGAGACAGATTTGTTCGTTCTTTTGGCAGTCTATGGTATATTCAATATTTTTCACCACAATTCAAAGGCGTCCATTCTTCTTTGGTCTTCCTTATTCATTGTCCATCTTTCACATGCATATGATGTGATTGAAAATACCATGGATTGGGTCAGGTGCACCTTAGTCTTCAAGGTAATATCTTTGCTTTTCAACACTTCAAAAGAGGTCCTATGTAACAGATTTGCCCAATGCAATGCATCTTTCGATTTCTTGACTGCTGCTTCCATGGCTGTTGATTATGGATCCAAGTAAAATGAAATCCTTGACAACTTCAATCTTTTCTCCATTTATCATGATGTTGCTTATTGGTCCAGTTGTGAGGATTTTTGTTTTCCTTATGTTGACACGTAGTCCATACTGAAGGCTGTGGTCTTTGATCTTCACCAGTGTTTCCTCTTCACTTTCAGCGAGAAAGGTTGTGTCATCTGCATAACGCAAGTTGTTAATAAGTCTGCCTCCAATCCTGATGCCCCATTCTTATTCATATACCCAGTGCCATCGAGTCGATTCTGACTCATAGCGACACTGTAGGACATATAGTCCAGTTCTGTGAGATGTTACAGCAAACTGAACCCAAAGACTGGAGGGAGAGTACTGATAAGAAGAGGAGTAGTTGATGTTAGAGATGATGGAGTGGGACAGCAGTTTGGAAAAGTTGGACGTTGGGGACATCTTAAAACTCAGCCTCATAGGAAGCAGCTTTGTCCTGATTCTAATGAAAGAAATTATTCATTTAGCAGGTTTCAAATTCAGGTCTGTCCGTCTCCAGAGCTCATGATATGGCACAAAGCTGAGTCCCAAGTCCACTGTAGGAAAAGAAATCAAGGTGACTTTTTTTAAAAGCAAGAAATAGGGCTCATCTTTCATCATTATGCTGAAGACGGAGTTCCCTCTTGGATTTTTTTTTTTTCCTATGCACATCTCTGCTCAGCTGGAAATAGAGACTTCATGTACTAAACCATAAAGACCAAAAACTCAGTACCAGAAGAAAAGCTTGGTACTATTAGACTCTTAGAATGCCAGAGCATACCTAATTCAACCTTTTGATTTGCAAAGAGAAAACTGAGGACCAGAGTGTTTACAGAAGTTGTCTAATTCCATTTACAAACAGAGAGGTCGACTGAGAACCCAGGTCTCCTGACTCTTTCGACAGTATCACCCATATCAAACAGGCCCCCTCTGTTCAAAAAGAAGAACCTTACAGAACATTAATTTTGTACCCATCAAAAAGCCACGCTAGAGGTAATAAGCATTGAAAAAATATTCTCATAGAAACTCGCAGCTGAAAACACAATGGAGCGGGTCTTCAAGGAACAGTGTGAGGATTGTCTGAGGGGATCTATGCTGGTGAGATTACAAAACTCATAATATATGAATAAATGAACATATGGAAGAAATCAGCAAAGCCTTCTCCTTCCCGTGTGTAAACTCAGCCTTCACCTAAAGTCATTAAGTAAACACAGATGTAGCCAAACCATGCACCAGATGGCAAACAAGAGTTGGAACGAAAGGTAAAGAAAGGTTTCCATCTTTATTCAAAGACAGGGAAAAAGCCATAATCCAAAATGTCGTGGTTTCCCCAGGATGGCCACCTGGGGTCACCAAGGCCCAAACCAAAGCCCAAAAGTGACCAAAAAGGGGAAGAAAAAAAAAAAGTAATCTGCAGTAATCATGATTGGGAAGCTGCTGTAGGAAAACCACTCCTATTTTCTGTAGATAAAAAATGAGAAGAAAGTAGTAATTCTGGGAAATGAAAGACATAGTTAAAGTAGACCAGAGAGGAAAAGGGAAGTGGAGAAATGGACTTTTGCTGAGCACCAGCCGTGTGCCAGGAGTCTTACATCCTTTGTCTCATTTAATTCTCACAACTACCCACTGGGTATTGACCAAGTTATAAATGAGGAAATTTCATAAATGGGTCAAGAGAGATTATGCCCCAAGGCCACGCCAGAGAAATCCCAACCTATTTCCAGTGCCTAGCTTTACAGCAATAGCTGTGATTTCCAAGCTTTTATCCCATTTTCAGACCAGGTAATATTTTACACAGAAGACAGTCCTGCAGAGATCCACTTCACCCCATAATCCTGAGCATTCACCATGTGCCAAAAAAACCATTGCCATCAAGTCAATTCCAGCTCATGGTGACCCCATGTGTTACAGAATAGAACTATCACAGAGTAGAACTGTGTGATGTTTCCTTGGCTGTAATCTTTATGGAGGCAGATTTTCAGGCCTTTCTTCTGCAGTGCCACTGAGTAGTTCAACAGCTGACCTTTAGGTTGGCGGGCATTTGCAAACCACTTGCACCACCAGGGACCTTCAGCATGTGCCAAATTCCAGGGAATACCCACGGTTGTACCTATGTATCAGATACACAGGGAAGTGGTATAGCACCCTCTCTTCCCTTCCTGCCCAACTTACTAGACCTAATTAAGAAGGTGACATGGCTTAGGTACTGCCTTGAGGGGAGACCAGAACAGCCATGGAAGGGGGAACAGAACATGTCCTAGTTACCTAGTGTTGTTGTAACAGAAACATGACAAGTGGATGGTTTTAACGTACAGAAATATATTTTCTCATAGTTTAGGAGTCTGGAAGTCCAAATTCAGAGCACTGGCTCTAGGGGAAGGCTCTTTCTGTGTGTTTTGAGGGATTATCCTTGTCCCTTTTTAGTTTTTATTCCTGGGTTTCTTGGCAATCACGTGGCGCGTATCTTCCCTTCCATTTGTGCTTACTTGCTTGCTTGCTTAATCTCTTTTATATCTCAGAAGAGATTGACTTAAAACACATCCTACACTAATACTGCCTCATTAACATAACAAAGAAAACCCATTCTCAAATGGAATTATAACCACAGGTGTTTTGGGGGACACAATTCAATCAGTAACAGTGCCGGTCTTAGTCATCTAATGCTGCTGTGGGTGCTTTTAACAAAGAAAAATTAATTTTCTCCCAGTCTAGTAGGCTACAAGTCCAAATTTAATGCATCAGCTCCAGGGGAAGTCTTTCTCTGTCAGCTCTGGAGGAAGGTCTTGCCATCAATCTTCCCCTTGGTCTGGCAGCTTCTCAGTGCAGGAGCCTCCAGCTCAAATGATGCGCTCTGCTCCCAGCGCTGCTTCCTTGGCGGTATGAGGTCCCTATCTCTCTGCTTGCTTTTCTCTTTTATATTTCAAAAGAGATTGTCCTAAGACACAATCCAGTCTTGTAGCTTGAGTCCTGCCTCATTAACATAACTGCCACCTATCCCATCTCATTAACATCATAGAGTAGGATTTATAACACAAAGGAAAATCACATCAATCACAAAGTGGAGGACAGCCACACAATACTGAGAATCGTGGTCTAGCCAAATTAATACATATATTTTTGGGGGACACAATTCAATCCATGATGGTGCCTGAGGAACTTGGCTCCTCTTTTATTTCACAAGACATACCCTTTCACTTTCCTTATTCACATCTTACCTGTACGTTTGAGACAAACATCCATAATAAAAATGCCCAAAAGCATGTATGAGTTTATATATTTGAGCTAGAAAATTCCAATAATGCTTAAGTTCTAGCTAAAAGCTTGTCTAAACATTAAAATATGCCCTCACCCCTGCTTCAATCAAATCATTGATTTGCTTGAAGGTGGAATGATGGTAGGATAGAAAATATTTCTGAGAGAGAGAGACCTGTCTCCTCTACCACTCACTAAACTTGCTATCTTGGACAAGCTACATTACTGCTTTGAGTTTCAGATTTCTTAATTCTAAAATGGGATTAACAACTATCTTCAAGGGCTATAAAAAAAAAAGAGAACATTAAATGGCAAAGTGTATTAAAACACTGTTTTTTTTTTTCTCCGCTGTTTTTTCTCTTGTGACCTATCATTTTATCTTCTTTCTGCATAGCAGTGAAGATTGGCTACGACCATGTTATTGTTTTTCTCATTGTTCTTATCTTCCCAAGCCCCAATCCCACACATATTATTCAGGGACATTGGTTACATTTTCCACATTGTGTCCACATTCTCTTTATTTCTGTTCTGGTTGTACCGTTTCCATTATTCTTGCTTTCCTGTCATACACCTCCCTGCCCCCACCAGCCTTCTCATCTTTGTCTTGCTCTCAAATAGATGATTATTTTATATTAAAGTTTTATATAAAATAATCATCAAAAGAAACACAATACTCATGGGTGCTACTGTTTATTTTATGAGCCAATCTGTTATCTAGTTGAAAGGTGACCTCTGGGAGTAGTTTCAGTTCCATTTTTAAAGGGTATCTCAGAGTGATGGTCCTGGGGGTTCCCCAGGTCTCTGCTGGTCCAGTAGGTCTGGACTTTTTAAAAAAGATTTTGAGTTTCATTCTATATTTTTCTCCCATTCTATCGGGGACTATCTATCATGGCCCTAGTCAGAACAGTCAGTAGCGGTGGCCAGGTGCCATTTAGTTCTTCTGGTCTCTGGATTGGCGAGGCTGTGGTTCATGTAGGTGATTGGTCCTACAGGCTGGTTGCTTCTTCAAGTTTTTGGTTTTCTTATTTCTCATTTGCTCCAGAGAAGCAGAGACCGATAGTTAAATGGCCACTCGCAGGCTTTTAAGATCTCAGACACTACTTACCAAACTAGGATATAGAACATAAGCTTAATATGCCATGTTGTGCCACTTGAGCAAGATGTTCCACAAGAACATAGTCCTAAACCTTCAAGCCCAGTAAACCACTCCTGCAAAGTATTTGTTTATGTCTGGGAGGTATTAATTTTTGGTTTGATTACTTGTTAAAATGATGATATTTGAGTATGATGGATTAAAAAAAAGATAAAAGATTGAAGTCACTGGAGAGTTTTTACTTTTTTAAAGTGGGTACTAGAAAATTATAAATTACCCATGTTATTCACATGATTTCTCTTGGACAGTGCTGCTATAAAACTCTCTCATCTTTAAAATAAAACCTTTTTTCTACACTATCACCCCCTTCGGTTATCCCCTCTCGCAGTCAAAAATATTTTAAAAGGCATCTGTCATGATTTTCTCACCCTCCTCCCACACACACTCACTCCTTAACTGAACTGATCTGCCTTCCACCCCCAAAATTCCACCAAAACCATGCTAGGCTCGGTCATTCATGCTAACTCAGGTCATTGCTGAGCATAGAGGGCTTTACTCTTGGTTACATTTGGCAATGTGGGGCATTCCCTTCACTGAAATTCTCTTCCATTGACACCATACTTTTTTGATTTTTCTCTCACTGCTTTGAGTGCTTCTTTCCAGTTCCTTTCCTCTTTCCTCTATCCAACATTATTTGTTGATCTTCCAGAGGATTCTGTCCATCTAATTCACTTCCAAGTATTTATTTGCTATGAATATGCCAACAGCTGTACAACTGTCTATATAACATCTCCACTTAGAGGTCTCCTATGGATCTCAGTTCAGAAATTTTAAAATCTTAACTCATCATCTCCACTCTTGTCTGCAAAGCTGGCATCATCTCACTACATGGCACTGTCTGTTAACTGGCACCGTCATCTACTCAATCACTCCTGCCAGAACTTCAAGGCCATTCTGCACCACCCTCTCTTTCACCTCTACATCATTCTCTTATAATATCTTTCTAAATTATAATTCTTGTCTCTTGAATTCTTCTACTCTGCTTCAATTCCAGTCACTACCTTTGTCCCAGCCACTATCATTTCTCACCTAGACTGCTACAAGTGGTTTTTCGATGGTTCCTTGCCTCCACTTTTACCATTCTCTTATTCATTCTGTACACATCAGCCAAAGTGACCATTTGCAAGTATAAATATGACCACATAACACTCTTGCTTAAAACTCCCCAATGGCTTTCCTTTGTCTTTGGCATAATGTCCAAAGCTTTAACATGATTTACAAAGCTGTCCAAAATCTGACTCCTCCCTTCATTTGTAGCTTCATCTCTTATAACTCTTTCTTTTCATTCTATCTATTTCAGCCACCTTGGACTTCTTTTAGTGCTTTGAATGTGCCATATTGTTTTAATTTGGAACCTTCAAATATGCATTTACTTTAGTCTGGCACCCTCTTCATCAAATTTATTTATCTGGCCAACTCCTTGTCAGCCTTTAGGTTGTTACCTAAGCACCTCTCCCCCTAAGTTTTGGTCTTCCTCTTACGCTGTCCCATAGATAGCACCTGTATTTCTCCAATAGCCTCTAAGTTCCATGAGGGCCAGGATCGGAGCTGTCTTAGTCACTAACGTATCCATGATGTCTAGAACAATGCCGGACACACATTTATTGAACAATAAAGCCAACATTATCTGGCTCATACTTCCCATTTTGAGGAAACTGGGATCCTAAGAAGGGAAGCAATTTATTCAGAGTCACAGAGCTCAACTAAGATGAACACAGGACTGGGGCCTCCTGATTTCCATATCAGTCCTGTTCATAGTGCGTCCTGTGCCTGTCTATAATATAGTAACAGAGGGAAGGAGACTGAATCTCCTATGTCTTGTGAAAGCCAGAGCAGGCTCATATTCATAAATATAGCTGATATAGTTGTTGTTTTCTCAGTTTGTTTTATGTAAAAGTCCTGGAAGTCCAAAAACAAAGTCTCTATTTCTAAACCCCCATTCTGTTCATTGTCCATCTTCTTTCCCCTCATTAACCAGAGGCATCACCTGGTATTCAGTGTTGAATGGCCCCTTCCTACCATGCTGTTTATCATCCTTCTAGGCAGCAATATTCTGTTGTGATTCAACAAGGGCTCATACATACCAATGATCGTGAGGATGGCACAGGACCAGGCAATATTTTGTTCTATTAAACAAGATCACATGAGTCAGAGCAACCGGACAGCAACAAACAACAAACACAGCCCAGGCAGCATGTCACATGTAGCAGGAGATTAGGAAGTGCCGTCTTTAAATAGGCTCACTTAAGAGAACATTAGAAGATCCTGGGTAGTGCTGGATTGGAGGTGCATATAATAATTATTATAAAAATAAAACATTTTTTGAGCTATTCCTATGTTCCAGGCACTAATTTAAGTGGTTTACATGCATTTTCTCTTTTATCGTAATAACTTTATGAGGAATCACTTCTACCATCTGTATTTTACAGATGAATAAACTGAGGCACAAAGAGGTTAGTTAATTGGCAAACTATTCAGTTAACCAGTGGAAGAGCCTAGGTCCCAATCTAGGCAGTCTACACCCAGAGTCTGTGACGTGAATTGCTCCACATCTGAAAATGAAGAATATGTTCACTGAATGTTTAGGATATACCAAGAAGTATAACTGAGGAAAATGCTGAAGTTGCCCTTTATATATACAGGTTGTTTCCGACTTATAATGTATTTGAGTCACAACAAACCACACTTAACCTGCATTTGGGTTCCTTTGTACATCTTACTATTAGTAGTATGTGCTACATACAATGTTGCAGTGTGTAATTTGCTGATGTTATCTTTCTCATGCCAACTCCAAAGACAAATAAAGATTGGATTTATAAAGATACTGGTAATAAAAGGCCATAATAATGAAAACTAAAAAAAAAAAAAATGAGGTATTCAACTTATGTTAGAACCAACTTACGATGGAGTCATTGGAATGGAGCCCCATTCTAAGGGGAAGACTGACTATATCCTGTATCCCACCCAGATGCATTCATTAACTCATTAACCCATGTATGCATTCATTCATTTTCTCATCATGCATTTATTGAGGAGTCGCATTATATCACTTCTAGGAATGCAGGCAAATATTAATGGACTCTCCCCTCTTAGACCTCACAATCTAGTGGGGGAGACAGATAAGTAAATCAGCATTTACCATACTGTGTGCTAAGTGCCAAGGTACATGGGAACTGGGTCCTTTGGAAACACAGGGAAGATTATAAAACAATTTAAAAGGACCCCACAGTGATTTATCCTGGACTTCCATTCCACACCTTTACCTCTCACTGTCTGACCTCTGTTTCTTTCCTACTATACTGCCCTCCTAGTTTCTTTCCAGGCCTTCTCTTACTTTGTTGCTTTGGTGCCACCCTTGGCCTCCCCAACTGCTGGCTTCACATTCAAGCTCTCTGCTTGTCTTTTCCTTCCTGAAGTTGGGTTGGATTGACTTCTGGCTTACCCAGGGGAACTTCAGTAATATAAACTAGTCTCAGGCAGCTGCAACAGGCTAGACCAGTGTGTCTAAGCCCCACTTCCAACATGGTTCTGACCTAGGAGAGTGTGAATGGATCTATGGGGGGATAGATATCCTGTGTCTCAGGTAGTTTGGCTGTTCACCTGCCTAAATGCAGAAAAATTGACCCAGTGACTAACATACTTTGCAGCTCAATAATTGTTCACTATGTTAATGGTCCCCCACGTGTCTGTCAGTTTGTCGTATTGTGGGGGCTTGCATGTTGCTGTGATGCTGGAAGCTATGCCACCGGTATTCAGATACCAGCCGGGTCACCCATGGAGGACAGGTTTCAGCTGAGCTTCCAGACTAAGACAGACTAGGAAGAAGGACCCTACAGTCTACTTCTGAAAAGCATCAGCCAGTGAAAACCTCATGAATAGCCGTAAAACACTGTTTGACATAGTGCTGGAAGATGAGGCCCCCAGGTTGGAAGGCACTCAAAAGATGACTGGGGAAGAGCTGCCTCCTCAAAGTAGAGTTCACCTTAATGATGTGGATGGAGTCAAGCTTTCGGGACCTTCATTTGCTGATGTGGCACAACTCAAAATGAGAAGACATAGCTGCAAACATCCATTAATAATCGAAACCTGGAATGTACAAAGTATGAATCTAGGAAAATTGGAAATCGTCAAAAATGAAATGGAATGCATAAACATTGATATCCTAGGCATTAGTGAGCTGAAATGGACTGGTATTGGCCATTTTGAATCATATAGTCTACTATGCTGGGAATGACAACTCAAAGAGGAATGGTGTTGCATTCATCGTCAAAAAGAACATTTCAAGATCTATCCTGAAGTACAATACTGTCAGTAACAGGATAATATCCATACGGCTACAAGGAAGACCAGTTAATATGACTATTATTCAAATTTATGCACCAACCACTAGGGCCAAGGATGAAGAAATAGAAGATTTTTATCAGCTCCTGCAGTCTGAAATTGATCGAACATGGAATCAAGATGCATTGATAATTACTGGCAATTGGAATGCGAAAGTTGGAAACAAAGAAGGATCAGAAGTTGGAAAATATGGCCTTGGTGATAGAAACAATGCCAGAGATCGAATGACAGAATTTTGCAAGACCAACGACTTCTTCATTGCAAATACCTTCTTTCACCAACATAAATGGTGACTGTACACATGGACCTCGCCAGATGGAACACACAGAAGTCAAATTGACTACATCTGTAGAAAGAGGTGATGGAAAAGATCAATATCATCAGTCAGAACAAAGCCAGGGGCCAACTGTGGAACAGACCATCAGTTGCTCATATGCAAATTCAAGCTGAAACTGAAGAAAATCAGAGCAAGTCCATGAGAGCCAAAATATGACCTTGAGTATATACCACCTGAATTTAGAGACCATCTCAAGAACAGATTTGACGCATTGAACACTAGTGACCGAAGACCAGATGAGTTGTGGAGTGACATCAAAGACATCATCCATGAAGAAAGCAAGAGGTCACTGAAAAGACAGGAAAGAAAGAAAAGACCAAGATGGATGTCAGAGGAGACTCTGAAACTTGCTCTTGAGCATCGAGCAGCTAAAGCAAAAGGAAGAACTGATGAAGTAAAAGACCTGAATAGAAGATTTCAAAGGGCCTCTCGAGAAGACAAAGTAAAGTATTATAATGACATGTACAAAGAGCTGGAGATGGAAAACCGAAAGGGAAGAACATGCTCAGTGTTTCTCAAGCTGAAAGAACTGAAGAAAAAATTCAAGCCTCGAGTTGCAATAGTGAAGGATTCCGTGGCGAAAATATTAAACGACGCAGGAAGCATCAAAAGAAGATGGAAGGAATACACGGAGTCATTATACCAAAAAGAATTAGTTGATGCTCAACCATTTCAGGAGGTGGCATATGATCAGGAACCGATAGTACTGAAGAAAGAAGTCCAAGCTTCTCTGAAGGCATTGGTGAAAAACAAGGCTCCAGGAATTGATGGAATATCATTTGAGCTATTTCAACAAACAGATGCAGCACTGGAGGTGCTCACTCGTCTGTGCCAAGAAATATGGAAGACAGCTTCCTGGCCAACTGACTGGAAGAGATCCATATTTATGCCTATTCCCGAGAAAGATGACCCAACCAAATGTGGAAATTGTAGAACAATATCGTTAATATCACATATAAGCAAAATTTTGCTGAAGATCATTCAAAAACGGCTGCAGCAGTATGTCAACAGGAAACTGCCAGAAACTCAGGCCGGTTCAGAAGAGGACGTGGAACCAGGGATATCATGGCTGATGTCAGATGGATCCTGGCTAAAAGCAGAGAATACCAGAAGGATGTTTACCTGTGTTTTATGGACTATGCAAGGGCATTCAACTGTATGGATCATAACAAACTATGGATAACATTGCGAAGAATGGGAATTCCAGAACGCTTAATTGTGCTCATGAGGAACCCTTTACATAGATCAAGAGGCAGTTGTTTGGACAGAACAAGGGGATACTGATCGGTTTAAAGTAAGGAAAGGTGTGCGTCAGGGTTGTATTCTTTCGCTATACCTATTTAATCTGTATGCTGAACAAATAATACGAGAAGCTGGACTATATGAAGAAGAATGGGGCATCAGATTGGAGGAAGACTCATTAACAATCTGCATTATGCAGATGACACAACCTTGCTTGCTGAAAGTGAAGAGGACTTGAAGCACTTACTAATGAAAATCAAAGACAAAGCCTTCAGTACGGACTGCACCTCAACATGAAGAAAACAAAAATCCTCACAACTGGACCAATGAGCAACATCGTGATAAATGGAGAAAAGGTTGAATTCGTCAAGGATTTCATTTTACTTGGATCCACAATCAACAGCCACGGAAGCGGCAGTCAAGAAATCAAAAGACACGTTGCGTTGGGTAAATCTGCTGCAACGGGCCTCTTCGAAGTGTTGAAGAGCAAAGATGTCACCCTGAAGACTAGGGCGCACCTGACCCAAGCCATGGTATTTTCAATCACATCTTATGCATGTGAAAGCTGGACAATGAATAAGAAAGACCGAAGAAGAGTTGACGCCTTTGAATTGTGGTATTGGCGAAAAACATTGAATATACCATGGACTGCCAAAAGGATGAACAAATCAGTCTTAGAAGAAGTGTGGCCAGAATGCTCCTTAGAGGCAAGGATGGCGAGACTGCATCTTACATACTTTGTACACGTTGTCAGGAGGGATCAGTCCCTGGAGAAGGACATCATGCTTGGCAGAGTACAGGGTCAGCGGAAAAGAGGAAGACTCTCAACAAGGTGGATTGATACAGTGGCTGCAACAATGGGCTCAAGCATAACAATTGTAAGGATGGCTCAGGACTGGGCAGTGTTTCGTTCTGTCGTGCATAGGTTCGCTATGAGTCGGAACCGACTCGACGGCACCTAACAACAACAACAAGAGCATGTTAATGCTATTTAAAGTTTTTGGTTCTGTGCCACTGATTATTGTTCCTGATCTGTTGGCCAAAGGGTCCTCCTGGTATGGACATATATTTGGAGCTTTAAGGATATTCTCGTTTCTCTAGTCAGGATCTCCCATTGGCCTGCTCCATCCTAAGTACAGTTTCTCCCTTATAGCCAAAAATGAAGCATCCGCTGCCTGAATGGTTTCTGCAGATTGGAGGTGCCCATTGAATTTGACATCTAAGAGAGTATTGGTAATGATTCTTTTTGTCAAAATGTTTCATTTAATACATGGTAGACTCTAAGCTAGACATGGGAGAAAGCAGATCCAGAAGACGTATATGGATTGAAACAGAAAGAAGGAATTGAAGTTCTAGAAGTTTCCATGAATGGAGGAAGATATTTGGTGGGAGTGATAGAGTGAGAGAATTAGACTAGATGGGCAGTTGAGGTCAGAAAGTGTCTGTTAGAATGTTGGAGTAGACATAAGTATAGCAGTCTCAGTGAATGATAAGTTTTAGAGTGTGGCTTTGGGAGTAAGTATTAAAGTGGAGTTGAGGATCCCTAGACTTAGAAACATTTTGAAACCATAAGGTTGAAGCATTGGATGGGTCTTATAAACAGACACTGAAGTCTCCCATGCTAATGACAAATCTTTAGGTGGGAAGGAAGACTATCATCTAAGAGCCTTAGTCTCATTTAACATAGGGAATTGAACAAGAGGCTGCTGGGTAACAGAAGTGGAGATGTGTATGATTGTGTCTATATCACTAGATGGTATAAACCTCAGATAAGCAGGGATTTTTTTACATGCAGATAAAGATTTGTCTGGAAATAGTAATGGGTTACCATGAGAATATTGGCATCAAACATTTTCCTTAGCCCAACCACTCCACCAACCTGAAACACACATCTCTCTCTATATGTATACATACATACATTTATATATATACATATATACAATATATATGTTGTAGTTGTTGTTTTTAGTTGCCATCGAGTCAGTTACGACTCATAGTGACCCCACGTGTGCAGAGTAGCACTGCTGCATAGGGTTTTCGAGGCTGTGATCGCGCATTCAGTAAGTTTACACTTTCAGCTAACGTTTACTAGTGCTCTGCTAGAAGCTGGGAATATGTCAATGAATAAGGCAGTTGAGTATCTTGCTCTCATGGAGCTTCGATTGCTAGTGGGCAGAGGCAGAGTTGAAGGTGACGAAAGAGGAGATAGTCAATAAATAAGAATGCAAATAAATTAACAATATAATTTCAGATGATACTAAGTGCTGTAGGAGTCTGCTGGTGCTCAACCTGCTAACTGAAAGGTTTGCAGTTTGAACCCACCAGTCACTCTGCGGGAGGAAAGATCTGGCAATCTGTTCCCATAAAGATTACAGCCTAGGAAACCCTATGGGGCAGTTCTGCTTTGTCATATAGAAATTGACTCCACAGCACACAACAACGAAAACACTAAGTGCTATGAAGGGTTATGAAGACAAGAAAATGAGATGATGTGATACACAGTGTTTGGGAGAAGTGGAGTGCTTCAGCAAAAAGAGCCAAGGACTTCCTGGAGAGTATGTTTGAATAAAGGACCTAGATAATATGAAGAAGCCAGAAACACAAAGATCCAGGAAAAGAGCATTCCTGAGAGAGGCAGCAAGTCCCTGGGCGGAAGCAAGCTTGACATGCAAGATGGGCCAGTGAGCTTCAAGCAGGATGAGCACAGTCAGCAGTGTATAAGACCAGGCTGGTGATTAGCCACAAGTTTAATCTTGAAGTTATAGGCCATCCTATAAAATATGGGGAAAGGAGCCCTGGTGGTACAGTGATTAAATTCTCAGCTGCTAAACCAAAGGCCAGTGGCTCGAACGCACCATCTGCTTCACAGGAGGAAGATGTGGCAGTCTGCTTCCATAAATATTTACAGCCTTGGAACCCTATGGGGCAGTTCTACTCTGTCGTATAGGGTCGTTATGAGTCGGAATCAACTAGACGGTTTGGTTTAATTTTGTTGATAAAACACGGATTTCATTCAAGAGGCAGTGGGAATCCATTGCAGTTTTGGAGCGGGAAATAGACATAATCGAATTTGCCTTATTCATTGATTGATTCATTCAAAAATATTTATGGATTGTCTATTCTGGCCAGGCACAGTTCGTAGTACAGTGAATGAATCAGAGAAAAACTCCTAGCTACTGGGAGCTTGCACTGTAGTGGGATAATAAATCTGTAAGGATTACTGAGCACTGACTATGTGCTATCACTATTCTAAGTGCTTGATAGGAATTAAGTCACTTGTTCTTCACAGCAATCCTATGAAGGCATACTACTACTGTCACCATTTTACAGACAAGGAGACAGCCCTTAAGAAGTTCAATAAGAAGTGAAATCAGTAGTCACACAGCTACTAAGTAATGAAGCCCAACTTCAAAGTCAGGGAGTCTGGTTCCAAAATGTTACCATCGTAATCATAACACTGTATTTTCTCTCTTTCTAAAAATTACAGTGACTGCTCCTAGGGGAACCAAAGTGAAAGTCAGAAGACCAGTTAGGAGAAGGTGGTCTGAGAGAGGGCTACAGGAGTTTTCCACAACACCATTGGGAGATAGTATTACTCCCACTTGATAGATGAGAAACTGGGACGTAGTACACACATCTGCTAAGTAGCAGAGCTCAGATGACACCCCAAGCCTATTTAACTCTAAAGCCCAATATCTTTCTACTAAAGTCTCTAATTCCTACAGAATGAGAGAGACTCCACCTCCCTGTTTGTGACCAAGAGACCAATTTGAGATGTATTTTAGAATTTTACATTGAAAAGCTGGGCATCTAGAAATTTTCATTTCCATTTAGCAGGTGTTTTTATAGTTTAAAATTAAATATATATATGCCGATGCATACAGATACACATATATGTTTTCTTTTGCTTATATATATATATATTTTTAATTGTGGTACATAAACCGAAATACTCTGATCTTAAGTGTAGAGTTCCATGGGTCTGGGTAAATGTGTAAAACCACGGAATCAACACCCTAAACAAAGATATACATACACTGTATCTAAAGTTACAAAGGCAGTGCCAGTCCTCCTGTCATGATTAAGGATGAAGACTTCTCCGACCCTTTCCTTTCTTACATCCCTTCCCTCTTCTCTGTGAGCATTATTGTCTCCAAGGCACCAGGGTTACACAGAATACCAGGTGCAGGCAAAAGATGACTGTGCCAAAAAGAAAAATAAATAAATAACAGAACAACTAGCCATGTCTTTGCTAATTCCAAGAAAATCACATTGATATATTTTCTGTTTTTCCTTGGAGAGGTCATGTGCCTCAGCCCACACGTTAGGATGTGAACTTGTTGTTCCAGTAAAAGGAGTCACAGTTCCTCAAGAAGGGAGATTCATTTATTGCAGAGCAATGTGTCAGCATCTCTGAAAAAAGGTACAGTGTAGTGTACTGTTGTGTCTCACACACACCCGCATACACACACACATACACAGTCAAGATCACATAGCTAGTAGGCAACAAAAGTAGGATTTGAACTCAAGCCTAGGAAACTCGAGGATCAGGCTGTTTGCATTACAGGGAGGACGGAACCATCTGGTGTGAGTGGAGAGCTGAACACTGGCCTGGAGTCAGAACTGGGGTGGTTGTATTCTGGCTTTACTACTCACTGGCTTTACTTATGCTCTCTGTGTTCAGTTCCTTTATTCCTAAAATGGGGATATGTGATAACATCTGTGTCAGTAAGTCATTTTGAGAATGAAAAAGGTAGTGTACGTAAAGCAACTAGCACAAGGTATGGCACAGTGAATACCTGGTAAATGTTGGTTTAAACCAGTAATAGTAGTATCAATGATTTAAAAAAACCCTAAAAACCAAACCCATTGTTGTCGAGTTGATTCCGACTCATAGCGACCCTATAGGACAGAGTAGAACTGCCCCATGGGGTTTCCAAGGAGTGGCTGGTGGATTCAAACTGCCGACCTTTTGGTTAGTAGCTGAGCTCTTAACCGCTTCGCCACCAGCGCTCCTAGTGTCAATGATAGTCAGCTATAAATTGGTGAACACATTTTTTGGTTCCTACACTCCATCAGGAAACCCTGGTGGCATAGTGTTTAAGAGCTATGGCTGCTAAGCAAAAGGTCAGCAGTTCGAATTCACCAGGCGCTCCTTGGAAACCCCATGGGGCAGTTCTACTCTGTCCTATAGGGTTGCTATGCATCAGAATCGACCTGACAGCAACGGGTGTTTTTTATTTTATACTCCGTCAGTAAAAAACTTTGGAGCAGGCATCCTCAATGTATGGGATTTACTTATGAGAAAGCATAGACATGTTCTTTTTTGCTAAGAGATGTGTACGTTATAAAACAGGAGTCCCTGGGTGGCACAAAGGGTTAAGCACCTGACTACTGTCCAAAAGGTTCCAACGCAGAGGTATATTGGGAAACAGTCCTGGCAACCTGCTTTTGAAAGGTCACAGCCTTGAAAACCCTGTGGAGCAATTCTACTCTGCACACATGGAGTCGCCATGAGTTGGAATCAACTCGATGGCAACCAGCACCAAAAACAGGTGAAATACAGCTGAAAAAAAAATATTTAAAATGTGTCTGCCTATAATGATGGCTTCACACTGACATTGCACAATATACATCCCTGGCTGGGTGCATTCTTGATAAAAAATTTTTAAATGATTTTTGGTGATATTTCTAATGATTTTGTGTGTGCCCTTATATCCATATCAAACAGTCTTCATGGTTTTGATTTTCCCCTAACTCTTGTCTTATCTGACTAGGTCTTCCTTGTTTTGACCTCGTAATATGAAGAGGTAGTACTGAGTAAAATGTCGCCATTTTCTTGTTTACTCGAATCTGAATTATCACCGTTACCTTTAATCCACTGATTTAATCTTTTTAAGCCCCTTGACTATTTTGTAGGGAGCCCTGGTGGCACAGTGATTAAAGCACTTGGCTGCTAACCGAAAGGTCGGTGGCTTGAACCCACTAACCACTCTGCAGGAGAAAGATGTGGCAGTCTGCTTCTGTAAAGATTAAACCCCAATGCCATCGAGTCGATTCCAACTCATAGCAACCCTACAGGACAGAGTAGAACTGCCCCATAGAGTTTCCAAGGAGCGCCTGGTGGATTTGAACTGCCAACCTCTTGGTTAGCAGCTGTAGCACTTAACCACTACGCCAATGGCAGATTACCTTGGAAATCCTGTGGGTCAGTTCTACTCTGTCCTATATGGACACTATGATTTGGAACTGACTTGACGAAAGTAGTTTTTTTTTTTATTTTTGTTTTTTTTAGCTTGCCTTTTTTGTGAGGGTTAGTTTAAATAAAATTATCTAAATCTATATATCCACTAACCTGGGTCATGTAAATGACAGCAGGCATCAAATCCCTGGAAGCTGGGGACATATAAGCCAGTCCTTTGCTGCCATCCCCTCGGTGTTGTAGACTTCCCCTGCTCCTCTCGTGACAGGTAGACCCACTGAGGCTGTAGTGATAACCTGCATTTTAAATGCTGGTAAAGCTTAATTTGTTTAGACTAAAAATTATATAATTGGCACTTCCGATGCTTTCTTCCAGAATCTCAATGATTCATTTCGAGGGGTTCCTGAAGTGTGTATATGCCACTTGAGAAACACTGGCTTAGATGATCTTACTTTGCCTCTGTTATGAAAGGCACCACTTTTTCATTTAGTAACTCAGCAAACATTACCCAGACACCTACTACGTGCTAGGACTATGCCGGGCATTATACCTAATGTGATGTGGTTTCTGCCTCCCAGGAGTTCACTACACCAGGCCTGGATTTTTTTCTCCTGTAGATCATGACTCTAGACACTGCCAAGTTTGCAGTGGGTGTCCTTTGCTGCCGAGTTCTAGACTTCCTGGCTCTTGTTGTTGTTAGCTGCCATCGAGTCGGCCCTCAACTCATGGTAACCTTATGCACAACAAAGTGAAATGCTGACCGATCCTGCACCATCTCTATGATCAGTTGCAGATCGGACCATTGTGATCCGTGGGATTTTCTTTGGCTGTTTTTCATAACTAGATCACTAGGCCTTTCTTCCTAGTCCATCTTAGCCTGGAAGCTCTGCTGAAACCTGTTTGGTATCATAGCCACAGCAAGCCTTCACTGACAGATGGGTGGTGACTACACATGAGGTGCCTTAGACAGGAATCGAACCCACGTCTCCCTCACGGAAGGCGAGTATTCTGAGGCAGAATTAAACCAGCCCTTCCTCAGACCACCTGGCAGCCTTCCCTGCAAAGTCTTAAGGCCATAGTTCCTTTTCATCGGTGTAGGGGATAGGTACCAGGTGCCCCGCTCCCCAAATTGCCAACATCAGTGTGTCTGCCACTCACAGAATTCAGATTTTCTCCATGACAGCCTGAAGAGGCCCCTTTCTTTCTTTAACCTAATTTCTCTGGGTAACACACCCCAGTGTAGCCTAAAGCCCTTTTGTACAAAGCTCCCAAGCCAGGCCATAGCACATGAGAACTGGGTGTTTCCCCTGCCCACACAGGCCGGGCAATTGCCAAGGCTGCTAGAGAGAAGTGGTCAGCAGTGTGCTGACTAGTATCTCAGCCGTGACACGGCAGTGAGGGGTCAGACCCCATGAATGACGCCTTTCACAGCCATGGCACAGGGCCCCTATTTTTTCCTGCTGGACCCTTCACTTACTTTCAGAAGTGATGATCAAATGTGAACTTTCATGGTTTATTTATAGCTCTGCCTTATAGAGAGAAAGAAAAGAAGTGATTAAAATGCTATTTTACAAAATATTTTGTTTTAAAAAAGCTTTCATTGTGTGGGCAAAAAGGAAAAAGAAAAGTCACTCTATTCATTGTACTGTCTAGACTAGCAAACAAAGAGGGTAGCGTGCTGCAAACTAAGATTGTCCGGCTCCTGCCTGCTGACAAAAAGTATGAGTTTTGGAGACCAATTTCAAATACACCCTTTTGAACAGAAATATATTGTGGGATGACTATATTTAGCACGTGTCAGCATTTCCATAATTAATTCATATTGTTTGGCTGCAGTAATTTCCAGATTTACTGCAGTCATTGGATTCATGAGGTTTCAGTTTGGTGCTAATTATTTGGAGAAATTGGGAAACACAGCAGTGCTATTTCTGATGATAGCACAGCTCTCTGGGCATTCTTCACATGTGTCACCAGGAGCCCTGCCTTCTAGGGGACAGGAGAGTGGGCACATAGCATTTTGACTGTGACTTTTTTTTCTTTAAGAATACAGTACATTTTTATTTTCTTTACAAGTATATAAAATTAATATATGCCACTGCACAAAATTTAGAAAATACAAAAAAAAAAAATGACAAGAGGAACAATTCTTTCCCACATTCTTACCTGTTACCATTTCAATGGAATTTCCATCCACTCTTTATCATGCATACTTGACTGGTGCTTAGAACAAACACAGCATCCCTGGCTGGTGCAAATGGTTAAGTGCTTGGTTGCTGACCAGAAGTTTGGCCTGATGATCTACTCCAGGAAAAAGAAGAAAAAATCAGCCACTGAAAACCCTGTGGAGCACAGTTCTACTCTGACACACATGGGGTCACCATGCATCAGAGTCAACTCGTTGACAATTCTTGGGGTAGAACAAAAAACAACTTTATTTGTACTCTCAGCTCTTTTTTACATTTGTGCAGTGGAGCTAGTTTTCCCCTGCCCTAGTAAAAAATTTAGGTAGGTCCATTCTTTTCTTAGCTAAGGACAAAGTCTCTTTGATAATACAAGTTTTATGGTGCCATTAAGTTAGGAAACACAGCCAAAATGCAGGCATTAGAATATTAAGGAATCCATAATAATCATCACTTGTCAGTTTTCACCCAAAGGTGAGACTTCTCCCCTACCCTCCAGCTGGGGCCTACCAAAAATGAGAAGATGTGGCTATGATCAGATTCTTCTTTCTTCTCCTTCACAGCCTCTTCAACTTTTTAGCTTTTTCTTTTCCCTCCTCTAGGGTGATTGGAAGGAGAAGGGGTCAGCACTGTCATAAACGAGCATCATGCCTTATCAGGTGAATAGGAATTTATAGCTAGGTCTTGGTCTTATGAGGATCCACCAGTGATTTTTCAGGGACCCCCCCCCCGAAACCCCCCACCTGCATATCCTGAAGGGACGAATTACCCAATTAAGCAAGGTACACACGGGCTACTTGTGCTTACTTACTAATCTGCAGTATGTCATTTTATCTGTTTTTGTGCAAAACCTATCTGAAATTGTGCACTACAGATTACTAAGTAAACACAATTAGCCCATGCATATCTTGCTTACTGGTTAATCCACCCCTGATATCCTTGTCCTTGTTAATAGTTCTCTCTATTCTAGTAGATTGCTTGTTGTTGTTGTTAGTTGCCATCAAGTCAATTCTGAATCATGGAAACCCCATGTGTGCAGAGTAGAGCTGCTCCATAGGGTTTTCCAAGGCACTTCTGGGTGGATTCAAACTGCCAACCTTTCAGCTAGCAGTCCAGCACTCTTCCATTAATTCCTTAGAAATCCAGTAGCTCACCTTCAGCTTCTTTATGCAGACTCCCTCTGCCTCATTAGGCAGCAGTTTTGGACAGAATCTTATACAACCCATGTGGACCACATACTGTCCAGAGGGAAGGAATACCTTTGGAGCCTAACAGAGTCCTGACAATGTAGCCTTTCCTTCCCTTTTACACTGAAGCTGCCAGCTAGCCTGTCTCTTCCAGACAGGAGTCACACACAGACCACTGTGTCCCACAACCTCAGGGACATGCATCCAGCTCTCTGTTGGTCTCAGTCAAGCCCTATTCTGTTGGCTTGTGAAGGGGGAACCTCCCTCTCCCCTCACCCCTTCCCCTGGGATGAGAGGCATGGTATACAATAAATCAACAGCTCTCTTCTAAAATCCATCCCTTAGATGTGGATGAAAGGTTTAAGAGTTGATTAATTGATCTTCAACCACCTTTTTTTGTTTTGTTTTTTACAAATTCTTCAGAGTGGTCTGCTTTTGGATCACGTTGGTATCTTATATCTGTCATCTTTAGATCTCAGCCAAAACTTGCATTTTAAAATTCTGTCACATGCATTATCCTTAAATTCATTCATTCAGTAGACATTTCCTGAGCGCATGCGATATACCAGATGCTGAGTTTGGCAGTGGAAATAATTACAACAATTCCTGCCTTAAGGAGCTCACAGTCTAGTTGGGGAGGCTGATGTGTTAACAAAAATTGCAGTGCCACGTCATAAATGCTATGATAGATGGAAGAACAAGTTGCTGTGGGAGCAGATAACTCACTCTAGGTAGGAGGCAGGCAGTGGGGATGAGTCAGAAAAATTGATACTTAAGTTTAACTTTGTCTGTAGTTTGTAAGAAACAAAATAGCTTCTTCTTAAGCCTTTGAAATCTCTATGGCTTGTGTTTGTTTCTCAATAATTTATTGTAAAAACATGCCCAAGGTAATGTGAAGAATGGAAGAAATAACTCCCTGATCTCTGCCTTTTGTCCACATCTATCTGTTAAGGTGGGAAGGGAAGTAGCATTTATGGAACACCTTCTCTAATACAAGTGTCCTGGATCCCGGGCCAGATTAAGGCATGTGAGGGCCCTAAGCATTGATAATCCGTGGTGCCCCCACTCTACTTAATCATGCATTCGAATGGGATATGTGAGTTATATGCATATGTGTTCAGTGAATCAAATCTATTCTGGAGATGGTCTCTAAATTCAGGTGGGACATACTCAAGGTCATACTTTGGCTCTCGCGGACTTGTTCTAATTGTCTTCAGTTTCAACTCGAACTTGCACATGAGCAGTTGATGGTCTGTTCCACAGTCGGCCGCTGGCCTTGTTCTGACTGATGGTATTGGGCTTTTTCCATCATCTCTTTCCACAGATGTAGTCAATTTGATCCCTGTGTATTCCATCTGGCGAGGTCCATATGTATAGTTGCCATTTATGTTGGTGAAAAAAGATATTTGCAATGAAGAAGTTGTTGGTCTTGCAAAATTCTATCATGCGATCTCCAGCATCGTTTCTATCACCAAGGCTATATATTCCAACTACCGATCCTTTGTCTTTATTTCCACCTTTTGCATTCCAATCACCTGTAATTATCAATGCATCCTGATTGCCTGTTTGATCAATTTCAGACAATTTGGAAGACAGCTACCTGGCCAAACGATTGAGAGAGATCCATATTTATGCCTATTCCCAAGAAAGGTGATCCAACCAAATGCAGAAGTTATCGAACAATATCATTAATATCACACACAAGCAAAATTTTGCTGAGATCATTCAAAAACAGCTGCAGCAGCATATCAAAAGGGAACTGCCAGAAATTCAGGCTGGATTCAGAAGAGAACATGGAACCAGGGATATCATTGCTGATGTCAGACGGATCCTGGCTGAAAGCAGAGAATACCAGAAAGACGTTTACCTGTGTTTTATTGACTATGCAAAGGATCATAACAAATTATTGATAACATTGCAAAGAATGGGAATTCCCAAACACTTAATTGTGCTTATGAGGAATCTGTACATAGATCAAGAGGCAGTTGTTCAAACAGAACAAGGGATACTGCACGGTTTAAAGTCAGGAAAGGTATGCTTCAGGGTTGTATCCTTTCGCCATACCAATCAATCTGTATGCTGAGCAAATAAGAAGCTGGACTATACGAAGAAAAAAGGGCATCAGGATTTGAGGAAGACTCATTAACAGCCTATGATATGCAGATGACACAACCTTGCTTGCTGAAAGTGAAGAGAACTTGAAACACTCACTGATGAAGATCAAAGACCAGAGACTTCAGTATGGATTACAGCTCAACATAAAGAAAACAAAAATCCTCACAGCTGGACCAATAAGCAACATCATGATAAATGGAGAAAAGATTGAAGTTGTCAAGGATTTCATTTTACTTGGATCCACAATCAAGAGCCATGGAAGCAGCAGTCAAGAAATGAAAAGATGCATTGCCTTGGGAAAATCTGCTACAAAAGACCTCTTTAAAGTGTTAAAGAGCAAAGATATCATCACCTTGAAGACTAAGGTGCACCTAACCCAAGCCATGGTATTTTTATTCACATCATATGCATGTGAAAACTGGGCAATGAATAAGGAAGACAGAAGAAGAATTGATGACTTTGAATTGTGGCGTTGGCGAGAATATTGACTATACTGTGGACTGCCAAAAGAATGTAAAAATCTATCTTGGAAGAAGTCAAATCAGAAGGCTCCTTGGAAGCAAGGATGGCAAGACTGTGTCTTACATACTTTGGACATGTTGTCAGGAGGGATCAGTCCCTGGAGAAGGACATCATGCTTGGTAAAATACGGGGTCGGCGAAAAAGACAGAAGACCCTCAATGAGATGGGCTGACACAGTAGCTGCAACAATGGGCTCAAATTTAACAATTGTGAGCATGGGGCAGGAGTGGACAATGTTTCATTCTGTTGTACATAGGGTTGCTATGAGTCATAACCAACTCGACGGCACCTAACAACAACAACAACAACAATATATATGTGTATATATGTATATATGTGTGTGCGTGTATGCGTGTGTCTTAAGCTATCCATGCTGTAACTTCTTTTTAAATATGACTATAATATTAGCAATTGAATGAAAAAGTGGCATCTCATTTTAGCAGAATGACATGAAATGGATTATAAAATTTTTAGTAGATTCAGGATACTAAGAGTTTTACTATATACCACATTTTTTACAAGAAGAATATTCTACAACAAAGAAAATGAGTCAGTGAACTGAGTTGTTTCAACAATCAATGTAATATTCTGTGGATCTCTCACAAAGAAAAATTGACTTTCACTAATTTTGCTTTAAGCAACGCGTACTTCAATTTTGATGCTTGTCTTGCAATAAATACTGTATTTATAAGTGAACAAATGAGATATGTCAAAAGAAAATTTAAATGATCAGAAAACAAATTGCTGTGTTTTTTAATAGATCTTTAATCTCTAACATGTTGTAATTAAAAACATTTCTTTCCATTCCTTGCTCTTACAAATTTTTCAGTGATTTCATCACAATTAAGCTGCCGAAACTTCCATACACAATAAGGATAATGAATCAAGTCTTTCTTGAATCACTGTTGTACGCTAAGGGTTTTAGAGTCTCTTTAGGGATGAAAATGAGTGTTCTGTTGTGCAATTTGTGATCATTAAAGTTAGGAATATTCATAAACAATTGGGAAATACTCATTGTATTTTATCTTCTATTATGGAATCATACATGCCTGCATGAGTAAATTTGTCTCTCCTGAATTTGTAAACCTATTTCTCACGTAAGAATGAAATTGTCATACTTCTCTGTAAAGGTTTGTATTTAAATCACTGGGATAAGCCTGCACTGATTTTTTGGATGCCTTCATGCTTTCTTCATGAGGTGTATCCACATTGTTTAAGAAGGAAAATCTATTTGAAAGAACTTCATACACTTTTGCCCCTCTTTTCATGCAAGATTTAAGTGTGTGTCGATGGTGTAGTATGTGGTTACACAAAATTGATCTCTGGCACTCAATACTTACAGACCACTTCCATCACTTACTTGTTTCTTTCTAATGGTTCTGCAGTAGTGAACTGCTTGATAATCAGTATTTGGCAGTATTTGTTTTGTTGTGTTTTCAAATTTTTCAAAATTTTCTCTTAAAGTATGTACATACTCTGTTAATGACTGATAGAGATCTGTGCATGTCTTAAATTTACTTCTGAATCTAGGAGGGTTTGACTCATCCAATGAAATGCTGAAATATATTATTCCACATAACCAACATAAATACAGATGCTAGTGTTTGTATTTTGTTGATGATGTTTTCAGCTTCTTCTTTGGTATCTCCTTTTTGTGTCTGGTCTTTAGCAATATTTTCTAAGGCATCTAGAATTTGAGTGTACAATTCTAGGATTGCACTCGTTGCTACAGCATGTGCTTCCCAATGTGTATTAGAAAGACATTTTAATAATCATTGCCTAAATCTATTTTAAAAACTGCCCATCGGTGAGTAGAGATGACAAAAAATGTGTACAGTAACTGAGCAGTAGAAAAAAATCAGCTGCTTCTGGACAACAGCCTACTGTGATACTGCAATACATCCTACTAGATTAAGTCAATGTGCTGTAGCATATGGTTTGAAAATGGCATATTCATTATGTTCTAAAATTTTCTGTTGCATGCCTTTATAACACTCTGACATGTTGCCAGCATCGTCATAGGATTGGTCTCTGCACTAAGAAAAATCAATTTTGGAAACTTCCTATAAATAGTGAAGTAGTTCATTTGCAATTTCTTCACTGGTATGACTTTTTAAGCTAATAAATGTGATAAACCACTCGACAAGTTTTCCATCTGTTGGAGATCCGTATCTTAAAACAATTACTTAGTTGATCTCTATGAGAAAGATCAGGAGGCCAATCTGCAGATGAACTGAAATATCAAGCTATGCTTATTTCACTGAAAATAGTTGATCAAACTTTATCACTTACTAAGTTTATTAATTCTTCACATGTTGTTTGAGACGTATATGATGAGTTGCCCTTTCCTGTATTACCATGTTTTGAGATGTGACCTGCTAAAAATGGATCAAACTGAGCAATAAGTTCAAGTAAACACAAAAAATTTCCATTTTGGGGGCACCCAAACACTTCATTTCTTCCTCAAAAAGATAGTCCACATTCCGTGGTTGTTAATAATGACAGCAACAATGTGTTGCAAAACAGCTTTCCAATACTTATGTTCTTCATTAATTTGTGTTTCCAGTTTATGAGCTAAGCCAAGACCGTGTCTTCAGTTTAAATATGACAACATACAGTACCTGTGAATTGGACTGTTTTCATGTTTATCAGTCATATTCAAGTTGCTCCAGTCACTAGATCTATTCATAGAAAATCAAGAATTAAATGATTTTCGACTGAATAGTTTGCCAACAAAACAATATACAGGGCTGACTGATGGTGAATACAGTAGCCATTCCATCTTATAATTTTCACCTTATAATTAGCTCTGCGCCCTAGAAATAGACTCTTGCTACAGAACCTTGTTTACCACTCAGAAATTTTCGACACAAATTTTTCAAATGGTCCCATGTCATGTTGACAATCACTTGGCCTTTTTTTGACCCAATAAATTACATCTTTAGAAGAAAAATTATTCCACAAAGCAGGATCTGTATTTCTGTTATTTATGGGGGCCGCAAATGCAACAATTTCAGGTTCTAAAATAATTTCACTTTCTATACCTTTATTAATTTTTTTTACTACAGCAAGGAATGGATGCAGAATTTGGAACATAGCAAATAAATTTGAATAATTCAAAATAAATACAATTTCTAAACAAGTAAATTTTATAAAATAAAATTTACATTTGAATTTGGACATTAACGCAAAAATTCATATTTGAACATTAGTAAGTAAAAAATTGATTTGGAACATGTAATTTTGTTCTTCAAGTCTGAGATACTCAAAAGAAATAGTACTTATAAGGTGTCAGAAATAATTTCATTTGTTTGTCGTACGATGTTTGTTGACAGGCCCTTTGCAGATCTCCACAAGTATTTTTTGTCTTGAAATAATAGTTAAAAACTTCTGCACTCACTTTCCATACTTTGATATTGCATCTCCACAGTTCTTTGGGCTATTGCTGATACCCACTGGGGGCGACAGCAGTCACAGAGAGCACGGTACAAATACAAGGGTATGCTCAGTCCGAATATGCGTTTTGATTCGCTTTGCGCAGGGCAGGACCAGATATGTCACAAGTCACGTGATTATGGTGTCACGGACATGCTCTTATGTGGTTGACAAAAGAGCACTGAACGTGAAGTTATACCTGATCAGTCCAAAATGAAAAGGAAAATATAGTTGTTATCGTACACAAAATTTATAAAGTGTACATTTTCTTTTTTTGTGGAATTGTTCAACTCCCATATTTCAGAGATGCTGATGTAACAATAGCACCACTTCTTGACAAACAAGTTTGTTTTTCGAGTCATGACAATATCAATCAATTTCTTAAAGTCTTAAGGGAAATGAAAAATAAAATACATTTATATAATTTTTATTATCTAAACATCCATTTCCTTGAGGAATTGTTCAATTTCCTTACAAAGAGGTATGTAAAGATTCTGATAAAATATAAATGTAATGTTCTGATAAATGTCCTCTGTTGCTTTTTTTGGAAGAGGAATTTAGAAGCATACTCATTATCGCAAAACAGAAACATAGTTTACACAATAAATATTGAATTTTACATCCTCTTAATGTGTCTAATACCTCATTTATTAGCATATATAGAGTACTATCAAGCACTGAGTCCCATACAACAGACAATAAAAAACAAAGCTCACTTGATACATCAGTTAAAACTTTTTGTGTTAGATAAATATAAATATTTCTGGTATTTTTGGATATTTGCTATGTTAGTATTATATTAAATTATTACCCATGTTATTATTATATTAAATGTATGCTAGATTGGGTCCATGTGTGTGCCAAACATATTTTAAAATTGAAGCTATAAATATTATTGTTTACAAAACTTAGGCCATAACTCTGTACGTAAATGCTGTACAGTTAAAAAGTAAGGTAATTGAATTCATTGCATTGATTGACTTATTCGAATTCCCTCGCTTTTGCACATCATCTGGGACTGCAATTGGTTGTTTACCAGGACATGCACAAGAGCTTACCTTTGTGTTTGTATCATGACAAAGAACATTGCTGGCCTTCCTGGTTGGAGTTGCTGCATCAGCGGACATGAATGTATAAGACGGTTGTCTCAAAATGGATCAAAGATCTGTTATCTATTAATGTAATCCGTCCTTGCACAGAAACCACTCATGTTGGATCCAGTGGCATATTGGGTGAATGTAGCAAGAATTAGACTGGACAGTCCACTCCCTCCTCTTGTTCATTAGACAGAAATAGCGTACTCCCAAAAAACTCACTGAGATAAGGAATTTCAACTACATGGGAGAGGATCATAGGGGACAGATGCCAGTAAAGGTATTGAAGTGGTAGGGGCCTCATAGCTTAAACAGCCTCGTGAGTGGGTGCCCTCGTGACCAGCTGGCACAGGCTCACACACTGGAGCTGGTGTCAGCTTCGTTTAGTACTCTCTGCCAGTTCCCTTCCCCTGTGGCGCTCACTTTCCCTTGTGTCCTGTCTACTTGACATCTTTGTTTTGGGTCTTTGCTTTGGACAATTGATGCTCCTGTTTTGTTGATGCCATAAGCACGTGCTTACCCTGCTTATTGGGTAATCCGCCCTTGCCTGGATCCCACCCGTGACAGCCATCCTGGAATGTTCTCCCACATCTTGGGCCTAAGCATAACCAGGAGGGGTATTCCCTGATGGCATTGTAAAGATTCACAGACAGAATGACATGCTAGAGGCAAGGTCCTTGCTAGAAGCATAGCCAAGCAGGCTGACTGAAGGACGAGGCAAGAACCAAACAAGAGAATAAGTATCAGAGTTGGTGTTGGAATTGCTGAGACCATCTCAGCAAGACACAGGCTTGCTTTAAGGGAATCAGAACTTAGTCTGTGAAGAAAATGTGCCACACCTGTGGTGGGGAGCAGAACTCTTAAAATCTTCCTGTTAAGTCAAACAGCAGCAACCTAAGATGTGTTTTGCTGTTGGCCCCTTCACAAAATGGCCCCAGACTGCCCTTTTTGAGTTCCTGTCTTTTCTCCATAGTTTCCTTTTATTTTGATTTTTTTTCATTGTTTTTTAAATCTCCTCCCTACGTAAAGCTGCCATTTCTTTCTTCAGTCAGTGTGTTTGCAACTCTCAGCATCTCTAATCTTTCAGTCAGCACTTTCAAATCCATTGAGGGCCAGGAAACCATATAACCCATTCAAAACGTCCACGCCATCTTTCGGGGAAGAGTCAGTAGAGCAGCCTAACAGGAGTAAAAATTTGCATAACTGATTAGCAGATGAAAAAACTATCCAGTTTCCTAACCTGTGAATAACTATTGAAAAGAAGTTTATGTTTGCCTCTAACATAGTATTTATCACACTATATTTTGATGCCACCACTCATCTGCCAGTTTGTCATACCGTGGTGGTTTGCATGTTGTTGCAATTCTGGAAGCTACACCACTGGTATTTGAGATACCATCGGGGTCACTCATGGTAGACAAGTTTCAGTGGGACTTCTAAACTAATGAAACTGGACCAATGGGTCCATGCCTGGCGGGCAAGAAGCCAAACTCTCAGACACTGGTTTTGAGAGGAAGAAAGAGTTTATTTTGCAGGCTAGCAAGCAAGAACTCAGAGGTATTGGCCTCAGATTGAGTTCTCTGATCTGCACAAGCAATGTACAATTTATACTTATTCATTTAGGGGTGGAGGGAAAAGGTAGGCAGGATCAGAGGTTTTACCTATTCATAGTCTCTACTGAGTATTTATTACAAGGCAGGGCTAAGACTTGGCACAGAAGTAGCCGATGGGCCAAACACTTCTGAAATGGGCTCAACTATTGTCGATGATACATTTCCAGTGATTTTGGTTCTTTGGCATGAGTCTTTTGGTTCCCAGACATGTTTCTCTTGTGTTATTGAGCATGTGTGGCAGCCCAGGGTCATTTGTCGGTCATCATGGTCTGCTCTGTGCATGTCGGGCTACTCTGAACCAGTTAGATCTGGACTCTTCCAGGGCTCTCCAGAGGGTCTGAAAAACAACTTAGAGGAAGTGAGTGACATGGTGGGGAGGTGACTGGGAGTAGACTGATACCTGGTGGAGTACTAATTAATTAGGTGTCTTCAGCTTCCAGAGTCCTCTAACACTAAGACAGACTAGGAAAAAAGGCTTGGCGGTCTACTTCCAAAACTCAGTCAGTGAAAACCCTTTGGATCATAGCAGAATACTGTCTGATATAGTATTGGAAGATGAGCCCACTAGGTTGGAAGGCACTCGAAATACACAGTGACTGTAACAATGGACTTGAGCATATCAACTATCATGAAGATGGTGCAGGACCAGGCAACATTTTGTTCTGTTGTACATGGGGTCGTCATGAGTCAGAACCATAACTGACTCATAACTAACAGCAACAACATATGTTGATAATGGTCCACATCACTTCCACTCTGTTGTGAGCTCCATAATGAAAGGAGCATTCTTCATCTCTGTAATATGTATATATACTGAGTGCTGTGCTTGATACCTCAAAGGTGCTCAATATGTTTTATGAATATTCTAGATGTAAGACTCAACAGTATATAGACAAAGTTCTTGCCCGCATGTAGCTTACATTCTGGTTGGTTAGAGGGTGGAGAGGGCTGATAATGAGCATATAAACCAAAAGATGTGTGGTGTATCAGAATGTAATTAGTGAAAATTAATGCAAAAAATATATATAAAGCACAGTAAAGTGGCAAGGCTAGCCAGGACGACAGGGATATCTTTTGAAGATACACATATGCTTATCACATTCTATGTGGTGGTCAGCTATTACGTTTTTTTCCCCCATCTGTTATGTGAATTGCTCCAAGACAAAGAGTGTTTCTCATGCAAATCTGTATCCCTAGCAAAATGTCTAGTACATAGTGAGTGATTAGTAAATGTGTGGAATAAGAAGTTGTACATAAAACGACCCCAGAATGATTCTGTCCTCAACAATAAGAATTCAATAACTGTTTCTAAAACAGGGCCTATTCTGAGGAGCTCTCTCATGCTATTGCTTGTAATCCTCCCTAGTCACGTCTTTCAGACCCCAAAGTTTGGGTTCACTCCATTCACCCTAACTTTCTCATGGCTTTAACAGCCCCAGGAGATTGTCTAAGGAAACCTAACCCTTCCATTCATATAATGGGAACAACGCAATCCATGGCTGATCTTGATGCTGTACACACCAGACCATGTCCACGTAGACACTGCTACGTTTCATCTGTCCAAGAGCCCTGTTATAAAGACAAGAATGTCCTGAAGTCACATTCCAGAACTCAAGTAAATTAGATTCAGCCCAGAGGTCTCATGTCTGGACTTCCAGCTTCAGAGACTGCTGAGAAAACAGCTGAATGTGAAATGAAGTGGTCTTAAATATTTTATCCTGAAGTACAAGTACAGTGTGGGTTCCACTCAATTATTTTATCTTAAGCTTTAGGTGGGTTAGTAGACAATGAGCTCAGTGGCTGATTATGTTGCCTTCCTATGCCCTCACGTCCTAGCAGTGAGGAGGGGAAATAGTTCCCTCCCACTCCTCCTGTGGGACATCACAGAAGTGCTTTGCCTTCTGAGTTGTTTATACCCTGGAGGCCTCAATACACAACTACTAATTAAGCCCAGGCTGTGTGGTCATAAATGTAACCTCAAGTGTTCATTGGGTTTCATCCTTATTACCAGAGAAAATAACTTGAAAAAAGTATGGACCATGTGTTATGGGGAAGTGAATTCTAATTGGAATGTTCTTGCTTGTGGCTAGCTTCAGTATGGTTTTGGCCTTCCATCTCAACTCTCTGTGTTCTGTTTGCTCCTTAAAGGAGGCAATGGCAAGAATGAGCAAAGTTGGGAAAGTTGTGTTCCCCAGGCATGAGGATAAAAGGTAAGTTTACCTTTTTTTTTTTTTTTAGCATGAACAGTGCTAAGGAACGAGAACATACAAACACATGTACCTGTAGAACTGGAATAAACCTTGGAGGTCGTCTAATCCAAGCCTTTCATTTAATAGTTGAGAAAACTAAGTCCCAGAGAGGCAAAGTCACTTGTCCAGGATTAACAGATTTACAAATCTAGGTGGGGCCAGAGTGGGGAGGGGGCAGGGGGAGTCAAACACAAGCTTCTGAACTCTCTGACCAGTGTTATTTTCACTAGGTCATTAGCAGTAAATCTAGTCTGTTCTAAAATGGGGATCTCTTCCATCAAATTACACAGTAGTATTTGTCCAGTCATATACCCTTTGTATCACTTGGCATTGAGGGCTACAACTTGACCTTGATCAGTGTTTAAACCCCAACTCAACAAAACATTAACTTATGGAGCTCTTACTGTGTTCGAGTCATATGCTCGGCTCTAGGCAGGATTTAGAGGGTAATAAGGTAGTCTTATTTGTGCACGTAGATCATTTCAGAACAAAGGGGTAAGTTCTACTAGAACTATGTACCAGGTGACAAAATGGCACAGAGAAGAACAGGATGTAGAGGTAAGGGAAAGCTTTTGAGAGGAGGTTAAGTCTAAGCTGACTTTAAATGCTTAAAAGAAATTTCCAGGCAGGCCAAGGTGGGAAAGACATTCTAGGCAGAGGGAATAACATATGCAAAGTCATAAAGGTGGGAAACAGTGTGGTATGTTAAGGTAACTATAAGCAACTCATAATTTTGAAACACAAAGGATGAGATGAAAAGTGGCAAGAAGTACAACTGGGAAGGTTGGAGGGAGGTGGGCCCTTCATAAAGGACTTTGAGACCATGCTAAAGATATTGAACATCATCTTACCAGCAAAACAAAGATACTGGATTTGAAGCCGTGGTGAGACTTGGTCGAACACAGCTGTTAGTAAGACCCTTGTGTCAGTAGAGAGACCAGATAGAAGGCTTTGTATAATAATCCAGGTTGGATTAAAAAAAGGCCTAACTGCTAGTAAGTTTGAAGGTGAAGGGGCAGTTGTGCAAGTGCTTTTATAATTTTAGGAAAGTTTTTGAGATTAAGACATAAATCCAAATTCCAAGAAAACTTTTTTCAAAAAGAACCACTGTGGTTTTGCTTTCACACTTAGGAAACACAAGGAACCATCAGCATCCATCTGTCGTTGCTAGAATTAAAGACAGTGAAGTTTGTATGTCCCCCATACTTAACAAAAGCTGTCTGAAGAGCTAGGTCAGTCGAGCCCCCAGTTGAAGTATCTATTATGTGTCTGACACTGTGTCAGGCCCTGGATTAGAGAGACGAACACTGCTCCGTCCACACCTTCCTAATGTTCCCAGTAAGAACTTCCAACCAGGAGCAACTGCCTCATCTCAAACTCTTCAAGTGCCCATTGAGTTCCAAAATAGGAAAATCCATCTCATGGAATAGACTGGCCAAAGGTGCCTAGAAACAGACTCACATGAGTGGGAGGTTTCAACAGGGCACATCTCACCAAAGCATGGTCAGTACTGCTTCAGATGAGTATTTGACAATGCTGGAAATGCCCACAGAGAAAGAAATCCAATTTCTTTTCATTTTCTTCTTTATCTCTAGATAGAGTTAGGCCATTCGCCCGCTGAGGTCAGAAGTGCAGGCCCTTTTGTGGAGCATTGAGAGACTAATATTCCGAAGGGATGGCAGCGGGAGCTGTGGGCTGCTGCCCCTTTCCGTTCCCAAGGGCATCTGAAGTATCTCTCGTTTCTTGAAATTAAAAACAGCTTATGCTTTTCCATCTCTGACCTGCGCCTCCCAAGACTTTTGAGGGAAGTCTGTATTTAAGTTCTTGCAATAAACACCAAGGGTTCCTTTTGAAAACAATCCTTGGATTCGTGCTGTAGGATGGGAGTGGTCCTTTCCGAGGAGTAGGCACACACGGTGCTCTAGCACCATCTGCAGACTGGCTCGAAGATCTGCAAGTAGAGCAGGAGCCAGTCTTCCAAGCAGTTCTCACATCTCCTCATTGCCTCAAATTGCATTATTACCTGTATGGGATATTTCCTTAGGTTTGCTGCTAACCAAAAGGTTGGAAGGTCAAGTCCACTCAGAGTTCCTAGGAAGAAAGCCCGGGTGATCTACTTCCAAAAAATCAGCCACTGAAATCCCCTAGAGCACAGTTCTGCTCTGTCACACATGGGGTCGCCATGAGTTGGAATTGCCTGGACAGCAACTGTTTTTTTCCTGTTGCCAGACAGAAGCGACTTACTAAGTGCAGGGGGAATTTAGAAGAGAAGGGATTCCGAGGATTTAAAAAGCCAGTATCACAGAGAACATAATCTAGTGATTGTGCTTGAATAAGCTTCTAGGAGAACCCTAGGTGTCATCCCCATGTCCGGACTGAATTAATACGTGACCTTAGAGCAGTCAGTTAAAACTACCTTTGCTCTCAGATCCCTGTGTGTAAAAAAAGGAAAAACATAGTCCACTCATCTCTTGGCACTCCAGGGGAATACAAGGGTACATTAGTGCACATTTGTAAGCACTTGACAGCTCACGGAGTATGTCATGTTCATTTTCTTGTCAAAAATTCCCAGCACTCTATGACAACGATTCTGTTATAATCCTCTAACGACAAGGAAACTGAGGCTGAGACCATCTAAACAAGTTGCCAAAAGTCACCTTGGTCTCTCTGCCTGCAAAGCCAATGGTTTTCCCACTATACCAAGAATAAGATCAGTGAACAAACTTGCTGCAACATTGTCAGTATTAAAATTGGAAGTCTTTAAGTCTAGAAGAAGGGAGACTGAGCCTAGCTTTCTTTTGGCAGTTTTGAGATTCCAAAATGAGGAGACCCATTGCATATAATGAAAGAACTGCTTAACATTACAGGGTCATAGAGGGTTATTCCAAAACCAAAACCAAACCCACTGCCATCGAGTCGAGATTCTGACTCATAGCAACCCTATAGGACAGAGTAGAACTGCCCCATAGAGTTTCCAAGGAGCGCCTGGAGGATTTGAACTGCCAACCTCTTGGTTAGCAGCCGTAGCACTTAACCACTACGCCACCAGGATTTCCAGAGTGTTATTAGAAGTAGAAAATTCTGTCCCTAAAATCATTCTATGATTGATAAATTTGGAGGCTCGTGCTGAGCATATCATCAGAGAAGCTGAACACTGAAGAAGAATGTAGCATCAGGATTGGAGAAAGAGTCATTAACAACTTGGGATACGTAGATAATACAGCCTTGCTTGCTGGAAGCTAAGAGGACTTAAAGCACTTACAGATGAAGATCAAAGACGACAGCCCTCACGTATGGATTACATCTTAATATAAAGAAAACAAAAATCCTCACAGCTGGACCAATAAGCAATATCATGATAAACAGAAAACACTGAAGTTGCCAAGGATTTTATTTTACTTGGATCCACAGTCAACACTCATGGAAGCAGCAGTCGAGAAATCAAATGACGTATTGCATTGGGCAAATCTGCTGCAAAAGACCTCTTTAAAGTGCTGAAAAGCAAAGATATCACTCTGAGGACTGCGGTGTGCCTGACCCAAGCCATGGTATTTTCAGTCGCCTCATATGCATGCATGTGAAAGCTGGGCAATGAATAAGGAAGACTGAAGAAGAATTGATGCCTTTGAATTTATGGTGTTGGTGAAGAATATCTAGTGTACCATGGACTGCCAGAAGAACGAACAAGTCTGTCTTGGCAGAAGTACAGCCAGAGTGCTCCTTGAAACCGAGGATGGCGAGACTTTGTCTCACGTACTTTGGACATGTTACCATGAGGGAACAGTCACTGCAGAAGGATATCATGGTTGGGCAAGTAGAGGGCCAGCAAAAAAGAGGAAGCCCCTCAGTGAGCTGGATTGGCACAGTGGCTACAACAATGGGTTCAAATAGCAACAATTGTGAGGATGGCACAGGACCAGGCAGTGTTTCATTCTGTTGTACGTAGGGTCACTATGAGTCCGAACCAACTCAACAGCTCCTAACAACACATGTAGTTAGATTTCTGAAAGTTTTGGAACATGAATTATTACAAAAGTAGTAATTGGCATTCATATCATTTAATTCACACAACAGCTCCACTGAGGTTATTGTTGTTAGTTGCCATTGAGTTGACTCTGACTATTGGTGACCTTCCGATTCACAGCAACCCTATGAGACAGAGTAGAACTGCCCCATAGGGTTTCCAAGGGGTGGCTGGTGGATTTGAACTGCCGACCTTTTGGTTAGCAGCCAAGCTCAACCAGTGCACAGGAATCGAATCAATGGCAACGGGTTTGGTTTGGAATGGTGACCTTATGTGTAACAAAACAAAACGTTGCCCAATCCTATATCAGCCTCACAAAAATCAGCATGTTTGCATCCACCTTTGTGGCTACTGTGCCAATCCATCTCACTGAGGGTTTCCCACACCTTCATTAGCCCACTACTTCAGCAAACATGATGTCCTTCTCTAGAGATTGATCCTTCCTGGTGACATGTCCCAAGCGAGCAAGTCAGACAGTGTTCTGATGTGATCCATAAGGTTTTCATTGGCTAATTTTGGGAAGTAGATTGCCAGGCCTTTCTTCCTAGTCTTAGTCTGGAAGCTCTGCTGAAACCTGTTCACCATGGGTGACCCTGCTTACCCATACTGGTAGCATAGCTTCCAAAATCATGGCAACATGCAAGCCACCACAGTACAAAAAACTGACATGTGGGTGGTGGTTCATATGGGTAGATCCTGTTATTATCTCAGTTTAAAGATGAGGGAATTTAGGCACAGATAAAGTCAAACATACCCAAGGTCACACAGCTAGTAGTTAGCAAAACCGAGTTTCAAACCGAGGCTTCAGAGTCTATATCTTATCCCTATGTTTACCCCATCATCTCAAGTTATCAGAATGCTTAAGTTAGAAACGTTGGGATCCTCCTACTAATCTCATTAGCTCTGCATATTACAAGTAGAAACCCCCATGTGTATCCAGGATTGTTCTTCCAGCCCCTCCCCCAATTCACAAACTTACACAAAAGCTCCCCCATGAGGACTTCTTTAGAGCACCTCAGAATCTATCAAGAAATGCTAAACTGGCTTCATCAGCTTTCACCCCTTGTCAGCTCCCCCCAGCCAAAAGGTATAAAGACAAGGTTGCAAGTCTTCAACTGTGAGTTGTCTTAACTGCTTTCATCCCTTCTAAACCTGAAGAGTCAGCTTGGGCGTACAGGGAAAGCAAGGCCAACACCAGTTCTGGCAGGCTCACCTGAAGAGTCAGCTTGGGCGTACAGGGAAAGCAAGGCCAACACCAGTTCTGGCAGGCTCACCTGAAGAGTCAGCTTGGGCGTACAGGGAAAGCAAGGTCCGTTATGAGAGGCCTGAAGTGCAGGCACAGCTGCACTTAGTCACATTTTCATGGGCTTTTGCTCCTGGGCTAAGTAATCTACAAAGGAAACCTAGGTGTAGCAGTGGCAAAAAGGTGATTAAACTATTCAGCCTCATCTATAATCAGGCTGTGGTTTTACACCAGTCATCAAACCTGGGGCTAGTTATGTTTGAAATATTTCTTGAAGCCGGAATGTGAAAGGGGCTGACTTAAGCCAGGGCCTTTCGGTATATTACAGTGGAGTCTTCAAAGCCAGACAGACCAGAGTTTGAATTCTGACTCTACCTATTTTAGTTGTACTGTATTAAATATGACTCTCTGAGCAAATGGCCTTACCTCTAAAATGAAGATAACAATACCTCATGTAGGTGAGAGATAATGGGAGAAAGCATGCTGATCTGTTGCTTAGGATGTTCTAAGCATTCACAACAGAGGAGGTGTTAGCAAACACACAACACATACTCCTGTCCTTCTAAATGTTAGGGGAAGCCACATAACAGTTTTGCCTTGACATCATTCAACATGTTCACTTTTTCTCCCACAGATATTACGACAAGAAGTATCAAGTGTTCCTGAAGTTAGTTGAGCACCAGAAGGAGTATGCAGCAATCATGAAGGGAAACTGAACAGGGCCCATGGGTACCGATGCCAGCAGGTTCTGCATCATTGCATCAGGGACCTGGATCATTTCATCCTATATACAAGACTTTTTAGGTCTCATTTCATCTATTCTGCATTGTCTTTAAATAAAGAAATTGAGACATGTCCAGCCAGAACTACAGTCTTCCGTTTGAAAATACCACTGTTACACACTTAGCAGCTTCCACACAGGCAGCATCATATGGTCAGAAGTTTCACACAGAGTCACAGGATCTCATTTGGGACTAGACCTCAAGGATCATCCAATCCAGGAGAAACTTGTTAATTGATTCAATGTCAGCCATAAAATGACTTACATTGCTTTAGGTAGAACATCTAATGTTTATTCTATAGATGGCTAAACACTTATTATTAGCATTTCATTTGAAAATAATGTCAACAGAAAAGTAACAAGAATAGGAATAACACAGAGAGCACCCATGTACCCACCTTTTACCCATGTATGACCTTTTAACATTTTACCCCATTTGCTTTTTCATTTGTATATTCTCTCTCTCGACACACACACATGCACACACACACAAATTTCTTCTGAGCCATTTGAGAGTAAGTTTCAGTAGATTTAACTTTTATATGGCACTGTAGTCTGCCATTCATATTCCAATTTTGTCAATTAACTCAGTCCTTTATGGCAGTTTTTCCCTCCAGTACAAGATCCAGTCCAAGATCAGGTGTCGTGTGCAGCGCAGAATCATCTTCTTGCAGCCATCATATGAAAGATAGGCACAGGCAGAAATCATCAGTGGATCCAAGGAGAATTTAGATGAGGAACAGGATATAAGCATGGCCTAAAGGTATCCCCCCCACAGATTGCTTATTGGTTACAAGAGGACAAAAATGTTAACTATACAGGGAAGAAATAGGACAACATCTTGATTTGGTGACCAAAATTAACTTCATATGGGCAGATGGACATGGCTAGATGGACATATAGTGCCTCTACTAGATGTTACAGTCTGGGAAGGGCATAGCATCACATGTAGGATTCTGACTGGGAATGAATAACCAGAATCTAATAAGGAAACATCAGACAAATCCAAAATGGGGAGCATGCTGTTTTTTAATAGCCTATATTCTTCAAAAATGTCTGTGTCCTATAGACAAGAAAGACTGCAGAAAGTTTCCAGATTAAAGGAAACTAAAGAAACATGATGGCTAAAAGCTTTTGATGCAGACAAGTGGTTTGAAAAACTATAATTGCATTAGTTGATACCACACCCACACCCACACATTCATCCACAATTTTAGACCCAGCAGTAGCTGCTAATGTTGATTTTAGAGCGGTCATAGCTCAGACAAGTTTGTATAGAGGCATGCTAGGACTTTGCAGCATAAGTCAGCAACTTGTTGTTGATAGGTCCCATCGAGTTGGTTCCAGCTTATAGCAACCCTGCTTACGACAGAATGAAACACTATTCGGTCCTGCACCTTCCTCACAGTCATTATGCTTGAGCCCATTGTTGCAGCCACTGTGTCAGTCCATCTCGTTAAGGATCTTCCTCTTTTTTGCTGACTTTCTTACTTTACCAAGTATGATGTCCTTCTCCAGAAACTGATAATATATGCAAAGTATGTGAGACGTAGTCTCCCCATCCCTGTTTCTAAGGGGCATTCTGGCTGTATTTCTTCCAAGACATATTTGTTCATTCTTTTGGCAGTCCATGGTACATTCAACATTCTTCACCAACACCGTAATTTGAAGGCATCGATTCTTCTTCGGTCTTCCTTATTCATTGTCCAGCTGTTGCATGCATATGAGGCAATTGAAAACACCATGGCTTGGGTCAGGCACACCTTAGTCTTCAAGGTGACATCTTTGCTTTTTAACACTTTAAAGAGATCTGTTGCAGCAGATTTGCCCAATGCAACACATCATTAGATTTCTTGACTGTGGCTTCCATGAGTGTTGACTGTGAATCCAAGTAAAATGAAATCTTGGACAACTTCAGTCTTTTCTTCATTATCATGATGTTGCTTACTGGTCAAGTTGTGAGGATTTTTGTTTTCTTTATGTTGAGGTGTAATCCGTACTCAAGGCTGTGACCTTTGATCTTCCTCAGTGTTTCAAGTCCTCTTCACATTCAGCAAGCAAGGTTGTGTCATCTGCGTAACGCAGGTTCTTAATGAGCCTTCCTCCAATCCTAATGCCCTGTTCTTCTTCATATAGTCCAGCTTCTTGGATTATTTGCACAACATACAGATTGAGTAAGTATGATGAAAGGATATAACCCTGATGTACACCTTTCCTGACTTTACACCATGAAGTAAACCCCTTGATCTATTCAAACGACTGCCTCTTGATCCATGTACAGGTTCGTCATGAGCACAATTAAGTGTTCTGGAATTCCAATTCTTCTCAATGTTTATCATAATTTGTTATGATATCCACACAGTCGAATGCCTTTGCATAGTCAATAAAATACAGGTAAACATCTTTCTGGTATTCTCTGCTTTCAGCCAAGATTCATCAGACATCAGCAATGATATCCCTGGTTCTACATCCTCTGGAATCCGGATTGAATTTCTGGCAGTTCCCTGTGGATGTACTGCTGCAGCTGTTTTTGAATGATCTTCAGCAAAATTTTGCTAGCATGTGATATTAGTGATCTTGTTTAATAATTTCCACATTCACTTGGATCACCTTTCTTGGAAATAGGCATTAATATGGATCTCTTCCAGTTGGTTGGCCAAGTAGCTCCCTTCCATATTTCTGGACATAGACTAGTGAGCACTTCCACTACTGCATCCATTTGTTGAAATATCTCAATTGGTATCCTGTCAATTCCTGGAGCCTTGTTTTTCACCAGTACTTTCAGTGCAGCTTGGACCTCTTCCTTCAGAACCATCACTTCCTGATCATATGCTACCTCCTGAAATGGTTAAACACTGACCAATTCTTCTTGGTATAGTGACTCTTTCCATCTTCTTTTGATACCTCCTGTGTCATTTAATAGTTTCCTCATAGAATCCTTCAGTATTACAACTCAAGGCTTGAATTTTTTCTTCAGTTCTTTCAGCTTGAGAAATGTCAAGTGCATTCTTCCCTTTTGGTTTTCTAACTCTAGGTCTTTGCACATGTCATTATAACACTTTACTTTGTCTTCTCAATCTGCCCTTTGAAGTCTTCTGTTCAGTTCTTTTACTTCATCATTTCTCCCATTTGCTTTAGCTACTCAATGTTCAAGTGCAAGTTTCAGAGTCTCTCTGACATCCATTTGGGTCTTTTCTTCCTTTCCTGCCTTTTTAATGACCTCTTGCTTTCTCTATGATGTCCTTGATACCATTCCACAACTCATCTGGTCTTCGGTCATTAGTATCCAGTGCGTCAAATCTATTCTTGAGATGGTCTCTAAATTTAGGTGGGATTTGGCTCTTGTAGACTTGTTCTAATTTTCTTCAGCTTCAACTTGAACTTACATATGAGAAATTGATGGTCTGTTCCGCGTTTGACCTCTGGCCTTGTTCTGACTGAAGATATTGAATTTTTCCATTGTCTCTTTCCACAGATGTAGTCGATTTCATTCCTGTGTATTCCTTCCAGAGAGGTTCACGTATATAGTTGCCATTTCGGTTGTTGAAAAAAGAAGAAATTCACAAAAGGGGAAATACAAATGGAAAAATGAACTCATTGGAAAAGATGTAACCTTCTTACTAAGCAAAGATGAAAATTAAACTAAAATGAGATACTCTTTTTTGTTTGTCAAATTGTTAAAGGTTACTTTTTCTTAATACTTAAAGCTAGCAAATTAAGACAGAATCTTTTATATATTCCTGAGATAAATATTCGCTCCCTCACACGTCTGTCAATTTGTCATACTGTGGGGGCTTGCATGTTGCTGTGATACTGGAAGCTATGCCACCAGTATTCAAATACCAGCAGGGTCACCCATGGTGGAGAGGTTTTAACTAAGCTTCCAGACTAAGGCAGACCAGAAAGAAGGACCTGGTGGCTTACTTCTGAAAAGAATTTACCAGTGAAAACTTTGTGAATAGCAGTGGAACATTGCCTGATACAGTGTGGAAGATGAGCCCCTCAGGTTGGAAGGCACTCAAAATATGACTGGGGAAGAGCTCCCTCCTCAAAGTAGAGTCAGCCTTAATGGCATGGATGGAGTAAAGCTTTTGAGACCCTCATCTGTTGATGTGGCACAACTCGAAATGAGAAGAAACAGCTGCAAACATCCATTAATAATAGGAACCTGGGATGTATGAAGTTTGAATCTAGGAAAATTGGAAATCATGAAAAATGAAAGGGAATGGATAAACATAGATATCCTAGGCATTAGTGAGCTGAAATGGACTGGTCTTAGCCATTTTGAACTGGACAATCTTATGGTCTACTATGCTGGGAATGACGCCTTGAAGAAGAATGGTGTTGCATTCATCTTCAAAAAGAACATTTCAAGTCAGCAAGTAGAAAAGTAAAAAAGCCAATACAATTCAGTCAACAGACATCTTTTGGAGTATTTAATTCAGTGCTAGGAATTATACTAAGCACTGGGGTATAGCAATAAATAAAACATGGCCCCTGCCCTCAGGGAGCTCACAGTCTAATGGAGAATGAAGATGATAAATCTCTCACAGTACATTGTAAGAAGTGCTGCAAAAAAGGACAGCATCTGCCGTCATGCAGTATACCTATCAGAAAAGGAAGGAGGGGTAGAGAGTTGACATTTGGGCTGAAAAGCAGTACGGTGTGATGGATATGAGCTCAGGCTTGGCTCTAGGCCTGGCTTTACCTTTTATTATCTGTGTGACTTGGAGAAGGGTCCTTAACCTCCCTAAGCCTTCATTTTTTAAATGAAGATATTAATAGTATATCTTCAGGATTATAATGAGGATTAAATGAGATAATACATGTAAAGTACTTTGCTCATTTGCCTGGACCACACATACCTGTCTTGCCTAACACCTAGCGGATGCTCAGATAAAAACAATGGTAACTACTGAGCAGAATGACAGCTCCTCATTACAAAGGCCAGCTCTACAACAGTATTCTACAGTATTCAAATGATATGGAGCTCTTGAGTGGGGTCCAAGGTGAAGGTGGATGTGGATGTCCAATCCAGCAGGCCTCGCAGCAGGAGGAAGCCCGGGTCATTCATAACTAGACCCCAGCCAGGGACTGGCTGGGGATGAGAGAGGTTTGGGGAGTTGGAGTCAGCACTCCAGAGCAGGAGTCAGTACAGCAGGATATCAAGACCAAGATTAACCAGGCATTTGCTGTTAACACTGATCAGTACTTATTCAGAAACTAAGACAGGTTTCAGCCTGCTTGTGCAAAGCAGTCATGAATCCAATAGCTTTGCATGACTAGGAAAGGCAGAGGTAGGAGAAAGAATAGTTACCAACTATTTGCCAGGTCCTTCCTGTATGCTCTCTCCAATCCTTACTACAGCACTGTGAACTAGGCAGCATTAGCTCACATTTCAGCTGAGAAAGCTGAGGCTCAGAAAAGATAAAACAGCTCACCCAGAGTCACTCAGGTAGTGATAGAAACAGGATTCAAGTTCAGATCTGTCTGCGTGCAAAGTTTTGGGTGCTGTCCCCCTGTAACAGCTGGAGAGGAATACCATCCCCATCACCTGCTCTTTCATTACACCCAGGCTGCAGCAGGGAAAGTGAGGCAGGCAACAGCGATGGACCAGGCCAGGCTCACAGTGAGTTCCTGCAGAGGGACTTCTCCAAGGCCTATGAGCGCTACCACACTGAGACCCTGCAGGGCCGTAGCAAGCAGGAGCTGGTACAAGACTATCTGGATCGGCAGAGGCAGCTGTTGTTGCAACAGAGAGGAGACACAGAGGTTACAGCAGATGCAACGGTACACCAACCAGCAGCAGCCATTTTGCCAGGTGGTGGAGCAAGCTGCTGAAGTGGAGAGGCTCCGGACTGAGAACCAGGGGCTTCGGCAGAACGAGATGTAGAACTGAGAAGGCGGCAGCAATGGTGAGGAGCTGGGCACCTAGGGTTGCCCCCCAGCCAGGCTGAGCCAAGGAGAAAGTGCCATTTCATACCCATTCAGGCTAGCTGGGTCCCAAGGAGGCAGGTGGAAAATTAAAACTATTCTCAGCACCCTGCGCTCTCTGAGAAAGCTGAAATCGGTTCATACTTCTACTTTGTCATTTCCACAGTTTGTTCTTTGATGTCATCTTATTTTTCATAAAGAAATTAAAAGGTCTTGGCGAGACAAAAAAAAAAAATGCTGTGGGCGACCAGCCCTGGGTGCTGGTCATCCCCTCAGCAACTCATATCCAAGCCAAACCTGATCATGGTTTCTTACAGCTTTATAGAAAAAGGAAACCACCCACAGGTGAGGCAAGGAATGGGGAACCCTAGGATTCCTTTGACATCCCGCTCAACAGTGAGAAGCAGCCTGATAGAATGGGAAGGACTGGGAGATCTTGGGCAAGATGCCTAACTTCTAAGCCTCAGGCTGCCCCTCTGTCAGTGGGTTCACCTGCTACCTACCTCCTAGCTTTGGTTGTAAAGATTCAATGGAAGAACTGTCTATGTAAAGCCCCTAGCACAATGCCTTGTAGGTAGTAGGCACCCCACAAATATTTCTACAATGTTCTCTTAGTACTACATGGCTAGAGTGTTAATTCCTAAGAAAATGATTCTGGTTCCTACTATAAAGTCAGTGTTTCAAGGGAATATAAATGTCTATGTGGATTTCTGTAACCATGTGTAGCTTGATAATAAAAATTGCAATGACTAATACAGTCCTTCTTACATGAGAAAGGGGTTTTCATTTAATGCACACGTGTAAAGTGTAAGTATATTTAGTTTTTCTGAATGAGAAGTTCGGTATGAGCAGAGTGGTTTGTGGGATTTTTGTTTTGTCTTTTCTGCCTACTGAAGGGTTTTTTTTTTTCAAGTTGAAGCCAGCCTCACTTGTTGTTGTTGTTGTTAGGTGCCGTTGAGTAGGTTCCAACTCAAAGTGACCTTATATACTATAGAACAAAACACTGCCGGGTCCTGCGCGGTACTCAAAACGGTTGTTGTGCTTGAGCCCATTGTTGCAGCTGCTGTGTCAACCCACCTCATTGAGGGTCTTCCTCTTTTTCACTGACCCTCTGCTGTACCAAGCATGATGTCCTTCTCCAGGGACCGATCCCTCCTGACAACATGTCCAACGTATGTAAGACTCAGTCTTGCCATCCTTGCTTCTAAGGAGCGTCCTGGTTGTACTTCTTCCAAGACAGATTTGTTCGTTCTTTAAGCAGTCCGTGGTATATTCAATATTCTTCACCAGTACTGCAATTCAAAGGCATCAGTTCTTATTCAGTTTCCTTATTCATGGTTCAGCTTTCGCATACAGATGATACGATTAAAAATACCATGGCTTGGGTCAGGCTCACCTTAGTCTTCAAGGTGACATCTTTGCTTTTCAACACTTTAAAGTGTTGAAAAGAGGGCAGTCTCACTTAGCAAATCATTTTGCCAAGATGCACATTACAGAATTTTAATTGTGACCAAAAATATTTTCCATATGTGAAGAACATAAATCTGGCTTTCAAAAAGCCAAAGAGAACAAAAGCCAGGGGAAGGAGGTGGAGAAGACAAATGTGAGTGGCATGACACAGTGTAGAGCAACAGTAAACCACATGCTAGAGTGTGCTGGGGTCTGGATGAGGCATCGAGAAGGGAGGCCCAGACCGGGCAATTGGTCTTTATATCCAGACATTGTTGCCAGTTGAACTGGGGAGTTGAAGAATAAGGGAGCAGAAATTCTGAGCAAGCAGTAAAAATGCTGTAAGATGGCCCTGGAAAATCCCAGGTTTGGAGGTACCAAATCAGCAGGTGAGGGTAATGAACTAGAATGTGTGGGTTTTAACATTGGTGCAAGGGATAATCAGTTGTTAAGGGTTATTTACCTGTGAGCTCTTGGAGGGCACAGACTGTTCTAGGGCCTTGTGTTTGTACCTAAACAGTCCCTGGCACATAAAGGTTGTTCAGTAAGTGAGTAAATGAATGGATCCAGGAACACATGACATTTTTCTGCAAAAAGAAGACTGGTTGAACTAAAAATAACTCAAAGGCCTCTCACTTCCAGGTCAAATAACCTATGATGTGTGTTAACGTGCCTTAATTTAAGCCAAAACCAGTTGCCATCAAGTCAGTTCTGACTCATGGCAACCCTACATGTGTCAGAGTAGAACCACTCTCCAGGGTTTTAAGGCTGTGACCTTTTGGAAGCAGATGGCCAGTCTTTTCTTCTAAGGCACGTCTGGTTGGACTCGAACCTTCAACCTTTCAGTTTGCAGCCTAGCACGTTAACCATTTACAGCACCCAGGAACTCTGCTTTAATTTAAGAGAGTATCAAAAACTTTAAAAAATGTGCCTTGGTCATAAAAGGTTAAAAGAATCATGCCTGTACTCAACAACTTTCAGTTTTTTACTGCACACACACACATACCCACACACTTTCATTTTGGGTTGTAGCTCAAGCTCAGAAACCTTTTGCAATTTTTCAAGTGTTTTTACAGACCATTTCCTGCATGATATCTTATGGGAAACCAGTCGCCTCATACTCCAGAAATGCCATTGTTCACCAGGGCTGCTGTACACATGCATTCAGATTTCAAAGGCATACAGATACTTACCATCAAAGGATTTAAAATGAAGGACATTGTCACTCAACAAGAAACTAATGACAGCGGAGGTGTGTGATGTAAGATGGGACTTCTGATGAATTACAGAAAAATCTTCATGCTGTCTTGTTAGGTGCCGTCAAGTCACTTCTGACTCATAGCGACCCTATGCACAACAGAACAAAACACTGCCCAGTCCTTTGCCATCCTTAAGATCATTGTTATGCTTGAGCTCATTGTTGCAGACACTGTGTCAATCTACCTTGTTGAGGGTCTTCCTCCTTTCCACTGACCCTGTACTTTGCCAAGCATGATGTCCTTCTCCAGGGACTGATCCCTCCTGACAACATGTCCAAAGTATGTAAGGCACAGTCTTGCCATCCTTGCTTCTAAGGAGCATTCTGGTTGTACTTCTTCCAAGACGGATTTGTTCATTCTGTCTTATGTTTCCATAAATACATTTAACTGCTGTTGACAGTAATAAGAGGAGGCCTTGAATATAAAAAGTTTTTTTCTTCTTTTCTGATTTCTAGAGGGAAAACTTAAAAAGAAAAAGAACATTTTAAAAAAGGATATTTCTCCTGTACTTCTGAATATTTGACAATTGCATCAAATTTGTAATACAAAAATAAAAGCAAAAACTTCTACTAAAAATCAGACTTCTTAATTTAACATTAACTTATCCATTAATTTTATAGTCAATTTCCATTATGCATAGAAAATAATTTAAAATTATATAAACAAACAAAAAAACCAAACTTGTCATCATCAAGTCCATTCCAACTCATGGCAACCCCACATTTAAAGAGTAAAACTGCCCCATAGGGTTTTCTTGGCTGTAATCTTTACAGAAGCAGATTGCTAGGCCTTTCTTCTGGGGCACTGCTGGGTGGGTTTGAACTGCCAACCATTAGGTTAGTAGTTGAGAGCAAACCATTTGTGCCACCTGGGGACATTTAAGGAGCTCTGGTGGCACAGTGGTTAAGGGAAATCCTGGTGGCATAGTGGTTAAGAGTTATGGCTGCTAACCAAAAGGTCAGCAGTTCAAATCCACCAGCTGCTCCTTGGAAACTCTCTGGGGTAGTTCCTATAGAGTTGGAATCAACTTGATGGCAATGGGTTTGGTGTTTTTTTTTTTTTTTTTTGGGTGGGGGTAAAGGGTGGCACAGTGGTTAAGAGCTTGGCTGCTAACCAATACATTGGCAGTTCGGATGCACCAGCAGCTCCTTAGAAATCCCATGGGGCAGTTCTACTGTGTCCTATAAGGTTGCTGTGAGTCAGAATCAACTCAACAGAAATGGGTTTGATTTTTCGGGTTTGGGAATCTTTAAAACCATATGTAGCAAAAATTGTGTAAAGACCTAGTTTTTATTTGCTTAAGTCATGCCTCAAGCCTTGATTACAAGTGTTTCCATATTAAAATCTAGGGTAAACTTGGCTCCCTACTGTACAATTTTAATTCATGTTTGAAATGCGAAACATTTTATTTATTAATGTCTGGTATTTAGGCAAAATCAGTAAAGATGCCTTACATTTAAATATTTCTTTACATACCGATTGCACATACATTATCTCAGCTAATCCACACAATAAATTGGCAAGGTAGGCCTGATAAGCAGTGGGATCCCATTTTACAAAAACAAAAACCACAGCTTCAAGAGTTTAAATGATTGGTGTAAGATCAAGCAGCTGGAATGTGGAGGCAGAATGGCTCCGCTGCCTCTTCCTAAATAAATTCATTTAGCTTATTTATAAAACAGAGGATGATTCATTACTTTGGCAATTGCTCTCTCCTCCATGGTTCTCCTCTTTAACATGATATAGTATAACATGCCAGAATGATCCTTAGAAGCCAGGATGGCGAGACTACATCTCATAAACTTTGGACATGTTACCAGGAGGGCTCAGTCTTTGGAGAAGGACATCATGCTTGGTAAAGTAGAGGGTCAACAAAGAAGAGGAAGACCCTCAGTGAGATGGATTGACACAGTGGCTGTAACAATGGGCTCAAGCATAACAATGATTGTGAGGATAGCTCAGGATTGGGCAGTGTTTCGTTCTGTTGTACACAGAGTCGCTATGAGTCAGAACCTACTGCACAGCACCTAACAACAACAACAATATAAATATCTAGGAGACCTCTACTGATGCTCATTAGTTGATCCAAATACTGCGTTATTTCTGTTGTCAAGCCGAGTGGTAAAGTGAGACAGCCCTGGGCCATGTAGTTACTGAGTCCTGTTTTCAAATCACAGCTTCAGTACCTACTAATCTATGTGCTGTGTGAACACTCACACAAGTCAGTTAACCTCCTAGTCTTCATTTCTTATTTATAACGTGGGAGTAAGAAAATCTACACCTCAAGGCTGATGTAATGATTAAATGGGATGATGTGTGAAGTACTTGGCACCGTGCCCAGCACAAAACAGAAGTGCAACAGGTATCAATCCTCTGCAACCAACCCATATTTATATTATATAATGTACTTTATATGCAGAAACCCTGGTGGCACAGTAGTTAAGTTTTATGGCTGCTAACCAAGAGGTTGGCAGTTCAAATCTGCCAGGCACTCCTTGGAAACTCTATGGGGCAGTTCTATTCTGTCCTATAGGGTCACTACTTTATATGTATTTGTAAATGGGAGAACTTTTTTGGGCACCAACTGAAATGTCAACCCTGACAGCAGCTGTTCTCCCCACAGCACTCTTTCTCTACTGGGTGCCATAATTCATTGGAATAGTTATAGGGAACTCATGGAAACAATATAACTGCAATAACAACTTCAATAACAGAGGAGGATATAAACAGAAACGGAGATATGCAAAGGGCAAGGTTTGGGAGTGGTGCCAGCACAGGATCAATGTCTAAAGGAGACACACTTACGTCTCCAAAGGGAAGCCACTTACCCTTCCCAAAAACCAATGTTTATTCTCACCCATCGGAAAACTTCACATGGGAAACTCAACGATGTCACTGTCACTTGGCAGGCTCGGCTATTGGTCACTCCTCTCAGCTTCCCAGGCCTTTACACTCTGCCACCACCCTCTGGGTCTGCTTGTTGTCTCTGCTTCTTCTGATACCACCACAGCTGCTGCCTCAATCACTGTCACAGGTTTACTCAGTCTGGGAGAGTCATAGCACAGGCCCCCGTAGGACCCAGGACACTCCTCTCCTGGCTCTCCTCAATCAAGGAGCCCCATCTGAGCCTCTGTGCTTAGGGCTTTTGTCAATCACTCAGGAGGGGGCAGGCAGCCAATCTTTGTAAAGGTCAACTACAGGGTGGAGCCCTCCCAGCCAGTCTCATCAGTTGCTGGGTGGGGCTTTGGAACCAGCACCAAAGGCCAAATTGCTTTTTTTTTTTAGTAAAGTGATTCCATACTGTGCAATATTACATATAGAATTTCTGGGCAATTGCTTCCAATCAAGTTCGATGACTTTATATCCAGTTTATATTATGTTCCACCAACAATAATCAACTAGTATTACACATCTACCATGTCAAGTAAAACCGTGCTCCGTAGGGTTTTCAAAGGCTAATTTTTCAGAAGTAGCCCTGTGGATGCATAAAGGGGCCAGCATCAGGTTGAGGAGACAGGGCCTGTACATAGAAAAAGAACTAACAACCACCAAACCTAGCTCTAGGTGCCCGGTGAGCTCCCCTGTTGATGGGTGCTGCAAGTGGTCAAAGGATGCCAGCCACCTAGGTCTGTCTGGGGAGGCTCTTTTCAAATTAGGGGACTTGCCTTTCTCAGCTCTGCTAGGCTGCGGGTACCAAAGGCTAAGTAAGGTAGGCAGTACACTTGAATTCAGACCAGCCCCAACCCTTCTCCAGCCAGGGCATCTGGAATTAGTCTTTCTGCCCTTAATCAGGAACAGTGGTTAAGAGTTATGGCTACTAACCAAAAGGTCAGCAGTTTAAATCCACCAGGCACTCCTTGGAAACTCTATGGGGCAGTTCTACTATGTCCTATAGGGTCACTATGAATCTGAATTGACTCGATGGAAACAGGTTTGGTTTGGTCTTTTTGGCCCTTAACCAAGTTTTCAGGATGCCAGGAGTGAGCCTCAAAAAACCACAGGCTTTTCCCTTAAAATACAAACATGTTTATCTAGTCTGGTTACACTATCCTTATGCTAAGCACAAATAAAGAAAAATTTTGAGTCTTCTCACAGGGTTCACTGCATTAGCCCTAAGCCATTTGTCAAATTACATACAGATTTCATAACATACACGTTTACACATTATATACATACATAAACACATTTCTTTCTACTTGTGATCCTTTTGGGCTCAGGCCTCATTTACTTATTCTTTCATTTCTGGCCTCACAACTGCATTCAAATATGACTTTTTTTCCCTGGGTAGAACCTGGCTGTCCTTCAACCATAGGTTAAATTTTTCTTCCAGCTACTCTGGCTTACATATCTCTTCCACTCTACCTACGCTCAGCAACCCATATCTCAAGTTAAACCATGTTTTTGCTGTTGTGTGCCATCAAGTTGATTCTGATTCATAGTGACCCCTATAGGATAGAGTAGAACTGCCCCATAGGAATTCCTAGACTGTAGCCTTGAACCAGAGCAGCTCGCTGCGGAGCATCTGGTAGGTTCGTACTGCTGACTTTTTGGTTAGCAGCTGAGCGCTTAACTATGGGCTCCTTAAGTTAAAACATAGGGAAGGTTTATCTACCTACACTTAGCAAACAGAAACTGGGAGGGAGTGTCTGATTGGTCCTTCAGTTTCCCTGCTGGGGCCAGAGTCCCGCCTTGAATTTTAGGTATACATTATATATAGCTCTAATCAGCTCTCTCCTGCAGGGGGCAAATGCAGTTCCCTGCAATTCTGCAGTCCCCAACCTGGACCTGCTTTAGCCCAGATGGGCCTCTCAGAGAGAATCCGCAGGACTTCCAGCATCTTTCTGACTAGAAACTTCTTTTGCTATACTGTCTTCAGTAACTATTGAGGATATTCTCTGAGTATTTCCTGTTCTATTGCACATGATATTTCATTTCCTGCCCCATGTGGTTAAGTGGGGTCTTGTGACCAGTGCAGTCTAATGAGCTGTGAGAAATGATGTGTGTTGTTACTGGACCAAGTCTTTGATTGTCGGTGCAAGACTCACTCGAGCTTTCTTTTCTCCTACACATCAACCACCCTTGTTCCAGATAGTTCTCCCGCAGCCTGGGCTCCAGAATGAAAAGACTCAGAGCAGAGCCTCCAACCCACCAACAGTGAACATAGCATGAATGAGAAACCTTTGTTGTTGAAAACATGGAGATTTTAAGGTTGTTTCTCACCTCAGCATAATTTATACTTTCTAGCTGATATGCCTCATAAAATACTATTAGACCCACACTGATCCATATTGAGGCTAAGTCTGCCATGATCGGAACAACTGGCTCAGTCTTTCTTGAGGCAAGCGTCTCCTAAAAGTATGTTTATCAAATGGAATGGTGTTTAAAAAAAACCTGTTACCATCGAGTTGATTCCGACTTACGGCAACCCTATAGGACAGAATAGTGCCTCACAGAGTTTCCAAGGAGGAGCTGCCAACCTGTTTTGGTTAGCAGCCAAGGTCTTAACCAGCACGCCACCAGGGCTCCAGGATGGTGTTCAGCCGCAAGTAATTGTAATCCGACTCATAGCGACCCTATAGGACAGAGTAGAACTGCCCCGTAGAGTTTCCAAGGCGCGCCTGGTGGATTCAAACTGCCGACGGCACTGGGTTTTTGGGTAATTGTAATCCGTCTAACGGTGACTTGAATGATATTTGTTATTTCTGTAACAAAGATAGGTAGTTATCGACTTGAACTGTGGATTCAAGAATTGTATTAAAGATCGAAGCCCTTTTCATCTTTCCATTCCCCTAGCCTCAGTCTGTTGGCTTTGGATCTCTGATTTGTCATTTTCTGATTATACGGTGGCTACCACCTCTACAGAAATCTTACTTTCACGTAACAGCATCCAAAAATATAGTGGTTAAGAGCTACATCTGCCAACCAACATCAGCAGTTCAAATCTATCAGGTGCCCCTTGGAAACTATGGGGGCAGTTCTACTCTGCCCTGTAGGTCGCTATTAGCTGGAATCGACTGGACGGCAGCAGGTTTTGTTTTGTTTTTTTATCAAGGAATAGCCTCCCAGCAGACTTCTCCTTATGTCTTATTGGCCAGATTCTGCCTCACAGGTCTGCCACTGGGCCAATCCCTGACAAATGAGAATTGGGTTGCTAAGACTGGCTTAGAGAACTCATGGTACATTCCCTAGGACTGGGTATATTGCTGTTCCAATGAAATCTTGGCTATGTAACAAAAGGACAGAATGGCTGTTGTGTAGGCATCCAACAGTGTCTTACAGAATAATAAGTTTTAATTGAAAAAAGGTCTGTGTTCAAGCACATTTGAGAAACACTGAGTTAAACAGGTTTTGTTACTGTGCAATATCTTAGGATAGTCTTTTAAAATGCTTATATGCATTGTGAATCTCCTAGAGAAAGATAAGTTTTGAAGCATTTTCCAAACTTATTCCACCAGAAAACATTTTGTTCAGAACATTTTATTGGACTTGTATAAAACCACCATAGTAATTTGGGCCCTAATTGGGAATTTGTGATGTGTTGGCATGAATTGTATAGATGTTTTCTTTCAAGTTATCTGTGAATTTGGGCTGTATTCAGCAACTTAATGGCTATTATAGATTAAATTTGATTGTTTTACCAAATTTGTTGGTGTTAGGTGCCATTGAGTTGATTTTGACTCATAGAGAAACCATGGGGCGTAGTAAAACTGTCCCACGGCGTTTTCTAGGCTGTAATCTTTGCAGGAGCAAATCACCAGGTCTTTCTACCCTGGGGCCACTGGATGAGTTCAAACCATTTGGTTAGCAGCCCAGAGCTTAACCATTGCACCAACATGAGAACAAAATGTTTTTTTTTTAATACTTTACTATATCAGTTATTATCTCACACATAGATGTTGCTAATTATCTCTAAACTAATCATTAAATATTAACTAAAATAGAAATACCTTGTTAGAAGTCGTTCAATTAAATCAAAATGTCCTTTCAGTTAAATTAAATTGTAATTCTGGCAGCACATAGGTCAAACTATGAAAGGAATAGCAACTAATAATACAGTCTTGCATTTCTTTGTGATCTTTTTGAATTTAGTATTTCCATTGACAATATACTTCTAAGATTTTTAGCTTATTATACTTTAATGGACTTGGAAGAAGTTTCAGCATATTCTGTAAGATGAAAACTTGTTCTAATTTAAAAAAGACTTGAAGAAACCATCCATAAAATTGAGTTCATGGTAACAACAAGAGTGTTTTTATTTTTTTGTGCAACTGTGTACTTTCATATTTTTTACATCTACATAGCAGTTTTGTTAAAGTATAATTTCTAAAACATATGGCTTAGCTGTCCTACACAGGTGTTAGTTATATAGAGCTGGAGAACATATTGTGCTTATATGTATTCCAGCATATGTTTTAATCCTACTCTTCTTACAACAAACACTTCATAGACTTCCTACTATTTATACCAGGAACACGTATTTGGCCTTGATATCACCTGCTCTTTTTGGTATAGGGACTTACAAGGAAATTTCTGGAAGCAAATAAAATCTACAGGAAATAAATACAATGTTGACTTTGTTTTAAAGGTGATTGAGTTGGACAGGAAGTGGTTAAAAAGACCTGTATGACTGTAATTATAGAATGAGATAACAATGTGTTGCACTTCTAAATCTTTCCTTATTATTTCGGGCTCCCATAATCCTTTTGCACTTGTAAGAAAATTTAACTCAGTGTGTTAAAAATTATTGTTTCTCATACCATAACTTAGTCACAACTCTCATTTTCAAGAATGACAGTCCATGTATCAATAAGAATAAGTGCTTATAATAGTAGGTAAGTACACATCCTCCTTAATTTTCACAGCGACCTTAAGTGGTCAGAACAATTAACATCTCTATTTTATAGGTCAAAATCAGTGTGATGACACACAGCAACAGCAACAATTTTATAGGTGAGAAAAATGAAGCAAGGATCACACAAGAACCCTGCTTAAGGTCTTTTTTTTTTTTTTTAATTTTCATTGTGCTTTAAGTGAAAGTTTACAAATCAAGTCAGTCTCTCATACAAAAACTTATATACACCTTGCTACATACTCCCAATTACTCTCCCCCCCCCCTTTTTTTTTTAATGAAACAGCCCGCTCCCTCCCTCCACTCTCTCTTTTCATGTCCATTTTGCCAGCTTCTAACCCCCTCTACCCTCTCATCTCCCCTCCAGGGAGGAGATGCCAACATAGTCTCAAGTGTCCACCTGATCCAAGAAGCTCACTCCTCACCAGCATCCCTCTCCAATCCATTGTCCAGTCCAATCCCTGTCTGAAGAGTTGGCTTTGGGCATGGTTCCTGTCCTGGGCCAAAAGAAGGTCTGGGGGCCATGACTAACGGGGTCCTTCTAGTCTCAGTCAGACCATTAAGTCTGGCCTTTTTATGAGAATTTGGGGTCTGCATCCCACTGCTCTCCTGCTCTCACAGGGGTTCTCTGTTGTGTTCCCTGTCAGGGCAGTCATTGGTTGTAGCCAGGCACCATCTAGCTCTTCTGGTCTCAGGCTGATGTAGTCTCTGGTTTATGTGGCCCTTTCTTTCTCTTTGGCTCATAATTACCTTGTGTCCTTGGTATTCTTCATTCTCCAGGTGGGTTGAGACCAATTGATGCATCTTAAATGGCTGCTTGCTAGCATTTAAGACCCCAGATGCCACTCTCCAAAGTAGGATGCCTGCTTAAGTTCTTAACCCTTGTTGTTAGTTGCCAGTCAGTCAGCCCTAACTCATGGTGACATTATGTTCAATACAATACCAGTGACATAGCTTCCAGCATCATAGCAATACACAAGCCACCACAAACTGACAGACAGGTCTTAGCCAATACCTTACACTCAATAAGAGCAATAATAAGAATAACTATTACCTTACACTTAATGAGAGCAACATTTGATTTACCAACTAGATTACACTGCAATGTACTGGTCAAATCATATTTCTGAAAATGTATTCAGCCAAATCCTCTTACCCTGGGCCTGAATCTGGGGCAACAACATAATATAATTTACTCTTTTAGAGAAATGAATATTTTTGTTCCTTAACAGGAAGAAAGAATAAAAAGAAGTCTCCTTAAACTTGGAGGAACTGTAGGGTTGTAAAAGTTGCCGTCTAAGGTCAGATCCATAGACTCTCTAACCCAGTGATTCTCAACCCTAGCTGCACATTAGAATCACCTGGTGAGTTTTTCCAACTACCTAAGCTTGGGCTCTACCTCCAGAGATTCTGATTGAGTTTTTCAGGTATATGGGCTGGCATTATGGCATGTTTGGAACTCTCTCCAGGCAATTATAATGTGTAGCTGTCATTAAGAACCATTGCAATCTAATTATTGCTCTGTTATGGATTGAATTGTGTCACCCAAAATGTGACAGACAGTATTGTCATCTGACATGATTTTCCTATGTGTTATAAATCCTGCCTCTATGATGTTAATGAGGCAGGATTAGGGGCAGTTATGTTAATGAGGCAGGACTCAATCTACAAGATTAGGTTGTATCTTGAGTCAATCTCTTTTAAGATATAAAAGAGAGAAGTGAGCAGAGAGACAAGGAGACCTCATGCAACCAAGAACGAAGAAAGAGGAGAGGAGCATATCTTTTGAACTCGGGGCCCCTGCACTGAGAAGCTCCTAGACCGGGGGAAGATTGATGACAAGGACCTTCCTCCAGAGCTGACAGAGAAAGAAAGTCTTCCCCTGAAGCTGGCACCCTGAATTTGGACTTCTAGCCTAATAGGCTGTGAGAGAACATACTTCTCTTTGTTAAAGCTATCCACTTCTGGTATTTCTGTTGTAGAACACTAAATAACTAAGACCAAATTTGGTACCAGGAGAGTGGAGTGCTGCTCTAACAGATGCTTAAAATGTGGAAGCTGTTTTGAAACTGTGAATGGGTATAAGCTGGAAGAGTTTTAAAGTACATAATAGCAAAAGCCTAGATTGCCTTGAAGAGGCTGTGGGTGGAATTATGGACATCAAGCACAATTCTGGTGAGGGGTCAGAAGGAAGTGAGGAGAGGTATAACATGAGACAGTGCAGATGATGAGAAGGAGCAGCAGAGAAAGAGCAGAGACAGCACTGGTGCTGACCCACGGAGCGAGAGAGCCGAGTTCTTTGCACAGGAGGCTTCCTGGCAGAGTGGGGGGCTTCTGGGTATGTATTGGTGGGGTTAGGTTTACTGACCTATGTATGGAGCAAGAGAGCTAAGTGCCTTCCGACTGAAATTTACTAGCAGAGTGGGGTACCTCTAGGCACTTATTGGTGGCGCTAAAGAGCTTTGGAACACTTGCCCTAGGAGGGCAGATGAGGGCGGCGAGGCCTGAGAAGACAAAAGGCCAAGGAACCAGGAAGCAGGAGCTGAAGAGACAAGGAACACAGGAAACAGAGCTTCCTCAGTCTGAAAGGGTAGGGCCACAACCTCTGGAGTCTGAAAAGGTGGAGCCATGGCCTTCTAGGTTTCAAAGAGTCACATCTTCACCAACTTGCTTCTGGAGTGTGGGCTGCCTTCCATGAGTGCCAGTAGGATGGGGCCACATCTGCTGCCCAAAGCTGAGGGGGCAGGGCTGCCATGTCCAAGGGGCAGAAAAATGGGGTCTGCCAGGGCTGAGGGGGTAGAGTTGCCACTCAAATGGACTAGGAGAATGGGGCTGCCCAAATCCAAGGGAGCAGAGTTTCTGCTGGGCATGGAAGGCCCTTCTTTCCGTCCAATTTCTCCCAATAGTGATGGAAATGTCTAGTTTTTGCCTGTTCCACCATTCTACTTTGGAAGCAGATAACTCGTACTTTCTTGATTTCAGATGAAGAGAAATTTTTGGATTTTGGACGTCGAGTTGATTTAAAACTTTTGCTATGATATGTTGGGGTGTGTTTTACATGTAGCAAGGACCTGAATTTGGGCAGGGGAGGCCAAAGGGTAGAATATGGATTGAACTGTGTCCCCAAAATGTGTGTCAACTTGGCTAGGCCATGATTCCCAGTATTGTGTGATTGTCCACCATTTTGTCATCTGATGTGATTTTCCTATGTGTTATAAATTTTACTTCTATGATGTTAATGAGGCAGGGTTAGGGGCACTTATGTTAATGAGGCAGGACTCAAGCTACAAGACTGGATTATGTCTTAAGCCAATCTCTTTTGAGATATAAAAGAGACAGGCAAGCAGAGAGACCTGGGGACCTCATACCACCAAGAAAGTAGTGCAAGGAGCAGAGTGCATCCTTTGGACCTGGGGTCCCTGTGCTCAGAAGATCCTACACAAGGGAAAATTGATGACAAGGACCTTCCACTAGAGCTGACAGAGAAAGAAAGGCTTCCCCTGGAGCTGGCAACCTGCATCCAGACATCTAGTCTACTGGACTGTGAGAGAATAAATGTTTATTTGTTAAAGCCTATTTGTGGTATTTCTGTTACAGCAGCACTAGATAACTAAGACAGGCTCCAAAGCCAAAAAAGAAAAAACCCAAACCAGTTGCTGTCAAGTTGATTTCAATTCATGGTGACCTCACATATTGCAGAGTAGAACTGTGCTTCATAGGGATTTCACGGCTGTGACTGTTTGGAAGCAGATCACTAGGCCTTTCTTCTAAGGTATCTTTGGATGGGTTCAATCTGCCAACCTTTTGGTTAATAGTCTAGCACTTAACAGTTTGCGCCACCCAGTGACTCCAACTATGGCTCTAGCCTCATGCTGTCTTTGAGAGGGGACACTGTGGAGCAGCAATGAGAGGAACTGACCAAGGAGAGACTATTCTTCTAGAAATACACCTAAAAATACCATACCATCACCAACAATCACAAAACACTAAATGCCAGACAAGTCTGATAAATTACTTATTTAATCCACTAAAAACACTATAAGGGAGATACTATTATTCTCATTTTAATAGATGAATAAGCAAAAGCACAAAGAAGTTAAATCACCATTTACAGAGCCAGCAAATAGTGAATTCAGGTTCAAACTAGGTCCGTATGAATGCAAAACCCAGATTGCTTGCTATGTCACACTTTGGATACATTTTCTTCCCCTGGTTCTTAGCTAAAAATAAGCTGCTGTCTAGGTTGAGCAGATAACTGCTTAGTAACAGCCTGTGGTGACGAATATTTTCAATACTCTTCATCAAAGTAGTACATCTGGGGAAGCGAACAATCCCAGATTTATTTTTGCAGGCGAGTTTAAAAAAGCAAAGATGATTGTGACTTACTTGAGAGTGTTTCATAGGAAAGTGGGTTGTTCAGAATCATTATTTAATTCTTAGCATTTTAAAATAAGGTATACATTTTAAGAGCAGTGAGCAATATTTGCTAGCCATAAAAAATAAAAACAAAAAAACCAATTGTTATCAAGTTGATTCCAACTCATGTCGACCCCGTAAGTAGAACTATACTCCAGAGAATTTTCAATGGCTGATTTTCGGAAGCAGATCGCTGGCCTTTCTTCTGTGTTTGATTGCCATAAAATACTTCTTTCAGCAGTAGAGAATCTAGGCTTTATATAGAAATTGCTCGGCAGATTCAATATGACAGAAAGGAAGAACCAGCTGACTTGTCCTAAAACTGCTTTTGCAAAGTCCTTCACATAAGAATGAGAAAATTTCAACTGTTCAGGTCCAAGAATGTGGTGGAAACCTCTTCCTTCCCCCGTCACAAAAAGAGAAACAAAACAAAAAAACATTCCTTGTTGCTACAGCTGTTCCTCACGCTGGCAAAAGTGCTTATGTAACCATCTGAACGGAGATGAAAGGAATGAATTAGGTACTCCGTAAACTATAATGTGTGTCTTTATAATTACATGTTATTACTATTGCTATCTCCTTTTAAAAGAAGTCTCTTGGATTATCCTTCCACTCTGAGTCTAGGTTCTAATCATATCTAACAGCTTTCTGGCTATCCTTTATGCATCTGGTCCCTCTTTCCTTGATCTAGCACGACTATTGTTGCCCATCTCATCAACACTCCCACTCCATCTTTCATGTTGGTCTCCTGCTTGTGAGGGCAAAATAAGATAAATGGAGGGCACTTGCTAAGTCTTAAGTGAGAATATGGGAATGGAGACCCTCATCACTGTGTGGAGTTGTGAGAAGCTGAAAGACAAATGCAAGAATAATGTCCTGGAAGCAATGCCAAGGCCAAGGGCAGAGCAGCAGGACAAGACAGGTTGGTATTCCGAGGGGCCAGTGAGCAATGTTTGTGAGGTATCAAGCCTGTCTTAGTTATCTAGTAGTGCTATAACATAAATACCACAAATGGGTGGCTTTCACAAACAGAAATTTATTCTGTCAGAGTTTAGGAGGCTAAAAGTCTGAATTCAGGGTGCCAGCTGTAGGGAAAGGCTTTCTCTCACTGATGACTCTGGAGGCAGGTCCCTGTCTCTTTGAGCTTCTGCTCCTGGGAGATCTTCCTGTGGCTTGGCATCTCTCTTCCTTCATCTCTGCTTCTGCTCATTTGTTTAATCTCTTTTATACAGGCAGTCCCTGGATTGCAAATGAGTTCTGTTCCTAAATCTGTCTTCAGGTTGAATTTGTACATAAATTGGAAAAGTTAGGTATGGTTTGTATCTAATGTCAGTTAGTCAAATGTTTGTCTCAGTATATAGTGTGCTTTTCTATGCATAAAACCATTAAAGAAACACTTCCAGATACACCAAAACATCTTTAACCTATTAATGTAATAATAACAATGTTTTGATGTGCATCGCAAAGTAGCACCCGTCTGTTATTATGAACCATTGTGTTTACCTCAAATTTTTAAGGTAATAGACTTTACTGGGCTTGGTTCAAAACTAAGAATTGTACATAAATCAAAAGTTTTAAAGGCAAAGGAAGAACACCAAGGTCACACGACAACTAAGAACCCAAGAGACAGAAAGGGCCACATGAACCAGAGACCTACATTATCCTGAGACCAGAAGAACTAGTTGGTGCCCGGCCACAATCGATGTCTGTCCTGTCAGGGAGCACAACAGACAACTCCTGAGGGAGCAGGAGACCAATGGGATACAGACCCCAAATTCTCACTAAAAGACCATACCTAATGGTATGATTGCGACTAGAGGAATCCCAGAGACAATGCTCCCCAGAACTTCTGATGGCACAGGACAGGAACCATCCCCAAAGACAAATCATCAGGCATGAAAAGGACTGGTCAGTGGGGGGGAGAGAGATGCTGATGAAGAGTGAGCTAATTAAATCAGGTGGACACGGGAGAGTGTGTAGGCAACTCTTGACTGGAGGGGGGATGGGAAGATAGAGAGAGAGGGAAGATGGCAAAATTGGCACGAAACGAGAGACTGTAAGGGCTGACTCAATAGCGGGAGAGCAAGTGGGAGAGGGGAGTAAGATGTATGTAAACCTACATGTGACAAACTGATTGGAATGGTAAATGTTCACTTGAAGCTTAATAAAAATTAAAAAAAAAAAAAGTTTATAACCTGGGGACTATCTGTATGTCAAAAGAGATTGACTTAAGATACACCCTATGCTAATCCTACCTCATTAACATAACAAAGTCGGCCCATTCCTAAATGCGATTATAACCACAACCACAAGCATAGAGGTTAGAATTTACAACACATATTTTTGGGAGAAATAATTCAACTCATAACATTCCACCCTTTGACTCCCCAAAATTCATGTCCTTGCCACATGCAAAATACATTTACCCTATCGCATCATTCCAATAGTCTTAAATCAACTCCAAGTCCAAAATCTCATCTTATGAAGCATCTAAATCAAATGTAGATGAGACTTCAAGTATATTCCATCCTGGGGAAAAATTCCTCTTCATCTGTGAACCTGTGAAATCTAGAATACAAGTTATCTGCTTCCAAAGAACAATGGTAGAACAGACATAAGGTAGACATTTCCTTTACAAATGGGAGGAATTAGAGGGAAAGAAGGAATAACACACACCAAGCAAGTCCAAAGCCCAGTGGAACAATTTACAGGAGCTCTAAAGGCTTGAAAATAATCATCTCTTCTCTGAGCCATCTGAGCAATAGCCCTGCTCTCCAGACTCTGGGTGTTGGCCATACTCTCTAGATTCTGGTGGAGGCCCCTTGGCCCTGGGCTTCAGCTCTGCCTTCCAGGCCCACTGGAATAATGGCAACTTTGTTCCATCAGCTTTGAGTGATCCCATTCTCCTGGTCTATCTGAGTGGCAAACCCAGCCCCTTGGCCCTGGCAGGCCCTGTTCTTCTGTTCCTTGGGCATGGTAGCCCCACTCCCCGGCACACCTTGATGGCAGCCCCACACTCCAGAACTGATTTGGCAAAGATCTGACTCTTTGAAACCTAGGAGGCTGTGGCCCCACCCTTTGAGATCCAGTAGACCCTGGCCCCACCCATTGAAACCGAAAAGGCCCTGCTTCCTGTGCTCCTTCCAACAGTTCTGCTTATTTCCAAGCTGCTCCAGGGATGTTTTTATCTTCTCTTGGAGGACAACAGATGTAGCTCCTTTCACCTGTTTTCTGCCTGTACAATTCCAAAAGACAGACACTGTTCTTTCCTTTCATTTTTTCTCTGTTGCATTCAGACTAAGCTGATGGGTTTTCTGCTGTGGTAGTTAATTAGACACATCAGTCACAGACTTAATCTCTTTAACAAAAGATTGTGTAGCCATGTCCTTGGTAAACATGCTAGGATACACGTCAGTTTGTACAATAGAATTTTCCATATCTTTAAGTTCTGTTTTCATTTTGCACAGTAAATTTTGTGTGTGTGTGTGTGTGTTAGGTGAAAGTTTACAGCACAAATTAGTTTTTCAATCAAAATTTTATACACAAATTGTTTTATGACATTAGTTGCAATCCCTGCAATGTGTCAGCACTCTCCCTCTTTCACTCTCCACCCTGGGTTCTCAATGTCCATTCATCCAGTTTTTCTGTCCCTTCCTGCCTTCCTGTCTTTGCTTTTGGACAGGTGTTGCCCATTAGGTCTTACATACTCGATTGAACTAAGAAGCCCCTTTAAGATCTTTCTTAGAAATCTAATCAGCTAGATAGCCAGGCCAGATAAGCATCACATAAAAGTTTTAGCTTCCTCCAAACATTTTAACATAATTCAGACAAGTTCTTTGCCACTGCATAAAAAACATCACCCTTCTTCCATTGTCCAATCACGTGTTCATCATTTTCTTTTAAAGCCTCACCAGCAGCACATTTAATGTCCACATTTCTAGCAACAGTCTTTTGCTGGCACCATATGTATTCTCTAAAACAATCAAGGCTTTCTCTAGAGCTCTCCTAACTTTCTTCTGAGCCCTCATCAGAATTGCCTTTAATGTCCAAAATTCTACTAACAATCTCTTCAAGGCAATCTCGGCTTTTACTTTTAGGTCCCTTTAAACTCTTCCAACTTTACTCATTATCCAATTTACTGTTGTTATTCGGTGCCGTCAGTTTAGTTCTGACTCATAGCAACCCTATAGGACAGAGTAGAACTGCCCCATAAGGTTTCCAAGGAACAGCTTGTAGAATTGAACAGCTGACCTTTTGGTTAGCTGCACTCTTAACCACTATGCCACCAGGGCTCCAATTTATTATTAGGTCCCTTAAAACTCTTCTAACTTCACCCATTACCCAATTCCCAAACCAGTTCCACACTGTAGGCATTTGTTAGAGCAGCACTCCCACATCTGAGTACCAAATTTTGTCTTAGTTATCCAGTGCTGCTATAACAGAAATACCACAAATGGGTGGCTTTAACAAACAGAAATTTATTTTCTCACTGTCTAAGAGGCTAGAAGTCTGAATTCAGGGTGCTGGCTTTAAGAGAAGGCTTTCTCTCTCCGTCGGCTCTGAAGGAAGTTCCTTGTCTCTTTGAGCTTCTGCTCCTGGAGGATCTTTAAGTGGCTTAGCCTCTCTCTTCCTCCATCTCTGTTCTGCTCACTTGTTTAGCCTCTTTTCTACCTCAAAATAAATTGATTCAAGATACATCCTACACTAATCCTGCCTCATTAACATAAAAAAGACAACCCATTCCTAAATGTGATTATAACCACAAGCATAGAGGTTAGGATTTACAACAGTCATTTTTAGGGGATATAATTGAATCTATAGCAGAGCTCAAGTGAGGAAGGCAGAGTGCAAGGACTCAAGTGAGCGGTGATCTAAATAAATGGCAGAGAAAAAACAGTGATGATAGTAGCATCTTTTTGCATCAGGTCCTAATATAAATGAGCCAAGTTTGTTTAAAGGGACTAGAGTAGCATGGATACCCCTGTTGTGGGCCCAATACTCTGGTATACTTCTGAGGCAGGAGGTGCTCTTTGGCCCACATAGCCCCTGGTGGGCCCAACATTGGGTCTGGCTGTTGTGTCACTGAGATTCTGAAACCTCCTCTTCCCATTACATGTTTCTGTCCCACCAGTTTCAGATCTATCTGGAACTCTCTAGAAGGCAGTGATGCATGATATAAACCTAAACAGACTCGCACTACCACCTACTCCTTCTAACCTTTGCAATACCCAGAAGCCCAGGAAAGTTTATGGCATATTTACCATATGACACTCAGGAAAACAGCCAGTGTCTCTGTCTGTGGTAGCACTGGAAAACCTTTCCCCAAGAGTTCCAATCAGTATGGAAAATAGGGAATTCCATCATGCCTTTTGTTTCTCCCAGAATCTAACAAGGAAACAGTAGCCACCTGAGTATTCACAACACGGGAATTTCAACACTGAGAATAGGTTACATAGGTAATGGAGAGACTGAGAACCAAACGGGACAGTGAGGTAACCCAGAGAATAATAACAGAAGGAAACCATTAAGACCTTAGTCTAGAGGGACAGAGGAAGAAGTGGCATTACTGACCTCTGGGCAAATCTGGGGCCCTGGCAGGACTGTTCATGGAGGGGATATAGCTGTTGCTGGAGTCACTGCCCAATACAGAGAGGAAGGGAAGAAATGCTTTGGCTTCTCCCTGCCTACTACCCTCCAATCTTCTGTCAATGCCTCCCACCGGAAACCAGCTGAAGCGGGAGGTTGAGGTGTAGGCTGCAGGGTTCAGCCCCCTGCAAATACAGAGCCGAGCAGGAAAAGGTGAAGAATGGATCTGAAGGTAATATGCCCTGGAATGACTAACAGCTCCTCTTTGTCAACCTTCAGTACTAGCCAAAATACAAGGCTCTTATACATACTTCCATTACAGTATTGCTCCTTGCTTCATCCCTCACAATTTATCCTTATACTTCTGCTATCCTTATAGCAATCCATCTACTGCCTTATGGAGTCCCCATCCCATAGTAAACATACTACTCTGTACTGTGAACTTCTTCTCCAAATACTCTCTTTCTGACTTTAATTGAATCCTAACTCACTCATTGCAAAAAATCTTGCATCATTCATTCACTCATTCAACACTGATACATAAAGTGGGAATTGTACCAGTAATAACTAACCCTGCACTGGTCTGTTTTACACATATTAACACTTCTGATTCTTAAACAACTTTATGCCCCCCCCCTTTTTTTTTTTAGATAAGATGACTGAGACATGGAATGCTTAAGAAAATTTCTAGTAACGTAGCTTATAAGCGCAGAACCAGAAATCAAACATGCAATTAGGATCCAGAATCCAAAGTCTTAGCCATATACATCACTATTCTAGGAATGAACATACAATACTGACCACCACAGAGGTGATCCTTCTAATGGATTTTTGGCTTAGTGGGATATTTTTAACTTTTCATTTTGAAACAATTTTAGTTTTATAGAAGAATTGTAAACAGTGTAAAGAGTTCCCATATGCCCTTCAAATTGCTCACCTTGCTTCACCTAATATAACACCTGACAGAACCACAGAGTATCAATCAATACTAAAAAATTAATATTGGCAAATATGTTGAGATGGCAGATGTTTTAATGTATATATATATATATATATATATATATATATACACACATTCATCACAACAAAAAGAATAAAAAGTTAAAAAAAGAAATTAATATTGGCACAATACTATTAACTGAACTACGGATATTAATAGAATTTCACCAGTTTCTCCGCTAATGTTTTTCTGTGCCAGGATCAAATCCAGGATGAGTATACCACATTGCATTTAGTCATCATGTCTCCTTGTTGTTGTTTTTAGGTGCCAGCAAGTCAATTCCAACTCATAGCTACCCTATGTACAAGAGAACGAAACACTGCCTTGTCCTGCGCCATCCCCACAATCATTGTTATGCTTGAGCCCACTGTTGCAGCCACTGTCAATCCATCTCATTGAGGCTCTTTTTCTTTCTTGCCCACCCTCTACTTTACCAAGCATGATGTCTTTCTCCAGGGACTGATCCTTCCTGATAATATGACCAAAGTATGTGAGACACAGCCTCCCCGTCTTTGCTTCTAAGAAGCCTTCTGATTGTACTTATTCCAAAACAGATTTGTTTGTTCTTTTGTCAGTCCATGGTATATTCAGTATTCTTGGTCAACACCACAATTCAAGGACACCAGTTCTTCTTAGATCTTTGTTATTCATCATCCAGCTTTCACATGTATGTGAGACGATTGAAAACACCATGGCTTGGGTTAGGCACACCTTAGTCTTCAAGGTGCCATCTTTGCTTTTGAACACTTTAAAGAGGTCTTTTGTAGCAGATTTACCCAATGTAATACATCCTTTGATTTCTTGACTGCTGCTTCCATGGGTGTTGATTGTGGATCCAAGTAAAATGAAATCTTGGACAACTTCAATCTTTTCTCCATTTTTCATGATGTTGCTTACTGGTCCAGTTGTGAGGACTTTTGTTTTCTTTACCTTCAAGTGTAATCCATAGTGAAGGCTGTGGTCTTTGATCTTCATCAGTAAGTGTTTTAACTCCTCTTCACTTTCAGCAAGCAAGGTTGTGTCATCTGCATAAGGTAGACTGTTAATGAGTCTTCCTCCAATCCCGATGCCCCGTTCTTCTTCACATAGTCCAGCTTCTCATATTATTTGCTCAGCATACAAATCGAAAGGTATAGTCAAAGGATACAACCCTGATGCACACATTTCCTGACTTTAAACCATGCAGTATCCCCTTGTTCTGTTTGAACAACTGCCTCTTGATCTATGTACAGGTTCCTCATGAGTACAATCAAGTCTTCTGGAATTTCCATTCTTCCAAATGTTATCCATAATTTGTTATGATTCACACAGTTCAATGCCTTTGTGTAGTCAATAAAACACAGGTAAACATCCTTCTGGTGTTCTCTGCTTTCAGCCAAGATCCGCCTGACATCAACAATGATATCCGTCATTCCACGTCCTCTTCTGAATCTGGCTTGAATTTTTGGCAGTTCACTATCGATGTACTGCTGCAGCCACTTTTGAATGATCTTCAGAAAAATTTTACTTGCATTTGATATTAAGCTGTACCTCCTGGAGAGGGGGAGTGACTACATTTATCTTTTAAAAATTTTCTATGATAAACATTTGTCCCTTTTCCTCCATTTATTTTTCAATCATTTATGTATAATAGTATGGATTCATGAGTGTTTATTTTATTCTTTGGGTAATAATCTAATATTGTTATTTATTTTGTTGCTTAAATTACTCCAGCTTTGGCCTTTGGGAGCTCTTTCAGGTTGACTGTTGTTAGGTGCCATTGAGTAGATTCCGACTCATAATCGCCTCATGTATAACAGAAAAAATACTGCCTGGTCCTGCGGCATCCTCACAATTGTTGTTAAGCTTGAGCCCATTGTTACGGCCACTGTGTCAATCCATCTCGTTGAGGGTCTTCCTCTTTTTTGCCCACCCTCTACTTTACCACACATGATGTTCTCCAAGGACTGATTCCCTCCTGCTAATACGTCTAAAGTACATGAGACGAAGTCTTGCATCCTTGCTTCTAAAGAGCATTCGGGTTGTACTTCTAAGACAAATTTGTTCATCCTTCTGGCAGTCCATTGTGTATTCAATTTTCTTCACCAATGCCACAATACAAAGGTGTCAGTTCTTTGTTCTTCCTTATTCATCATCCAGTTTTCACACGCATATGAGGCCATTGAAAACATCATGGCTTGGGTCAGGTGCACCTTAGTCCTTAAGGTGACATCTTTGTTTTTTAACACTTTAAAGGGGTCTTTTGCAGCAGATTTTCCCAATGCAATCCATAGTTTGATTTCCTGACTGCTGCTTTCAGGCTGACTAGTGTGCGCTTCTTTTTTTTTTTTTTTAGCATTTCCTTTCTTTCTGGCACTATGATATACTTCAGGCTCACCTTGTATATTTCCTCCCTAGCCCTAGAATCAACCGTTTCTCCAAGAAGTCCTGATTCCTTGTATTGGAGAATGGCATAAGAAACCAGGATCGGCAAGCTGTAAGTGCTTTTTAAACACTCTCGACGGACAGAGTTAGGAAATGTATGTATGTATACTAACTATGTATAGTCACATAAAAAGATTTTAAATAAATAAAAGCTCTGCTAGATTGCTATAAATGCTTTGAAGAAGAAAGATTCTATCTAAAAGAATTACAGGTGTGGTTTAATATAAATAACAGGGTGAGGTGGTGGTCGTAGTGGTCTTCTCAGCAGAAGGAGTACTTAGGCTGAAATCTATTAAGTGAATAGTAGTTAGCCAGGTGAAAGGGAAAGGAGAGAGCATTTCAGTTAGAAAGAGCAGCATCTGAAGAAGCACTGAGTAGGAAGAACTTGGTGCATTTGAGGGATTGGGATAGGTCCATTGTGACTAGAGCAGAGTGATGCAGGAAAACTGTGACTGCAGATAAGGCTGGAGAAGTGGGCAAAAAAAAAGAAAAAAGCAAACCTGTTGCAGTCAAGTCAATTCCAATTCATAGCATCCCTATAGGACAGAGTAGAACGGCTCCATAGGGTTTCCACGAAGTAACTGGTGGATTTGAACTTCCAACCTTTTGGTTAGCAGCCTGACCTCTTAAACCACTGTGCCACAAGGGCTCTGGAAAAGTGGGTAGAGGGAGATTATGCAGGGCCTTAAAGGCCATGGTAAGTATTTTGGATTTTGTCATGAGCACAATGGGATACCATGGAAGCATTCTAAATGAAGGAAGGGGGTACATCCTACTTCACATAGGAATGCAGGGCCGTCAAGTGGGAATCTCCCAATTTCCTCATCTCCCCCACCCCACCGCCTATAAGCTTTTTCAGCTGGCACAATCCTCAGAAAGCTATACACTTGACCACATCATCTGGGCCACACCACAGTCTTATCTTTCTGGCCCTTGGATTTCACCAAGACCAAATCTATAAAATGCAGTTATACGAGGAATACTTCTATACTTTGACTGTAAAGCTTGCTATCATTTACATTATTCATAAATGACTTATTTCACTCAAAGTCTTCTCCAGAATAGCCTCATATGCAATACCTCGTAGTGCTCCAGTCTCTAGTAAATGTTAGGAATGATGTTTCCCTGTTTTCTTCAGTTGATAAGATGCTCAGGACCACATTTTGTTTCCACACGACTGTTTTTCTCAGTTGTAAATTCTTGATATAATAGTTCTCTCTTTTCCCTTTACTCCTTACTTGGCTTTAGAGTATGCTATGATTATTTTATTATACCATGCTTTTAACGTAAGCCAATTCAAGACTATTTTTGAAATTAGGACAAGTACGACTTTTTTTTTTTTTTTTTAAATCAACAAGAAAGAAAGAAGTCCACCATACCACCCGCTGCAGGACACTCTTCAGCACCACTAACAGCCTCAGCCTAGGGGATTCCAATGACATGGAGCTCCTGAGGGGGTTCTGTTTTCTGAAGGGCTCTAATTACTACAGAGCTTTTTTATTGGTTGTTGCACCAAATGAATAAACAATGGTCAATTGTTTGTGTTCAATAATGAGGCAATGCAAAAATCAAAAGTTTCGCTAAGTGTAAAACACATTATAAAAACAATTTGTTCATTGAAAGCATGAATTAAACAAAAGCGTGGATCAAATATAACTACAGGAATGAAAATGTTATTGTTATTGGGTGCTGTTGAGTCGATTCTGACTCATAGCGACCCTAGATGACAGAGCAAAACTGCCCCGTAGGGTTTCCTAGGCTGTAATCTTTACAGGAGCAGATCACCAAGTCTTTTCTCCCATGGAGCAGCTACCAAAAAACCAAAACCAAACCCACTGCTGTGGAGTTGACTCCAACTCATAGGGACCCTATAGGACAGAGTAGAACTGCCCCATAGAGTTTCCAAGGAGCTCCTGGTGGATTCAAACTGACGACCTTTTGGTTAGCAGCCGTAGCACTTAACTATTACGCCACCAGGGTTAAGCAGCTAGGTGGGTTCAAACAGCAGACTTTTTGATTAGCAGCTAAGCGCTAAACCGTTGTGCCAGCAGGGCTTCTTAAAAAATGAAGAGAAGGTACTATATCATCTGTAGAGTAGTACTCTTAGAAGGGAATGAAGACAAATAATTATCCCTGGAGGAACACTATTACACCCATGGCTTAATTATAGTTTATTTCTCCTTTCCTCATGTGTTAATTATTCACTCATTCGTACGGAGAGATGCTGGCAGTTTGCTAACAGCATGTTTGTTTGTGTTTTACACACCCTGTGGTTTCCTCTCATTTTAAACCTAAGACTAATTCAATTATTTTCAGATTCTAAATTTGTTTTAATGGTATCTATGTCTATTTAGGTTTGGGATTCTCTAGCTTTAAAAGTTAGACAATTTCATTTCGATATTTTACAAATGTTTTGAGTGTCATTAAAATGTTAAGGAATCCTCAGTCTTTACACTATGCAGAAATTTAAGTTTTAAAGTGAAGACAGCAGAACTTGGAGGCAAAAGACTGGGGTTCGAATGGCAGCTCTGCCACATGCTAGCTGAGTGCAAATTTGGACAAATCAACTGAACCCTCTGGGTCACTCTTTATTCATTTATAAGGTACAGTTGGTAATCTCCCCTCTGCCCAGCTCAATGGGTTGTCATGAGCTTCAAATGAAATAGCGGCTAGAAAACCGTTCGCTTTATAAACCTTAAAGTTTTTACCAATATCAGTCATAGCATATGTTTTCATTAATTTCAAAATATTTGATTATACACAATGTGTCAGGAACTGTGCTCATGCTAGAAATGAACAGATAAATGCTGAATAGAAAATGATGATTACAGTATTTTATAGGTTTAAAAATGTACAAATGTTTTCCTTCATGTGCTATTTTTATATAACATCAGAGTATAATGGAACTATAGTATTTCCTCTTATGAAATCTCTATCTTGATGTTTTATTCATTTTGTAGGCAATAATTTAATCATAACACTGTTGTAGATGTTACATGCTGAATGTTAATGATAAATAATATAGCTGAAACTCTGGACTTGCAAACAGGATATAATTTCTGATTCTACTCTTTCTACTTATAAAAGTCAGGAAGTGGTTGTTTTTTAATTGGTGAACTCTAGCAAGGTTTATATTTAGTCCCCAGTATTGTCTCTGACTGACTCTTCCTATTGTCGACTAACAGGGAGCCCAGGCGGTTTCAGTCCATTGTGATAAAGAAAACCTTTTGAGATCTTCTGTATTACCTATTTTGCAGGAGTTTATTTCAGACTTAGAAGCAGAAGCAGCAGTAAGAACGCCAAGTGCAAGAGAAATGTGAGCTGTAATAAAGAGCAGCAAGAGAGGATAAGATAATATGCTAAGTTCAATCATTCAATAGATAGTGAGCATTTACTGTGTACATACAATGTGCTAGTGATAAGGAATACAGTAGTGAGTACAGGCCTGGTCGTACCTTCACGGAGTTTAGAGAAGTGAGGAAGAATTTAGCAAAGTGAGGAAGAGTCTTTTAGGCAGAGAAAACAGCAACTCAAAGTCCTGGAGGTTGGAAAGAGTAGGGTGTCTTTAAGTCATTGCTGGAGTAGAGAAGACAAGTACTGAGGTATTCTGTGTATTGTTGTATTGCTTACAATGTCTGGTATAGGGTTGCACACACATAGATGAACAATAATCCACTAAATGATATTTTAAATCAACAATAAATGATGGACTTCAATGACAATGGCACCACTGCATCAGCTCATCTCAAGAGCCTGTCTAGTTCTGAGAGCCAGGAACATTAATATCTTCATGGTAATATATGAATCATGATATCTACTATACAGGATGATGTGGAAATATAATGTGTTGATATATGGAAAAGCAATTTTTTTTTAATATAAAACATCTTCGGAATGTTCAGTTAATCTTTGAAGCAATTGGAATGCAAAGGACATGGAAAAAAACAACAGCAAGGAAGACTCTAGATTGGAAGGGGTCAGAATTCTAAGCATAGTAACTCTCCTTAGTTTTAATTCTCAAAAGTGTCAAAGAATAGAATGTGTCTGTAGGAGACATGGCATCTTAGTTATGTAGTGCTGCTATAACAGAAATACCACACGTGGATGGCTTTAACAAACAGAAATTTATTCCCTCACAGTTTAGGAGGCTAGAAGTCCGAATTCCGGGGGCCAATTCTAGGGGAAGGCTTTCTCCCTCTGCTGGCTCTAGGAGAATGTCCTTGTCTCCTTTCAACATCTGTGGGCCATGTGTCTTAGCATCAATCTTCTCCTGGTCCTAGGAGGTTCTCAGCACAAGGATACCGGGTCCAAAGGACATGATCTACTCCTGACTCTTCTGTCTTGGTGGTAGTGAGGTCCCTCCATACTCTGCTTGCTTCTCTTTCCTTTTATCTCGTAAGATAAAAGGTGTAACTCAAGCAAGCGTGTTTGACTTAAGTAAGGCTATGACTTTAGTAACAGTATGACTTGATTAAGGGTGTTACTAGAGACATACCCTCTTATAAGGCTGTAACTCAACATATACCCCACACTGATCCTGCCTCATTAACATAGAGGTTAGGATTTACAGCACATCACAAAATGGAGGATAATTACATCAGATCACAAAAAATGGAGGACGACCACACAATACTGGGAATCACAGCCTAGCCAAGTTGACTCATATTTTGGGGGGACAAAATTCAATCCACTACACATAGCCATATCTAGGTCAGTGTCAGAGTCTGACGAATTTGACTTGGGGGAGAAAGAAAAGGTCCCAGACTGTCAGCTTGAGGAAAAAACAGTCATTCTCCATTGTCAGGGCTCGCAGGCCAATGAATCTGAGCATTACACAGCAGAGTAGAAGGTGAACAATTTGGTTATAAAACATCCTGATGCCAACCAGCCGGTTTAGAATATCCCCTCCACGGAATCAAACTCTTGTTTTAAGTATATACTGATACACACATTGGAAGATACACATACTTAAAAGACTTGTTAAAGCTTTATTTTGGGGTTATGAGATAATATATGTAAAAACATATTAAAAAACATATTACACTCTGCAAATAATTATGGAACTATAAGAAACTGCTGTTATGGGTAATATTTTGACTATTACAGTAATCATGCCATCATATAGTCTTATGGGCAAGGCTTTCTGACAGCAGTCCTTTGGGAGCTTTCACTAAATGGTCTTGAATCAAATCCAAGTCTGGCTTGCTTAAATGAATTCCACTATCCTGAACAGTGTTTAGTGCTGCTTCAAGATGTTAGGTAATGGAATTGAGATTCTATGGCTCTCTCTTTGTGAGCTGACTGTATTAACAAGGCCAAATAGGCCTTTATCTAGTATGATAAAACCAAACAGCACAGCACATTCTTTCTTAACAACCATGGAGACATCACTGGAATAATGCCAAAAGTTTGAATCTGGTGAAGAATGATTAATTGTTCAGAAAGAGAGTGCTTTCAGATATTGCTCATTTTGCCTTTTACTAAAGTACTTGAGATATGGGGAAGCAGTTAGAGTATAATGATGCTCATCACACACAATGTGCCTGAGTAAAAGGCTTTTAGGATGTCCTCTATTAAAAGTGGAAGCTGCTCTCTCCGTAGGGCATTTCCATATTAAAGATCCTGTGGTATCATCAGTTAATTTACTAGCCATATTACACCAAGGATAGCAAATAGGTTTCAGTTCCCCTGCTAGTGCTAATTGATTGGTAGTGGCTGCTGGGTTACTCTTTTGAAAAAGACTGTGATGGCAAAGCCAGCTCTGAAGCAAAGATCAGGGATGTGTGTGTTTGGGAATTAGGGGAAGGGAGCAGCCCCTAGGCTGTGTGTTTGACAGTCACAGCTCTGTGTTAGGGAAAAGGCTATTGAACGCAAGTCAAAGATTAAGCAGTTACTCATTTATTCAATTGTTTATCCTTCACCTTTTCAAAATAGGCATGAGGAAAAAATACATATAAAGACAAAGAAATTAGGGCAATAGAAAAGACCAAATGGAAACAGGGAGCCTGGGGTGGAGAAGTGGAGAGTGTTGACACATCATGGGATTGGCAACCAGTGTCACCAAACAATTTGTGTATTAATTGTTTAATGAGAAAATAATTTGCTTTGTAAACTTTCACCTAAGTCACAATTTTAAAAAAAAGCAAAATTCATATGAAACTAGTTTTGCAAGAAATGCAGTTTGAGGTAAACTATACCTCCTTGAACCTGTTCACATTTATAATGGACGATAAAGTTGAATTGTCAATTTAAAAAAATTAATCATTTAAAGAGGTTAGAAAAAGATCAAATATTAAGAAATGCAGGCCATAAAATCCTGTACACTTAACAAAAGCGGTTTAACATTTGACTCTGAGCTTCTTAATAGACAAAAACAGAAGGCATAACCACATACTCGATTCACACTGTCTAAAATGTAAGGAAGATCATATAGTTAAGATGTAAGACAGACATTTTGGTATAAAAGAATAGAACTAGACCTCAAAGACAAGAATTTAAATCCTAAGCCTGCCATTTACTAGCCACATGACTTTCGACAAGTTCCTTAACCTTTCACTACCGCAATGTCTTTATTTGTAAAACGTGGATAATAATTCTGCTTCCTGAATTTTCTGGAACTTAGTGATGATGTGAGTGTGCTGTTTATTTTCTCTTTGGCTACCTAGATCCATTCTCCTCACTTCTATGCCCTACTCCATTCCCTGGGAGGCAGACCCTGTACATTCTACCACCCAGGATCCCTTTGTCCTCTGGCTTTGAGTTGGGTTCAGCTAACAAAACGTACCCTTCCCCTCCTCCCTTGATGCCAAGGGTCTGACAATAGCTGCTCACTTTCTGACTTCAGCTCCTGATAGGCAGCTGTCTTCCCTGGCTCCAATGTTCAACAAGTTCCAAGAACACTGTTGCATCCCCATGATGCTTTAGGCCTAAGGGTAGTGACGGCTTCTAGATGTTACTATCCCTGGACTCCTCCCCATCACTTGTTGCTTTCCCTAATGTCATTCATACTTTATTAAGCAGTCCTGTCATTAAATCCTCATCAAAATACAATATGCGTGTGCATTCCGTTTCTGGTCAGGGTCCTGACTGACACAATATGTATTTTTAACTAGATGGAAAGAGGAGGGGATAGAGCTCCTTTTTTGAGCCCCTGCTACAGCCTCAAACATAGCAATAATTGTGAGGGTGGTGCAGGACCAGACAATATTTTGTTCTGTTATATATAGGTCACTATGAGCTGAAGCCAACTCGATGACACCTAACAACAAGTACAGGCCAAGCACAGACCAGGAACTTTTATTGTAAATATTCAATAAATACTGGTAAACCTGAAGAAAGGGGTACGAGACAGGGTAAAAGGGAACAGATTTCACAAGGAGATGAAGACACCAGACTCATATCCTTTTCAAAAGAACCCCTTTATCCAATATTCAATACTAACAGGAGACAGAGAGAGAATTCGGTTTAATGAGCTGGTTTATCCCGAACAGAAAAAAACAAACAAAAAAGAAAAAAAACAATTTATGTGATATGGAAAATGTTATTTAGGTTTTAATAGTAGTGGTAGAATGATTTGGTAAAGGGAAGTGAGAATGTTTGTACAACTTGAAGAATATAATCAATGTCACTAAACTGTACATGTAGAAATTGTTGAGTTGGCATGTATTTTGTTATGTATATTTTCACCACAATTAAAAAACAAACAAAAAAAAGAACGACTTAAACAAACAAACAAACATAAAGTAGCTAGTGGCCACGAAGTGTGTTATTTATACTACCTACCACAGGCCAGAACCAAAGGTTCCTGGGTATCCAACAAATTCTGTTGTCGGTCCTAGAAACTACCAAAGTCAGATAATTTCATATGCTTCTCTATTATTCTAGCTGTTACTGCTGTCAGGAGAGGCCCTCTCCCTCAAATCCCCTTTATGAGAGACATTTTTTTCCTCCAAGTTTTTATAGGACAGAAGAGATGTCTTAGATCCTTTCTATCTGTATAAGTTGTTCCTATAACCAAACAGACAAGCCTTGTATAAGATAACCACAGCCTAGGGGAAAATTCAAAAAGGAAAAGACTCCTAAAATAAGCTGTTTTGTTTCTTTTTTTGCCATTGTCATCCTGCTTTGATTTTTCAACTTGTGTAAATTGTTCCATTGCTCTAAACTTAAGTGAAGTAAAAGAACAAAGACCAAAAATGAAATAATGAAGTTTTAGTCACAATTTTTTTTTGGCAGGATCAGCTTGATTATATGTGATATAAACTTAAGGGTTTTGTATTTCAGACAGAACTTTTCTTATAACGTTTCCTGTGTGTTCCAGATGTGACCTAGTTTCATTGTGGATAATGAATACAGTGCTTAGCATTGCACAGGCAAGTCAAAAAGACATGGTGATTTTAGGAGCTATTAATGTAGTATACATACAGGAACCAAGTATGTCATTCCAGCTGGCCGGTGAACACGTTTACTGAGCACATACTATGTGCTGAGTGATATATCAGGCTCCAGAAATGCAAACACAATGCAAGTCCCTGTCTTGAGGAGCTCATAAGTTAATGAGAGAAAGACATCAAAAATGTCACAATGTAAAATGAAAGGAAATGGAATGAAACAACACAAAGCATAATACATACAATAACAGAAGCCTGGAAAAAGTACAGAATCACTGTGGAAAAGGTAGCTGTTCTGTCTGGGCAAGTTCAGGGAAGGCTTCAGAGAGGAAAAAATTCAGTCTTAATTCCAGGTTGGAAATTCTCTTCAATTAAATTATGACCTGTTTGTGGACAAATGTCCACCTGGTTCAATAACAGAAGGAAAATGCCCAGTATAATTATGGGCCTAAAATAAGAATCATTAAATGCTTCCCTTCCCTTCCCTTCCCATATATAAATATATATATATTTTTTTAATTGAGGCAAAATTCACATAACATAAAATTCAACCTTTTAACCATTTTAAAGCATACAATGCAGTGGCTTTTAGTATATTCATAGTGTTGTACATCCATCTTTACATCTAACTAATTCCAGAATATTTTCATCACCGTACAAAGAAATCTCTTACCCATTAAGCAGTCACTCCAAACTCTCCTGCCACCCCGTAGTCCCTGGCAATCCCAAATCTGCTTTCTGTCTCTGTGGATTTGCCTGTTCTAGACATTTCATATAAATGGAATCATATAATATGTGCTCTTTTGTGCCTGGGTTCTTTTGTTTAGTATAATGTTTTCAATGATCAGTCATATTGCAGCATGCCTCAGTACGTCATCCCTTTTCATGGCTGAATAATATTCCATTATATGTATATACCATGTTTTGTTTACCATTTATTAGTTGATGGGCATTTTTAGCTATTATGAATAATGCTGCTATGAACATTTGTGTACAAGTGTTTGTTTAAACGTATGTTTTCAATTCTCCTGAGTATATACCTAAAAGTGGTTTTCTAAATCACATGGTGTCATGGATTGAATTATGTCCCCACAAAAATGTGTGTATCAGTGTGGCTGGGCCATGTTTCCGGTATTGTGTGATTTTTCTAAGTGTTGTAAATCCTGCCTCTATGATGTTAATGAGGGAGGATGGGTGGCAGTTGTGTTAGTGAGGCAGGACTCAGTCTACAAGATTGGATTGTGTCTTGAGGCACTCTCTTGAGATAAAAGAGAGAGAAGCAACCAGAGAGACAGGGGGACCTCATACCACCAAGAAAGCAATGCTGGGAGTAGAGCACGTCCTTTGAACCTGGGATCCCTGTGCGGGGATGCTCCTTGACCAGAGGAAGATTGAGGACAAGGACCTTCCTCCAAAGCCGAGAGAGAGAGAAAGCTCTCCCCTGGAGCTGATGCCCTGAATTTGGACTTGTAGCCTACTAGACTGTGAGAGAATAAATTTCTCTTTGTTAAAGCTATCCACTTGTGGTGTTTCTGTGATAGCAGCACTAGATGACTAAGTAAGATACACGGTAATTCTATGTTGAAATTTTTGAGGAATTACCAAACTATCTTTCAAAGTACCTACACCATTTTACATTCCAACCAGCAGTAGATGAGGGTTCCATTTTTCCAACATCTCATGTACACTTATTTTTCTTTATTACAACCACCTAGTGGGTGCAAAATAGTATATCATTGTGGTTTTGATTTACATTTCTCAAATGACTAATGATATTGAGCATCTTTGCATATGTTCATTGGCCATTTGTATATCTTCTCTGGAGAAATGTCTATTCAAGTCCTTTGCACATTTTTTAATTGGGTTGTCTTTTTTTGTTATTGAGTTGTAAGTGTTCTTTATAGGTTCTAAATACTAGGCCCCTATCATTTCTATGCTTTGTAAATATTTTTTCCCATTCTGTGGGTCATCTTCTCACTTTCTTGATAGTGTCTTTTGTTGCCAAAAAAAAAAGTTTTTAATTTTGATAAAATCCAACTTATCTATTTTTTTCTTTTGCTGCTCATACTTTTGATATCATATTTAAGAAACCATTGCTTACTCCAAGGTCATGATTATTTACCCCTATGTTTTTAGTATGTCTGTACAATGGAGTGGAGCCTGGGTGGCACAGTGGTTAAGAGCCCAGGTGCTAATCAAAAAGTTGGCAGTTCGAATCCACCAGCTTGCTCCTTGGAAACCCTATGGGGCAGTTCTACTCTGTCCTATAGGGTCACTATGAGTGGGAATCGACTCAACGGCAATGTTTTTTTTTTTTATGTATATTTTCTTCTAAGAGTTTTATTTATTTATTTTTTAGATATTTTATTGTGTTTAAGGTGAGAGTTTACACAGCAAATTAGGTTACCATTTAACAATTTCTACAAAAGTTATTCAGTGATATTGGTTACACTTTTCATAATGTGTCATTATTCTCCTTCATTCCATTTTGGTTGTACCATTTCCAGTACTCTAGTTTCCCTGCCCCACTACCTTCTTATCTTTGCTTTGGAGTAATTTTTACCATTTGATCTCCTATACTTTTTTTTTAGAAGAAGCTCATTACCCTTGGGTGATGTTCTTTATTTCATGATCCAATCTGTTATTTAGATAACAGGTGACCTCAAGGAATAATTATGGTTTAAGGTTGGAAGCTTATCTAAGGGCAATAGTCTCGGGGAGTCCTCCAGTCTCAACTGGTCCAGTAAGTCTGGACTTTTTAAGAATTTGAGTTCTGTTCCACATTTTTCTCTCATTCTATAAGTATCCGTCTAATGTGGCCCTGATCAAACAGTTAGTGGTGGTAGCTGGGCTTCATCTGGATCTTCTGGTCTCAGGGTAGATGAGGCCTGTCAGCTATGAGTCCTGTAGATTATTTTCTTTCCTGAATTTTTGGTTTCCTTTTTTCTCTTTCGTTCCAGATGAATAGAGATCAGCAGTTGTATCTTGGATGCCACGTGCAAGCTTTTAAGACTCCAGACACTACTCACCACATTGAGATGTAGAACATACACTTCATGAACTATATTGTGCCAATTAACTGAATTTTCCCACAAGACTATAGTAACCACCAATGATCTCTGTTTATATATCTATTCTTGTCACATTAAAAAAGTGTGATCATACAATATTTGTCCTTTTGTGATTGACATTTCTTTCAGCAAAATGTCCTCTAGACATTTCATTCTGGGGACTCGTCATTATTCTTTATGGCTGCATAGTATTCCATTGTATGTATGTACCACATTTTGTTTATCCATTCATCTGTCGATGAGCATTTAGGTTGTTTCCATCTTTTTGCTATTGTGAATAATGCTGCAATGAACACAGGTGTGCATATGTCTATTCATGTCACTGCTATTAGATCTCTAGGGGTATACCTAGAAGTGGAATTGAAGTATCATATCATTTTCCATAGTGATTGTACCATTTTACAATTCTGCCAACAGTGGATAAGCGTTCCAATTTCCCTGCAACCTCACCAACATTTGTTGTTTTCCTTTTTTATCCGTGCCATTTTTGCAGGGTTGAAATGGTATCTCATTGTAGCTTTGATTTGCATCTTTCTAATGGCTCATGGGAAACCCTGGTGGCATAGTGGTTAAGTGCTATGGCTGCTAACCAAAGGGTCAGCAGTTCAGATCTACCAAGCACTCCTTGGAAACTCTACAGGGCAGTTCTACTCTGTCCTATAGGGTTGCTATGAGTCGAAATCAACTCGACGGCAATGGGTTTAACGGCTCATGATTGCAAGCACCTTTTCATGTGTTTGTTGGCTGCTTGAATGTCCTCTTTGATGAAGTGTCTGTTAATCTCCTTTTCTTCTAAGAGTTTTATAGTTTTAGCCCTTACATTAAGGTCTTTGGTCCATTTTGAATTAATTTTTGTATATAATTTGAGGTAGGGGCCCAAATTCATTCTTTTGCATATGGAGATCCAATTGTCCCAGCAATAATTAAATTAGTTGAAAAGACTATTCCATCCCCATTGAATGATCTTGGCCTCCTTGTCAAAAATGAATTGACCATAGATGCATGGGTTTATTTCCTTCAATTTTATTCCACGGGGCTATATGTTCCACTGTATGCCAGTACCACACTGTTTTGATTACTGTAGCTTTTATAATCAGAAAGTGTGAGTCCTCTAAATTTGTTCTTTTGTTTCAGCTATTTGAGTTCCTTGCAATTACATATAAATTTTAGGATAAATTCTTCATTACTGCAAAAAAGGCAATTAGAGATTTCATAAGGATTGCATTGAATTTCTAGATCACTTGGAGAGTATTGCCATTTTAACAATATCAAGTCTTTCAATCAATGGACATGTGATGAATTTAAATTTATTAAGGTCTTCTTTAATTTCTTTCAACAATGTTTTGTAGTTTTCAGTGCACAAGTCTTATGCCTGCTTGGTTAAATTTATTTCTAAGAATTTTATTCTTTTTCATTCAATTGCAAATACAATTGTTTTCTTTATTTCATTTTTGGATTGCTAATTGGTAGTTAATAGAAATATAGCTGCTTTTTGTTTACTGATATTCTGTCCCACAACTTTGCTAAACTCGTTTATTAATGCTAATCATCTTTTGTGGGGTGTAGATTTTTTATGGTTTTCTATATGTAAGATTGGAGCCCTGGTGGCACAGTGGTTAAGAGGTACAGTGAGCTATGGCTGCTAATCAAAAGATCAGCAGTTCGAATCCACCAGTTGCTCCTTGCAAACCCTATGGGGCAGTTTTAGTCTGTCCTATAGGGTCTCTATGAGTCCGAATCCACTCAACAGGAACAGGTTTGGCTTTTTTGCTTTATATATAAGGTCATGGAAACCCTGGTGGTGTAGTGGTTAAGTGCTATGGCTGCTAACCAAGAGGTTGGCAGTTCGAATCCACCAGGCGCTCATTGGAAACTCTATCAGGCAGTTCTACTCTGTCCTATAGGGTCGCTATGAGTTGGAATTGACTTGACGGCAGTGGGTTTGGTTTTTCGGTTTATATAAGATCATGTCATCTGTTAATGGAGATAATGTTACTTCTGCTTTTCCAATTTGCATGCTTGTCTTTTTTGTTTTTTTTTTTTCCTTCCTAATTGCCCTGGATAGAACTTCCTGTACAATGTTGAAAATAAATGGTAAGGACATACATCTGTCTTTGTCTTATTCCTGATCTTAGCGGGAAAGCTTTCAATATTTCATGACTAGGTAAGATGTTAGCTATGGGTTTTTCATAGATGACCTATACTGGATTAAAGAAGTTCTTTTCGATTCCTAGTTTGTTGAGTGTTTTCATCATGAAAAGGTGTTAGATTTTGTCAAAGGCTTTTTCTGCATCAATTGTGAACATGTAGGGTTTTCCCTCTATCTATTAATAAGATGGATTCATGGATTGATTTTCATATGTTGAACCACCCTTGCATTCCTGTGATATATTCCACTCGGTCACAGTGTATATATTTTTTTATATGCTACTGGGTTCAGTTTCTTAGTATTATTTTGAGAATTTGTGCATCTGTATTTATAAAGGATATTGATCTGTGTTTTCCTTTTCTTGTTATTTCTTTGTCTGGCTTTGGTATTACTTAACCTTAGGATAACCATTCTTCTTTAAAGGTTTAGTAGAAGTCACCAGTGCAGGTATTTGGTCCTCAGCTTTTCTTTGTTGGAGGCTTTCTGATTATGGATTTGATCTCTTTGTTTGTTATAAGTCTATTTGGGTTTTCTATTTCTTCTTGAGTCAGTTTTGGTAGTGTGTTTCTAGGAACTTGTCCATTGCATCTAGTTTATCTAACGTGTTGACTTTTTATACATATATATAGATTTCTTAAAATCTTCTTTATTTCCGGAAGGTTATTAATAATGGCCCCACTTTCATTCCTGATTTTAGTAATTTGAGTTCTCTCACTTTATTTCTTTGTCATTTTAGCTAAAGATTTGGCAATTTTGTTGATCTTTTCAAAGGACCAACTTTTCATTTTGCTGATGCTATCGTTTTAATAAGGGTCACTAAGAGTCAGAATCGACTTGAAGGCAATGGAAACTGTTTTTATATTCAGTTTTATTTATCCCTACATTAAAAAAAAACTTCCTTCCGCTTACTTTGGGTTTAGTTTGCTCTTTTTTCTTTTTTTCCTAATTCCTTAAAGTGGAAGGGTAGGTTATTGATTTGAGATCTTTTTTTAAATATAGATATTTACAACTATATTGTTCCCACTGAACACTGACATCACTGTGTCTCATATGTTTTGTTTTTATTTTTAGTCATCTCAAAATATTTTCTAATTTTCTTTTTATTTCTTGACTTACTAGTTGTTTAAGAATGTGTAGTTTAACTTCCACAGGTTTGTGAATTTTCCAGATTTCCTCCTGTTATTGATTTCTTATGTCATTCCATTGTAGTCAGAAAAGATGTTTTGTATAACTTTGGTCATTTAAAATTTTATTGAGGCTTATTTTGTGGCATAACTGTTGGTCTATCCTGGAGAATGTTGCATGTGCACTTAAAAATAATGAGTTCTGCTTTTGTTTGGTGGAGGCTATATATATATGTCTTTTAGGTCAATTAGTGCATAATATTGTTGAAATCTTCCATTTCCTTATCAATCCTCTCTCTAGTTGTCATATCCATTATTGAAAGTAGGATGTTAAAGCCCCCAGCTATTATTACTGAAGTATTTCTTTCTTCAATTCTGTCAGTTTTTACTTCATATATTTTGGGGCTCTGTTTTTAGGTTCATACATATTTATAATTATTGTATTTCTTAAGGATTGACCCTTTTATCAAATATAATTTCCTTCTCTGTCTCTTGTAACAACTTTTGCCTTAAAGTCTATTTTGTCGTCAGCTTCAGCTCTCTTTTAATTATACTGTTTGCATAAAATATTTTTTTCCCATCTGTTCATTCTCAACCTCTTTGTGTCTTTGGATCTAAAGTGAGTATCTTGTAGACAACATATTGTTGTTAGGTGTCATCAAATTGATTTCAACTCACAGCAACCCCATGTGACAGAGTAAAACTTCCCTGTAGGATTTTCTATGCTGTAATCTTTATGGAAGCAGATCTCCAGGTCTTTCTCCCACATAGCTGATGGGTGGTTTGAACCACCAACCTTTCTGTTAGAGCCAAGTGCTTAACCGTCGTGCCACCAGGGCTCCTCAGACAGCATATATTTGAATCATTTTTTTTTATTTGTTCTGTCAATCTCAGTCTTTTGATCAGAGTTTTCAGCTCATTTACATTTAATTTAATTGCTGCTAAGGAAGGATTTTCTTCCCCCATTTTTCCATTTGTTTTATATATAGGCTTGTCTTAGTCAGGATTCCCTAGAAAAACATAACCAGTAAGATCTCTCTCCCTCCCTGTAAGAGATTGGCTCACATGATTGTGGGGCTAGCAAGTCCAAAATGTATAGGTCAGGCAACAGACTGAAAAATTTAGGCAGTCTTGTGTTCCAGAATTGGTAGGCCAGGAGAAAAGGGAGAGAGGAAACTCTGGTAAGATATCTACTCATAGTCAGGAGGCAGAATACTCCCTCAAGAAACTTCCTTTTTTGCTGCTAAGGCCTTCAACTGATTGGCTGAGGCCCACCCATATTATGGGGGGGTACTCTGATTTACTTAAGGATAACTGATTTAATCACATGTAAATACCTCATAAAAACATCTAGACCAGTGTTTAACCAAACAACTGGGCACCACAGCCTAGCCAAGCTGACACATAAAATTAACCATCACAGGCCTATGTAATTTTTCTTCCGCAGTTTCTTCGTTACTGCCTTTTTTTGTGTGTTGAATATATATTTTCTAGTGTTCTATTTTGATTCTTTCTTCATTTCTTTAAATATATATATATTTGTTATTTCCCTGGTGGTTTCCCTGAGGATTAAAATTAACATCATCCATTTATGCCAATCTAGTTTGAATTAATACCAACTCTAGTTTTGATAGTATACAGAAACTTTGCTCTTATATAGTTCCATCTCCCCTTGATATTTTTTATTGTCACAAATTACATCTTTATAAACTGTGTGCCCACCAACATAAACTTATAATTACTGTTTTACGCAGATGCATTTTAAATAATATGAGAAAAAAAGGAGTTACAAACCAAAAACACATTAATACTTTTATATTTACCTATATAGTTACCTTTATCTTCTCTCTGCATTTCTTCCCTCCCTTTTCACCCTCCTCCTTCCTTTTTCTTTCTTTTCTTTCTCAGAACATTGGTAGGAAAAAGAAAAAAAATATATTTTATTATTATTTTAAATTGGGAAGCTTATATTGTCCTTGGTGATCTATCTGTTCTCTTGCCTTTGATGCTTCCATGGTGCTTTGCACATACATCCTTGTATTATTATTTTTTCCCTTTTTACATTCAAGTCCTGCATCCTCAAGTAGGTAGTAAGCATAATGGGGGTTAGGTGGCTATACCTTATATTTCTCTACATGTCTATTATCAAAGGAAATAATCTATGTATATGTTGTTGTTGTTGTTGCTGTTAGCTGCTCTTCAGTCTGCCCCTGACTCACAGCCACCCTATGCACAGTGGGATTGGACCATTGTGATCCAAAGGGTTTCATCGGTTAATTTTCACAAGTAGATCATCTCTCTTCCTAGTCTGTATTAGTCTGGAAGGTTCTCTGAAACATATTCAGCCTCACAGCAACATGCAAGTCTTCACGGACAAATGAGTGGTGGCTGTGCGGGAGGGTCACTGGCTGGGCATCAAACCTGGGTCTCCTACGTGGAAGACAAGAATTCTACTGATAACCACCACAGCCCTCATTCTGCCTATAAAACAACAATGACAACAACCCAACCTGTTGCTATCGAGCCAATTCTGACTCATAGCAATCCTACAGGACAGAGTAGAACTGCCCCATAAGGCTTCCAACAAGCAGCTGGTGGATTCAAACTGCCAACCTTTTGTTTAGCAGCCAAGCTCTTAACCACTCTTAACCACTGTGCCACCAGGGCTCCTTTACCTATATATATATATAAAAAAATCAAATCAAATCCGTTGCCATCAAGTCAATTCTGACTCATAGTGACCCTATAGGACAGAGTAGAACCGTCCCATAGGGTTTCTAAGGAGCAGCTGGTAGGAAGTGTTGACCTTTTGGTTGCCAGCCAAACTCTTACCCACTCCACCACAAGTGCTCCCCTAACTATACAAACCAAAGCTGGCAGTTTGAATCCACCAGGTGCTCGTTCTACCTATACAGAAGTTGCTTAAAGCAATATTGATGGCATAATAGATGTCCGGTCTACTTTCTTCAAGCAGGCAAACTATTTTATCTCCATTTACAGTGAAAATACTGAGAATCAAGGGAGTTCAGGACGTTGAACAAAATCAACAACAAAGAGAGCAAAAAACCTTGTTCTGCTGGGCTTTGTACCCAACATTGTTTCTCAGGCAGCTTGCTTCAGTTACCTCTTAAAAGCCTGAAACAAACTTTCCCACACTAGTACTAACTTTTGTCAACAGGCAGTACTTGCAATGAATAATCGAAGACAACACTTAGTTTGAGATGCTTATCTGTTCTAAGTCAATACCGAAAGTAAATGAAATAAGAAATTGTTTCTCACAGACTTCCTGAGCAGTAGAGAGAATGAATTTGGACCTTATTCTCAACCAAAAGACAGTGCTTATGAGGGCAGCTGTGTACACAATTCTCAATTAGCAACTTCAAGTAAAAGAGGGAATGGCAAGAGTTTGCCCTGCTCAAAACTGGAAGCAGGTGGAACTTGTCTTCTGCGGCCAGCAGACCTACTTACTTGACTTGAGAACAGCTAAGGGGTAATAGAAGGCACAGATGAGGATTTAGAAGTTAGATAAATAGGAGGTTTTGTTCTGAATCACTGCCATATAAACTGTACATTCTGAACAAGTGACCTGTTCATCTGAAAAATGTGGGTTGCTGTGAGGATTTATTTAAATCATGTAAAAAAAAATGTGGAAGAGAGAACATTGATGTTAGCTTTCCTATTTCCTTCATTGGCTATGTCTCACTGCTCTGCTTCCCCAGGTGTTCAATGTCCTCATTATTTCACCTTCTTATCTCTTATTCAAGAAATGGGCTGATATTTTCACTCTAAAGTGTAAATGACTATCAGGTTCAATGCTTTAGTTTTTATCGGGATGTTTCTATTTTAATGAGGAAGTAAAATCTAACATGCAAGGAATGAGACTATAAAATGGAGTCTTTGCTCACAGAAGTCCAGACTTACTAAACACCATTTCCCACAACGTGGAACCAGGGCTCCTTAGAGAAATGGCTGATACCAGGATAGGGGTAGGGAAAGTACAGAGTGAGTCTGGAATATCTTGTTATGCCAGAAAGGATAGAAAAGCTAAAAAAAAAAAAAAATGGTGGGGGCATGTCAAAAGGACATAGAAGCCAAACTGAAGTGGCTCCTACTAGCCAAATTTGGAACAATTTTGATGATTAAAATGAACAGTGACAGGAATGGATGATAATACTGTCATGGATTGAACTGTTTCCTCCCAAAAATGTGTGTATCAACTAGGTTAGGCCATGATTCCCAGTATTCTATGTTGTCCTCCATTTTGTGATTGTAATTTTATGTTAAGAGGATTAGGGTGGGATTGTTACACCACCCTTACCCAGGTCACCTCCCTGATCCAACCTAAAGGGAGCTTCCCTGGGATGTGGCCTACACCACCTTTTATCTCTCAAGAGATAAAAGGAAAAGGAAGCAAGCAGAGAGTGGGGACCTCATACCACCAAGAAAGCAGCACTAGGAGCACAGCACATCCTTTGGACCTGGGATCCCTGCTCCTGAGAAGCTCCTCGACCAGGGGAAGATTGAGGACAAGTACCTTTCTCCAGAGCTGACAGAGAAAGAAAGCCTTCCCCTGGAGCCTACACCCTGAATTTAGACTTGTAACCTACTAGACTGTGAGAAAATAAATTTCTCTTTGTTAAAGCCATCTACTTGTGGCATTCCTGTTATGGCAGCACTAGATGACTAAGACAAATACAGTAAATAAAAATAAAATTTTTGAGTCCATAGCTACATTTAAAAATTTTAAAGGTGGCTGTGGAGAAAAGAGGAAAAACTATTTTTTCCAAAATAATGCTACCTAATAGATGTGAAAGGAATAATAAAAATAGAAAGTTATCATTTTATAACCACTACAGTAATTTAATTTGGAGCTCTGGTGGCACAGTAGTTAAGATCTCCGCTGCTAACCAAAAGGTCAGCAATTTGAATCTGCCAGTCACTCCTTGGAAACCCCATGTCTTAGGCTGGGTACTCTAGAGAAGCAAAACCAGCAAAGCATATAAATATATAGAGAGATTTATATCAAAGAAACAGCTCACATAATTGTATAAGCTGGAACGTCCTAAATTCGTGGAGTAGGATAGAGTCTTATCCCATAGCCGCAGGGGCTGGCAAACCCAAGATCAGCACGTCAGAGAGCAGGGCTCCACTCACAGGCTGTGAAGATCAACTAATTCCAGGATCAGCAGATAAGCTGATAGCTCAAGTCCCAAGAACCGAAGGTCAGACAAAACAGGAGGTAGAGGCAAGATCCAGAGCAAGCAAAATGCCAGAATGTCTGCTTATATTTGGATGGAGGCCACACCCCCAAGGAAACTCCCTTTCAGCTGTTTGGCTACTCACAGCAGATCCTATCATGGGAGTGATCACATATAAACCCTGAGAATGATGGCCCAGGCAAGTTGACACACAATCTTAAACATCACAGCCTATGTGGCAGTTCCATTCTGTTCTGCAGGGTCACTATAAGTCAGAATCGACTTGCCAGCAACAGGTTTGTGTTTTGTTTTTTTTTTTATAGTAATAATTGATTCAGGCAATAATTACCAATGGATGTTAAAAGTTGACAGTGAAAAGCTTTTGGGGAACAGCATTTTCACACAGTGTCATGTTCCTTAGTAACTGAGATGGAAAAAAACACCTTTAACAATGGCGAAATCTGGCAGGCCCCATCCTGAGGAAATGATAAAATTTAACATCCCCAATAACTGGACAAACAGTACCGCGTTCCCACTGATGTGATGCACTGAGCTTACAGTATCATGTCTGCAGTTTTCCTGCCAAAAATGGTTAACCCAGATCCAGTCATGAACAAACAGACAAATCCAAATTGAGAGACAGTCTGTAAAACACCTGGACTCTTCAAAAATGTCACTGTCATGAAAGATCACACACACACACACACACATATACACACAGGCTAAGGAAGTGACTACATTAAAGCAGGCCTAGATTTTGACATTAGATTTTGGATCCTGTAAAAGAAATAGAAAATAATAATTGGGGACAATTGAGGATTTAAATAAGGATATTAAATAATATTGCATCAATGTTAAATTTCCAGGGATACTCCTATGGGGTTAAGTTGGAAAATTTCCTTATACTTAGAAAATGTGTGCTGAAGTATTTAAGGTTCAAGGGTTATGATTTTTGTTATTCTTGATACATATACAGAGAGAGCATGAATGAGCTAGAGAATATGAATCAGGCAACAGTAACATAAAAATAAAGAACTTTGTACGTAAGAAAGAAATACAGCCCCAAAAGTAGGCCAGTTATTTAATCCTATGTAATTATTCTTCATAAGTTGGGATCAATTCAGTGGCAAGGGGTGTGGTTTTTTTTAAAAAAATTATTCTTCAGGAAGATCATGTTTATAAGAAAAATTGGACAGAAGTATTAGTTCAAGCTCATCTTCAGAAAAAAAATGTCAGAAGTTTAATACCTTCAAGGTCCCTGAGTCATCTACTGTAGCCAGAAACCTTCAGTCAGCAGATTCTCTAATAGGTAGTAATTAATTTCATTCACTTAGACATGATGGTTTTGCTTACCTCACACTGTTGGACAAAAAGAATGCTGATTGCCTGAAGAAATATTTCAGTAACAAGTTGAAATACAGATCAGAATGACTGAAGAAGGATTGCATATGCTATATTTTATTTTGCAATGATTATCTTTAAAAATCAGCTCTGAGCCTTTACACGAAGAGATATATGCACACTCATGTTCACTGCAGCACTGTCTACAATAGAAAAAAGATGGAACCAACCAAGGTGCCCATCAACGGATGAATGAATAAATAAATTATGGTATATTCACACAATGGAATACTACGCATCGATAAAGAACCATGATGAATCCGTGAAACACTTCATAGCATGGAGGAATCTGGAAGGCATTATGCTGAGTGAAATTAGTAAGTTGCAAAAGGACAAATACTGTATGAGACCACTATTAAAAGAACTTGGAAAATAGTTTAAACAGAGAAGAAAATATTCTTTGATGGTTAAGAGAGCAGGGAGGGAGGGAGGGAGAGGGGTTTTCACTAATTAGATAGTAGATAAAACTATTTTAGGTAAAGGGAAAGACAACATACAATACAGGAGAGGTCAGCACAACTGGACTAAACCAAAAGCAATGAAGCTTCTGGAATAAACTTAATCCCTCAAAGATCAGCGTAACTGGGGGTGGGGGGAGGTGGGGACCATGGTTTCAGGGAACATCTAAGTCAATTGGCATACTAAAATCTATTAAGAAAACATTCTGCATCCCACTTCGGAGAGTGGCATCTGGGATCTTAAACGCTAGCAAGTGGCCATCTAAGATGAAACAATTGGTCTCAACCCACCTGGAGCAAAGGAGAATGAAGAATACCAAAGATACAAGGTAATTACAAGCCCAAGAGACAGAAAGGGCCACATAAACCGGAGACTACATCAGCCTGAGACCAGAAGAGCTAGATGGTGCCCAGCTACAACCAATGACTGTCCTCACAGGCAACACGACAGAGAACCCGTGAGGGAGCAGGAGAGTGGTGGGATACAGACCCCGAATTCTTATAAAAACACCAGACTTAATGGTCTGACTGAGACTAGAAGGACCCCAGAGGTCATGGTCCCCAGAACTTCTGTTACTCCAAGACAGGAACCATTCCTAAAGCCAACTCTTCAGATAGGGATTGGAGTGGACTATGGGATAGAAAATGATACTGGTGAGTGAGCATCTTGGATCAAGTAGACACATGAGACTATGTTGGCATCTCCTCCCTGGAGGGGAGATGAGAGGGCAGAGGGGGTCAGAAGCTGGTCAAATGGGCACAAAAACAGACAGTGGAGGGAAGGAGTGTGCTGTCTCATTAGAGGGAGAGCAGCTAGGAGTATATAGCAAGGTGTATATAAGTTTTTGTACGAGAGACTGACTTGGTTTGTAAACTTTCACTTAAAGCACAATAAAATAAATAAATAAACAAAATCAGCTCTGAGCTCCCCTAGGCAGAGTCTCCTCCTCACATCTGGAAGAGTGTTCTTTGAAGTAAGCTACTTGTTAGTTCTATGAACTTGCGTACTTCTTTGTGTATCAGTTTCCCCATCTGTACAATAATGATTAAAAATATTACAGACCTCATCAGGTTATTGAGGAAAATGAATTAACACATGGAAAGCACCGAGAGTAGTACATGGCACCTAGTAGGTACTTCAGATATTTTAGCTATTATGGTCATTCTTGCTTATAGCTTCAAGATTGGATATCGTCTTGGCCACCAATCACATTCATACAAAACATTTTTCTAATGTCAAGTCCCCTACTTGAAAGAAACATGTAGCTTCTCTCTTTTCTGTATAAGGTTAAACCCTGATCAGTTTTGTTTTGTTTTTCTTTATTGTTTTGTTTTTAGGACCTCTGAGAAATATTTCCAAATAACATCAGGAAGCATTTGTTTATCTGGCTAACTAATTTCAAAACTTTCATTAACTATACTGGATTTTAAGGTGTTTCCCACAACTGCTCGTATTAATATACCCTTCATACATCTTTCCTGGCATTTCTACACTCCTCCGTTGTTCTTCTACCACCCACCTGTCAGTCTGTTCTACTGTGGTGGCCCACATGTTACTATGATGCTGGAAGCTATGCTATTGGTATTTCAAACGCAAGCAGGGTCGCCCATGGTTGATAGGTTTCAGCAGAGTTTCTAGACTAAGACAGACCAGGATGAAAGACCTGGCGATCTACTTTCGAAAATTAGTCGATGATAACCCTACGAATCACAACAAAATATTCTCTGATATAGTGCTATAAGATGAGCCCCCTACGTTGGAAGGCACTCAAAATGCACAGTGGCTGCAACAGTGCACTCAAGCATACTAACGATTGCGAAGATGGCAAAGGACCTGACAACATTTTGTTCCATTGTATTCAATGGCAGCTAACAACCTTTGTTCGTACAGCCCAATTTGTTATTGCTCATGGTTAAGTAGCCACCCTCTTCTTCTGTCCTTACTGTCCGACATAAATGATCTGAAAAATCCCTTTCCTCTATCCTCTTGGTATTTTAATGTATGTTTGATATAAGTCATAATATCTAACCTATGGAGAAAAGTGAGCTAGATGTTGGATCTGCTTATGCAATATCATTTTAATGTATTTTCAACTGTTACGCATGTGGAGGTGTCAAGGCACCATATTTAGCCACAATAGTTTCAGATACGGTTTTCTCAAGCTATAATAAAATACAAGCAGTATTTTTAACACAATGATCCCCATCCTCATTAGAAAGTGAATGTGGTTTTATCCATATACGTAATGTAAATTAAGGAACTTTGCTTTTGAAAATACAAAATACACCCCTGTAAACAATGAAAGGTACCCTGGGTAATTATGCTGTAAAATTAGATTTTTTTTTTCTTTTAGAGACAAACATCTGTAGATTAAATGATTAGCCACTATGTGTCACTGTTCAGCCTTTATTTTTAAAACCTGCTTACACGGGTTAGAAGGATTTTTGTACATATAAAATAGGTCACAACTGAATGGGAGGCATGGATCATCTTTTCTACTAGAGTGTAAAATGATGACATGTCTTATATTTACTTAGATAAACTGAGATAAACTATAGAATTTATGTGTTTAAATGGTATTCTTAGATTTGTCACATTGTCAGTACCTTTTGCCAAATGTCTATTTTTGTTCCCTATTGTTTTCAAGTTTTTTAAAAAATGGTATCTATACCTTGTCATATAAAATTTTATTTCTCATGAGTTATTTATGACAAGATAAAATAATTAAGTCCAATTATATTTGGTTTAGAGATTTGGGGTGAAATTAAATATGCTTAAGAAATTTATTTTCATTCAATAAATGGCAAACTAAGTACCCTTTCCCCTCATTTAAAATATAATTGATAATATTACCCTGTGCAGTAATTTATCTTTTTATAACTTTTGTTTCTCCAGGCATTCTAGTCTTAAATCTTCCATGGCGACATTCATTTAATTATTTGATATCTATCTTTTGTTGCTGTTGTAGGTGCTGTTGAGTCGATTTTCATTCATAGAGACCCTATGGGACAGAGTAGAACTGTCCCATAGGGTTTTGTAAGCTACAATCTTTATGGAAGCAGATTGCCTGGTCTTTCTCCTGCGGAGCTGCTGAGTAGGTTCAAACTGCCAGCCTTTCGGTTAGCAGTTGAGTGCTTAGCCTTGTGCTACCAAAAAAAAAAAAAAAAAAAACCCAACCTGTTGCTGTTGATTCTATTCCAACTATAGGACAAAGCAGAACTTCCCTGTAGCTCTTCCACGGAGTGGCTGGTATCAAACTGTTCACCTTTTGGTTGGCAGCTGAGCTCTTAACCACTGAGCCACCAGGACTCCCTTCTGCTACCAGAGCTCCTAATTAGCCTTTACGTGACATTATAACTGTGACTAAAGTCCATCACACTTTCAAGCCTTCTCAATCCAAAAATCACAGATACCAACATTCTTCCTCTATCACCATATAACTTTGCTGTTATGACATTTTACTATTTAGAACTTCAAGACTGGAAGTTGTCAAATCTTGAATTTATGGTTAATTTTGTGGTTACCTGCTCATGCTCCTTCTGACACTGTGGTTCACTTTTCTAAGTGATGGGACCCCAAGCATCACTCAAATGACTATGGCTGCTACTGCTGTGTAGAAGATACTGTGATATGATGCCTGGATCCCCGGCATCTGGGGTGTGGCCAGCAGACAGCCCTTGTGCACCAGCTATAATCGTGAATTGCCTCAACTGTCACGCTTTCAGGGCTGCCTGTTTCTAATGACTGGTCAACACAGAAGTATAAAGTCCAGACCCCTTTCATCCCATCTCAAGACAACCAGAAGGACCACTCCAGCTTCAGAGCTCCCCAGGGGATAGTTGAGACTTTCACTAGGACTGCATTACACCTGCTTGCTCCTTTTGTCCACTTCTGCTTCTTTCCCTTATTTCCCTTCCACAGCTGTTATTCTCAAGAGCACTTCTGCGTGCTAATCTCAGTCTCAGAGTTTGCTTCCTGGGAAACCCACCTTGTGACTTGCTACTACAACAAAAATCTGTGAAGTAATGATTTTTTTCTCCACTTGTGGTAGAATTTTAAAATCCCTTGCTCTTTAGATTTACAGTCTCCAGTGGCAGAGATGCCTTCACTCCTAATTTGGCCTGAACTTCTCCATTGAAATCTTAGAATTACCTCTCTTAGGGCAGCTCAACAGGTAGGTGCTAACATCTTCTTGCAAATGTTGAACTAAAATGCATTAAGAGGTAGCTTCTGTAAGCGGTATCTCTGAAACGTGAGTCTATAAAAGCTGGAAGAGCAAAATTCCCAGTGTCAGGGAAGTCTCTAAATGAGCATGAGTTTCATAATGCGTCAGTTACTGTTCATTGTGAAGTAGGGATGAATATCTCCTTTTATCCACAGTGGGAAGTAGTCCACATTCTGGATCCTCTTTCTCCAATCACTAGCCACCCCAGCTGAAATCATCTGTGGGAGTGAAGTTAGTCCCTGCTTCCCAGCCTCCTCAACTGAGAGTTTAGAGCCACTTAGTTCCCAGGAATTTCTGTCCAAGATTGTCTCTAACAGAAGCTAAAGCTCACCCATGGGTTGTGTCTGGGGTTGGTTTTGCTTCCCTAAACTTGGTATTTGATGGAGCTCAAGTGAGCTCCGGAAACTTGGGCTCACTGTGATTACAGGCCCCTAGAAGACGTAAAGTGTCAGTTTTTGTCACCACTTTTTTTCCCAGGACTCTACTACCTAGAGCTTTAAATTTTCTTCCCCAGGACTGGGGCATTAGTATTCCAAAGTATCTCCCAGATTCTGAAAATTGTCACAGTCTAGAAATGTCGGCTACTGCATTCAACCACCTGTGGACATTGATGCTGGCTCAAATGTAGCCTGAGTTTGCCATAGTTCTTTGGATATTATGGACTGCAGTCTAGAGAACCAAGTTAACCCCTATGGCTTCCTCCCTCTCTCTGTTGCTGAAATCTAACCTATGTTGCACTTCTTCCTCTCTCTTCCTTTCCTTGTCCCTTCTTCCTTCCTTCATTCCTAAAACAGCCAGAAGAATTCTGTTTTGGGGACTGTGGAAGGTACAGCTCTGCCTAAGCAATGCTGTCAGGATTCTCTAGGTGTGTCTAATAAAGCTTGCTCCAGGAGTGAATGCTTTGTACTGTTTGTTGCTGGTAGGGTCGCTCCGTTAGTATGGCTGCTCTCTCTGTGTATCTTCTGTACATACACTTCTAGCTGGTATGTACTCTCAGCATCCAAGGGCATCTAGAAATCTGCAGGGAAAGTCTTAGAATCCTCCATTTCTTCATTCCTTCAACTGTGTGTGCAAGGCACAGATTTTCTCTTTACAAGTACAGCCTACTTCAGTTCTATTTAAGGTGCCTAATAGAGTTTGTCTGCTAACCGAAAGGTCGGCAGTTCAAATCTACCAGCCACTCCTTGGAAACTCTAAGGGCAGTCTACTCTGTCCTGTAGGGTCGCTGTGAGTTGGAATCAACTCAATGGCAATGGGTTTGATTTGGTTTTAATCAGGGATTGGAGCCCTGGTGGTACAGTGGTTAAAGCGATGGACTGCTAACTGAAACTTGGCGGTTCGAAACCACCGTGGTTCTGCAGGCGAAAGATGTGACAGTCCGCTACTGTAGAGATCACAGCTTTGGAAACTCTATGGGGTCGCTATGAGTTGGAACCAACTTCACCGCAGTGATTTTGGGGGCTAATAAGGGATCGGAGCCCAGATGGCACAGTGGTTAAAGCAGTCGGCAGCTAACTGAAAGGTTGGTGGTGCGAACCCACCAGTTGCTCCACAGGAGAAAGATGTGGCAGTCTGATTCTGTAAAGATTTACTGCCTTGGAAATCCTATGGGGGTAGTTCTACTCTGTCTTATAGGTTACTCTAAGTTGGAACTGACTTGATGACAGTAGGTTTGGTTTGGTTTTTGCAATCAGGGATTCTCTCCTTTTATCTATCCATCTTCTTACAGCCCAACTCAGAATGTAAAAATCTCATCCTGATTGCATCTTTCTTTTTGAAAATAAATTTGGGTTTGTTTTAATTAAAAAGGTAGTATTTGACCATTTTGGTGAAATTGGAAAACTTCTAAAAATTAAAAATAATCACCATTTAAGTGACCTTTACTAATAACTAGCGCATTTTCTTTCACCTCCTTTTAGAGTGCATACGCTCACACCCCAAGACATACTCGTTCAGAGTATGTAACAGCCAAAAGTTATTTAGTGCCTACTGTTAAAAAAAAAATTATTTTATGAGCTAGGATTTACGTGCATCTTACATGCATTTGATCCTCACAACAATCCTATGAGGTCATGTGGGGGGAACAGTTTGTATTTTTGTCTGCAGGCACTCATTCCCCTTCCCTTCTACTGATAACCACCTCATTCATGATTTCCTCTTGGGTCTGCAGTCACTGTGGGCCAGCCAGTCTAGGTGCGCTATCCTCTTCTGGCAAAGGGTTGGACACATATCCCAAGACAGAATGACTCCCAAAGACTGAGCAACCATTTTACCATACTTCTCTAGGTGTTTATGCCCTGAGAAGGTGCCCCACAGTTATTGTGATCTTGAGCCAAAATGCTGCTCTGGGTCCTGCCTTTTCATACGCCTGGTTCCTCAGCCTTCCTTCTCGATCTGTGAGTTTTCCTATATTTTTCCAACAACATTTTTTTTTATTATTAAGTTATCCAAGTTTGGTTTCTCCTACTTATCACCACTATATATAACCAAACAAACAAAAACAAACTTGTTGCCTTTGAGTCGATTCCAACTCATGCTGACCCCACTGCTCCATTGGGTTTTCCTGGCTGTAATGTTTACAGAAGCAGATCACCAGGTCTTTCTTCTGTGGTGGTGCTGGATGGGTTTGAACTACCAACCTTTTTAGGTTAGTAGTTAGTTAAGCATAAATTACTTGCACCACCCAGGGACCTCTAACCAATACAGCTGTACCACTTAACCACTATGTCACCAGGGCTTCCAATACAGAAATATACTAGCATTATCTTAGTTTACTGAGACTGAAACTGAGGCTTAATAACGTTAAGTGACTTGCCCACCACCCAGGCAATAAGTCGTAGCAAGTCTCTGTAACACTGAAGTTTGTGCTTAATTATCCCCAATTCTCTTTTCGATCTCTGTTTATCATAGATATGTGTGTGTGTGTATATTTATATATATTCTTCCACAGTTGAGATTCTACTGTATTCACAATTAAAAGAATTTTCAGTCTTTGGTTTTTTCTGATAATAAAATGACTGTAGAAAGTTTCACAATTACTGTAAAGTATAAAGAAGGTCAAACTCACCTAATATCCCAATATCTAGACATTATCAACCACTGTTAACATTTATTTCCTTCAATCTCTCTCCTCAGTGCATGTATATATATTAACCACACATATATGCACACAGAAATAGGAATCAATACATAAATACATATTTATATATACACACACACATATACTATTATATATGTAGAGATCCATACTGTATGCACAGATTTGTATCCTTATTTTTTCTTTGGTCTTTTGTAAGCCTTTTCCTGAGTCTTTAAACTTCTCTGAAAATATTTTAATGGTTATATTTAATTGTATGGGTATATCATAATGTATTTAATTATTCCTCTTTTAGACATTTAATGGCCATGTCTTTCTCCCCCCCCCCCGCCCCTGCCCCGGCTTGATAAATAGCAGTGTAATCAATAACTTTGTTGGCATTTGATTTATTTTCTTAAAATAGATTCTGGAAGGGAATTATTGGCTTAAAGGCTTTGAATATTTTAAAGGCTCTTGATATATATTGCCAAATAAATTTCCAAAAGATTATGCCAATTTATAAAATTACCACTAGTATTTGAAAGTTCAGTTTCATTCAACTCCCCAAACATGATGTTGTCCTTAATGGTTGCCATGCAGTTAATTCTGACTCATGGACAGCCCATGTGTGCAGAACTGCTCCATAGGGTTTTCAAGGCTGTGACTTTTCAGAAGCAGATCCTTAGGCTTTTCTTCCGAGGCAATTCTGGGTAGGTTTGAACTACCGACCTTTTGGCTAGTAATCTAGCACTTAACTGTCTGCACCACCCAAGGATTCATGAATGCCCACTTTTAAAAATTAATGCCAATTTAATAGGTAGAAAATGATAGCTCATGATGTATCCAATATTTATATTGATTATAAAGTAATATAAGCTAATTGCAGAAAAAATACAAATACAAAAAAAGCTTATAGAAAATAACAATCACTCATAATCCATATATTGAAATAACCACAGAAGTTTGATGGATATTGTTTTCAGTCTTCTTGATGTACATATATTAAAATACATAAAATAATTTTTACAGTGTTGAGGTCATATGGCTTGTATTTTTATATCTAAATTTGTATTTAATGTTACACATTGTGACCACTTTCCTGTTATCAAATATTCTCTTAGGCATTACTTAGAGTTTAATCACCTGTGGCTTTTGGTGATAAAAGTTGTTTTCATATGCTTCTAAGTATATATGATTACAGTAGCTCATATTTGTAAAGGAGTTTACAATTCATAAAACCTTTCAGCATCCATTATCATTACCGCCCCTGTGAGGCAGACAAGTCAAGCAGTTCCATTAGCATTATTTTAGGGGTGTGTTTTTTTTCGTTTTTTTTTAGGTATAAGAGAGAGCTGAGGTCAACTGCTAGTGGGGAATAAAGCCAATATTCAGACCTGATTTTCAATTCTTAAATCCTGTACTTTTCATTCAGTCACATTACCAACACTCTCAGTGTCCAGAAATATAAAGTGAATCCCCATAAAGTAAAAAAGTTATGGACTAGTGTTAAGGGAGCTGGTAGCAAACAGACGTACCTTATTTTTAGAAAGAGCCTGGTTTATATTTGGGGGCTTTTAATTTCAGTCAAACATCAGTTATAAGCGTGCATTCTTAGATAGAGCATGAATTAACGAGTTTATGAATAAGTGAAGTAATGGACATCAAAAGCAAGAATAATAATTCTAGCCCATTTCAATAACCTCGCCATCTATCAGTACCTTGGAGAGCTTCCAAATTTCTATCACCAGCCCCTCCCCCCCCCATATTCTCAGGAAAGATAGGTTTTCAACTCCCAAAGGAAAATGGGAAGCATTGTGAATATATCGATATCTTCCATGATTTTCAAAAACTGAAAGACCATTTCATTTTTTAATTTTGTACCTGAAAACGGGCTTCCCTTTTACCTCATTTTTAAAGATGCCCATGATTCTGTGATCCCATGCGCATCTGTATGATGTAAACAGAATTTTTTTTTTTTTAATCTTAGGAAACATTTCTTGGCCACCTCTGAAAATGTAAAATATCCCTTTTTCAATGAGAGCCCAGGAGAAAATCAGCTTCCCTTTTCTCGTCAGACTTCGCGGTAAGTACACGTGGATAATGTCCAACGAGTGGTTTTTATTCACGTACACGTGCTGTTTCTGAAGACCCTACAGGCAGCAGAGTGCGGATCTCCACAGGCGCAGCCGGGAGGAACTGCAAGGGCTAGGGAAGAAGCATGAAGCGGGAAGATGCCTGCACCCTGCCGGTAGCCCGCGTCCGCTGGCGGCCACGCTGCTCCTTCTGCTCCTTCTGCCTCCAGGAGCTGCGCAGGTACCTACGCAAGCTTTAACCGCGCCAATCGCCCCGCCGCGCACGCGCGCTCCACTCCCCGAGCTCAACCTTCTTCCCCAGCCCTTACGGCACCTGCCAGGTCACAAACCTCTTCCCACCAGGTCCCGCTCCATCCCGGAGTCTCAGGCTTGTCTCACGTTCATTGGTCGGAGCCCCAGGGCGCGTCCAATCAACAATCCGTCCTGCGCAACCTAGTCCCGCTCTCCCCTCCCCCTGGCCGCCCCGTCCCGCCACTCCCGGCTACCTTCTTTGTGACTGGTAGGCGTACTGGTCACTCAGTGCGGCCGGGCGCGGTGGGCGGGGCTGGGGAAGGGGTGGGACGGGGGCGGGGCTCAGGTGCGGCACGGCGCGGCGGGCGGGGGAAGGGGCGAAGGCCGAGGAGGTGGGGGCGGTGGCGAGGAGGGGGCTACGCCGCGACGTCGGCAGCGCGAGGTTTTGCGCGTGAGCGGCGCCGGCGCTGGGCCTCGCTCGCCAGCTTCCCGGGCGGTTGAGCAGGTCGTCGACGCCGGCTCCTAGCGGAGCGCGGGGAAGTGGAAGGTATCGGCGTCAGCAGCGTAGTCGACGGCGGCCCTGGCCATGGAAGAGACGCAGCCGCTTCCGCAGCCCGGGCTGCCACTCTGCGACAGCCTCATGATCTGGGTGAGTGTGAGGAGGCGCGGAGACACGAGGCCCGGGGCGGGCGGCCCGGGGCGCCTCGTTCTCCCCAGGTGAGACAGAGGAGTCGCAGGGTCCCCCTGCGCTGGGCGCCAGCCGCCCTGACCTCCGCGCCGTTTGTCGTCCTTGACCGCGAGGGTGACACCTGCGGGTCGCCGGGCAGGGTCTGTGGGGGGGAGCGGTTTTGGGAGGGTGGATGTAAAGGAAGCCCCGGGGCAGGAGAGGGGGATGGCGGAGGAGGCGTGGGTCTTAACCAGAGCATCCGAACTGGATCATGCCCCTGACAGCTGTGGCAGGAGCCAGTCGCTCATTCCCTTTCCTTCCAGAGCCTCATTTCTGCCCCTACCTGTGGCACAGCGGGTAAGCGCTCAGCTACTTACGGAAGGTCGGCGGTTCGAACCCACTAGCCGCCCCGCAGGAGAAAGATGTGGCAATCTGCTTCCGTAAAGAGTGCAGCCTTGGAAACCCCATGGGGCAGTCCCGCCCGGTCCTATAGGGTCGGTATGAGTCGGAATCGGAATCAACTCGACGGCAGCGGATTTTTGTTGTTGTTGTTAACCCGCGCCCAAATCCGAGACTTTCAGGTTCATCGACTCTCTTGCCTTCCATCTGCTGAATAGCCATCCTATAAGGGGCTTTTGTGTCTCTTGGGAGTGAAGACCCTACCCCAAACGGCCGCCCTCCGCCCCCCAACCTCCAAACTCCTTGGTCTGCTTGGGCACAGGTGGTCAGGAGGGTAGCTGGTTTTTTAGGTTGCAGATCGGTGCTCCTCCAGTACCCCTGGATGTCCGATCTTGTAGAAACCACTTAGAAGATACATTTCCATGTATTTCCTTCGTGGAGAAAAAGATGTATTGGGAGTGGGGACTCGTTTTCCCTTTTTTCTGTCTGGTTAGCCTCCCGCTCTAAACGGACAGCATTTTCTTTAAAGGAAAGGAATTGGCATTTTCGTTTACATTTCAGGATTTCTATTAATTTGTATTGGGTTTAGACAGGCAGAACGTGTCCCCAGATTCTTCAGTATTAGCAGTAAGCAAAATGATGTCTCACCTCTTCGAGTTTCCCACATAGGAATCAGAGAGCTGGCATTCAGGTGTGGTTCCTAACCCATGTTGGGCAAGGATGGTGCTCCATGGCCCACAGGGTACTGGTGGTGCCCATCCCCAGACCAGTTGTTTAGTTGTGTGTAGGGGAGTGTGTGCAAAATAGAATGTAAACAGACTGGATCAGGAGTTGGTAATTAGCTAATGAGATTTGCTGATCATCTCCTAGTGTGTGTAATTCAGAAGAATGAGAAATTGAGACAGTTCATGGAAGTGTGTGAAGTCTCTTGAAAATAATAGTAATTTAAAGCAGTGCTTACACTTTGGTGGTAAATAGCTTTGTTTTAAGTGGAACATAAACATCTAAGTTTTCTGAGTTAAAAACAAATAGCTGTTATTTGTATTCTCATTTAAAATTAGTATTGGAGTTTAGATGCTGTATTTAAGACTGTCATGAAACAAGGCAACATTACTTTTAAGGATCTGTTTTGTTAAAATTAATGACTAATTAAAGGGTGTATCTAATCTGTTACATTGTTGCTCTAAGCTTCATCTGACTGAAGTAGTAAACTTTATGATGTCATAGGCTTACATGGGAACTAATGGAGAAGCACATGATTTTCTTGAATTATATTGCAATGTTTTAAAATATTATGTAACTTTTTTCTTTAAACTAAGGTTTATTGAGTCTACTTTGTGCTAGGCACTGAGGAAGACAAAGATGTATAAGAATCATAGGGCTTTCTGTTTTAATCAGAATGGAAGGTGGAAAAATGTATAATTACAATGAAAGCAGAATTCATTAAAAATTGACAAAAATTTCATAAACCAAATGATAAGGAATCATAGGTGACAGAATACACCTGGTTGTTTGCTCCCTAGTCCTCTCTCAGGCCGCTGAGCACTGTGGAGAAAATTGAATGACCATTAAGACTGTTGCTTCTGCAGGTGCTGCTACAGCCAAATCCCATTGTTATCGCTTTGCACACCTCTGTGATTAAGATACCTGGACAGTTCTTCTTGACAGCACTGGGCTTGGGCTTCTCTTAGCACACCTCTATTAGTACTATCTTTGAGACCTCAGCTCATTTCCCCTTTAGGCAAATGACCACCTCCTCCTCCTCATTTCTGGCTCTGACTTTAGACCCCATCCCCTTCACGCCCTTTAGAACTTTGCTCCATCATTTATCCCCTTTCTGTATTTACAAGTTGTTCCTCCTCTCTACAAATAAATGTTTGGGGTCCCTGGCTGGTGCAGAGGGTTAAGAGCTTGACTACTAAGTGGTTGGAACCTATCCAGAGGTGCCTTGGAAGGCAGGCCTGGCAGTCTGCTTCCAAAAGGTCACAGCCTTGAAAATCTGATTGAGCATCTACTGTGCACATGTGAGGTTACCATGAGTTGGAATCAGTTCGATGACAACTAACTACAACCCCCCAGAAAACCAAACCCATTGCCATCAAGTCGATTCCAACTCATAGCAACCCTGTAGAGTAAAACTGCCAAATAGGGTCTCCTAGGCTGTAAGTCTTTATGGAAGCAGACCAAAGGGTTGATGGTTTTGAACCACTTACCTTACAGTTAGTAGCTGAGCACTTAACCACTGTACCACCAGGGCTACCTCTTAACAACAACAATATATAAACATGCTCAAATCTTACCCATCTTAAATGAAAGAACAAAGAGCCAGAAGTCCCTATTAAAACCACCGTTTATTTCCTCTTTCACGAATTTCTTGACATTTTTTTGTGTGTGTGTTTGTGTGCTCTCCTTTTATACTTCCTTAACTGCCATTCACTCCTCAACCCACTGCAGTTGATCTTTTTTCTCTAAGGCTTTCACTCAGTTACCAGTTTCCCAAGTCTGATAAGCACAATATTGTCTTTATGGTACCTTCTTGAAATGGTCTGCCTTCGTTTCTTGGGCACCTGTCTTGTGGCTTTTGTTTACCTTGCTGGTTGATTGTTAGTCAGCTTTGCCTTTTTTTTTGGCCTTTGCCAGCCACTGCATTATTAATGTTCCCTCACTTCTCCAAACTCACCTCAAACCGCACTCCCTCATCCCCAGTATACTGCATGGACTTTCTATTTTTTTTCAGGAAGCCAGTTTTTTTTTTTTTTTAAATACATCAGGACCTTTTTTAAAAATTTTTATTTCTATTACCTAAAAGATTCTCCTTCTAGTTCTTCCGGTGACTGGCTCCTTCTCACTACTCAGGTCTTGGGTCACATGTCATATTTCGGTGGTACTTTCTATGACTGCCATTACTGAAGTAGTATCCCCTACCCTTATCCCAGTCTAACATATTAATCTCTTTCTGTTTCCTCTATAACAGTTAACACTTTCTGAATTCATATTTGCTCCCTGGTCAGAACCCTTGTCTGACTTGCTTTCGCTTCTATCCCCAAAAATAAAAGCTGTGTCTGGCACATAGTAGGTGCTTGATAAATACTTGAGTGAATGAATGAATACATAAATTAATGAATTGGCCCGCTTTTCTACAGATTCTCATTCTGTCTAGGCTTATGATTTACAGCTTTCTAACATATATTTCTAGCTCTAAATATCTTCTTAAGATATAGAACTACTTACTGGCATATTAATCATTAGCACTAAAAAAAAAAAAAAATTCCCATAGACATCACAAATTCAACATTTTCAAAACAAAATTCATCATTCTCCCCTCCCATCCTCCCTTTAAAAAAATTGAATGCCCCTTCCTGTTTTTACTATTTTACTGACTGACACCATCTTCTCAGCAACCTGGAGTCATCTTTGCTCATACATTTGGAATTTGAATAGTCAGACATTTATAAATTAAACAGTGAAAATGGGCCCCCAATCCAGTTCCACTTTCATGAGTCAGTCTTTGTAATAGTTTCTTGTATATCTTTGTTATTGTTGTTAGCGACCCTGTGTACAACAGAGTGAAACACTGCCCAGTCCTGCACCATCCTCACAATCTTTTTTATGCTTTGAGTCCATTGTTACAGCCACTGTGTCAATCCATTTCGTTAAGGGTCTTCCTCTTTTTCACTGTTCCTCTACTTTACCAAGCATGAAGTCCTTCTCCAGGGACTGATCCCTCCTGATAACATGTCCAAAGTATGGCACACCTTAGTCCTCAAGGTGACATCTTTGCTTTTTAACACTTCAAAGAGGTTCTTTTGCAGCAGATTTGCCCAGTGCAATACATAGTTTGATTCCTTGACCTCTGCTTCCATATGCATTGACTGTGGATCCAAATAGAATGAAATCCGTGACAATTTCAGTCTTTCTGCCTTCATCTTGATGTTGCTTATTGGTCCAGTTGTGGGGATTTTTGTTTTCTTTATGTTATGGTGTATTGCATAATGAGGGCTATAGTCTTTGATCTTTATCAGTAAGTAGTTTAAGTCCTCTTCACTTTCAACAAGCAGGATTGTGTCATCTGCATAATGAAGGTTGTTAATGAGTCTTCCTCCAATCCTGATGCCCCTTTCTTCTTCATATAGTCCATCTCCTGAAATTATTTGCTCAGCAGATTGAGTAAATATGGTGAGAGGACACAACTCTGACATGCATCTTTCCTGATTTTAAACTATGCAGCATCCCCTTGTTCAAACAGCTGCCTCTTGCTGTATGTACAGGTTCTGCATGAGCAGAATTCACAGTGTTGCCCATAATTTGTTATGATCCACACAGTTGAATGCTTTTGCATAGTTAATAAAACACAGGTAACCTCTTTCTGGTATTCTCTGCTTTCAGCCAAGATCCATCTGACATCAGCAATGATATCCCTCATTCCACATCTTCTTCTGAATCTAGCTTGAATTTCTGGCAGTTCCTGCCCATATACTACTGCAACCATTTTTGAATTACCTTCAGGATAGTTTTACTTGCATGTGATATTAATGATACTGTTTGACAATTTCTACATTCTGTTGGATCACCTTTCTTTGGGATAGACACGAATATGGATCTCTTCCAGTTGGTCGGACAAATAGCTGTCTTCCAAATTTCTTGGCATAGTTGAGTGAGTGGTTCCAGGGTTGCATCCATTTGTTCAGACATCTCAATTGGCATTCCATCAATTCCTGGAGCTTTGTTTTTTGCCAATGCCTTTAGTGCATCTTGGACTTCTATGTTAGTATCATTGGTCCAGGAAAATTACAGGGTGCTAAGAGAAGCTATATGGAGCCCTGGTAACGCACACAGTTATCTGAAAGGTTGGTGATTCAAACTCACCCAGCCACATAGCAATCTGCTTCCATAAAAATTACAGCCGAGAAGACCTTATGGGGGCAGTTCTACCCTGTCACATTGGGTCACTATGAAGTGAAAATTCCTTGATGGCTCCTGACAGCAACAAGAGAAGCTATGATAGGTAGACCTGAAATAACACTTGCTGGACCTGAAAAATGAGTATGACAAAAAACTAATTTTTTTTTTTAGGCAAGGAATAAATGAAAAGTTACCGTATTTCCTAGCAATTCCACTCCTGGATATATACCCAATAAATATGAAAACATATGTCCATACAAATGTTAATTGCAACAGCATTTTAATAGCCAACAGGTAGAAATAACCCAAATGTCCACCAGCTGATGAATGAATAAACAAAACATGCCATATCCAAACAATGGAATATTATTCTGTCATAAAAAGGAATGCAGTACTGATACCTGATGCAACATGAATGTACCTCAAAAGCATTATGCTAAGTGAAAGAAGCCAGTCACAAAAGACTACATATTATATGATTCCACTCATATGAAATTAGGATGAGGTGAGGAGAATGGAGAATAGATGGATGATAGCTAAAGTGTATGGATTTTTTTTTTTTTTAATTTGTTTTGATGACTGAAATGTTCTAAAATTGACTGATGATGGTTAAACATGCCTGTGAATATACTAGAAACCATTTAATTGTACACTTTCAATGAGTGAATTACATGGTATATGAATTATATCTCAATAAAGCCGTTTTTTGAACAAAAAGGTTAAAGGTTACAGTGTTCCACATTGAGAGAATAATATGTGTGAATACAAGAGGTGGAAAAGGAGTTTAGGGAGTTTGAGGAACTAAAGGCAGGCCTGTCTGGCAGAAGTATATTGAGCAAGGAGGGAATACATTGCAAGATAAGACAGTTGAGGTTGGAAGCAGCTGTATACTGAAGGACCTTGCAAACCATTTTAAGTACTTTGAACATAATTACAATAGAATTGGGAATCCATCAAAGAGTTTTTAACTTCCTTTTGAAAGAAAATCGCATAGTAATACAAGTATGTTTTTAAAGATCACTCTGTAATGTGAAGAATAGGTGGAAGAGGGCAAAGGTAGAAACCAAGAGGTTAGGAGGCTGTGGCAGTAGTCCAATGAGAATTGATTAGATTTGGTGTTACTGGAAATGGTAAAAGAAGATGAATTAAAGAGATACTTAGAGATAAAGTCTGAAGGACTTGGTGATTGACTGAAGGTGAGGTGAGAGGAATGTATCTTGGACGATGCCTAGATTTACAGCATAAGGTACTGAGTTTGGAAATCTTGGAAGAGGAGCAGGTTTGAGGAGAAAATCAATAAGTATTTACCATATGCATGAACCTTTAGTAGAATGATTGTATTTCCTTTTTGGTGAATTCTGTTCATATTCTTAGTTCAGTTTTTCCTGTTTGCACTTTATGTATAGTAAATTACTCTTATTGATTGTACCTCTTAAACCTCTCTCATATTGGTCCCTGCTTCTCTCTTCTCGTTGCTGTTGACCTACTTCAGGCCTTCTTAATCACTTTCATGGACTGTTGCAGTAGATACAGTAGCCTTACTGGACTCCCTAGCTCTGTTCTTCACTCATGTTAATGTATTCTTCACACTGCAGCCATGACGATCTTAGTAAAATGAAAATCCAATCATGTTACTCCCCGTATGTGCAAATATTTGGTGGTTTTCCAAATGTTTTTCCATGATTTTAACTCCTGCCTCATTTACATCTTCTGTTTCTCCAGTGACACCCTACCCTCATTAATAAGCATAAGCTTATAAACTCTCACACTTATTCACTGGTTTTTATACCAGGTCAACATTAACCCTTCTGTAGTTCCAGGAATATGATCAGATGCGTTAACACCTGTATACCATCACACATGCTGTTCCCAGACATCTGGAATGCCATCTGCCCATTTGACTAACAAACTCCTACACATCCTCTGTCCATGTGATTCCTTGATTGTGGAGCCTTGCCTTACTTCCCTAGGCAGAGTGAGTCATCATCTTCCCTATGTTCCACTGTATTTTTTCTGTTCTGTTTGCACTTCTGCTTTCCAATTAAATTTTAAATTGTCTCTTCATCTTTGTAGCCTTAGTACCTCTTACAGGATGTAACTTGCATTAGATACACAATAAAGATTGACTAATACATGCATGGAGGAATACATAGAAAAAGCTTAGAGGTTCTTTTGTTTTCTTTTTTTTTTAATGAAATGTAACATACAAACAGTAAATATATAACATGTCCTAATCTTAAATGTACAGCTCAGTGACTTTTTAGTATGTTTATGCTCACGTAACCTCCACCCAGATCAGATGGAGCATTTCTAGCATTCCTTTAAGCTCCTTCCTATTATGATGTGACAACTATTCTGACTTCTATCACCAGCGATTAATTCAGCTTCTTCTTGAAATTCCCATAAATGAAGCCATGTACACCTGTGTGTAGCTTAGGTATTTTACTCAGCATGTGTGTGAGATTTATCTGTGTTTTTGAGTATATCAGTAGTTTGTTCATTCTTTTTTTTAACTGCTGTGTAGTATTATTCCATTGTATGTGTTTGTTGTTGTTAGGTGCCGTCGACTTGGTTCTGACTCATAGCGACCCTCTGTACAACAGAATGAAACACTGCCCAATCCTGTGCCATCCTCACAGTTGTTGCTATGTTTGAGCCCATTGGTGCAGCCGCTATGGCAGTCCATCTCATTGAGGGCCTTCCTCTTTTTCACTGACCCTCTGCTTTACCAAGCATGATGTCTTTCTCCAGGGACTGGTCCCTCCTGATAACATGTCCAAAGTAGGTAAGATGAAGTCTTGCCATCCTGGCTTTTAAGGAACATTCTTGTATTTCTTCCAGTTGCAAGGATTTTTGTTTTCTTTACGTTAAGGTGTAATCCATACTGAAGGCTGTCGTGTTTGATCTTCATCAGTAAGTGCTTCAAGTCCTCTTTACTTTCAGCAAGCAAGGTTGTGTCATCTATCTGAAGATCTGATATCTTAGGCATTAGTGAGATGAAATGGACTGGTATTGGCCATTTTAAACCTGATGGTCACATGGTCTGCTATGCCCTGAATAACAGATTTAAGAGAAACCGTGTTACATTCATTGTCAAAAAGAGCACTTCAAGGTCTGTTCTGAAGTACAGTGTTTTCAGTGATAGAGTAATATCCATTCACCTGCAAATTTTATTCTAATTTATACAGCAACCACTAGTGACAAACATAAACAAGTTGAAGATATTTACCAACTTCTGCAGTCTGAAATTGATCAAAATGCTATCAAGAGGCACCGATAGTTACTGGTGATTAGAATACAAAAAGTTGGAAACAAAGAAGAAGGATCAGTAATTGGAAACTACAACCTTGCCGATGAAATAACACTGGTGATCACTTTATAGAATTTTGCAAGACCAATGATTTATTTATTGGGAATACTTGTTTTTTAATGAACAGATGACAACTGTACATGTGGACCTCGCCGAATAGAAAACACAGGAATCAAAGCGACTACATCTGTGGAGATGATGGAGAAGCTCGATATCGTCAGTCAGAATAAGACCAGGGGCCAACTGTGAAACAGACCATCAATTGCTCATATGCAAGTTCAAGTTGAAGCTGAAGGAAATTAAAACAAGTCCACAAGAGCCAAAGTACAACCTTCAGTATTTCCCTTCATCTCCGTTGTATGAAAATACCACAATTTATCCATTTTTCTATTGGTAGATGTTTGGCTATTATATTAGTTAATTTTATCGGGCTACTATATTATTGATAGCTTTTGGCTGCTATGATTGAAGCTTCTGTGAACGTTCTTGTACATGTCTTTGTGGGTCATATGCATTTGTTTATCTTGGTGTTATCAACCTAAGCATATTATTAAGTCATTGGATTGTTCTATGTATGTTTAGCTTTAGTAAATACTGCCAGTTTTCTGAAATGGATTTGATATCTTCTTTGACCTATTGGTCATTTAATAGTGTGTTGTTTAATTTCCACATATTTGTGTAATTTCCAATTTTACTTTGGTTATTGATTTCTAGTTTTATTCTATTATGGTCATAGAATATACTTTGTATGATTTCAGTCTCTTTAAATTTGTTGGGACTTGTTTTGTAATCTAGCTTATGGTCTATCCTGGAGAATGATCCCTGTGCACTAGAGATGATTTTGTATTGTGATGTTGTAAAATGGAGTATTCTGTATATGTCTGTTAGATCTAGTTAGTTTACAGTGTTTTTCAAATCCTGTGTCCTGATTGATCTTCGGTCTAGATGTGCTATCCATTTTTGAAAGTGGTGTATTGAAGTCTTCAACTATTATTGTAGAACTGTCTATTTTTCCTTTTAATTCTGTCAGTGTTTGCTTCATATATTTTGGGGACCAAATATATATAAGTATTTTTTTTTAGATGCAGTCAAATCGGTTTGAACTCATAGTGGCCCTGTGTACAACAGCATGACATGGGGTCACTGAGTTGGAACCGACTTGATGGCCCCTAACAACAACAATAACAACAACATGTATGTGTGTGTGTATATACGTATATATAAAATTGTTATAACTTTTAGGTGAATTGCCCCTTTTATCATTATATTATGCCCTTCTTTGTCTCTTGTAACAGATTTTAACTTAAAGTCTTGTTTGATATTAACAGAGCCACTGTATCTCTCTTTTGACTTAACATCTGTTTTGTCTGATACTAATATAGTCTGAAATTGATCGAACATGCAGTCAGGATGCATTGATAATTACTGGCGATTGGAATGCGAAAGTTGGAAACGAAGAAGGATCGGTAGTAGGAAAATATGCCCTTGGTAATAGAAACAATGCCGGAGATCGAATGATAGAATTTTGCAAGACCAACGACTTCTTCATTGCAAATACCTTCTTTCACCAACAAACGGTGACTATACACATGGACCTCGCCAGATGGAACACACAGAAATCAAATTGACTACATCTGTGGAAGGAGACAATGGAAAAGCTCAATATCATCAGTCAGAACAAGGCCAGGGGCCGGCTGTGGAACAGATCATTGATTGCTCATATGCAAATTCAAGCTGAAACCGAAGAAAATCAGAGCAAGTCCACGAGAGCCAAAATATGACCTTGAGTATATCCCACCTGAATTTAGAGACCATCTCAAGAATAGATTTGACGCATTGAACACTGGTGATTGAAGACCAGATGAGTTGTGGGATGACGTTGAGGACATCATACATGAAGAAAGGAAGTGGTCACTGAAAAGACAGGAAAGGAAAAGACCAAGGTGGATGTCAGAGGAGACTCTGAAACTTGCTCTTGATCGTCGAGCAGTTAAAGCAAAAGGAAGAATTGAAGAAGTAAAAGAACTGAACAGAAGATTTCAAAGGGCCTCTCGAGAAGACAAAGTAAAGTATTATAATGACATGTGCAAAGAGCTGGAGATCAAAAACCAAAAGGGAAGAACATGCTCGGCGTTTCTCAAGCTGAAAGAACTGAAGAAAAAATTCAAGCCTCAAGTTGCAGTAGTGAAGGATTCCATGGGGAAAATATTAAATACGCAGGAAGCATCAAAAGAAGATGAAAGGAATACACAGACTCATTATACCAAAAAGAATTAGTTGATATTCAGCCATTTCAAGAGGTGGCATATGATCAGGAACCGATGGTACTGAAGGAAGAAGTCCAAGCTGATCTGAAGGCATTGGCAAAAAACAAGGCTCCAGGAATTGATGGAGTATCAATTGAGATGTTTCAACAAACAGATGCAGCGCTGGAGGTGCTAACTCGTCTATGCCAAGAAATATGGAGGACAGCTTCCTGGCCAACTGACTGGAAGAGGTCCATATTTATGCCTATTCCCAAGAAAGGTGACCCAACCGAATGTCGAAATTATAGAACAATATCATTAATATCACATACAAGCAAAATTTTGCTGAAGATTATTTAAAAACGGCTGCCCCAGGATATCGACAGGGAGCTGCCAGAAATTCAGGCCGGTTTCAGAAGAGGATGTGGAACCAGGGATATATTGCTGATGTCAGATGGATCCTGGCTGAAAGCAGAGAATACCAGAAGGATGTTTACCTTTGTTTTATTGACTATGCAAAGGCATTTGACTGTGTGGATCATAACTAACTATGGATAACGTTGGGAAGAATGGGAATTCCAGAACACTTAATTGTACTCATGAGGAACTTTACACAAATCAAGAAGCAGTTGTTTGGACAGAACAAGGGGATACTGATTGGTTTAAAGTCAGGAAAGGTGTGTGTCAGGGTTGTATTCTTTCACCTTACCTATTTCATCTGTATGCTGAACAAATAATCGTAGAAGCTGGACTATATGAAGAAGAACGGGGCATTAGGATTGGAGGAAGAGTCATTAACAACCTGCGTTATGCAGATGACACAACCTTCCTTGCTCAAAGTGAAGAGGACTTGAAGCATTTACTAATGAAGATCAAAGACCACAGCCTTCAGTATGGATTGCAGCTGAGCATAAAGAAAACAGAAATCCTCACAACTGGACCAATAAGCAACATCATGATAAACGGAGAAAAGATTGGAGTTGTCAAGGATTTCATTTTACTTGGATCCACAATCAACAGCCATGGAAGTAGCAGTCAAGAAATCAAAAGACGCATTGCATTGGGTAAATCTGCTGCAAAGGACCTCTTCAAAGTATAGAAGAGTAAAGATGTCACCCTGAAGACTAAGGTGCACCTGACCCAAGCCATGGTATTTTCAGTCGCATCATGTGTGTTTGAAAACTGGACAGTGAATAAGGAGGACTGAAGAAGAGTTGACGCCTTTGAATTGTGGTGTTGGCGAAGAATATTGAGTATACAATGGGCTGCCAAAAGAATGAACAAATCTATCTTTGAAAAAGTGTGGCCATAATGCTCCTTAGAGGCAAGGATGACGAGACTGCGTCTTACATACTTTGTACACGTTGTCAGGAGGGATCAGTCCCTGGAGAAGGACATCATGCTTGGCAAAGTACAGGGTCAGCGGAAAAGAGGAAGACCCTCAACGAGGTGGATTGACACAGTGTCTGTAACAATGGTCTCAAGCATAACAGCGATTGTAAGGATGGCGCAGGACCGGGCAGTGTTCTCTTGTGCATAGTGTCATTATGAGTCGGAACCGACTTGAGGGCACCTAACGAGAACAAGAACAACAATATAGCCACTGCTATTTGCATAGATTTTTTTCCCCCATCCTTTCACTTTCTACTACTTTGAGTATAAGATATATCTCTTGTAGATGGCATATAGGTGGATAATGTTTATTTTTATCCATTCCGTCAACCTCTGCCTTTTGGACAGTTTAATCCATTTTTATTTAAAGTAATTACCCATAAGAAAGCACTTATGTCATTTTGCTGTTTTTTGTGTGTCTTATACTTTTTGTCCCTCGTTTCTTCCAATACTGCCCTCTTTTGTGTTATTTTTTGTAGTGAGCCCTTTTGAGTCCCTTCTCCTTTACTTTTGTCTATTTTTTTTAGATATTTTCTATGTAGAATTACATTTAACATCCTAAATTTATGACAGCCTAGTTTGAATTGATACCAACTTAACTTCAGTAACATACGACTCTATTCCTATAGCATTCCTTGCCCCTTTTTTTATTGTTTATCTCATAAATTATTTTTTGTGTGCTTGCCATTTTAAATCATGTAGGACGTAACAATTAGAGTTACAAACCAAAACACTGTAGTACTGCCCTGATATCTGTCCATGTAGTTACCTTTGCTGGAGAGCTGTTTTTCTTCATATGACTGAGTTACTGTCTAGTGTGCATTCATTTCAGTCTGAAGAAGTCCCTTTAGCATTACTGATCAGGCAGACCTAGTCATAACAACTTCCTCAGCTTTTATTTATCTGGGATTATCTTGGTTTTACCTTCATCTTTTTTTTCCTTTTTTAAAAATTTATTTATTTTGTTGTTGTTGAGAATATACACAGCAAAACATAACACCAGTTCAACAGTTTCTACGTGTACATGACATTGATTACATTCTTTGAGTTGTGCAACCTTTCTCACCTTTCTTTTCTGAGTTGTCCTCACCCATTAACATAAATTCAGTGCCCTCTAAGGTTCTTATCTAATTTTTCAAGTTGCTGTTGTCAATTTGATTCCATATAGATAGTCCTTAAAAGAGTATAATGCTCAAGGCAGACTGTTTTCCTAGTTAAGCTAAACTGACCACTACTTTTGAAGGACAGTTTTGTTGGATATAGAATTCCTCATTAACAGTTCTTTTCTTTAAGCACTGTAAGTTTGTCATCCCACTGCCTTCCGGCCACCGTAGTTCTTGAGGAGAAATGAGTGCTTACTCTTACTGAAGATCCACTGTACGTGGCCATTTCATGTTTCTTTGTTTGACTTGTGATTTTTATTGAATCTGGAACTTGTGAATTATAATTTTAGCTCCGAAGCTGGGATTCTTCCCCTTCCCCAGAGGTTGAATTTTTTTTTTTAATTGCTGAAGGCTGTAGTGATCTGTCTGCTCAGTGTCCCCCCCGCCCCCCCGGCCAGCTATTTTTCCAAAGACTTCCCTTGTGTTCATGCATGTTCACGGAGGGCTCTACTCCCCAGTCCATGGCCAGCTAGTGTTTTGGAAGAGATTTTGTTGTACTCCAGGGAGAAAAGAAAAGCAAAAACACCTGGTATTTGTCGGTTGGCTCTGTGCCTGGGTCCTCGTTCATCACTTATGCCGGCAGGTTTTGCTTAGGGATCAGCCTGAGGTGAAAGAACAGGGTCTTCTTAGATATATTCTATGCTTGCATTTTGTTTGAACACACATGTGATTTTCTCATTTCCTGCTATACATGGTGCTTTTGAAAGCCCTAATTTCTTTGAAGGAAACTCTGATTTCAACTCCTTCTCCAGCCATTAGGTGTCAGTTGTATACTCCAATGGCACTGTTTGCTCCAGGTGGCTATGAGTGATCACACCCTTCTAGCACTGTCCTCCCACCCAAGCCTGCATGAGCTCGAGGGCAGGCCAAACCAAGAGGAGCACCTCACTTCAGTACTTCAGGCAGCCCCCCAGACAGATCAGAACACGGGAGGGTGGGTGTGCGTGCACACCCGCACCCGCACGCGCACACACGTACACACACACACACTAATCTGCTGTTACATTCTGCACTGGGTGCTCCAGAGCAAGAGATCTGATCCCCTCACTGAGAGCATAGTCCACCGCTGCCTTAAGATGGCCAAGCCACCATGATGGGAGGGGGAAGGATGCAGGCAGTAGAAAACTAAAGTTTTCCTACTGTTTAAAAGTCACTTTTTTCTTGATTCACTTAGCTGCTGCAACCTTCCTACTCTTTTCAGAGTTAAAGTAGTCTACCAATTTCTGGTGGTTTTCCTTGGTGATCCTGTGGGACGATGAGAGGATCTTCAAGAAAGTCCTGGTCAGTCTTTTTAATTTTAGCTTTTCTGCTGGTTGAGTAGTGGTATCTCATTGTGGTTCTTACTTTGCATTTTGCTAATGAGTAATGATGTTGAAAGGAGCCCTGGTGACACAGTGGTTACAGCTCTTAGCTGCTAACCGACAGGTTGGTTGTTTGAACCTACCAGTCACTCCATCGAAGAAAGATGTGACAATTTGCTTCCGTGAAGATTATAGCCTCGGAAACCCTATTGGAGTAGTTCTACTCTGTCCTGTAGTATCTGTAGGGTTGCTATGAGTTGGAATCAACTCAATAGCAATGGGTTTGGTTTTGAAATGATACCGGACAAATCATAGAGGTGAGAAAGCAGTTGAGAGTAACTGTTCTTTCAGCAGTAGGTAGAGAATGGCATCACCATTAACCAAATTAGAGAAGTCAGCAAGAAATACTGGTTAGGTAAAGTGATGCCTCTTTGGGAGAAAGAAAATAAATTCAGTTTTTAAAAAGGTTGTATTTTAATATTTAAAACTCATATTCTTAAAATGGAGCCCTGGCGGCACCAGTGGTTAAGCCATTTGGCTGCTATCTAAAAGGTCAGCGGTTTGAATCCACCACCCTTGAAAACCCTATGGGGCAGTTCTACTCTGTCCTATAGGATCACTATGACTTGGAATCGATTCAACTTCAAGGCAACGGGTTTGGTTTTTGGTTTATTCTTACAATAATTAGTTCTTAGAAATGGTGTACTGCTGCTTAGGGGAAAATGCAGGGCTGACTGATAAATTTGGACATCATTTATGTAGTAGAGGAAGAGGATGAGAGCTTGAAGAAGTATTTGTGGCAGATAAATTACATTCTGCCTCTTGACTCTGTGACATTTGGAAATTTATTTAATACCTTTGGAGTTTATTTCCCTCAGTAAAATTAGAGAGTTGGACCAGATTATTTTTAATGATTCCTTTGGTTCTAGGTGGGTGAAGGAAAGACTAATACCAAACACATGGCCAAATTAATGAAAATATTAAAGGCTGAATCTTTTTTATGAAGACCTTTAAACTCAAAACCATGGCTTCCTCTCTGAAATACGGAGCTAGAGGGTGAGAGTACGGGAACAGAGTTGACCCATTGTTGAATTTTTTGTTGGATATCACTCCTGTGATTTTTATATTGAAGCAGCTCGGGAATGCGTTTCCTCATTTCTGATTATTTACTGAAAAAAGAGAAGAAGGTAAGATGATTGTCTGCTGGGACATTGTATTTAGTAATGGGCACCTTTAGGAGCCCCGTCTGTCTTTTTTGGGTCATTCACTAAGAAGGCTTTTGCCACCTCTGTGGAGAGTAGTGTGAAGTAATACATTTTCTTTTGTCCCTCTGCTTGCGCTTCACTGACCCCTACTGAGCTTTTTCATTTATTCCCTATTTTGGGCTATGAAGCCTTTGACATTAGCCAAATGAAATTGTTTTGTCTCTTATCTAATTTATTTTGCGACTAGTTTAAGAACTGCCAAGAGACACTTCAGTTTCTGTGGCTGAAAGGAAGAGAAATCGATCTTAATCTGAGCATGGTGGACAGCAGGGCAACTACTTAGCATATATCTTGCTTTTACATTTTTTTTTACTATTTTGCATAATATCCTCCCTCTCTGAAGTTGTCCTCTTTAAATCGTCAACCATATTAATTTTTTAAAATGTTAATAATATAAAATACAAGTAGATAAGGTTGAAAAGCTGAAGTAACAGTTTACCTTAAAGTATATAATAACTTTCTTTTAAAGATGCCCTAAAACCTAGGGATTCTTTTCCCTGTACATTCTTCCAATTGCAAAATCATTCTTATTTGATGGATTTTAAATATTCCGTGAAATCATCCTGTCTTCTCAGTCAGTATTACCCTAGTTCAGCTGTCATCCCTCTCAGCTGTCCATTTTTATCAATAGGACCATTGCAGGAGCCCTTCTAACTGGTCTTTCTGACTTGAGTGTAAAACTACCAGTCTCTGCATTGCTATTGCTGCCATCCAAAATATACCGAAGATGTCACTCTTCTCCTTATTACCCTTCGGTGAGTCTTCATCACCCATAGCAATGGCTCTCAAAAATTGATGTGCATAAGAATCATCTGAGATTTTCTGACTTAATGTCTGGAGATTATGAGACATATTGTTCCTAGACTCTTGCTCCTAAATAATGTGCTAACGGTTTTTGAGCTCATCCCACATACCAGGCACTGTTCTAAGTACGTTATGATTGCTAATTTAATTCTCATGACCGTCCTGTGGGGTAGAAACTATTCTGTTTCCCATTATGTAGATGATTCCATTAAGTATAAAATTAGTCCAAGCTTCTTGTAATGGCCCTTCAGAGTCCTTACTTCTGCCTGTCTTTTCAATCACCTGGCCTACCATTCCTTCCCTGTCCCTCTTTGCACTGCAAATCTTTTAATACCAAACTACATGTTCCCTAAAAATGCCATCTCTTTTCAGGATCGGTGCCTTTATCATGTTCCTACTTCCTGAAACTTCCTTCCTGTTCTTCATTTAGAAAAATAAACTATTCATCCCTCAAGATCTTCCATTCAGAAATCATCTCCAAGAAGTCTTTCCTAAAAACAAAGCCCTAATTAGATTAGCCGACGATCCTATTTTTCAGAACATTTTGTACATAGTGTAATCATTGAACTTACTACTGTCTAGAAATGATTCGTGTTTTTTTCTCCTCTCTTTAACCCTTAGTCAAAGTTCCTTGAGGGTAGAAACCTGGTAATTTTCCTTTGTAATCTCATCCTATATCACAGTGTCTGTAGAGTAGGAGCTCAGTAAAGTATCTGTGTGTACTTTGAAGGTAACCGTGGCTACTTTTAGCTTGTCTGTGTTATTCTTCCATGTTGTATTAGGACAGTGGAAGCCAGATTTTAAAATCTCAACATGCACACAAGCATTAAGGGGGAATTAAGGTGGGAGAGATTTTATCAGATTAAGGCAGTTGATTAAGTGCTAACTAAAGGATTTATAACTAAATACTGAAAATGAGCATATGTAGGAAAAGCGAATCATAGTTTATTTAGTTTAAGACCCTGATGGATCAATTTTAGATTTGTAAAAAGCGTACTACTTTAGTTCTCTTGTAAATCACTTTAAACTTTCTTTTCTGTCTTGTTCTTGCATTTTTACTTATGAGAGATCACTGTCCCGCTTCCCTTTTTAATATGTGCATGAATGCCTAACAGAGTTTTAAAAGTCATCAGTAATACCTTAAGCTAAACTGGATAGAAGCTGTTTTACATGGTGGGCCCTTGATTGTTCATTTCCTGAGGATCACTGTTGGATAGCAGGCAGAAGTCCTCTTATTTCATAGCTTATCAATAAACTGTAAATAGTTTTTAGTCTTGACTTTTCTAACCTTTGGTTTCCTATACAGTGATATGAATGAAATTTTAACTTGCAAATATTGGGTTACCTTAAAGTTCTTTTTCTGATGTTATTCTCCTAAAAATAGGCAAAGTGTGGACTACTACTCTCTTATGAGTTCTGCATGGGGCTTTGTATTGTTCAGAGATTATAAATTACTTCTTACCTGTGCATCTATCTAAATAATATCTTAGGCAAGATTTTGTGAAATGTTATGTTTATTTAAAAAATATTACATACCCACAGAAAAGCACTGCTGTAGTTTCATTTGTTTGACAGGGTCTGCATTTAAACAAAGTTGGCAATTTTTAGCTGTTTTTTCCCTTTCAGTATTCTGGGTAGGGACTAATGGTACCTGGACCCCTTAGATATAAAGTAGCAGTGAGGTCATTTGCTTTGTGTCATTTCAGCTGCAGACGTTCAATACCACTGCACCTTGTCAAGATGTCAAACAACTGACTAATGGAGTTGCCATGGCACAAGTTCTTCATCAGATGTGAGTAGTGGTCCTCATGCTTTCTGAAAAGAACTGTAAGGCCCAATATCAAAGTCTAGAAGGAGGAAAACATAGACTTGTATTCTAAAGGTTGTTGAAACTTTATCCTGTCTCAGTGATGGCAGGCATATGTATCAAGGCATTCTTGGATGTCAAGAACAAAAAAGTTTACCACATCATTATTCCTTTCCTGCTTATAGAGCTACATCTTACTTAAACGAGCAGTCAGAATTCACATTTATTTGTGATTTTATGTTAAACATGTTCTAGTCTGGTTTATAATATATGGAAACTGTAAAAAGAAATAGATTAAAAGATTGATATAATTGCTTATAATATTTCCATCAGTTATACTATTGTCATTTCAAGGTATCAGTGCATGGAGATTGTTATATTAGAGGTTATTGAAGCATAAACTCATAAAATACTGGATTTGGAAAAAATATTAGAGTTACATTTTAAAACTTATTTCTTAATTAGTAGTAATAATTATATGAGTTCACCAATAATGAAATGAGGCATGAGTGAAATTTAAAGTCACAGATGCTGAGGAACCTTACCTAATAAATGATTCTCTTGGGCTAGATCTGTTTTATATAATGTCAAATGTTCCTAAATCCATTATTTTCTAATATTTGCCAAATATTGTGCAAGGATTAGGATTTTAAATCTACAATATTGAGCTGTGTTCTTTGTCCTTAAAGGGAAAACCTGGACCAGTTCTGTGTCATAATTTATTACTTAATAGTCATAATTTTATATTAGCTTACTTTCCTGATAATATATTTGCAAGGAGAACATAATCCTATCTCTGCTTCACAGTTCTGTAGTCAGAGATTGTTTATTTAACTGTGGCTGTCATCCTGTAAAAGCTTGATGTGATTCACAGTGAAAACCATGTAGATGGGTTAGCAAAAATTCATTACCACTCTTAGAAAAATAATATAAAATATCAAATCTTAATTACTTGGAATCTTTAAAATGATCTAATTTGAATAGACATTTTATGGTTAACTCAAAATTAACACTTCAAGAGACCAACTTAAATGCTACCTTTTTTTGGTAATCATTCTAAAGTATGTCTTATTGTCCTGTTTTCTTAAATATTTCTTTATACCCTGATTGGTTTCAAAAGTACTTAATTGATCACAGCCAAGCATTATGAACGTGGTTCTGTCTTGATGATCTGGGAAAGTCGTCACTGTTTTTTGTCTTCAGAATATACACCTGTCTTTTTCTCACTGTGATATGTTGTAGGTATTGGTGTGGATATAACTGCATTGTGGTTAGTCTGGATGTAAGGGTGGTATGCATTCACTCATTCTAACAATGCCATCCAAAGATGTCATTTGTATGCATCGTGGTGGGCGTTAGTAGCTTTATGCCACAACATAGTAGAAGAACCCTGTTGTTACCATGATGTGGTGCGTAATTGCTCTTTGATCTGCTATACTAAAGCACTGTGTCTGATGTTTAGAGTAAGGTCAAGTAAATTTTATGTGTCTTTTATCATCAACTCATTTTTCCACAGTCTGTTTCAACATTGTCTTCTGATAGCTTTCCTTCAGGAAAAATAAGGTAGCCATCCAATCGCGAAGTTCTCTTTTTTTCTAAAACAAATGACCAATCACCTAAAATTATTCCTAAATTTCCTTTTTTTTGCTTCATTTGTCTGTTTTTGCATGTCCTTAGATATCTAAGCCTCCTTATTGTTCAAGAACCACTTTTTTTTTTTTTTTTGCTTCTTCCTTTTTTAAATCCCTTCCAGTTCTGGAAAGTTTTTCAGAAGGTCTGGGTCCTGGAAAGTGAGATTTACAGTATATACATTACCCTAGTTGGGTCAGTGTATTACATTCCTGTTAAAATGGCATATTTTACCATATTCTTTTGACTATTTCAAAGCACTTTAGCATGTGTTACAATTTATTACATATTGCATTGGTGGCTATCGTGACTCATATCAAACCATATCTAAGTTGTTATTGAAAGAAAGAAGGGAAATTTTCCTTTTTAAGAAAGTAGTAAAGTTTAAATCTTTCCTCATTTACTTGAGGCAGATATGCTTTAAAGGAATTCCCAAACTCCATGTCTCTGACATGGGGAATCATGGAATTATTGTTAGGGTTTTACAGGGCCTGAATACATACTATGTACTTCTGTTCTTCCAATGTATATAGTTGTTACTTAAAAACCATTTTTAAACTGTGCTTGAATTTGTAGTAGCTTTTTGTCATTGTTTTCTTAATCGTTGGGTTCTGAAAATGTAATTATTATGTAGAATCAAATGTTATTTTGAAGCTTGAGAGGGTCTTCATACTCAAAGGTTGGGAATTGGTGATTTGAAAGTTGAGTACTCTACTAAGACTTCTGGATAAGATCATTATTGATTTTGGAAAACAGTTTGGGAAGAGAAATATCTTTATTTTTAAAAACTATTTTTCTTTTTGTTGAGGAAAATGCAGGCTTTAAACCTTGTTTATTAGCATTTGTTATTATTTTAATCTAAGGGGAAAAACTATAACTACAATTATAAATAATATATGTCCCCCCAAAGGAAACGGGTAGTTTTGTTTACTTTTAGCACCAGATAACCTCTCTGTTTATTATTCTTACTAGATGTTTTCACAAGAGGAAGAAGACAGAAAATGTAGAATATTAAGAGACACCCTATGCATTGTGCGTTTATTCGTTCATTAGTTTGTGTGTTGGTTCAGCAGATGTTTGGCCATTTAAAATAATAAATAGCCAATATTTGAGCACTTACTAAATACAAGACATTGTTGTATGTCCCATATATACGTTATTTCATTTAGTATTTATTACTTTTTGAGGTAGATAATATTTTTCTCCTCAATTTATAGATGAAGAAACTGAGGGTTAGAGAGGTGAAATGGCTTTTGGGAAGTCAAATACTGAGTAAATAGCGAAGAGAGGATTTGAACCAGTTTAGCCTGACTCTAAAGTCAGTGTTCCCAATCAGCTATAGTAACTGAAATCTAGTGTCTTGAACCTCTCCTGATAGGTTATCATTTTGGATTTTTAATAAAATTGAAAGGGCAGATATGCATATCCAAAGTATAGAGCATAGTTTGTGTTGAGCACAGAAGACCTTTCGATTGTTCAAGAAGAATAGTCTCAGGGTGCCCATTGAAGCAACACAGCTCTGTTTATAGTAACCACCAAAACGCAAACCCATTGTTTTTGAGTTGATTTTGACTTATAGTGACCCTATAGTAACCAAAACCAAAAAATCTAAACTGATTGCTGCTGAGATGATTCCGACTTACAGTGACCCTATAGGACAGATTAGAACTGCCCCCATAAGGTTTCCAAGGCTGTAAATCTTTACAGAAATAGTCTGCCACACATCTTTCTCCTGAAGAGTGACTGGTGGTTTGAACCACCTGTCTTTCAATTAGTAGCTGAGTGCTTAACCACTGCACCACCAGGGCTCCCTATAGTAACTAAAAAAAGAACTAGTAGGTATTAATTACTAATGGAATTTTGTTGGTAAAATGGCAGAAGACAAATGCCATAGGTGGATTTTAAAAAAAAAAAAAACCATGTAGTGATTCTTACTTAGCTTTATTAGGAAATAATTGGACCGTATTTTGCTTCATTAGTTCCATGTCCCGTTCTTATTTGATGCCCTAGAGTTTCATTAAGGTTCTGGGAAATATAAGCAAAGGGAGATAATTGTTTCAAGTTAAGAGTCTAGTTAAGGTGTACTGATATGGCAGTGCATAAAGGAAAATAATATGTCCAAAGAATTCTGAGGTTGAATATCAAGTTTAACAGTGGGATATATTGGTTGCCATTGTAATTGTTGAGGGAAAGTTAATTACTTTATAAGAAAGAAAGCAGGAATTATGTTTTTATGGAGAAGTCTTAGGAAGTATTTCTCAGGGCTAAAGTTGATTTGGGATGGAAAGGAAGACAAGGAGGAATGGAAGACAAAAGGAGGAATTATCTTGGACAAAGTAGGTTATCTGCAGGTCCATTTTCTAAATATAGCTTAGAATCATATACTTAATTCATTATAGCTAAGAATAGTATAGTTCTACGTTTTAGTGTCCATTAGAAGACATACCTCCTTTGTCTTAGACTTTTTATTACTTACTGTGATATAAACAGAAAGTAAATTTACTTTGACACTTTTTACTCACTAATTTAGTGACTTGGTTTTTTGTTTCAGGTAAATATCTGGTTAGCAATGCATCATTTATACACTTAGCTAAATTGTTTTTGTAATTACAACCTTAGCATCTGTGAAAAGTTGAGCAAAATTAATATTAGTATGCTCAAAAGAAAGTAGTCACAAATTTTAAGTAGATGAACATGTTGAAGCCATTTTTGATGTCTTCAGCCAGCAGTACTGTCTTCTGTGTTAGGAGTATCTGAGGCCAAATGATTTCTGAAAAGCTCATGAGACTAGGCATTGTGTCCTTATTTCAGCTTTGCATTTTTAAATTCAAGATACAACTTTAAAGAAAATAATTACTTTAAATTTTTTCCCTCACTTTAATTGGTTTACCTATAAAGTAAGAATTCAGGCGAGACCTTTCCAACCTCTTCCAAGCCCTATTTTGTAGAAAACTTGTTTAAACCTTAGAACGTTTATTACCTTCTCCTTTGAGTGTGTTTATTTGTGCTCCTGACTTTTCCCCTTTATAAAAGCTCTTTTTCTTATAGTCAGAGTAGTAAATTACTCATCTTTATATTAATCTTCTTGATTCAGAGTGGTAAATTATTCATCTTTATATTAATCTTCCTTAATTCTTTACTTAGCAAAAATCCAAATGTTTGTTTAAAGAATATAATTTTATTAATATATTGTTAGGTGCGTTGAGTCAGTTGTGACTCATAGAGACCCAATGCACAACAGATTGAAACACTGCCTGGTCCTGCACCATCCTTACAATCACTGATTGCTGTGTTTGAACCCAGTGTTGCAGCCACTGTGTCAGTTCATCTCGTTGAGGGTCTTCCTCTTTTTTGCTGACCCTCTACTTTCCCAAACATGTCCATTTCCAGGGACTGGTCCCTCCTGATAACATGCCTAAAGTATGTGAGAGGAAGTCTCACCGTCCTTGTTTCTGAGGAGCATTCTGACTGTACTTCTTCCAAGACGGATTTGTTTGTTCTTTTGGCAGACCATCATATCTTCAATATTGTTGCCAACACCACAATTCAAAGGCATCGATTCTTTGGTCTTCCTTATTCATTGTCCAGCTTTCACATGTGTATAAGGTGATTGAAAACACCATGGCTTGGGTCCACTGTATATAGTCAAATAATGTTTTAAAACTTAATGTTTTTCAAAAACTTATTAAATATACAAAAATCTGATATAGCAATTCTTTGTCTTAGCTTTCAACAATAATATAGAAGCTTATTTCTCATTAAAGGTAAACTCGTACTTACAGATTTTTCAGTTAAACTCATTTTATTCGATTACAATCAAAAGATTTATTTTGTGCTTTGCCATGTACTAGCGTCACTTGGGACCTCTGGTGGTGCAGTGGTTAAGAGCTCGCCTGCTAACCAAAAAGTTGGTGGTTTGAATCTACAAGCCACTCTTTGGAAGACTTATGGGGCAGTTCTACTTTGTGCTGTAGGGGGTCGCTCTGACTTGGAATTGGCTAGAAGGCAACAGGGTTTTTTGTTTTTTTTTTTCTTTTTAAGTGTCTCTTGGAACAAATTACTTAACCCCTTTCATTCTCAGTTTCCTGAAGAGTAAGACTGGGGATAATGGTAGGTCCTTTGCCAAGTTACTGTGAGATTTAAATGAAGTATTCTGAAAAAATGTCAAGCACAGTGCTTGATGAATGGTAGACACTTAGTAAGATATTGCTTTTCTTTTTTATTTTCCCTTCAGGGTTGGGACTTTGGCATCTTCCTGCTTGCTTTTCTCTTTTATTTTCCCTTCAGGGTTGAGACTTTGACATCTTCCTGCTAGCAGAGTGACTAGCAGGGGATATCTAGTAAATATGTTAAATTGAAGATGTTAATGACTTAATTTAATATGAGAAATTACAAAAGAAATCTTTAAGAATTACAAAAAACAGTAGGTTCATTTAAATAATATTTACTTATTAATTTAAGGGCAGACTTTAAGGCATAAACTAACTTTCTTTGTTTATTCACTGGGTATTTTTAAATGTTTTTGTAGAATAAAAACATTTTAATGTTTAGCATTTGTGTTTTTGTTTTAGTGATGTAGCTTGGTTCAATGAATCTTGGTTAAGCCGAATTAAAGAGGATGTTGGTGACAACTGGAGAATAAAGGTATGCAGAATGAGTGGGAGAAGCACTTGCTTCGATCTTTTATATCTATTGATTTTCTATCAGTTATGGAAAGTGATGTCCTTAAATATCTACAGCTGATTGTGAATTTCTTGATTTCCCCCTTTCAATTCTGTTAATTTTTACCTTGTGTATTTTGAGTCTCTATTATTAGGTTTATACACGCCAGATTTTTTATGTCTTCTAGATAAGTGAGTCCATTATAAAATGCCTCTTTATCCCTGCTAATATTCCTTTTTCTGAAGCCTACTTTGTCTGATATTAATATAGCTTTTCCAGCTTTATTATGACTATTGTTTGCATAGTGTATCTTTTCTATTTTAATCCATCTGTGCCTTTATATTGAAAGTGTTTTATGTAGATATCTAATAGTTGGGTCTTGTTTTCTTATTCAGTGTGACAGTCTCTATAATGTTTAGGCATATCTAGTCAGTGTGGTAGGTTTAAATCAACTATCCTGCAATTATTTTGTCACCTCTCTTCTTTGTTCCTTTTTTCCTGCCTTCTTTTGGATTTAATATATTTAGTATTTTATTTTATAAATAGTTTTTTATAATAAAATACTATTGATTGGCTTATTAGCTTCCCTTTGTTTTATTATTTAGTGGTTGTTTTAGGGGGTTACTGTATGCATCTTTATAGCTTATCCCAGTCAACTTTTAAAAATATATCACTGCATATATAATGTAATAACTTACAATGGAATTCTTCTTTTTTTCTGCTGTTACTTGTACTATAACCCAGACAATACTTGGTATAAATTTTACTTCTATGTGTTTTATAACCCTCGTGATATATTCTTAAATTTAAGCCATGAGTACTCTTTTCAAGAGATTAAAAATGTCTTATATTTATCCACATATGTGACATTGTCTGAGCTGCTCATTCCTTTGTGTTGATCCAGATTTCCATCTGGCATCACCTTCCTTCTGCCTGAAGAACTTTCTTTAACATTTTCTATAGTGCACATTTGCTGGCAATGAATATTGTCAGCTTTTTTTTTTTTTTTTTTTCTCTGCAGAAAGTGTTTATTTTGCCTTCATTTTTTAAAGGTATGCACGCTGGATATAGAATTCTAGGTTGATAATTTTTATCTTTCAGTTCTTTAAAGATGTCATTCCATTGTATTCTGGTTTGCAGAATTTCTAATGAGAAGTCTGTAATAGTTCTTATGTTTGTTCCCTTTTATATAAGATGCTTTTTTCCCTCTATTTTTAATATTTTCACTTTATTGCCTATTTTCAGCACTTTATTAAGTGCTTTTGTATGGGTTTTGTCATGATTATTCTACTTGTTTGTTGAGTTTATTGATATTGTGAGTTTATAGTTTTTGTCAAATTTGATACATTTTTGGATTTGTCTTCGAATACTTTTTGGTCCCCATCCCCTTTTCTCCCAGAGCTGGTGTCACATGGTAATTTTTTTGGTTTCTTCCATGTCCTTGCTTGATTTTGTGTAGTTTTTGTTGCTACGTCTTTAATTTAGGCTTTTTTTTTTTTTTTTTAACCCTTCTGCAGTGTGTTATCTGCTGTTAGTCCCATCTAGTGAAATTTTTATTTCAGATATTGTATTTTTACCTCTAGAACTTTTATTTGGCTTTTTTTTTTTTTTTTAATGCAATTGTCTTTATGTTAATATTTTCCTTTAAGCCCTTTAACAATTTTAAACTAGCATTTTTAACATCGTCATCTTCCAGTTCTTAAATCTCATTTCTGGGCCTGTTTCTATCGACTAATTTTTCTCCTCGTATGATCTACATTTTCCATATGTGTAGTTATTTTTATTGGATTCTAGACATTGTGAATTTTGTTGTTGAGTGCTAGATTTTTTATATTTCTTTAAAGAGCGTGGACTTTGTTCTTGTAGGTGGTTAAGATACTTGTGAATCAGTCCGATATTTCAAACCTTGTTTTAAGCTTTTTTGAAGCAAATCTAGAGTACTCTTTCCTCTAACAGTAGACGAGACCCACCACTACTTTGTGACCTTTCTGGAGTCTCTAGTGAATGCTTTGTGTAGACATCATAGTCTCTTCATTCTGCCTGGTGGGAATGTCAGCAGTTCCTGACCCTGTGTAATCTTTAAGAATTGTTCAGCTTACAGTTCTCAGGAATTTTCTTTCCTTGTAAATTATTTTTTTGTTCAATCTTGAGTTTAGCCCATGTGCATGCAAATTGATATTTAGCCAAAGAGTCAAAAGAACCCTTATGCAGATACCTTGAATTCTTTCTCTCTGCAGCTCTCATCTCCTCACATGTCTCTCCTGAAAATTCTAGCTTCCTTGGCCTCCCTAAGCTTTTGATATCTGTGTCCTCAACAAGAACATCAGGCTTTGCTTAGTTTCAACCTCCCTATTCCACAGTCTGAAAACTGCCTCCAAACAGAAAGCTGGGACTAGCATAGGGCCTGTCTTTTTTTTTTTTTTTCCCCTTTCTCTGAAAGTAGAATTCTATATTTCTTGTTGACTGAAGTTTGAAAACAGTTGTTTCTTGTATTTTGTTCTCTTTTCTAGTTAGTTATGACAGGAGAATGAGTCTAGACCATATTAGTTGCCCATGACTGGAGATAGACATTTTCATAACTAAATCTTTAAAGTGGACACTTGAATTCATCGTGATTCACTTTAAATAGGAAACCCTGGTGGCTTAGTGGTTAAGTGCTACGGCTGCTACCCAAGAGGTCAGCAGTTCGAATCCGCCAGGTGCTCCTTGGAAACTATGGGGCAGTTCTACTCTGTCCTGTAGGGTCGCTATGAGTCAGAATCAACTCGACGGCAGTGGGTAGTGGGTTTCACTTTAAATAGAAGCACCCTAGTTAAAATATGTAAGCGTGAAGACTTTTTTCTTTTTAGTCCATCTCTGATTAAATCTCTGATGTTTAAAAAATATCATGTACTTGTATTTGTAAAATTCTAATATCAAGTTTTTATTTCGTTTTTTATCAGGGAAATTTGTTTATTATATTTTACTTTGGCATAAATTTTCTTTCATTATTAATAGCAAATAAGGATTTGGTTTTTATTCTTTTTTTCCCATTAGGCCAGTAATTTAAAGAAGGTCCTTCAAGGAATTATGAGTTATTATCATGAGGTATGAAAAGCATATGACTTTGTCTAAATACAGAATGTTTTATAGTAATTATACTGGCACTGAAAATTGACTTGGCTTTTTGTTTATAACATTTTACAACATCATAATTTGAATGTATTGTTGCCATTTTTAGAATACTCAAGTTTTTTAAATATATTGATTTGTAAACTAACATTGCATATATATATGTAAGTTTATATATACACACATATTCTTAAAATTATTTTCTCAAATAGGATTTATCTTCATTTTTATATGATTTTATTTTATATAATACTATGAAGTAGACTTTATAGTTAAATTGAAGCAATTTTTTATTTAAATCATTCTCTTATTTTGATATGTTTCCCATGTAAACGGCAGAAAAGATATATTGTGAGATTTTGCTTGTGCAAGTGAGTTTAAAAAGCTAAATGAAAGTAGTATTTAAAGTCACATTAGATAGTACATTACTCAGGTAGTTTGTTTTTTCTTATTCGGCAACATGAAAAGTAGTCCAGAAGAGTTATTTGATACAAGAAAACTATCAGGCAGCTTATTGCCTAATGATTGAAACCTTTCTGGTTTGGTTTTTCTGTTAAATACTTCTTATTTCTATTTTTTGAAGTTGTGACAGAATAACCCTGTAATTTATTCCAAAAAATTTTTAGGGAACTCTGAAAATTTTTAATTCATTAATGTATAAAATGCATTTTGAAGCTTTTTTAAATGCCAACAAAACTTTTTAAGAAGTTAAAAATAAGAATATGAGACCAAGAAGGATTAATGCATTAGATTTTTCATTTGTAAAAGTGTGACAAATTATATTGTAGTGCTGTAGTAGTTGATAATATTTCAAGATACTGTATCTGTCCTTTGACTTAACATAAAACTTTATTCAATGAATAATCTTAAAGTTTGTCCTAGTGGATCAGACTCAAGAAGCTGCTTCCTTCAATTAAATAATTCTCTTTGACAGTGGCATCAAACAATGTTTGGTTTAAAACTGTTTTACTTGTTTACTCAAAATTTTGGGAGGTTTACAGAAGATTGCTAACTGGTTTTAATCAGTAATCATGGATTTATCATTTGTTAGTTTATTTGAGTCTTTTTCTTGAACCTGTTTATAGTTTATTTCCCTCATGATAATTCAGTGTACAGTCATTTGCCGTATAACATCCATTTGGGCAGCATCCAAGCGCATATACGTCTGAGGTCCCCGTAAAGTTATATATAGTTTACCTTTCTAAGCATAAGAAATACTGCAGAAACACAGATACACTAAAACATCTTTAATATAGTAATGATAATGTTTTGATGCGCATTGCAATGCGGCACCCGTTTGTTATTAGGAACCATTGTATGTACCTTGAATTTTTAATATGTAATAGGCTTTATGGGGGTTAATTCATAACTACAGGTTGTGTGTAAGTCAAATGGTCATAACTCAGGGACCGCCTGTGTGTGATATGGTGTTTGCAGAACATCCACATCACGTAATGTCCTATTTCACAGACGTTAAGTGACGCAGGACTGTAATTATTTCTTTGTGACCTACATAAACGAGTGATCCTTCTTTATTGTTTGATATTGCAGTTTTTGGGGCAGCATATTTCTGAAGAACTTATCCCTGATTTAAACCAGATAACTGAATGTTCAGATTCTGTAGAACTTGGGAGATTGCTCCAGCTTATTTTAGGTTGTGCAGTCAACTGTGAAAAGAAGCAAGGTAAGTGGCTTTCAGTCATTTGAGATTCTAGAAACAACCTTATACAAGAAGAAAAAATTTTCTATTACAGCTGAATTCTAGCCTGGCTCTGCCCTTAAAAACACCTCATATCTTCAGTGTCCCATTTGTATCTAGATTCTAAGTTTCTTGTTCAGTGGCTAATTTACATGCATTTTACTTTATAACTCACTTTAATATATTTAGTGCTTGGGACATAGTGGATGCTCAGTGTATTTTACTCACTGATTTAATTATTTTACTTTTGAGGTAGAGTCTTCAATTTTTTCAGTTTTTCAAAAATAAATATGCAGCTTCTAAATTATAACCCAGGTTTCTTCAGATGATACTCTACTTTTTTCAGAAGAATGTCAGATTTGTCCTCCAGATAACCAGACTAATGATACAGATGGAATTGTTTCATTATATTGGTCCAGCCAAACATACCTTGCTAGGTACAAAAAGATTATTTTGGTTATATATAAAGAAATAATGAACTGAACAGACCTCCATCTGCTTCCCTCAGGGGTTTACATCAGTCTGGGTGGTGCTGTTAGATTCATGATTTATCCAAACTTGGTCTTAATATGTCACCTTTATAACAGAATGTTTGGTGCTTAAATTTGCAAAATTAGTTTTATTTAGCACCTTAAAAAACACGTTCAACATTATCTAATTAATGTATATGAAACAGGGTAAATTCAGTAAGAACAGATTCAGAGAGGAAAAAATAAAATATTTGAAATCGGTTGTAGTTTATCAATTAAAAAGAAAAGGGCTGGGTATTAGAATATCTGCTATAAGTCGATTTCTATCATTATTATTTTGCAGGATAAGTTTAAGCCCATTGTTGCAGCCACTGTGTCAGTCCATCTTGCTGACAGTCTTCCTCTTTTTTGATGACCCCTACTTTCCCAAGAGTGATGTCCTTCTCCAGGGACTGGTCCCTTCTGATAACATGTCCAAAAAATATGAGACTAACTTTCGCCATCCTTGCTTCTAATGAGCATTCTGGCTGTACTTCTAAGACAGATTTGTTCTTCTTCTGGCAGTCCATGGTATCTTAAATATTCTTTGCCAACACTATAATTCAAAGGCATCAATCCTTCTTCAGTCTTCCTTATTCATTGTCCAGCTTTCACATGCATACGAGGTGATTGAAAACACCCTGACTTGGGTCAGGCATACCTTAAAGTGGTATTTTCCAAGTGTCAAATTCCAATCTCCAATAAATATCAGTGTATCTTGATTGCATGTTTGATCAATTGCAGACTGCAGAAGTTGGTAAAAATCTTCAGTTTCTTCGTCTTTGGCCTTCATGGTTAGTGGGTAAATTTGAATAATAATCATATTAACTGGTCTTCCTTGTAGGTGTATGGATATTATCCTATCACTGACGGCATCGTACTTCAGGATAGATCTTGAAATGTTCTTTTTGACGGTGAACACGATGCCATTCCTCTTTAATTGGTCATTCCTGGCATAGTAGACCATATGATTATCTGATTCAAAATGGGCGATACCAGTGCATTTTAGCTCACTAATGCCTAGGATATTCATGTTTATGCATTCCATTTCATTTTTGATGTCTGCAAATTTGCCTAAATTCATGCTTCGTACATTCCATGTTCTGATTATTAATGGATATTTGCAGCTGTTTCTTCTCTTTTGAGTTGTGCCACATCAGCAAATAAAGGTCCCAAAAGCTTGACTCCAGCCACATCATTTAGTCGACTCTCCTTTAAAGAGGAAGCTTTTACCCAGCTGTATTTTGAGTGTCTTCCAACCTGAGGGGCTCATCTGCTAGCACCGTATCATACAATATTCCGCGGCTGTACATAAGGTTTTTACTAGCCAGTTTTTCCAGAAGTGGACTGACAGGTTCTTCTTCCTAGCCTGTCTTAGTCTGGAAGCTCCACTGAAGTCTGTCACCAAGGGTGACCCTGTTGGTATTTGAAATACTGGAGGCAGAGCTTCCAGTATCATAGTAACACACAAGCCACCACAGTACTACAAACTGATAGAAACGTGGTGGGTATTTTTCATAGGACCATCTTTTGAGTTTGAGTCTTTTTTTTTTTCTCCCCAGTATTTAATATCTGTTTCAACTCTTTACCTCATTCTTTCTATTTCTTGTGAATTAATGAGTTCTTATTCTATCATCTTAATTTGGACATACACTTCATTAATGTTTAGCCTTTCTTTTTTTCTACTGTGACATTTTAAATTGTAATTTTCCCTTAAAGTGATGCTTTTGTTGCATCCTACAAGTTTAGATATGTAATATCTTTATAATTCAATTTTAAATATTATCAATTTTGTTGTCATATTTTTTAAAAGGAAATTCAGTTTCTGGATATATAAGTAAAAGTTTAACAAGTAGTAAATATAGGGAACTTTCACTTATATTATTAAAAAAAACAAGGTTATATGATTGGGTTTATTTTTGGAGGTATTGTGTAGCCTCTTAATTTTTAGGAGAGAGCAGATAAATGAAAATAAATTATTTTAAATTTAATTTATCGAGTTAAAATTTAAAAACAAAACAAGTCCAGGATATAATAGAGCTTTCACACCTTTGTATTTTTAAGTAATACTTGATTTTTCAAAATGAATCAAAGTACAACAATTTCAGTCTTGAAAGAATGAACTGGTTTGGTTAACAGTACTCTGTTTATCTTGGTGGGGAAAATGATTATTTTTAGGAAGGTTTCAGCAGACTTGAAACTGTTTTATTACCCAGAAAATAGTTAAACGATTTAATTGCCAGTGTCTTGTCTAGGTCTGGAAACCCTGGTGGCGTAGTGGTTAAGTGCTACGGCTGCGAACCAAAGGGTCAGCAGTTCAGATCCGCCAGGTGCTCCTTGGAAACTCCATGGGGAGGTTCTACTCTGTCCTATAGGGTCGCTATGAGTCGGAATCGACTCGATGGCACTGGGTTTGGTTTGGTTTTTTTTTTGTCTAGTTCTTTGTTCTTTTTCATGGCACCTAGTCGTCAGGTGCACACCAGAATCTATCAGAATCTTTCTTCAGTTCTTGGCTTCACAGCTAAACGGAGGACTTAGAGAGCTTTTACAAGTTTCGTAGAAGAATCATTAAAATAATAAAGTATTGGAAAATGATAAGCCCTTAAGATTTTTGGAAATTTGTTTATCTAGAAAACAAACAGATGACGTGGATTTAAATTCAAATCTATGAAGGACTCTTTCTCTTGATTCCTCATTTCTTCTTGGGACTGAGTCACTGTAACTTAATGCATACGTGTTTGTGGTATGCTGGAAGGATCTCCTTGCAGTGAGACTTAGTAAATGTTGAACAGATGTTTACAGGAGGCCATGTAATTCCCTTCTTTGAACTTTCTAGAAGTAAGTGGTAAAATGTAACTTTCTGGGCCTAAGACTTTAGGAGTTCACTTTAATACTTGTGAATTCACCCAGTAATATTGAATATTTAACAAAAGGGAAGAAATTCATAACTGTTTTAAGATTAATTGCTATTTCTCCTTCCTTGTAAGAAAATTAGAGGTTCTTTAAAAAAAAAAAAAAATTTTAAATGTTTATATGAGTATTTTGTACACTGCTTATTTAAGTAGATATTTTTGTGTTAGTGGAAAAATAATGTATTTGCATAAAGGATTATCTGGGGTAGATGAATTTTTAAATTCTGTTAATTGGATGGCAAAGGTACTATGGGTAATGAGTAGATTTTTTTCATATCTTATTTTTTTTTAATCATAGAACATATTAAAAATATAATGACATTGGAAGAGTCTGTTCAGCATGTGGTCATGACCGCTATCCAAGAGGTAAGTTATATCATGTTCATATATGCATGAAAAGTCTAAACCAATTTATAAAAAACTTTTCACAGATTTTAAATGAATGTGTATTTTTTTTCTGTTTGTATAAACTTGCCCTTTGCAGCAGGTTCACTTACCTTTAGCAAGGGTGTTTTCTCAAAATATCTTAAAACCCCTTCAAACTCAGTTTTAATATCTTTACATTTTAAAAGCGAGTGGATAAACTAATATTGTTAAGTTTCTTAAAGTAACTTCAACTAAGCAGGATAAACAGCCTCTGCTCAGATGGAAGGTTACATTTCTTCTTGTTTTTCTTTCAGTTAGAGCAACCTTTTCTGAGATTTCAAAGCTTATGTATATCAAATGCATTTTCAGGATGTTAGACCTGTGAGCAGATACAGGGGTTTTTAGGTTTTAGAGCCAGGTAACCTGGATTGAAGCCAATCTACTTTTCCTAGTTAAGTGAGAAGAATTTAGAGTTTGTGATTCAGAGGGTTGATTCTTAAAATCAGGCTAAAAGGCTGAGCTGAAGTTTTGTGAAGGATTAATGAGAAACAGTTTGGAAGGGGCTTATGGCTTAGAGGGAGACAAACAGGACTTCAGCAGCCTGTATGTTTTCAGTTTGCATTGTTGGTTTGGATTGAAAGTATCACACATAAATAAATCAGCCTTTCATATGCAAAAAAATGGAGGCCTGGTGGCACAGCAGTTAAGAGCTCGCCTACTAACCAAAAGATAGTTTGAATCCACCAGGCGCTCCTTGTAAACCCTGTGGAGCAGTTCCACTCTGTCCTGTAGGGTTGCTGTGAGTTGGAATAGACTCAAAGGCAAGGGGTTTGGTTTCTGGTTCAGTTCGTATGTAAAAAAAAAAGATTATTTAACAGGATCTTTTTTTTTTTTAACCATGTAATTATAACTCCTACTTTTAAAGTGACTTCTCAAACTAGGAATTTTGTCATGTCAGTCATTTTAAGGCTGTGATTTAAAAGTATTAATTTACGTGTTGTGTGAGACAGTCACTTTTTTTAATTTGAAGCATTCAGTTTTGTTTAGTAATTTATTTTTTAGAACTTGGATTATAATTTTCAGTACAAAAAGTATTTCTAATTTACATATTTAAAGCATTCTTTACTTATAACGTCTTCACCAATACAAAGTTTGAACATTGTATTATTTATTTAACAAACTTCTGATAAAATATTTATTTGAATTGTGTTCTAAGACTTATCAAGTTAAAGCATGGAAAAACTAAATATAGATGATTTCATAGCCCATTCAAGTAAATATATGTTTATTGCATAAAAATTACATTATTTATATTTAATTTTACTCTTTTATTTTCCTAGTTGATGAGTAAAGAAATATTGAGCTCTTCTACAAATGATGCTGTTGGGGAATTAGAGCAACAGGTGAATATTTCATTATGTCAAGAAAATGTTGAAAACAGTAATATATTTCCTTTGCCAATTATTATCATAGGGTTTACATAGATGATCATGAAGAAACATTTTCTTCCATGAAATTTAAATTGTTTATTCTGTTCTGTCATCCAAGTTGAATATTATAATGCCTTCCTTCATGAAATGCAAGTGGTATTGGTCCCCAGAGATTTTGTGTTCATGGTGGAAGAGCTGAGTGTGATTGAACCTTCTATCACTTGTAATACGTATTTGGCCTGTATGTGGTCAGCAACAAAGAGGAAGACCCTCAATGAGATGGATTGACACATTAGCTGCAACACTGAGCTCAAACGTAGCGACGATTGTGCGGATGGCACAGGACCCGGTAGTGTTTTGTTCTGTTGTACATAGGGTCGCTATGAGTCGGAACTGACTCGATGGCATCTGTGAACAACAACATGTGATTATGTAATTAAAAAGTTGACAATTAAAAAAAGAAACAAAAACTTAAGTTAAATTTTAGTTTATCCAGGAAGATAATATAATTTTTGTCACCATAGCTATCATTTCTCTTGATGTTGAAGAAACAGCTCGAAGACCCTGTATTCAAGACTCCTTCCTTGGTTATATTATGTTATTGTTTTACATGGGGGAAAAAGCATTCTTTTTGTATAACTCACCCTGGGGTGTAGGAGAAAGGGTAAGAGGAGAGGTAAATGCCTCAAGTACTTTACCTATTATAAATATTTTGGGACACCTGTTTCTCCAGGAGTGTCACCAGTTATCTAAAAAAACATTTCAAGTTAAAAAAAATTGCTTTAATTAAGGGTAGGGTTGCGTAGCCGATTATTGTAATTGCTGTAAATAGCTATACCTGTAAAAAGTTGAATTGGCAAAAATTGTGTGATAGATATATTTACAACAACAACAACAAAAGTAGTTGCTGAGGCTGCTTATGTACAACCAAATGCCTCATGGGATTTGGTTCCTTGGTTTAGAGGTTTAGGGTCATGGTTTAATAGAACATCCCAGTTAATTGGCCTAATAACATGTTTGGTGCTTTTTTTCTGCCTCGTAGTTTTTTCCTTAGTGCCGGGGGTCTTAAAAGCTTGCACGTGGCCATCCAAGGCACGATAATTGGTCTGTATTTTCCTGGAACAACAAAGGAAGGAGAAGAGTCAGGAATAGGAGGAGGATGTGGAATGTGTGGCTAAGTGCCTCCATGAACAACTACCTTTTTTAACATGGGACCAGAAGAAACTGAATGGTACCTGGCTACCATAACTGAACATTTTGATCAAAGATTTTCCAGAAGAATCCTGATCAAAAGGGGGAAAATGTAGAATAGAATTTCAAATTCTCGTAGACTCTAGACTTTCTGAAGCCATGGAGGATGGATGAACCCCTGAAACTGTTGCCCTGAGATAATCTTTAAACTTAAACCAAAAATATCCCTTGAAGTTTTCTTAAAACCAAACAATAATTTAGCTTAATTAGTAAAGAATGTCTGCCTTGAGCACAGTGCTCTTTTAAGAACTGTCTACATGGTATCAAAATGACAACAGCAACTTGAAAGATCAGATATGAACCTTAGGGGGCAGTAAGTTTTTGTTAGTGGGGGATTTTTTTTTTTTTTCTCAGAAAAGGAGGGTGAAAATGGTTACATGCCGCAAAGAGTGTAATCAATGTCACTGAATTGTTCAGGTAGAAACAGCTGAATTGGTATATATTTTATTGTGTATATCCTCAACAACCACCACAAAATAGAAAAAAAAATTAAGTTAAAACATGCTGTGTTCTTTCTCATTTTTTTTTCTCTGATGAAGCTAAACAATGCTACCTCTACAACTTTTTTGATTAAATATTTCACAAGGATTTACATAAATTTTTTTCTGTGGTACCTTACCCATAAATGTTGATGAAGCTGTGTAACACAAAGACAACAAATTAAGTCTATTTGTTAATAGATAAACTTAAAATTCATTTTCAGTATCAGTGTATATATGTGTTGTGAGAAAAGTATATTTTTCTATTTGTGTCAAAACATGATTTACTAAGAATTGGGACATTTTATATTTCAGCTTAAAAGGGCCTTGGAAGAACTTCAGGAAGCAGTAGCAGAAAAAGAAGAGCTAAGGCAAAGATGCCAAGAACTAGATATGCAGGTATGGAAAAGAAACCTAGTCTGAATGAAACATGTTTTTACATTTACAAAAGTTTTTTATTTGAATTAACTACTTGATGTAGTGTTTTAGAAGCTGGTTTCATTCCATGAAGGGACCATTAAAAAGATTTGTTACAGGCTTGAATATTCAAGCATGAGTTTCATAATTATTTTTTTCCGAGAGTTGAAAATTGCAAGCCTATTTCCTGCCCCTCAAAAAAAAAAATGAGAAAATCATTCTAATTGTAGAATGTCAACTACTAGATGAAATTTTCTCTTTTGTAAAATGGGGAAATTACTTCTTAGGGTGTTTGTGAATATTAAATGAGGTAATTTATGAAAGCATTTAGAAGTGCCTGACACCCAATAAATGTACGTGCATTCTGTGTGTATGTATATTATGTTACATTACATTATATATTCATACCTGTTCATATACACATAGAAGCAAACAAACTTGGCACAAGAGACTGCAGTTAGTGGTTAAATGATGGACTGTTGACCAGGGTACCTATATTAAGAACCAGGCCTTGTTACCAGCTGGCTGTATGCTCTCAGGAAAATTTTCTTCAGTAAATTTACTTCAGTTTTTTGTTTTGAGAAATGGAGTGATGATAGCATACGTCTCTCTGAGTGGTTGTGAGGATTGCATGAGTTAATATATAGCAAAGCGTTGTGAATGGGTTTGCATCTATTGTTGTTATGTTACATGGAAATACAAATATAAAGTTATACAATAAACCTTGAAAAAAGTATAAAAGAGGTTAAATGTACCTTCATTATATGCTGTATGTAAATTGCTTTTTTTCAAATAATGAACTAAATAAATAGTTGACTTTCTGAAAGTATGAGGACAAGGAACTAGGATTGTGGTAGCAGTGTTCTTGCTGGATGATGTAAATGTAAATATCTAGAATAATACGGCTGAGTAGTCAGTGCTTCTAAAACGCAAGGATTGTACACTTAGGATTGTACATGGCAGGTAGTAGTCACTAACCTGCTTGTGTGAGGAGAATGACGTAAGCCTTGAATTTAGGAACAGAAAGTTGTTTCCTCCCATCTACTTAGGGCCAGGATCCCCAGCCTTTGTATTCCTCACTTTGAGGGCAGTGTTTGTAACTTGAATGTAGTTTAATTAAGGCAGTCACTTGATTTTAATTTCCTGCTATTAGCTCACTTTGTCAATATGTATTTCTTAACTGGAATGACCTAATTACACCTGTTGAAAATATAAATAGCAAACTTTTCCAGTAATGTATCAAATGTAATGATCTTTTTTAATCAGGCTAATTCATGTTAAAATCATATGTAAATTTCTGGTATCATGAAAGGTCACAGCCTTAGCTGTAAAATTTTAAGGATACTTTTAAATGGAAGAGAAACAGAGCCAAGGGAATCATGCTTGTTTTAAAAGTGTAAGTAAAAGAAATCTGTCAGGTATTGACATTTGATATGGCTCTAAAGTTACACATTTCTGCCCATTTTAAAATAATAAGCAAACGGACTCAGTGTGCAAATGAATACAGTATAGCTTTTTGTTATTAATTCACCAAATGGGATTGTTCCCTGAATATGTGTGTATGACTGTTAATTTTCTACTATGAACCTGAAATGATAACTTTAGGTATATGTGTGCATGTTTTGCAAGGAGTCCTGGTGGCATAGTGGCTAAGTGTTAGGCTGCTAACCGAAAGGTTGACAATTTGAATTCACCAGGTGCTCTTTTGAAACCCTGTGGGATTATATAACCAAACCCATTGCCGTTGAGTCAATTCTGACTCATAGCGACCCTATGGGACAGAGAAGATCTGCTGCGAAGGGTTTTCAGGGAGCAGCTGGTGAATTCAAACTGCCAGCCTTTTGGTTAGCAGCCAAGCTCTTAACCACTGCGCCACCAGGGCTCCTGCTATAGGACAACATCCTGAAAATTAGGAAGTTTATACATAAAAGGGCAAAAAATGAAATCTTTGAAGTTCATTGGTATTCAAATATAAGAAGCTTAGAAATACTTTCTTCCTAAAACCAAGACAGACCTAACATTTTGAAGATGTTCTTACTCTGTTTTGTTCTTATATGTATTGATTTTATTTTTGTTTGATACAAACCCTGCAGACTCAGAATTCCAGAATTAGCAGTATCTTTAGAAATCATCAAGTCTGATTGACCAAGCTGTTTAATGACTTAGTGAGAATTAGACTCTTAAGAGCTTTTTTGCTATTGATACTTATTTGTTCTTTAGGTGACTGCACTTCAGGATGAAAAGAATTCGCTAGTATCTGAGAATGAGATGATGAATGAAAAACTTGACCAGTTGGATGGATCTTTTGATGACCCAAATACAATGGTTGCAAAAAAGTATTTTCATGCACAGCTACAACTAGAACAGTTACAGGAAGAAAACTTCAGGTAGCATTTTCAGTAGAAGTCATTCTATAGAGTTCTGTCTATTAAAGAGGTAGCTAAAAAATCATAATAAGATCAACAAGTAATTATTGAGCATTGTTAAGCATGTGATTAAGCTACCAAAGATGCCAAATGGTATACGAAATGGTTCTTGCCCTCACAAAGCTTATAATTCAGTTAGGTGAATGTAACACATATGTAAAAACAAAACAATTCAAGATAGCATGTGATACAGCCCAAGGATTATAAGCAAGTACAGCCGGCATTCATAAAAAGGGAGTGATTGCTGAAGCTTGGGGAGGATGGGGAGTTTCTTATATAGGAGAGGGAACCGGAAAATAAATGGAAAAATATCAATGCTAAGTGAAAGAGATGCTTTTCACTTTTTAATATTCTTTGAAAATAATGTGCCGTTCTTAACATTGATTGTCCCTTGTGTGCTTACCACTGATCCTTGCATGAAGTGTTTGAGGACAGGCACTCTAATTGCACTTTATGTATTTTTTTGTTTCTTTCTGTTTATACGGTTTCAGACTTCGAAAAAAAGTTGTAAGAATTGTGCAAGGAACTCCTTTATACCCTTTTCACAGATTTTTTTTTTTTAACAGTTACTTTATGTTTTCCCCATTTGCTTTATCATTCACTTTATGTATATATTCATATTAGGTTATGCCTATCTTTTTTCTGAACGATTTGAGGCTAATTTGGAGACATGCACCTTTACCCCTCTATACTTTATTGTGTTTTTCCTAGTAAGGACCTTCTCTTACATACCACAGTATAGTGATCAAAATTAGGGAATTGATCGTTGATAATTATCTAATCCACAGACTATATTTAAATTCCATCAATTGTCTCAGTGTCCTTTATACATTTTTTTCCTGGTTTATGGTCCAGTCCAGGAACTTACGTTGCATTTGGTAATGGATTCTTATTAATAGAATATAAATTTGTTACTATTTATTTGTTTCGATGCTCAAATTATCCCAGATTTGGCCAGTGGAGGCCTTCTAATTGGTCGCTGTGTCACTTCAACATGTTGCTGTCGTTTTTTGAGTGCTCTTTTTACTTTTTGGCACAAAGAAATGTTCCAAACTCATCTCATCCTTTTCCAGCTCTGAAATCAGGTATTTCTCCAAGATTGCCTGGTTCCTTTTAGTGGAGGATATTATGTGGAAACAAAGATTTGTGCTTGCAGCTGAACTTTTTGTATCATTGCTTCTAGACCACTTTGGAGGACAGAGCTAGGAAATAAACTTGCACAGGTTCATACCCGCACATGTTCACACTTGCCCATATTCACAAACTCATGTGCATATATCTATAATTATTTTTGTATTTAATTATGAATATGAATAATGAGTTTACATGGACCCTTTAAATTTTAGTTCAGCACCTCAGGGTTTAATCCTCTTCTCCATTTCCATATTGTAACTCCCTTCTCCAGCAGTGAGAACCTGGCACTCATTTCCCTCAGTATATTTACTCTTTTGCTCAAGCCCAAAACACACTGAAAGTAGTTTCAGAATTGCTAACCCATTATTGCTATTAACCCGTTAAACTATAGTTTTACTAGAGTTCAGTATGTTTACCATTTTTTTTACAAGGTAACATTTACATATAGTGAACTGCATAAATACTGAGTATAATTTGTCGAGTTTTGACCAATACATACATCTGTGTAACTTACACACTTATCAGTATAGATCATATCCATCATATAGCAAATTCCCACATGCTCCTTCCCAGTCAGTCTCTTCCATTTAGAGGCTAATTACTCTTTGATATATTTTCACCGTAAATTAGTTTGATCTAAAACTTGATATAAATTCAGTTGTGCAGAATGAACTCTTTGGTGACTGACTTTGCTGAGCATGTTTGTGAGATTCATCCATATTGTTAAAAAGTATCAATAACTCATTCTTTTTTATTGCTGAGTAGTATTTCATCATATGGAGTTATTCCATATTATACTACATTTTGTTTATACATTTTCCTTTAGATGGGCATTTGGGTTTATGTTTTTGGGCTAATATAAATAAAGCTGGAATGAACATTGAAATATTTCTGAATATATTTTTTCATTTCTTCTGGTCAAATACATATGCTGGTATTGTGTACAGTAGGTCTATGTTTAACTTTAAAAGATACTGAGAAACCATTTTTCAAAGTGGTCATACCATTTTACATTCCCATTTTACATCCCCCAGTGTTTGAGGGTTCTACTTACTCTGCCTCCATACCAGAATTTGTTCTTATCAGTCTTTTTAATTTTAGCCATTCTAGTTGATATTTAATGGGTTTTGGGTAATTATACCTTTAATTTGCATTTTTCTGATGATTAATGATGTGTTGAGCTCCTCTTCATGTGCTTATTGGCCATTTATATGTCTTAATTTGTGAAGTGGCTCTTTACACTGTTGAATTGGGTTGTTTGTCTTTTTATTACTGAGTTGTAGGAATACTTAAATATGTATATTCTGAATATAAGTCCTTTGTCAGGTGTATGTACAGTAAATATTTCTCCCTTTGTGTGTCTTGTATTTTCATTTCTAAAGGTGTTTTTCTAAGAGTAAAAGTTTTTAATTTAGATGAAGTCTAATTTATTAGCGTTTTTAAGGTTAGTGCTTTTTGTGTACTGTCCAGGAAATCTTTACCTACTCATAGGTCGTGGAGATACTTACTCATATTTTCTTCTAGAACCTTCATAGTTTTATTTTTTACATTTAGGTCTGCAGCCTACCTCAGATTAACTTAAAGTGGTGTGAGTTGTGAGAGTCAAGCATTATTATTATTTTTTTTTTTTGAATAAGTGTCTAGGCATTTAACACCACCTATTGAAAAGTCTTTATTTTGCTCCCCTTGAATTGGTTTGATGCCTTTGTCACAAACAATATGACCATAGAATCTGGGTCTCTTTCTGGACTCTCAATTCTGTTCCATTGATCAACTTGTCTGTCTTCATGGAAGTAAGACACTATCTTGATTACTATAGCTTTAATATAAGTCTTTCGAAATCAGGTATTCCAACTGTGTTCTTTTCAAAATTTGTTCTGGCTATTCTAAATCCTTTGAGTTCCCACATAAAAATGAGAGGAAGCTAATTAATTTCTGTAAATATAACTATTGGTATTATTTGGATTTTGCGTAATTGATGTCTTAAAGTTACCGAGTTTTCCTGTCTATGAGTATGGTCTTCTCATTTGCTTAAGTCTTTAATTTCTCTCAGCGGTGTATTGTTTCAGGGTAGAATTCTTCTTGTGTGTCATTGGTTAATGTTTTATATGATTAAACTATTATCCAAAGGTTTGCTGCTAAAATACAGATACACAGTTTATTTTTGTATATTGAAACTTGTGTCTTGCATCTTGCATCCTCAAACTTAAATCTTGCAAAATTTCTTAATTCACTTATTCTGTTTGTTTGCCTAGAAAATGCTATGAAATCTATAATCTAATATAATCTAACTCATCTAATAAAAGAGTTTTAATTCATTTATTATTTCCACCTTTTATTTTTCTTGCCTTCTTGCAAGAGCAGACATCCTTGCTTTGTTCTCAGTCTTAGGGGAAAAATGTTCTATTAAGTACCGTAAAATATGATGCCAGCTATAGGTTTTTTTATGTGTGTACTCTTTATCAGATACAGTAAGTTCACCTTCACTTCTTATATGTTAAGAGTTTTTGTGATGAATTGGTGTTGATTTTTGTCAAATGATTTGTCTGGGTTCTGAAATGACCATGTGATTTTCATTTTTGTTTTCATATGATTGGTTTATTTTTTAATATTAAACAACCATATATACTGGGGATAAACCGCCTTTGGCCATATTTTATTATCCCATTTATACATGGCTGGATTTGGTTTGGTAATATATCGAAAGTATTTTTATGACTGTTTTTCATAATAGATAATCGTTGGTATTTTTTTTCCTTTTCAGGTTTTGTTAGGGTTATGCTAGTCTCGTAGAATAAATTGTGGAGCATTTCCTCTTCCTTTGTTTCCTGATAAAGTTTGTATAAGAATATTGTTTCTTAAATGCTTAATAGTATTTATCAATAAAACAATCTGAACCTATAGTTTTCTTTGTGAAAGGGCTTTGACAACAAGTTTAATTTCTTTAGTAGCCATAGGACATTTCAATTTCTGTTTTTCATCTTGTGTCTGTTTGATAAGTAGAGTTTTTAAGATGTATGTCCATTTCATCTAAGTTGTTTAATTTATTCACATAAGATTGTCCATAATAGTCTTTTATCATCCTTTTAATTACGGTAGGAACTGCAGTGATATCCCCTCTTTCATTTCTGATATTGGTAATTTATGTTTCTATCATTTTTATTGATTACTCTTCTTTGTTGTCATTGTTGGTTGGTGCCATTCAGTTCCAACTCATAGTGACCCTGTGTACAACAGAACAAAACACTGCCAGGTCCTTTGCCATCCTCACAATCTTTGCTGTGTTTGAGCCCATTGTTGCAGCTACTGTCAGTCCATCTCATCGAGGGTCCTCCTCTTTTTCACTGACTCTCTACTTTACCAAGCATGATGCCTGTCTTCAGGGACTGGTCCCTCCTGATAGCATGTCCAAAGTACATGAGACAAAGTCTCACCATCCTCGCTTCCAAGGAGCACTGTATCTGTACTTCTTCCAAGAGAGACTTGTTTGTTCTTCTGGCAGTCCATGGTGTATTCAATATTCTTCACCAACACCACAATTCAAAAGTGTCAGTTCTTCTTCAGTCTTCCTTATTCATTGTCCAGCTTTCGTATGCATATGAGGCAATGAAAACATCATGGCTTGTGTCAGGCACACGTTAGTCCTCAAAGTGGCATCTTTACTTTTTAACACTTTAAAGAGGTCTTTTGCAGCAGATTTGCCTATGCAATACATCGTTTGATTTCCTGACTGCTGCTTCCGTGGGCGTTGATTGTGGATCCAAGTAAAATGATATCCTTGACAACGTCAGTATTTTTTCCATTTATCATGATGTTACTTATTGTTCCAGTTGTGAGAATTTTTGTTTTCTTTATGTTGAGGTGTAACCCATACTGAAGGTTGGAGTCTTTGATCTTGATTGGTAAGTGCTTCAAGTCCCTCTTCACTTTCAGGATGCAAAGTTGTATCATCTGCAGATTACAGGTTATTAATGAGTATTCCACCAGTCCTGATGCCATATTCTTCTTCACATAGTCCAGCTTCTCTGATTATTTGCTCAGCATACAGATTGAATAAGTATGATGAAAGAATACAATCCTGATGCATACTTTTCTTGATATTAAACCATGCAGTATCCCCATGCTCTGTTTGAATGACTGCCTCTTGGTCTGTGCACAGTTCCACATGAGTACAATTAAGTGTTCTGGAATTCTCATTCTCAATGTTATCCATCATTTTTTCTGATCCATATGGTCAAATGCCTTTGCATAGCCAGTAAAGCACAGGTAAAGATCCTTCTCGTATTCTCTGTTTTCAGCCAAGATCCATCTGATATCAACGATACCCCTTGTTCCACATCTTCTTCTGAATCCAGCTTCAATTTCTGGCAGTTTCCTGTTGATATACTGCTGCAACTGCTTTGGAATGATCTTCAACAAAATTTTACTTGGCATGATAATAATATCATTTGATAACGTCCACATTCTATTGTATCACCTTTCTTTGGAATGGGCACAGATATGGATCTCTTCCAGTCAGTTGGCCAGGTAGCTGCCTTCCAAATTTCTTGGCATAGACAGGTGAGCACATCCAGTGCTGCATCCATTTGTTGAAACATCTCGATTGGTGTTACGTCAGTTCCTGGAGCCTTGTTTTTCATCAGTGCCTCCAGTGCAGCTGGACTTCTTTCTTCAGTACCATTGGTTCTTGGTCATATGCATGCCCCTGAAGTAATTGAACGTTCACCAGTTCTTTTTGGTACAGTGACTCTGTGTATTCCTTCCGTCTGCTTTTGGTGCTTCCTGCGTCATTCAAAATTTTGCCTGTAGAATCCAAAATTGCAACTTGAAGCTTGAATTTTTTCTTCAGTTCTTTCAGCTTGAGAAGTGCTGAGCATGTTTTTCCTTTTTGGTTTTCTAATTCCAGGTCTGTACACATTCATTATAATATTTTACTTCTCAAGCTGCCCTTTGAAATCTTTTGTTTAGCTCTTTTGCTTCATCATTTCTTCCATTTGCTTTAGCTACTCTTATGTTGAAGAGCAAGTTACAGAGTCTCTGCTGACATCCAGTTAGGTCTTTTCTTTCTTTCCTGTCGTTTTTAATGACCTTTTGCATTCTTCAAATATAGTGTCCTTGATGTCTTCCCATGACTTGTCTGGTCGTAGTCATTAATGTTCAATACGTTGAAGCTATTCTTGAGACGGTCTTAAAATTCTGGTGGGATATTCCATTGCTGTCGAGTTGATTCCGGCTCATCGCGACCATATAGGACAGAGTAGAAGTGCCCCAGAGAGTTTCCAAGGGGTGCCTAGTGGATTTGAGCTGCCAAGCTTTTGGTTAGCAGCCATAGCTCTTAACGACTACGCCATCAGGGCTTCCGGATGAGATGTACTGAAGGTCACGTTTTGGCTCTTATGGACTTGTTTTCCAGTATCATAGCAACACAGAAGCCACCATAGTATAACAAATTCACAGGCACGTGGTGGTTACTCTTCCTAGAAACCAAAACCTGTTGCCGTCGAGTTGATTCCGACTCATAGTGACACCAATAGGACAGAGTAGAACTGCCCCGAAGGGCTTCTAAGGAGTGGCTATTGGATTTGAACTGCTGACCTTTTGATTAGCAGCCGAGATCTTGACCACTACGTCACCAGGGCTCCACTCTTCCTAGAGGTTTATTATTTTTATCAATCTTTTTCAAAGCATCCTTATTTTATTACTCATCATGTATTTTATTATGACGAATGTTCCATGTGCACCTGTAAAGAATGCGTATTTTATAATTGTTGGCTGAAGTGTTTATAAATATCAATTGTATCCAGTTAGTTAATAGTGTTGTTCATATCTCTTTTCTATTTTGCTGTTGTATTTAGTTGCCTTCGAATTGTTTTTTACTCATAGCAACCCCATGTGGCAGAGCAGAACTGACCCGTAGGGTTTTCTGGGCTGTAATCTGAGCTGTAATCAGGTCTTTCTCCCATGGAGCTGCTGGGTGGGTCCAAACTGCCAACCTTTTGGTTAGCAGCCGAGCATGAACAATTGCTCCTTAAAAACAAAAAATACCAAACCCATTGCTGTTGAGTAGATTCCGAATCACAGTGACCCTATAGAACTGCCCCCATAGGGTTTCCAAGGAGCACCTGGTGAATTCGAACTGCCCACCTTTGGGTTAATAGCTGAAACACTTAACTCCTACACCACCAGGGTTCCCATTGCTCCTTAGTTCCATCAGTATTGAGAGACTGGTATTAAAATCTTAACAGTGATTAGAATTTATATATTTCTTCCTTTGGTTCTATCAATTTTTGCTTCATATATTTTGAAACTGTTACTATGTGTATACACATTTATGATATGTCTTTTTGATGAATTGAGACTTTTATAAATTGAAGTATCTGTATATTTGAGCTTTGCTTTTTATACAGTCTTATAATATCTGCCTATTGCAATCTTTAGTCAGTTTTCATTTTATGTAATTATTGTTATGGTTGTATTTAGGTTTATTTTGCTGTTTTTCATTTGGCTCATGTGTTCCTTTGTTCTTCTTTTCCTCCTTTCTTTTGGGTTAATCAAATACCTTTTTAATATTTGATTTTATTAATTTTTTTTGTTGCTATAGGGTTTGAAGTATTCATTCTTAATTTATCACAGTCTACTTAGCATTAACATTTCACCATTTTACATGCTGTGTATATGTTTGAGTAGTTTTCATTATATAGCTTATGCATTTTATCTTCATAACTGGAAATTAAGATGTGTTAGAAGTTGAGATAAAACTAAGCACAGTGTTCCAGAAGATGAAAATTCAGAACATTAAGTTTACTTCTCAAGTCTATTTCAGAACCAAAAACCCAAAAGCCTATTTCTTTAGTCTTTCCTCTTTTGAATGTAGAATTTTAAGTAACATTTTAAAAGTGTGTGTTATTTAGTAAACGCATGTTTCAGATGGGGAAAAAATGATGTAAATTACGTTGTAAATACTTGTTTGGTTTCTTTATGTAAGGCTTGAAGCTGCAAAAGATGATTACCGTGTTCACTGTGAAGAGCTTGAAAAGCAACTAATTGAATTTCAACACAGGAATGATGAATTGACTTGTCTTGCTGAAGAAACACGAGCCCTGAAAGATGAAATAGATGTTCTTAGGTATGGCATGTCTAAATATAATTATATCACTTCTAAGTTATTACTTAGTAAATTTGGGTATTCCATATTTTTAATTAGAGATTCTTAGAGTTATCACTGGTGTATCAAGCTTGATCAGTTTTGATCTGAACTCCTAGTTTTTACTTCTTTTATGCTTGCTTATAGTAATTGAAGTTTAATGATAAGATTCTATTCTTTAGACATTTTCTTATTAGAACCCACAAACCCAAATACCTTTTTCTTACACTTTTGTAACTGAGTTACTTTTAGATATATTTACCTTGACATCACTGTAGTCATTAGTATATTTTGTGAAAGTATTATGTAAAATGTGTTCTTACAATTCATATTTTGGCATTTGACAAAATATAGATAACTGTAGATAGGAATCCTAATATTTATTTCAGGGAGAATTGTCAATTCTGTGAAATGTCACTCAAGCAAACAGATTATCCACATGATCTTCACATTTTCTATTAATTTTTATTAATTAGTAGGTTTTGTTTGCAGTTTCAATGCCATTTGGGGAAGAAAATCTTTCTAACCATTTGTACCTGCATGTGATTTGGTTTGTTTCTTTGTTTGGGTTCCCCCCCCCCACCCCGCCCACCCCAGCTCCATTGGTAGGATAACCGCAACTCTTAAGGGAAGTATTTTTCTAGACAATCATATTTATAAGTTGAGTCAACTTCCTAAGTATATCAAATACCTAGAATAAAGCTACACTAAATGACATGCACAAAGCAAGGTTGGGCCCATAAGCTACGGGGGAATTCAGACACATTTCAGTTGTCCATTCTTTTCTTACACAATATACTAGTAAATAAAACAGTTTAATAATTTAGCATGTCAAATTTGGAGCTTTTTTTTTTTTTTTTTTTTTTGATGTCTTTACAGCAAAAAGATTGAACTTTAGACTGTTTTTAGGCCTGAGTCATTTTCCAAAGTTTTTACTCAGTTTGGAGCTTCCGGTTCTCTGTCTCTTTCTTTCTTTCTTTTGCTATAGCCAGTTGATAGTTTATTTGGAAGACTCATTTTACAGCCTGAATAAATTGTTAGGTCTGTTTATTAGTTGTTACATAGTAATGTTTGGTTTTCATTATTATAGGGCTACCTCTGATAAAGCAAATAAACTGGAGTCAACAGTTGAAATATATCGTCAGAAACTACAAGATCTGAATGACCTTCGCAAGCAGGTGAAAACTTTACAAGAAACAAACATGATGTATATGCATAATACAGTCAGCTTAGAAGAAGAATTAAAGAAGGCAAATGCAGCACGTACACAATTAGAAACATATAAGAGGCAGGTAAGAAAAAATTTTAATCGATAAAATTGAAAGATCTCAACTTCGTTATCCTATTTGATCTTTTAAGGATGATACAGAGCTGTAAAAGCATTATATATAGACAGCTGTGAACTTAATGTTATTAAAAATTTATTTGTAATTTTAATTCATAGGTTAATAATTGAGTTTGAATTATGTCAGTCTTTTAGCTTTTTATTGCATTCTGAGCTTGTGTGTGTGTGTTTTGTTTTTTGTTTTTTTTGGACACCGTGTTGTTTATTAGCATTTCTGGTAACCAGTGGTAAATGCATAAAAAATAGAGCCGTACACTAAAATGTTGTTTTGCTATTTAGCAAACAACCTAGAGAAATTTTAGAGTAGAAAGCTGATATTTTTTACTAAAGTATCATTTGAGTACTTTAAAATTTATGCTAATTTTTCTTATTTATATGCTACTTTCCACAAATATTTAGAATTTAACTATAATCTTAGCATAAATATCTTATTTCCAACTTAGTTTTCTCATTTATTCAACTCTGAAAAGTTAGATATGAATATTGCAGGTAGTCCCGGCTTATGGATGTATTCAAGTTATGACAAACCATATTTATGAAAGTCTGTTTATTTTTTTATCTTATTATCATTAGTAATATGTACTACATACAATTTTATCTATAAGTTTATATGTAATATTTCCAACCACCAAAGACAAAGATCAGATTTATAAAGATAATAATAATAACAGGCGGTAATAACGAAAACTAAAAAAAGGAGGCATTTAACTTGCATCAGAACCGACTTACTAAGGTGTGTTAGAATGGAACCCCTGCGTAAGTCAGGGACTACCTGTGTATACTGTTATACTGTTATTTTGCCGAATTTTACTCTTATTTCTGACAAAAGGTTCAGGATCTTCACACTAAACTTTCCTCGGAATCCAAAAGGGCAGACACGCTAGCATTTGAAATGAAGCGACTTGAAGAAAAACATGAAGCTTTAATTAAGGAAAAAGAGGTAAACATGAATATAATTGTTAAGGAATATCTTTCTTCTTTTAAACTGCTTTTGGTATTCTTTGAATGGAAGTGATATCAGTCACTCCCTCTGTCTTTCCCTAAATTGAATTGTTGGTGTAAAATAAAGTCTTATAAAAGTGACTATCATTTCTTCATACAGTTTTGCCAGCTTCCTTCACAAGGGAAGATGAAGACCCAGATCCAAGGTCATATGTCTTGGCGCATGTTTTCCTAACGAAGAGCCTCTCAGTTTTTTGAGAGCAAGGGCCATACAGCTTAATTAAGATATAATTTACTACCATAAATTTCACCCATTTAAAGTATTCAGTTCAGTAGTGTTTAGTATATTCACAAAGTGTACGTCATCACCACAGTAATGTTAGAACACTCTCATCACTCCAGTAAGAAACCCCATATGCATTAGCAGCCACTGTCATCCCCACCAACTGTAGCAATTATTAGTCTACTTTCTGTTGCTATAGATGTGCCCATTTTTGTCCAGAATATGTAATCATACACTTTGTGTTTTTTGTGACTGTCTTCTTTCACATAGTGTAGTGTTTTTAAGGTTCATCTATGTTGTAACATGTCGTTACTCAATTCTTTTTTTATTGTTGAAAATTCTGCTTTATGGATATAGCACACTTTGTTATCCATTCGTCAGTTCATGGACATTTGGGATGTTTTCACTTTTTGACTATTATCAATAAGGGTGTTAGGAACATTCATGTACACACTTCTGTGTGAACATAAGTTTTTATTTCCCTTCAGTATATACCTGGGAGTTGTATTGCCAGGGAGTTCCTGGGTGTAAACACTTGGCTACTCACCAAAAGGTTGGCAATTCATACCCACTCAGAGGCATCTTGGCAGAAAGACTTGGCAATCTACTTCCAAAAGATCACAGCCACTGAAAGCCGTATGAAGTGCAGTTCTACCCTGAAACACATGGGGTCACCAAACACTGGAATTGACTCATTGGCAACTGGCTTTTTTTTTTTTTTTTATATTGCCAGGTCGTGTGGTAACTATGTTTAACCTTTTAATTAACTGCCAGACTGTTTTCTAAAAGGAGATGAGCCATCTTTCACCTTCTTCAGCAATTTCTGAGGGTTCTAATTTCTCCGTCTTCCTGCCAACGCTTATTTTCTGTTGTTGTTTGTTTAGGTTTTTTCTCTTTTTTTAGCTATTTGTTTGTTTTTTTAGCTGTCTAGTGGATGTGAGGAAACCCTTGTGGCATAGTGGTTAAGTGCTACGGCTGCTAACCAAAAGGTTGGCAGTTCGAATCCACCAGGCGCTCCTTGGAAACCCTGTGGGGCAGTTCCACTCTGTCCTATAGGGTCGCTGTGAGTCGGAATTGACGTGACAGCAATCGGTTTTGTTTTTTGTTTTTTTTAGTGGATGTGAAGTGTACCCTCATTGTTTTTTTGTTTTTTTAATTTATATTTCCCTAATGACTGATGCTGAGCATCATCTTACGTGTTTTGGCCATTTGTAAATCTTCTTTGGAGAAATGTCTATTTAAACTCTGCCCATTTTTTTAATTAGTTATTTGTCTTTTAATTATTGAGTTGTCTTTATATATTGTGGATACAAATCTCTTGTCAGATATATGACTTGGAAATATTTTCTCCCGTTTTGTGGGTTGTCTTCTCATTTTCTTGCTGGTATTATTTGTGGCACAAAAGTTTTTCATTTTGACTAAATCCAAGTTACCTATTTTTTTTTTCTTTTATAATTTTGTTGCCTATGCTTTTGGTGACATTTCTGAGAAACCATTGTCTAACCCAGGGTCACCAAGACATACTCATATGTTTTCTTCTCAAAGTATTATAGTTTTAGTTCTTACATTTAGTCTGTGATCCATTTTTACTTTTTGTGTATGGTACGAGGTAAGGTTTAGCAACATCATGATAAATGGAGAAAATACTGAAGTTGTCAAGAATTTCATTTTACTTGGGTCCACAATCAAGTCCCATGGAAGCCGCAGTCAAGAAATCAAATGATGCGTTGCATTGGGCATATTGGCTGCAAAAGACCTCTTTAAAATGTTAAAAAGCAAAGATGTCACTTTGAGGACAAAGGTATGCCAGACCCAAACCAGGGTATTTTCAATTGCCTCATGCATGCAATAGCTGGACAGTGAATAAGGAAGACTGAAAAAGAATTGATGCCTTTGAATTATGGTGTTGGTGAAGAGTATTGAATATACCATGGACTGCCAGAGGAACGAACAAATCTATTTTGGAAGAAGTACACCCAGAATGCTCCTTAGAAGTGAGAATGGCACAGACCGTGGTGTTTTGTTCTGTTGTACATAGGGTCGTTATGAGTTGGAACCAACTCAACCTAACAACAGCATTCCATTTTGAAGATGTGAATACAAAGCCAAAGAGTTAAGTAACTTGCCCAGATAATATAGCTCAGATAATGTGCCTAGGGAGTGGTGAAACTAATTTAAACCAGAGTCCAGTTTGCCTCCAAAGTCCATGCTGATTTCATTACCCTACAATTGCAAATTTGTGCTCTGTGAGTCAAAATCAACTCAGTAGCCATGGGCTTGTTTTTTTTTGGTTACATAATTGTATTCATTTGGCTCAAAGTTAAACTATCTAACAGAGAAATTGCCTGTCATGTGTTGTATAAAGGTTATTTATGTGACTTATGCAAGAGAAAATTGGCCTCTTAGCACTAAAACAAAAACATTTCCATTTTAAATTAAACCACAATTATAAAATATCTTATGATAAATTACTGTAAGTATAAAGTATATTACTTATGGGCAGAATTAAATATTTTGCTGACATCCGCAATTCTTTTTTAGAGACTAATAGAACAGCGTGATACTCTAAAAGAAACAAATGAGGAGCTCCGATGTTCAAAAGTGCAACAGGATCACCTAAACCAAACAGGTGAATTCTGTTAGATTAGAAGTCTTTTTTTTTAATTTTCTTAATAGTAGAAATGAAATGAAATACTAATCTGGTTTTTCTTGTTTAGATACATCTGCCACAAAAAATTATGAGACTCTTGCTGCTGAAATTATGCCTGTGGAATATAGGTAATTTTTTTTTATTAATTGATAATCTGTATTTTGAAATATTACAGATGTGATTTTTTATACATTTCTGAACTTTTAAAACTTTATGAATTATAAAAATTGTCTTATACTTCCTATGTCAGATTGTTGTTGCTGCCTCAACAATTTTAAAATTTATCTGATGTGAAAATTCTACAAACTATCTGAATAACATATCCTGGTTTTCATAGCATGACCTTCATTGTGTTGAAATTATTTATTTTCCTATTTTTGAACTCTATGGAAAGCCCTTTCAGTACGCAGCATTCAAATCCACATGGGTGAAAGATACTGTCAATAATGGGAGGAGAATTAAACAGAAATTAAATAAAATAAAAATTTTAGAGGTTTCTCTTGACCCCGGTTTTATCTTGGTCTTTCATTGCTGTGTTTACTTCTAGCCATTTGACCAACCTTGCATTTTTATGGTTTTCTTTTCATTTTGGGGAGGCACGTTCACTTATTTAAATTAAAATTTTATTCACTCTTTGTTCAAACAGCTTCATTGAGACATAATTCGTGTACAGTATGATTCACTCATTTAAAACACACAATTCAGTGAGTTTTAGTATATTCACAGAATTGTGCAACTATTGCTACTATCTAATTTTAGAACATTTTCATCACCCCAAAAAGAAACCTCATACCCATTAGCAGTCATTTCCCAATCCTACCTTTACCTCACATCAGCATCAAGCAACCAATAATCTTTCTGTCTCTATAGATTTCCCTGTTCTGGACATTTCATAAAAATGAAATCATACATTATGTGGTCTTTTGTGACTGGATTCTTTTCATTTGGCGTGTTTTTTTCAAGATTTAACCATAATGTGTACTTAATTCTTTTTAATTGCTGAATTATATTCTGTATGTAATTTGTGTGTGGTCGCTATGAGTCAGAATTGACTCGACGGCAGTGGTTTTTTTTTTAATTTGGAACAAGGACCTGGCGATCTACTTCTTAAAAAAATTGGCCAGTGAAAACCTTATGAATAGCAGTAGTACGCTGTCTGATGTAGTGCCAGAAGATGAGCCCCTCAGGTTGGAAGGCACTCAAAAGAGGACTGGGGAAGAGCTGCCCAGTAGAGTCTACTTAAGTGACGTGGATGGGGTAAAGCTTTCAGAACCTCCATTAGCTGATGTGGCACGATTGAAAATGAGAAGAAACAGCTGCAAACATCCATTAATAATCGGAACATGGAATGCACAGAGTATGAACCTGGGAAAATCGAAGTTGTCAAAAATGATATGGGACGCATAAACATTGATAACCCAGGCATTAGTGAGCTGAAATGGACTGGTATTGGCCATATTGAATCTGACAGTCATGTTGTCCTATGCCAGGAATGACAAATTAAAGCAAAATTGGCATCATGTTCATTGTCAAAAAGAACATTTCAAGATCTATCCTGAAGTACAACTCTGTCAGTGATAGAATAATATCCATACGCCTACAGGAAGACCAGTTCACATGACTATTATTCAAATTCACCCAAAAAACCATTAAAACCAAAGATGAAGAAATTGATTTCTACCAATTTTTGCAGTCTGAAATTGATCAAACATGGAAACAAGATGCATTGATAATTGCTGGTGATTTGAATGTGAAAGTTGGAAACGAAGAAGGATGGGTAGTTGGAAAGCATGGCCGTGGTGATAGAAATGATGCTAGAGATCACGTGATAGAATTTTCAAGACCAGCAACCTATTCATTGGAAATATCTTTTTTCAGTAACATAAATAGCGACTATACACATGGACCTTGCTGGATGGAATATACAGAAATCAAATCAACTACATCTGTGGAAAGAGATGATGGAGAAGCTCAATAATAGAACAAGGCCAAGGGCCAACTGAGGAACAGACCATCAATTGCTTAAATGCAAGTTCAAGTTGAAGCTGAATAAAATTAAAGTAAGTCCTTGAGAGCCACAGTACAACCTTGAGTATATCCCATCTGAATTTAGAGACCATCTCAAGAATAGATTTGACACACTGAACACTAATGACCAAAGACCAGATGAGTTGTGGGATGATACCAAGGACATCATACTTGAAGAAAGCAAAAGGTTATTAGACAGACAGGAAAGAAAAAAGAGACCAAAATGGATGTCAGAAGATACTCTGAAAGTTGCACTTGAATGTAGAGTAGCTAAAGTGAGTGGAAAGAACAATGAAGTATAAGAGCTGAATAGGAGATTCCAAAGGGCAGCTCAGGAAGACAAAGTATTAGAAGGACATGTGGAAGACCTGGAGTTAGAAAACCAGGAAGGAAGAACACACTCAGCACTTCTCAAGCTGAAAGAACTGAACAAAAAATTCAATCCTGGAGTTCTAATACTGAAGGATTCTACATGGAAAATATTGAATGACTCAGGAAGCATTAGAAGATGGAAGGAATATACAGGGTTACTGTGCCAAAAAGAATTGGTTGGTGTTCATGCGTTTCAGGAGGTAGCATATAATCTGATGGTATTAAAAGAAGTCCAGGTTGCACTAAAAGCATTGGTGAAAAACAAGACTACAGGAATTGATGGAATACCTGTTGAGATGTTTCAACAAATGAATACAATGCTGTAAGTGCTCACTCATCTATGCCAAGAAATTTGGAAGACTAACTGACTGGAAGAGATCCATATTTGTGCCCATTCCAAAGAAAGGTGATCTAACAGAATTATCAAACAGTGTCGTTATCACACGTGAATAAAATTTTGTTGAAGATGACTAAAAAATGGTTGCAACACTAACTATATCAACAGGGAACTGCCAGATTCAGAAGACAGTGAGGAATGAGGGATATCATCGTTGATGTCATGGATCTTGGCTTAAAGCAGAGAATACCATAAAGATGTTTTACTATGCAAAGGTATTTGACTTTGTGGATCGTAATAGATTATGGATAACATTATGAAAAATGAGAATTCCAGAACACTTAATTGTGCTCATGTGAAACCTGTATATAGATCAAGAGGCAGTCGTTTGAACAGAACAAAGGGGATACTGTGTGGTTTAAAATCAGGAGAAGTATGTGTCAGGATCATATCCTTTCACCATACTTAATTGGTCTGTATGCTGAACAAGTTCTCCAAGAAGCCAGACTATACGAAGAGGAATGTTGCATCAGGATTGGTGGAAGACTCATTAACAACATGTGATATGCAAATGACACAACCTGGCTTGCTGAAAGCACAGAGAACTTGAAGTGCTTACTTACGAAGATCAAAGACTGTAGCCTTCAGTAGGGATTATACCTCAACATAAAACAAAAACCCTCATAACTGGACCAATAAACAACATCATGATAAGTGGAGAAAAGATTGAAGTTGTCAAGGGTTTCGTTTTACTTGGATTCACAATCAACACCCATGGAAGCAACAGTCAAGAAATCAAAGGATGCATTGCATTGACACAGATGTCACTTTGAGGACTAAGGTGCACCTGACCCAGACTGGGGTATTTTCAATCGTCATATATGTATGTGGAAACTGGACAATAAATAAGGTAGACCGAAGACTTCATGCATTTGAATTATAGTGTTAACGAAGGGTATTGAATATACAATGGACTGCCAGAAGCACAAACAAATCTTAGAAGTACATTAGAAGCGAGGATTGTGAGACTTCATGGCACATACTTTGGACATGTTATCAGGAGGGACCAGTCTCTGGAGAGGGACATCATGCTTGGTAAAATAGAAGGTCAGTGAAAAAACAGGGAGGCTCTCAGTGAGATCATTAACATAGTCACTGCAGCGATGGACTCAAACATGGCAACGGTTGTGAGGATGGCACGGGACCGGGCATTATTTTGTTGTGTAGTACTTAGGGTTGATATGAGTCAGAGCTGATTCAGCTGCACCTAATACCAACAACAAACGTATGAATAATGTCTTATCTTGTTTTTTCATTCATTAGTTGATTGATATTTGGGTTGTTCCCACCTTTTTGTTATGAATAGTGCTGCTATGTGTGTTCATGTACAAATTTTTCTGCAGATACAGCTCTTCAGTTTATACCTACGAGTAGAGGTACTGGGTTATATGGTAACTGTATTTGATATTTTGAAGAACTGCCATACTCTTTTCTAAAGAAATTAAACAATTTTTCATTCTTACCAGCAATGTTTGAGGATTCCAGTTTTTTCATGTTCTTGCCAGTACTTGTTAATATCTGTTCTTTTTTTATGTAGCTGTATTTTGTCATAGTGAGTGTGAAGTGGTATTTCATTGTGGCTTTGATTTACATTTCTCTAACGACAGTGATGTTGACTATCTTTATGTGCTTAATGACCATTTGTGTATTTTCTTTGGAGAAATGTCTATTCAAATATTTTACTCATTTTTTATTTATGTCATTTGTCTTTTTATTATTGAGTTTTAAGAATCCTTTATATATCCTGGATATAAGTCTCTTGTCAGATACGTGATTTGTAGATATTTTCTCCCAATTCTGTAGGTTGTCTTTTCACTTTCTTAATGGTATTACTTGTAATACAATAGTTTTTTGCTTTTATGAAGCCGAAGTTACCTGAGTTTTTCTTTTGTTGCTTGTGCTTTTGGTGTCTTTTCTATGGAAACCATTGCCTAACTTAAGGTCACAAAGATTTAGGAGTTTCATAGCTCTTATATTTAGTCTGTGATCCATTATGAGTTAATTTTTATATATGGTGTGACATAGGGTTCAGCTTCACTGTTGTGCATGTGGAAATCTTGTTGTTCCAGCACCATTTAGTAAAAAGTCGTTTACTCTTTATACATCAGTTTTCAAAATTGAATTCTATATTTTATTTTCTAATATTTTTTAACTAAATTAATTTTGGAGAAACTGGATCATCACCAGAATTAAATATTTGACCCTAAGGTTCCTGGACATGCATTTTTTAGTTATTAATATCTAGTTGTTTTGGAAAGTCCTTCCAGTCTATTTTACATGTACCTGTAAGTAACCTTGTCACTTTTTTGCTAGGAGGTGAAGTCATGTACTACAGGATAGGAAAAAAAAAAAAAAAAAAAAACTTCTGAGGTTTATGCAAAGATGCTTTAGCTATAATTATGAGGCCCTGGTGGCACAGTGGTTAAAGGCTCAGGCTGCTAACCAAAAAGTTGGCAGTTTGAATCTATCAGCTGCTCCCTGGAAACCCTATGGGGCAGTTCTACTCTGTCTGATAGGGTCGCTGTAAGTCGGAACTGACTCAATGGCAACAGGTTAGGTTTTTTTTTAAAAAAAAAAAAGGTTTAAATATATTATGAAAGTATTAGAAGGTGAAAAGCGATATAACTAATAAACATGGTATTGTGTAAAGAGATTAGTTACTTTTCTTAACAGGGAAGTCAATCATCATTTTAAGAGTGATAATGTAAAAAATATGAGCCTGTATTTTAGAGTTAATGGCGCTAGGATTCAGATGAACAAAAACTGGCATAAATTGAAATCAGTTGGCTTTGAGGAATGGAATTTGCAAGGGCAGCAGGCTGAAGAGTATTACTTCTTATTTAATATCATTCCTATTTACATTTAAAAAAAAAAGTATGCATGTAAACCTTTAATAATTTTTCCCCAAAAGTAAAAATTTAGGTGCTGTCTTCTTACCATCATAAAAGTGTATTAAAAGTTTTAGACAAACTATAATCTTCTTAAATCTATTGATTTTTATTTTATGTTTTCTAAGAATATGCTTTATGTTGCCTTTGGTGGATAGTTTCTAAATTATGGAAGTAAAGTAATTCACATTATCCCTTTGGAATTTGCATAATAAATATTTAATGAAATGCAATCCTGTATATACCTGTACCTCAAAAAGTTTACTACTTGTTTTTTGAGGCAGTCTTGCAATGTACATTTTTCAAAAACAATAATTTTCGAGAACTTTGGTAGTATTTTAAAATTGCAGCTTGAGTGGACAAGAATTTCCTCTTTAAAAAAACTAAGAATGTGAAGACTATTACTTTTTAAAAATTAAAACACAAATTTTGCTTTTCAACATCAGGGAAGTATTTATTCGACTGCAGCATGAAAATAAGATGCTTCGCTTACAACAGGAAGGGACTGAGAATGAACGTATTGAAGAACTTCAGGAGCAGCTGGAGCAGAAGCACCGTAAAATGAATGAACTGGAAACCGATCAAAGGTGATATGCTTCTTTATAATATAATACCATGATAATTTTATTAACTAACTATAAATCTTGGTTCACAGAAGTGGAAAATAGTATTGTAGTTAAATTAGTTGGGGTTTTCTAGAATTCTGAATTTTTTGTTTGTAGTCTTACTACTATAAACTTCACCCATAAAACAAGTCAAGTGACTCATCCATTTCATTATAAAACTAATGGACTCATGGGCAACCCATTAATTTTAGCAGGCTTGGTCATCCAAGCTGTTCATATAGATGTCTTCGCAGTTGACAGAAAACTTAACATATGCATAAATGACAGTCTGGCTCTTTACGGTGGTCTGATGCAATAGGCTAAAATCAACGGGATGTAGATTTTGAAGTCAAATTTGAATTCTGCCTCTACTTTAGCTTATTAATAGTTTTGTCCTGGGCAAGTTACTTAAACCCGTTCACACTTGGTATTCTCACCTATAAATTGGGAGTGATATTTATTTGCAAGTTGTTATGAAGATTATAGAACTTCTGCTTAAAGCAGCTGGTACTTATCTAGTACCAATGAGGGACTCAAAACTGTAATAATAATAAAAATAGACAAAATTTATGTAGCCTTATATGCCAGGCACTTTTCTAGCCACTTTTTTATGTATTATTTGTATTTTCTCTTTAAGTGTAAGGAAGCAGAGGTTAAGTAACTTACCAAGGTTACAGAGCTAGTCAATCATAGATCCTACATTTGAACACTGTCAGCCTGGCTCCTGAGTCTCTGCTGTTAACCATTATGTTAACCTGCCTCTTATAAATAGCGCTCTTGTTACCAAGTATATTTGGATTGCTTTGTCCAGCCTTTGTTGAGCCTTAGAGACCTCAGAAGTCTGAGACACTTGAACCTTTTCTCTCTCAAACTTACATTAAAAAAAAAAAAAAACCAAACCCATTGCTATCAAGTTGATTCCTACTCACAGTGACCCTAAAGACAGAGTAGAACTGCCCCATAGAGTTTCCAAGGAGCACCCGGTGGATTCAAACTGCCGACCTTCTGATTAGCAACTGTAGCACTTAACTACTATGACACCAGGGTTTCCAGACTTGTATACATCCTGTTAAATCAGCTACAGTTAAAAGAAGAATAACATTGTAACTTTCTGATGAGATCATTAAATATTACAATCCAATACAATTTTATACCAATTGCTAGCACTGGAGATACTAAGTTTCAATTTTTAGGGAATTAATAATAGGAAGACAGACATGTGAATACATAATTATTACATATGTGACGACTACAATAGGAATATTATGATGGGCAGATATATGTGTCTTACATAGAGACAGACATACTTTTTTTATTGTACTTTAGATGAAGGTTTACAGAAAAAAACTATTTTCTCATTAAACAGTTAGTATACATATTGGTTTATGACATTGGTTAACGACCCCATGACATGTCAACATTCTCCCTTCTTGACCTTGGGTTCCCTATTACCAGCTTTCCTATCCCTTCCTGCCTTCTAGTCCTTGCCCCTGGGCTCTTGTGCCCCTTTAGTCTCTTTTTGTATGGGCCTGTCTAATTTTTGGCTGAGGGGTGAACCTCGGGAGTGACTTCATTACTTAACTAAAAGGGTGTCCAGGGGCCATACTCTCAGGGTTTCTCCAGTCTCTGTCAGGCCTGTAATTCTGGTCTTTTTTTGTGAGTTACAATTTTGTTCTACATTTTTCCAGCTCTGTCCAGGGCCCTGTATTGTGATCCCTGTCAGAACAGTAAGGTAGTCGTAGCCAGGCACCATCTAGCTGTACTGGACTCAGTCTGGTGGAGGTCGTGGTAGAAGATGTGGTCCATCAGTCCTTTGAGCTAACCTTTACCTTGTATGTTTAGTTTTCTTCATTCTTCCTTGCTACTGAGGGGGTGAGACCAGTGGAGTATCTTAGATGGCCGCTCACAGGCTTTTAAGACCCCAAACGCTACTCAACAAAGTAGAATGTAGAACATATTCTTTATAAAGGATGTTATGCCAGTCGAGCTAGATGTTTCCCGAGACATGTTCCCCACAGCCCTCAGCCCAGCAGTTCGATCCCTCAGGGAATTTGGATGTGAGAGATACTAACTCTTGCTGGTAACTTCCAGTGGAGACAACTTTTAAGCAGGATTTTAAAGAATGCAATTTTGCCAAGTTAAAATCTGCACTAGTTGCTAGTGTCAATCTCTTTAAAAAAAAAAAAAAGGTCACAAGGAAGTGTTGGGAAAATGGTGACCTTCCCCTTCTCCTAATACATGTTGAAATCTGAAACAGAAAAAGGAAAACTTGTTCTTATTTATTATAGAACTCTAGGAAAATTAAGCTAGATTTCTAATTTTTTTTTTTAATCAGGGAGTACAGTGCAGAAAATTTTACGGTTTTGCCCCTGATACATTAAGTACCTAAATTTTTTAATTTGGGTATATATGTTTTAAGGATAAAAATTTTTTTTTTTTAAGTATTTCCTTGGAAGTAACTTATTATACTAGATATTGCACCTAACTACAGATAATTATTCAACATTTCTTATTGCTATTAAATGTCTGTTTTATGAATTAAATTTCATGAATGTACCTTTAAATTGTAGATCCTTAACTACTTTGTTGTAGCCACTGTGTCAGTCCAGCACATTGAGGGTCTTCCTCTTTCATTGACCCCCTTCTTTATCAAGCATGATGTCCTTCTCTAGGGACTCGTCCCTCCTTATTACATATCCAAAGTACATTAGACGAAGTCTCACCATCCTCACATCCAAGGAGCACTCTGGCTGTACTGCTTCCAAGACAGACTTGTTCGTTCTTCTGGCAGTCCGTGATATGTTCAGTATTCTTCTCCAACACCATAATTCAAAGGCATCAATTCTTCTTTGGTCTTCTTATTCATTGACACAGTGGCTGCAATAATGGGCTTAAACAAAGCAACAATTGTGAAGATGGCACAGGACCAGGCAGTGTTTCGTTTTGTTGTACATAGGGTTGCTATGAGTCGAAACCAACTTGAAAACAACTAACAACAGCGACTATTTTGACTTTTAATAAAAATGAATACATATGACTCATCTTACAATAGGCTGAGCCAAGAACGAATCCGAGAATTGCAGCAGCAGATTGAAGACCTCCAGAAATCTTTACAGGAACAAGGCTCCAAGCCTGAAGGTGAAAGTGTAAGTAACTTAGAAATTATAATAACTTTACTGTGTATAGATGCTGTAATAGCAGGTCCTGATGCCCAAATTAATCTAGTATTTGAGTGTACCACCCTTATCACTGAGGGTACCATTAAATACCGTATATATCCACAGAATAGATGCAGTGATTTTGCCACCTTGCAGTCTATAAGTTGATCATATATACCATAAGGGGATTTCTGTCTGCCTTACTTCAACAGCTACATCTAAGTTCATGGTAATTCCTGATTGAGAACATGCTACAATTGAGGTCTTTGCAGTTCTGCTTAGATTCTAACAGGGCTGGACTGAGAAAAAACCCAAATGAGCATTGTCAACAGTCACAATTGAAGAAAATTTCTAATAGGAAATTAGAAAAGACAAACTGATTTCTACCAAAAGAGCATTCAAAACATGGGTTATACTGGCCACCGCAGGACAGAAACCTTAGTACAATCTTAGAGACTTCACCCCTGCCGCCCCCATTTCCTCCCTCCTTCCATACCAACTCAAGGTCTTGCCATCGTCTAATGGCTTTTGATGGCTGATATTGTGAGGGGGCAGAGATAAGGGGACTTAAAAGAGATCAAACTTAGCCCAACTCTGAATATACTTAGTAGTTTCTTTATAGCTTGATCTTGGTATATGTAGAAGAAAAGAAGCAATGATTGAGGAAGGTGTGTATTTCATTCAAAACAACAACAAAAATGATAGGGCTAGATGTGTGTTAGATAGATAATGATTGAGATTAGAGAGAATGTTAGTAAGTATTCCCATATTGATGGGGGAGGAAACTATGCAGACTAAGTAAAGAAATGAAAAGGAAGATTGAAAGACTAGCATTTCCCTTCTGTCTTTTGTATCCTTTATATGATTTTCTCGTTTTTCCCTGGGGGCTTGGAAAATGGAAATGGTCTCATGCATGGTGGCATCTCATATGTGCATATATACAGTATTGTACAAGTTTTTTTTAAGCCATATTAGAGAATACTTTTAAAATGGAATCTATTTTGGGGACTAAATTTTGGATGAAAGTATTATAAAGGGTTTAAACTTCTTGATCTTTTTTTTTTATAATTTATTGGTGCCCAAATCGTATTTCAGATTGCACATTTTAAACCTTTCAGCTATTCAGTAGATTCAGAACTACTATTATAATTTAAATTTTTTTGAAGAGGAACTTATATTTTCTAAATTTTTGTTTTTTAACAAAATCCAATTGCCTCATTAACAGTAAAGTGTTGCTTTTATAAGGATATAACTTTGGTGTTAATATTAAAATGTTTTCATTTTAATGATATCAATGTTTAATTATTTCAATTCTTTAAGTCTGTTCTTTGTTAAAGGCCTAAAACCTTAAAATATGTATTTTAAATGAATAATTCTTTAGATATCTAAATGTTTGATACTCTTCAATATATCATATTAAGCTTGTACTTGCTGTTCTTCTTCAAGTACAAATTTCATTTTTTTAAATTTAGAAATACAAAGCATTTTTTTCCTGTTATTCATTTCTCTTCCCTATTTCATTTCCTATTCTTTTTCCTTTTTGCTTTGAAGTAAAATATACCTAAAATGTCACATTTTCATAAGTATGTTATTAGAAGTACAGACTTTTTAAAACATTTATATTGTTAAACACGACACCTTCAAAAGGAGGTAAAATTTTTTTTGCTGTCTGGAAAACTTTGTCAAGATAAACTTTTAAAGCAACTTTTTTTAATTTTATAGTCCAGCAAACTAAAGCAGAAGTTGGAAGCTCATATGTAAGTAAAGCTGATATTTCATTTCAAATATGAAAGGGAAAGTGTAAACACTTGTAGAGTTAATATCCTTTTCTGATTTTGTTTGTACAAGCAAATACCCTGATGTTCTCCACTGCCATCAATGAATAAAAAGAAAAACATGATAAAAGATTTAGACTGCTTCCAACAATCCCAAACTATTCTTTTAGTATTGCCATTTGAAGAGTTTAGTAAGCAGACAACTATGACAGCTCTATTATGTAAAAATATTAGATGCTAAACCTGTAAAATATTTCCTTTTACATTTTTGGAAGTGAGAGCCGCAAGGGGGAAAGAATTTAACGTTTTTAGCACCCACCATGTGCCAGGCAGTTTACATCCTCGCAACAATGCCTGGAGTTAGACAGGTATCATTCCCATTTCACAGATGAGGAAGCTAAGGGTGGGAAAGTGCCTTGCCCACAGTCCACAAGTGTTATGTGATAGAGACCAGTTTTCATTCTGGGATGTGTTTGACTCCAAAGCTCCACATTGTTTCTACTACTTAGGGAAAAACTAACAGAGGTCCATGAAGAATTACAGAAGAAACAAGAGCTCATTGAAGATCTTCAGCCAGATGTAAACCAGAATGGTAGGTATTTGTAAAAATCTGAATCAGGTGATATGTAAGGATTTGCTGTTTAGTTGAAGGATGCAAGAACTTTATATGAATTTTTGGACAATGCATAGGTATGTATATATATTGAAAATAAAGACAATGAGATTTCTAGTGAAGTCATTAATAAATGATATAATCTTGAAACAAAAAGTGTAAATTGGTGAAATGAACTAATTGATATATAGGAGTATCAAACATTATAAAACATAGTAGGATTAATAAAATGAAATGTAAATAAAGCAATGATTTAAAATTAGATAACAGTGAAGTTCAAAGCATTATATAGAAGTAATGCTTTATTTACCCTTATTGTGATTATGCCCATATTGTAAGGTGTATTTGCTCATCGGAATACTTAATAGAAAGGAGAAAAATGGCTAGATCAAGCAAATTGTAGGCATTTTTGTGAGTAACAAATTAATAAGAAATGATCAAGGTTGTACAAGTTTTAGATGAGAGTTCACTGAAAAGAAGAAATGGAAAATTTCTTAAGTTCCCTTGCCAGTCTTTAGAAAAGTAAATATGATAAATATAATTTTTTGTGTGATGATGAACTGTTTTAGATAGGAAGTAATTACTTATGTTTAATTTTCATTAACAGTACAAAAGATCAGTGAACTTGAAGCTGCTCTTCAGAAGAAAGATGAAGATATGAAAGCAATGGAGGAAAGATATAAAATGTACTTGGAGAAAGCAAGAAATGTGAGTAGTTTAGCTTTCAGAACTCAAGTCTTTGTGGCCCATGTTCTAATTGAACCTTGTGCTCCTGGTTGTATTGCTTTTCCTGTGTCTACATCAAGTGGCTTTACTTCTGACTGCCTCTCCTTGCCTGTCAGATTCCTGGTGTGTGTCTACCTCAGCTCATACTTTCTCAGTCTCACTGATCAGTGCCAGGTAGACATGTGGCCCATAGGGACAGTTTACATGTTGACTGTAATGACTTCTTTAGAGAAAAATCACTACTATAATGTATGGAATCTTTAGCTGTTAAAGTGAACATTTTGCCTTTTGTGACAATTTAGTTTGTTTAATTTTAATCTAGATTAGACAGTTAAACACAATTTATTCTAATATTCACCAGACCAAATCCTTTTTATTTTGTACTTTTATTTTAAATTCCTATAAATACTATTCTGATAAAATAATTTCCATAAATTACTATATATATTTTCCTAATTATTAGTATTCTATTTCAGAGAATGTTAATGTACTATTTTCTATTTACTGAATACAACAAAGAAATTTTATGTGGAAATTTTAAAATATTGTTAATTTATCTATCTTCCTTTCTTATATTTAAGTTCTCTCTCTATATATATATCAATTAAGGTATAAACAGTATTTGCAGCAACAGATAAACCCCAGGCTCTTAAGGCTTAACAAAATATAAGCTTACTTCTCTATCACATGAAGTTCAATGATTGGTGGAAAGGAGTTTCTGCTCCATGCAGTCAGAGCCCCAAGCTGACAGAGGCTCTGCCTTCTTCAACACAGGGTTTCCATGTTCTTGACGTTGTCCAACTAGTGTGTGAGGGAAGACAGCGTAGATTGTATGAGTTGTGTGTAATGCTTTAGGCCTGAAAATATTGTAAATCACTCTCATTTCAGTGGTTAGAACTCAGGCACATGGCCATACCCAGCTCCAGAGAGGCAGCTACATACACTAGCTAGCTATGCTTCTTGAAGGAAAGGGAAGTAGGCTTGGCAAACATCCAGGCAGTCTTTGCTGCAATTTAGTTTCTCTCAGTTACAAAAGTATAAATGTTTATAGAAGAAAATATAGAAAAGTTCCCAGAGACAACTGTGTTAACATTTTGGTATATTTTTGTAACTGCATTTTTTTAATGCGTATTTTTCACATCGTTGTTGATAACATTTCTATTTTTTAGCTTAAAATATTAAGCATTTCCTTCTGTCATATAAATGTAATTTAATTAATATTTGTTGAGTCCTGTTGTGTTAGTGGAAACAGCAGTGAACAAGATATATACTACCCTATGGAACCTACTTTGCAAAAGTAAAGTAATGGCTACATAATATTTCATTGTGTGGGATATACCATGGTTTATTTAATCATCATTCTATTGTTGGAAATTGTTTTTGTTTATTTTTCTTTTATTTGCTACTAGAAATAAAGCAATAGGCAACATATTTATACAGAAAGTTTTCCTCTTATTTTGGTTTATTATCTTAACCTTATATCCTAGAAATGAAATTATTGAGTCAAAGGATAAGAATACTTTAATGAGATTCTTGATAGGTATTTCTAAATTACATTCTAAAGGATTGTAACTATCCAGACAAAGCAGGGACAATGAATACCATACTTTTGTCATCAATGAGTAGTATCATTTAAAAAAGTTACTTGTTTTGGTAAGCGTGACGTCTTTTTTACCCCTGAGTGTTATTTGAGGGGTGAGGGAGGAAAGACTGGTTAAAGTAGTAATGTACATCCATAGCCGAAAATTCACATAATATAAAAAATCATAACCATACAGTCATTACTTAGAGGTGAAAACATTGTAATTTAATTATGGTTGAAGCTCTTTAATGTGTTCTTTTATAATGTGAGCCCTGTGAGGGCTGGCACATTGTCTCTGGCAAACTGCTGCATTCCCATTGTGCTCCATCTTGGTGGTATCTGCCACATATAGGTACTCAGTAAATTGTTTTTGAATGAATAAATAAGCCACAGTAATATTTAAGTATATTGTCTTTTAGACTTTTTCCATTACCTATACAAATATAGATGACATTTTTATATCTCATTAAATAATTTTAAACCTTTTTTAGTAGACATATAATTATTATCACGGTGTCTATTTTAGGACAGTGTAGTTTTTTTTTTTTTTTTTTCGTTGTACCTTAGATGAAGGTTTACAGAACAAACTTTCTTCTCAATGAACAGTTAGTACACATATCGGTTTATGACACTGGTTAACAACCCTACCACATGTCAGCACTCTCCCGTCTTGACCTTGGGTCCCCTACTGCCAGCTTTCCTGCCCCCTCCTGCCTTCTAGTCCTTGCCCCTGGGCTGGTGTGCCCCTTTAATCTCATTTTGTTTTATGGGCCTGTCTAATTGTTGGCTGAAGTGTGCACCTCAGGAGTGACTTCACTACTGAACTAAAAGGGTGCTGGGGGGCCATACTCTCAGGGTTTCTCCAGTCTCTGTCAGGCCAGTAACTCTGTTTTTTTTTTGTGTGTGTGTGAGTTAGAGTTTTGTTCTACATTTTTTTCCAGCTCTGTCCAGTTCCCTCTATTGTGATCCCTGCCAGGGCAGCGAGTGGTGGTAGCTAGACACCATCTAGTTGTATTGGACTAAGTCTGGTGGAAGCTGTGGTAGTTGTGGTCCGTTAGTCCTTTGGACTAATCTTACCCTTGTGTCTTTGGTTTTCTTTATTTTCCCTTGCTCCAGACGGCGTGGAACCAGTGGAGCATCTTAGATGGCCTCTCACAGGCAGGACAGTTTGTAGTTTTTGCTTGTAATTTGTACCTGACATTTCCAAGTTGGTTTCCGAACAGACTGCTGACTTCATAGTTAGGTTGAGTTTCTTAACTGTGTTCTGATCAAACATCTGTTTTACCCAACTTTTAGTGATTTACATAAATGTGATTGAGGACCTTAGGGTTTACAGACAAATCACCAACATCTACCATCTATTATGTTGATTTTATCACCTATTGTATTGTTCTTACCTAATAAATTACACATTTAACAAGTGATATTGAGAAAGATTGTAAAGAATTTCATTTTTGTTCCTTACCTTTATTTTGTAAAATCAGCAAGTCCCCTGTTGTTACTAAATTCACTTTATTTTTTTTAAACACTCAAGTCAAATAAATGTGGAAAGAAATTATTTCAAGACCTCAGTGCTCAGAAAGTTTGAAAAGGCTAAAAAACTATCCCTTAGTACTGAGCCTTGAGGAAGGGAAACTTGATTTTGAGATAAGGACCTTTCTATTTTGTACTGAATTTTTGCTTTTTCATCTATAGAGTAAGTTATTTTTGTTATTCAAATCAGATTGTACAGCAAGCTATAGTTAGCTCCTAGATCGCTTTCCGGACAAATTCCGTTTTACTTACACAGACTTTATAGAATATATTGTTATATTTTAATACTTGATAAGATAAAGTGAACATAAAATATTGTTTCCTTTTTTCTTTAAACAGGTAATAAAAACTTTAGATCCCAAATTAAATCCAGCATCAGCTGAAATAATGCTACTTAGAAAACAGTTGTCAGAGAAAGAAAGAAGAATTGAGATCCTGGAGGTAAAATTTCCATATTTACACATCTCCTGGTAATTAACTGTTATCTTGTAATATCTTGTATTTGCCATTAATTATCAGGTTTCACAAGAAGTTAGAAATAGGTTTTAGCACTTCGTATGTTTATTACAAAGAATCTCACTAGCTCTCAATGTTGGTCTCTATACAGTTTATTTACCCTGTTTATATGCTGCATTGTATGGCTGTCCCCTATAACAGCCCAGCATATGCATATACCTGACTTTTTAGTAGATCGCTGCCCAAATGCTCCTTTTAAAATTCGGTCGATGTGATTTTCATTCAGGAATTTAAAAAAGAAAGAAGCTGATCTAACCTTTTAAAAATGGTACTGTGTTCACTCAGTTAACCAGCTTCATCTTCTCCTTCTTCCTGACCTGATCTTTAAACAAGCTTATCAGTTGGAATTACTGGTAGAGGAAGTACTTTCTAGATCCTAGTAAGCCCTTGAACTAAACAGGTAATCTTGATTATTAGTCTTGCAAAGTTGTGGTAGTAATGGCATGCTCTCATTAATTAGCTGAACCTTTAATTTTTAAAGTTATTTTTATGCTAGTTACATCAGCAACAACCAAGTATGTCAATATGGAATTGTATAATTGTATATTTTTTAGATTTTATAATTGGGAATATTCTAGTTTAATTTATAATCATTTAATTTATAAAATATTTCATAAAATTACTGTTTTTAATACTGTGGTGATATTTTATGTTATTTTTAAAGACAGTATAAACTTCTTCATAATAGCATATACATGATTGCAGAGCCATGTTGAATTCTAAATACCGGCCTTGAAATTCTTATAATTTATAGTTGTTTTCATTTTAGATTAACTAGGAATTTTATATTTCAGAGAAACACATTATATTCTCTTACTGTTGTTTATATATAGAAATTGTGCACGCACACACACACATACACATACACATAATTTCTGAGCCAGTAGATAGGAACTGTGGTAGAAATATTTTTGTTTAAAAAGTTGAACACCCTCTCTTCCCTATATCCAGAGTACATACCAACCTGATGTGTACTTGCTATAAAAACTTGTGCTTGTCCAAGCCATGTCATATATTATAAAAAGCATCAGATAGGGAAATCTCTCTGAAGAAATACTATTAGTTCTTCAAGATCCAACTCAAACATCACTTCCTCTAAAACTTTCCCTGCATTCCTTAGGCAGACTTCGTTATCTGTCCATGTGATTTCATGTACTTTGAACTCATTAATTTATCCCAGAATAGCCTTGTTTTTCTTGTTGGCACTTGGCAGAGTGTCTTGAGGGCAAAGGTTTGTCTTATCTGCCTCTGTATAAACCAAAAACCAAACCAAACCCATTGCTGTCCAGTCGATTATGACTGATAGCAACCCTACAGGACAGAGTAGAACTGCCAAATAGAGTTTCAGGGCAGCACCTGGTGGATTTGAATGGCCGACCCTTTGGTTAGCAGCCATACCATTTAACCACTACGCTACCAGGGTTTCCTATGTCTATATATCCAGCGTTAAGTATTACATACATCAGGAGGCCAGGGTTACAGTTTTGTTGGTAACTTCTTCAGTTCTTCCTCTTGTACTTCAGTCTTCTTACCTGTAAAATAATGTGACTTAGACTGGATAATCTCTGAAATCTAAATTTCTCTGATCGTTTACTTCCCAGTGAAAGCCATCATGAGAATACACACTCTCGTTGATGTTTGCAGTGCAAGTATGTCAACCAAATGGTGCATTAACTATAGGGCTCTGAGGAAAAAACCTCAGTTAAGTCACAGCATGTGGGCTTTCGGTTATGTGAATTCATCTCTACACACTTGCACAAAGAAAAAAGGAGAAAAATAATGTCCATAGCAGAGGTCATTTTGTCTGCCATCCCTCTCTGGGGAGTCTGTGTCTGGAGTGGGTGTGAGCTAGGAGAAGGGCTCTGACCTCCCTCATCTGGGCTTGGATCCTGTATGCTTTTCGTATCATGAACATCTTGCCCTGCGTGAAAAATTCATGTTTCAAGACAATATATTTTTTAATATAAACCGTCTGTATCTGGTGATCAACCAAGTTAGAAAATTATCTGTATTAAAGTAGTCAAGAAATAGATGTCAGACTCTATGGTGACAGATAAATAGGGTTACCACCATGACTTGAGAGATGAAAATTTGTGCCAACTTTTATGAGGGATTTTAAAGGATTTTCCTGGTTATTTTTTACGGTGTCGCCTTTCTCCTAAGCCTTGAGCTCTCCATAGATGCAGCTGCACTGTCTGTTACCTGAGCTAGGTGTTATCTTTATCTCTAGACATAAGGGACTATAGCAGAAGAATCACTCATTTTATTTTGAAAATGACTTTGTTCTGCCAGTCACAAATCCTTTTCTTCCCTAAAGGTCTTGCTGCGTGCATTTCTGCATGATTCAGTTGACATTTTGACTATTATTGTGTCTCACAAATTCATTCTTCAGATTCTGTCAGTAACGAGCATGTTGAAGAAATGATTCAGATTGTAATAGTTTGGGATGATTTCTGCAATTTTTAACAGTCCTCATTTCTTTTTCTAGAGTGAATGTAAAGTAGCAAAATTCCGTGATTATGAAGAAAAACTCATTGTGTCTGCGTGGTATAATAAGGTGAGTTGAAATTCAGCCAATGATTAGATGTCTAGAACAGTTTTATCAAATGTTTTTGACCAAGAATCGCAGAAAAAGAAATACATTTTATATCATTAATAAGTACACATACATGTTTATGTATATAACAGACAAAAGTTACCCTGACTGTGTATACTGCATGCAGATATTTTCTGTTGTATCTTCCTATCTTTTTTAAATGTTGATCATAATCTACTAAATTTTACAGCTTATTAATGTGTTACCGTCTTTAGCTGATGGTCGTGAAATGTAAGGTATAACAATTCATATGCTTATTTGAACTGAAACATTTAATTTGTGCTCCATAAAAGGTTTCTGAAGAAATGTGGGTGCTGTGTAATGCACAATCAAGTGCTTCTGATACTCAGAATTTATTTTAATATCTTCTAAAGCCCCTCAGTGTGTCCTTTACTATGTCTGTATTCTTTTTTATCCAGGAAGTACACTTCGCTATTTTTTTTTATTGTCTATCTGTCCTACCTACCAAGGAAAAAATAGTACAAAATAATTCGAAATGCATTTTTTTTGTCATCTTTTATATCAGTGAGATGTTTTCAAGAGTAGCATTTCATAATGTATGTGATTCTTTAGGGTTATTCTAATCAGCTACCTCTTTCAGCTGCTGCTTATTTAATGAGGGATTATCATTTTCCAGACTCCCCACATGAACCCTATGGTTTACTTTCATAGAACTAGTTGCCCTTCCTCAAACATGTCTTGTTCTTTCATGCCACCACGCTTTTTGTCTGTGCCGTTCTCCCCATATTTTTCCTCCTATCTCTGTTTGTTAAAATCTGGGTTTAATTTAGCAGGACCTAGAAGGAAATTCCTCTGTGTGAGATGTTTCCAGAACCTTCCCTTGAGTTAGTCATTCAAATCTAAGATCAGGAAATGTATATTATTTTCTTTGTTCCTTTATGGCCTATTGATACATAAATCAGTGAATGAGTCAAATAATGTATTTATTCATTTTTTCAACATGTATTTGTTGAGCATCTACTGTTTTCCATGCACTGAACTAGTTCTAATGATACTAAGTTCAGTAAAATTGTGTTATTATGTGATCTAGTGAGAGAGAAGTAAGGACTTCCCTTTAAGAAGCTCAATAGCTGCAACCACAGTAATTTGTCATGTATCAATATGTAAATTTGGACATTGCCAGTGGTTCTCAAACTTTAGGATGCATCAGAAGGCTAGTTAAAACACATATTGCTGGACTTCACCTGTAGAGCTTCCGATTCAGTAGAGTCCAAGAATTTGTATTTTTAACAAATTCCCAGTGATGCTGATATTAAATCAGGGACCACGCATCGAGAGCCCCTAACCTAGGCTTTTCTGTTGTGTTGGGTCTTGTCGGAGCTGGTGGAGTGATGGCACAAACAGAACAATTTGCTTTGGAAGCTTTCCTGTTCTTAAAACTAAGCTTAATCCTAGCACGTTATTTTAAGCTACTCTTTTTTAATGATTTCAGGTTTAGTGGATTAAAATAGAGAAACTAGGTTTTATTCCTTTGTTTTCTCCTTAGCATTACTGTATACAGATTAATTTGCTTTTCAGCCCTTATTTTTTTTCTATAAAAATGTGGAAACTACCAGCGTTACAGTATTGTTTTGATGATTAAGTGACTGTATATATGAAAAGCGCTTTGCAAACTCTGTAAAGGCTATGTGAATCTTTAGTCATGTTATTTTTTTTTCCCCCCCAGAGTCTAGCATTCCAGAAACTGGGAATGGAATCTAGACTTGTGAGTGGCAGTGGTGCTTGCAAAGACTCTGGTCCCTGTACCCCTGCACGGTCTTTCTTAGCACAGCAGCGACACATTACCAACACCAGAAGAAATCTCTCTGTTAAAGTTCCCGCCACAACATCTGATTAAACTACAAAGGAAAACAAACAGAAGTGCCCTTAAAATATTTTATACCTTTCAGCTAACTACCAGGTTGAAAAGAAAATTTATAATGCTGAATATCAGGTGTTTTAAAATCAAAATGCATGAAATTAATTTTGCCAGCTGACTTTGAAAACAAACTGTAGAATTAGTTCTCTCTCTTGGGGAGCACATTTGAATAATTACAAAATGTAATTAGACACAGACCTTAAACACATTTTTCTTTTGAGAATATTATACTTTCAAATAGATTTTGTATATTTTAGTTTAACGTTTTCTGTTGTTCCATTAAGTTGGTTAATTTGCAATATATAATCAGGGATACATAACTTAATAAAAACATGTTTTTATTATTATTACTTTTTTGGTCCATATATAAATAGTCTTGAGGTAGGCACATAGAGAGCTATACAAGGGTGATTTGTTTGACTTGACATATGCAAGTTTTTACTTCTATCCTTCTAATGCTGTCATTGAATAAGTATATTGCATCATGTTGTTGGTGGTAGGGTCTCTGTAAGGTTGCTATGAACTGGAAGCAACTTGACAGCAACGGGTTGATGATAGAACTTTTGGAAGATTTGACTTTTGAAATGACTTTACCATAGTAAAAGTGAGTACTGTAATTGGAAATTTTGCAGATTCAGAAGAGGTCACGGTTCTTATATGTACCTACTATAAACAAGGGCTTATCTACAGCTTGGTTGAAATGTTAAGGATATAGAAGAAACAAACTGACCTTTTCAAAAGGTGATTTCTGAGAGACATCAAGCTAAAAAATACACTTTGTGTGAAATGTCCACATACTTTTAATGTATTAGTGAACAGTTTCAATGATTACTTTTCAGCATTGCAGATTTTCAGGGATTCTGCTAAAAGGAAAGACAAACATTGCGTAATGATTTGTCTCTTCATTAAAGAGAATGCAGTGATGAAACAACTTGAAATCAGTTTGATTTTGTTTACTAACTAAGGAATCTATCTTGAGCTGAGTTTGCTCTACCAAAAGCTCTTGTTTGCAAGGTATTACTCTCTAATTTATTTTGGTCATCATTTTTAAAAGTCACCACTTTGGAATTTTAACTTAGTTGTGCTAAATCTGTGCTTTTCAAAATGATAGCTGTAAACCACCTGAAGCAATTTCAATTAAAATTAAAAAATTCATTTCCTTGGTAAAGAAACCACAGTTCAAATTCTCAGTAGTCACATTTCAAAATAGCTACATGTACTTAGTGACTGCTGTATTTGGCAGTGCAGATACAGAACATTTCTATCATTGCAAAAAGTTCTTTTGGACAGTGCTGCTCTAAATCTTATAATAACTTAGAAAAATGTTCTTTGGTGTTAGAACACAAAAATAAAAAGAAGAAAAATATTAGAACTATTGCAGATATAAAAAGTAGTTGTGATATAACTAGCATCCTACATTCCCTGCAGTTGGATATCTTATGTTGTGATGTCCATAGTCAGATATTTTCAGGGCTGTTCAGCAACTACTTACCTATCAGGACTGTGTCTAGACTCGGGGTTGGTAGGCTGTCTATAAAGGGTCAGATAGTAAATATTTTAGGCTTTGTGGGCCATACGATCTCTGTCTCAGATCAGCTCTGCCATTATAGTGTGACAGCAGATACAGACAGTATGTAAACAAATGAGTATAGCTGTATTCCAATAAAACTTTATTTTTTAAAAACAACAACAAAAACAGATGGCAGGCCAGATTTGGCCTGTTGGCCATAGACCCCTGGTGTAGATGTTTATTTTTAGCCATTCTTTTAAAACATGAGTCTTGTTCCATTCACAGTATTATTTATTTAGATAGCAAGATTCTGGATTCTCTCTCAATGATTTTTAATCACTGAAAATACAAGAATTTCTGATACTAGGTAGCATCTGACAGGATATTTTGTTTTATCAGGGTTACTTCTGTTGACTACCTCTTAGATTTTGATGTATTTTATCAGTGCAGTTATATGTTGGTTTGCATTTTCATATGCTCTTATAGTCTCTGGTTGCCTGTGACTTTTAGTGACATGAAATAAGCATTTGAAAACATTTTAGCATGCTATTTACAATTTTCTAAATATTAATGGTATTTCAGTGTATTTTTGTCAACAAAAAATCTGCCTGTTTGGTGTTTACTACTTGCTTATACTAGAGATTTTACAACTCTTCAAGCTCACTTTTAATGGAATTTATTGTAAAACATCAATTTCAATAAATTAATATTTTCACAGTTCAATTGCTTATAATAAATTTTTGATTATTATACTTGGAATTTCTAAATAATTCATGCAAATTCTGAATAAGAACCTGAGGCTAGATTCCTCTTGCTTAGTAGAGGTAAGACAAATTTTCTGATTTTTCATTTTTCTAGTTGATAAGTAGAATTTAAAATGTTTCATATATAAGTATTTATACAAGACTAATGTAATTCAAAGTTCTATATTATTGTAATGAATCATACAGAAATTCAGGAACTGATCAGAAGTGAGATTCTTTTCCACATCTGGTTAGTGTAGTGAGATTGACGCCCTGTGGGTGGTGAAGCATTATGAATATTTCATCATGAACTGTGATTTATACACGTCTGTGTTGTAAGGGAGGCTCGAGTGCATATACTGTGGAAGAAAAAGTCAGCATTTACCTATCTGATAAGGAATTGAGTGACTCAGTGATTATAAAATAAATTACCATAGACCAATTTGGAAATTATCTTTAGTTTTGAGCATTAGCGCTAAGATTTATATTCATTTCTCTCTTTTTAACATAAAAAGTGTGTATACATATAACAGTGATATTTATTCTGTGATTCATTAAATGTATTGAGAAATATTTGAAGTTGATTCTATTTTTCCAGTGAATAAGGTTGTCAAACTAATGATTTGGTGTAGATTAAGAATTTATGACTTGTGTCTAGAAACATTAAACTGAGTATCCCTCATTAAGATGGCATCATTTTTGATAATGAGTGCTAATTTGAATGCTAGATAATACTTTCACATTTACGCCTATTTCTGTTTAGAGGCACATCTGTCCTACGGGATGGCATTCGGGCCACAGTACTGTGTTAGGTTCTCTATATGTGTATTTAATGAGAAACATTCCTATGTAAAAAATGTGTGTATATGATTGTATGCATACATTCCTATTGTGAAACTGTACATTGAAAAGCAGTTTGGAAATTCAGAAAGCACAATCATAAAAAAATAGTATGTGTTATTAAACTTGAGTTTAAATGTAATGGTTAGTTTATAAAAGGTACTTTCTATTTTCTATGGTAAAGACTTTCACACTTGAAAAATTGAAGCAATACTTGATTTATTTTTGTAAGTACTTAGGATATTATTTTAAATAAATGATTGATAATATAATAGTTGTTACATGTCTTAAGTAAATAAACTTTCTGCTTCTGTGGTCTGAGGGTTATGATGGGGTTTTATTGCATACAAATGTACATTATTTACTGCTTTAAATAAAGGACTTAAATATTTGAATTGTTAAAGAAAAGGTACATTGCATTAATTTTATTCTTCTAATTTTGTTTGTCCTTTTAAAACTTTTGGTCAATGAAAATATGTGTAAAAGTGATTTTTTTTCATGTCCTCCAGTTTCACCACTATAAGGGAGACATCCTGCATTAACATGGAACCCAGAACATTTTTCTCTGGCAGAGATAGATACTTACCCTCAATATCCATTCTCCTGTTCATTTAATAATAGAACCCCAAATTTTAGTGTGTTACATAACCATCCAGAAAATAGAAAGAAAGAGATAGGGGGAATTAAAACAAAACAAAAAAACTTCTCCCTAGACTCTTTAAATACATGCGGCCATTTGACTGAGTTCTGGCAAGCAAGATTTGTGATAGTGATGGGTGCATATTAAAAGACTAGGCATGCTTTCCATAGTCTGTGTCCCCTCCCTGCAGCTCTAGAGCTGGTCCAGAGGATGTCTTCAACCGCTCAACCGTGTGGCTGAGGGGTCACACCCTGAAGCACAGTGGAACAACAAGGTAGAAGGAACTTGAGTTTCTGAAACTATCATTTAGCCATATCAGCTGTGGACGTCCTGCCCAGATGGCTCTTGTTTAAGCTGCCCTTTTTAAAAACTACTGTATTTGGGGGTTTCTTTGTTCCAACATCCTTATTTCTCAATTTTACAAGTTTGTCAAAAATGAGTTGTGAAATCGATCTATAGAAAAGTGTAGGTATGTACTATGTCCTATACTGTCTTAGAAAAGTTCTTAATTCTGTTGCTGTTAATGGATGGTTCACATTTGTTTAATAATCACATGAATGGATAAAGTCAATGTACCATGTCTGCAATGATGGAGACAAAAGTAAAGTCCTGTTTCACTTTAGGCAGGTCTCCATGATCCCAAAAGACCATGATTCTATGAATATAACTTTTTGAGTGACTTTGTGTACAATAAATGCTGGCCCAACTAACAGCACACTATTTTGTGACAGATTCATGAAGAATGATCAGGGTTCTAAACCTGTAGTAAGTGACCAGTACGGTAGCCACTAGCCACATTGGAAATGGAAATATAAATTTTAATAAGTTTAAATGTTCTTCTGTCACACTGGCCACATTTCAGATGCTCAAAAGTCATATGTCCTTAAGGGCTACAATATTGGACAATGCAGACATAGAACATTTCTATCAACACAGAAAATTCTATTGGGCAGCTCTGTTCTAGATATCTAAGTTGAATGTACGCATTTCTCATCTCTCTCTGAAGTTCCAGGGGATTTGGGATCACAGAAATGTAGCAGAATTAAGCTTTCAGACATCACACTGGAACACAGGGATAGGGCTGCATTTGGACTCTGAGGCTGGTTCTGGCTTTGAAGGTGAAGCAGCTCCATCCTTGTCTTCTCAAACTGCAGCAACTTGCTACTCAAGTAGTAAAATCTGCAGTGTAGACCTCTTGCCCTTTTCCTTACCAGAAACATCCCCCTGTTCCAGTAAAGCCCTTTTATGATTTCTCAAGACCAGAGGTCCAATTTTCTAAAACTTTTCAAACCTTTGTCTTAGTGTAATTAATGTGGTCTACCTTGTTTGTGTCTGCCCCAAAGACTGAGTTTCTTGAGGTCAGAGGCGATATCTGGTTCATCTGTTTCTTGCATAGCACTTTTACACAGTCAGCAGCTACATGCTGCATTGGAGTAGGTTTGGTGATAATGGACAGAAAGTTTTCTTTAGAAATCCAGTCTGGAGTTATTCTGAAGAGCTTTTTTTTTTTTTGGAGGGGAGGGAGCAGTGGTGGATAGTAGAAAGAACATCTGAATAGGCAAGGAATTAGAGCTGGGTTTTCATGTCAGGCCCACAGCTCACCTGGATATATCCCTAAGTATCTTTTTCAGCTTTACTACAAATCAGATTATTTTTATGACAGTTTTTTGAGATACTCATGTGCCATACAATTCATCCTTTTTAGAGTGTACAATTCAGAGATGTTCAGTATATTCAGAATTGTGTAACTATTGCATTACCAGTACCCATTAGCAGTTACTCCCTGTTCTCTCTTCCCCACCACCATCTCCCCACCCCTGCTGACCGACCCTTGGCAACCACTAGTCTGTGTTATGTATCTATAAATCTGCTTATTCTGGACATTTCATATATATGGAGTTACACAATAGGTGATCTTTTGTGACTGCCTTCTTAGCATGATGTTTTTAAGGTTCATCCAAGTTGTAGCATATATCAGTACTTCATTTCTTGTTATAAAATAATATTCCATTTTATGGATATACCACATCTTTTGTATTCATCAGGTGATGGACATTTGGGGTTTTTCCATTTTTTGGCTGTTATGAATAATGCTGCTATGAGCATTCACGTACAAGTTTTCATACAGACATGTTTTCGATTCTCTTGGATAATTACCTACAAGTGAAATTCCTGGGGCATGTTATAACTCTATGTTTAACATTTTGAGGAACTGCCAAACTGTCTTGCAAAGCAGCAGCAACATTTCACAGTCTACCAGCAATGTGTAAAAGTTCCAGTTTTTCCACTTCCTCAACACTTGTTATCTTCTGTCTTTATTATTTTACCTATCCTGTTGTTGTTGTATGCCATCGAGTCGATTCTGACAGCAACTGTATGAGTCAGAACCGCCCCATAGGCTTTCTCAGGCTGTGATCTTTATGAGAGCAGAACGCCAGGTCTTTGCCTAGCACGTAACCTTTGCACCTCCAGGGCTCCTTTTACTTATCCTAGTGGGTGTGAAGTGATGTCTCTTTGTGGATTTAACTTTTATTTCCCTAATTAATGATAAAGAGCTCTGGTGGTGCAGTGGTTAAAGCACTCGGCTGCTGACCGAAAGGTCAGCAGTTCGAACCCACTGGCCACTTCATGGGAGAAAGATGTGGCAGTCTGCTTCTGTAAAGATTTACAGTTTTGGAAACCCTATGGGGCAGATATACTCTACAGGGTCGCAGGAGTTGGAATCAGTGACAGTGTGTTTGGTTTTTTGGTAATGATTAATGAGGTCGACCATCTTTTCATGCTTATTGGCCATTCATATATCTTCTTTGAAGAAATGTCTATTCAAATAAATGGCCTATTTTTAAATTGAGGTATCTGACTTTGTATTGTTGAATTGTAAGAGTTCTTTATAGATCATGAATACAAGTCCCCTGTCAGATAAATGGTTTGCAAATAATTTTCTCCCATCGTGCAGACTCCGTTCTCATTTTCTTGATGGCGTTATTTACAGCATAAAAATTTTTAATTTTGATGAACTACCATTTATCAGTTTTTTCTTTCAAATCAGGAATCTTCACTATGTTTTATTCTAGGAGTTATATAATTTTAGCACTTACACTTAATCTGTGGTCTATCTTGAGTAAATTGTTGTATAAGATGTGAGGTAGGGGTTCAACTACATTCTATTACACATGCATATCCAGTTATCCCAGTACAATTTGTTGAAAAGACTATTCTTTCCCTATTGAATGGTCTTGGCCCTTGTTGAAAATCACCTGACCATAAATGTTAGAATTTATTTCTGAACTCTCAATTCTATTCCATTGATCTGTATGTCTGTCCTTATACCAGTACCACATCCTCTTGATTACTGTAGCTTTATAGAAGTTTTTTAATTGGGCAGTGTGAATTCACCAAAAATCCTCCAAGTTTGTTCTTTTTCTAGATTGTTTCAGGTGTTCTAGGATCCCTTGCATTTGCAAGCGAATTCTAGGACCAGCTTGACAATTTCTGCAAAAAGCTAACTGGTGTTTTATCTATCAAAATTGATCTGCAGATCAGTTTTGAGATCATTACCATCTTAATACCATTTATTGTACAAAAAGTCATTCAAAAAGTTCTATTCATAGAATAATGGTCTTTTGAGATCTTCTGATTGATGAACATAGGATGGTGTCTTAGGCTGGGTTAGAAACTCATAGAGAGATTTATATCAAGGAAATGGCTCATGTGGTTTTAGGGGCTGCAGAGTCCCAAGTCCTTGGGTCAGGCTGGAGGCTTCTGACTCATGTAGCTGCAGGGGCTGGCAAATCCAAAATCAGCAGGTCAGACAACGGGCCTCTGGTTCACAACTGTGGAGGCCAATCTTCAGGTAAGACGGCAGGCTGCTGGCTCCCAGGCTGCAGAGGCTGATGAATCCCAAGATCAGCAGGTAAGCTGCTAGCTCAAGTCCCAAGAAACAGAGGACAGAAAGAGGAGCTAGCTGCAAGATCCAAAAAAAAAAAAAAAAAAACCAAACCCATTGCCATTGAGTCAAATCTCTGTCGAGTCGATTCCGACTCATAGCAACCCTATAGGGCAGAGTAGAACTGCCCTATAGTGTTCCAAGGAGCACCTGGCGGATTCAAACTGCTGGCCTTTTGGTTAGCAGCTGTAGCTCTTATCTACTACGCCACCAGGGTTTCCCTGCAAGATCCAGAATGAGCAAAAGCAAGCAAGCTTTGCCAGAAAGTCCACATATATTCGATGCAGGCCACACCCCCATGGAAACTCCCTTTCAACTGACCGACTACTCATAGCAGATCTCATCGTGGAGGTGATTACATTATATCAGATCTCATCATGGAGGTGATTACATCATTACATAGCTGCCAAACTACATTGTAACTGCCAAACCACTGAGAATCATAGCCTAGCCTAGTTGACACACTACCTTAATCATCACAGATACCTTTCCATTTCTTTAGGTCTTTAATTTCTTTCAACGATGTTTTGTAATTTTCCGTGTACAAGGCTTATAGTTCTTTTGTTTAATGGGTTGTCGTTGTTAGGTGTTGTCGAGTTGGTTCCAACGCATAGCGACCCTGTGTACCACAGAACAAAACACTGCCTGGTCCTGCACCATGCTCACAGTCATCATTATGCTTGAGCCCATTGTTGCAGCCACTGTGTCAATCCATCTTGTTGAGGGCCTTCCTCTATTCTGCTGACCCTGTACTTTACCAAGCACGATGTCCTCCTCCAGGGACTGATCCCCCCTGAAAACATGTCCAAAGTTATGTAAGACACAGTCTCACCATCCTTGCTTCTAAGGAGCATTCCAGTTGTACTTCTTCCAAGACAGATTTATTTGTCCTTTTGGCAGTCCATGGTATATCCAGTATTCTTTGCCAACACCACAATTCAAATGAGTCAATTCTTCTTAGGTCTTCCTTTTTCATTGTCCAGTTTTCGCATGCATATGATGTGATTGAAATATCATGGCTTGAATCAGGTGCACCTTAGTCTTCAAGGTGACATCTTTGATTTTCAACACTTTAAAGAGGTCCTTTGCAGCAGATTTGCCCGATGCAGTGTCTTTTGATTTTTTGACTGCTGCTTCCATGGCTGTTGATTGTGGATCCAAGTAAAATTAAAACCTTGACAATTTCTACCTTTTCTCAATTTATCATCACGTTGCTTATTGGTCCAGTTGTGAGAACTCTTGTTTAATGTATTCCTAAGTATATTTCTCTTTTTGATTCTATCATAAAATTAATTGTCCGGTATACAGAAATTAATTTTTGTATGTTGATCTTGTATCCTGCAACATTGCTAAACTTGTTTATTCTTATAGTATTTTAGTGGATTCCTTAAGATTTCATCATCTGCAAATACACAGTTTTATTTCTTCCTTTCAAATATGAATGCCTTTTATTTCTTTATCTTGTCTAATTGCCCTCAATAAAACCTCCAGTATAATGTGGAATAGAAATAGTGAGAGTGGACATCTTGTCCCTGATCTTAGAGGGGAAGCTTTCAATTATTTTTAACCGTTAAGTATGATTTTAGCTGTGGGTTTTTCATAGATGCCCTTTATTAGGAATTTTACTTCTTTTCCTAGTCTTTGAGTGTTTGTTTTGTCAAATGCTTTTTCTGCATCTATTGAGATAGTTGTGTGATGTTCTTCCTTTATACTATTAATATGGGGTATTTACATTGATTTTTGGATTTTAAACCAACTTAGCAGTCATAGGATAAATTCCACTTGGACATAGTATATAATCCTTTTTCAATGCCGCTGTATTTGATTTGCTAGTATTTTACTGAGGGATTTTTTCTGTATTCATAAGGGATTTTGTTTCTTGTGGTATCTTTGATTATTGCATCAGGGTAATACTGGCCTCATAGAAAGAGTTGGGAAGTGTTCCCTCCTGTTTTTTGGAAGAATTTATGAAGAATTATTAATTTGGTAGAATTCATCAGTTAAGTCATCTTGGCCTAGCTTTTCCTTCTGGGAAGTTTTGAATATTAATTCAATCTCTTTAGTTATTATAGGTGTATTGAGGTTTTCTATTTCTTTTCGAGTCAGTGTCAGTAGTTTGTAATTCTTTTAGGAATTTGTCTATTTCATCTAGGTTACCTAGCATATTGGTTTATCATTATTCATAATATTCTCTTATAATTCTTTTTATTTCAAAAGATCAGCAGTGATGCTTCCTCTTTTAATCCTAATTTCAGTAATTTGCACCCTTCCTCTCTCTATGTTTAGAGTAGTTTTCTGTTTTCTTAAAGAAGCAACTTTTGGTTTTGTTGATTTTCTGTTTTTCTATTCTCTATTGTATTTACTTCCACTCTAATCTTTATTATTCTTTTACTTCTGCTTACTTTGGGTTAATTAGCACTTCTTTTTTCTATTTTCTAAATGTAGCAGATTAGGGCATTGATTTGAGATCTTCCTTCTTTAATACAGGCATTTACAGGCACAAATTTCTCTCTAAACACTGCTTTTGCTGCATCCCCTAAGTTTTGATATATTGTGTTTTTGTTTTCATTTATCTCAATATATTTTCTAATTTCCCTTGTGATTTCTTCTTTGACCCATTGGTTATTTGGGAGTATCTTGTTTAGTATCTAGTGTCCTTTCATTTCAGCCTGAAGTACACCCTTCAGTTGTTTTTTGTTTTTTATAGGGCAGATAAGCTACAGAAAAAAAAAAAGAAAGAAAAACCCTCAGCTTGGTTTATCTGGTAATTTCTTAACTTATTCTTTGCTTTTGTAGGATAGCTTTGCTGTTCACAGTCTCTTAGTACTTTGAATGTGTTGTTCCACTTCCTTCTGGAATCTTTGGTGTCAGGTGAGTAGTCAGCTGATGATTTTATTGATGATTCCTTGTGCATGATGAATGATTTTTCTCTTGCTGCTTTCATGATTCTCTCATTGGCTTTGGCTTTTGACAGTTTGACTATGATGTATCTTTTTCTCAGTTAATTGGATCTCTTCAAATTGATCGTACTTTGAGTTTGTTGAGCTTCTCATATTTGTAGATTAATTTTTTTTAATCAAATGTGGGAAGTTTTTGGCCATTTTTCTTCAAATATTCTCCTTTCTCTCTATCCTCTCCTCTGGCACTCCCATTATGCATCTATTGTTATGTCTAAGGGTGTTGCACAGGTCTCTGAGGCTCTGTACTTTTCCTTTCCTGTTTTCCCTCAGGCTAGATCATCTCAGTTGACTTAACTTCAAGTTCACTGATTCCTTCTTCTGCCAGCTCAAATCTGGTGCTGAGGCACTCAAGTGAATTTTTTATTTCAGTTATTGTACTTTTCAACTCCAGAATATCTAATCGATGATTTTTTATAATTTTATATTTGATGAGAAATCGTTCTCATACTTACCATTACATTAAGTCTTTAGACTTTTTTTTATTGTTATTTCTTGAAATGTGTTTATGAATGTTGATTAAAAGTTCTTATCCAGTGTGGCCATCAACTGGGTCCTCTCATGACAGTTTCTGTTGACTGCTTTTTTCCCCTGTATAGGCCATACTGTCCTGTTTCTTTGCATGATCCGTAATTTTTTCTTGAAAAATGGATACTTTAAATAATATAATATGGCAACTCTGAAAATCAAATCCCCCCCCCCACCATCAACAACCATGGTTTGTTATTGTTACTGATTGTTGTGCTTATTCTCTTTTAGTGAATTTCTTTCACTAATTCTGTAAAATCAGTATTTTGTATCATGTGCAGCCATTCAGTTATCCATTGGCATAGTGTCCAACTAATGACTGGACAAAGGTTTTCTTAAATGCTTTGAACCAATAAGTCTCCTAACCGTTGCCAAAGGGCTCTGTGTATGTCTTGGGGCACACCTTTAACACTTCAGCAGGTAGTTTACAACTCTAACTTACCAATCACTTCCTGTTTGCACAGAGCCTCAAGGTCAATCAGAGGTGAGAGATTAGAGGCTTCTCAGATTTTTCCTGGGCATAAGCACAGCCCTCTCATGGGTGTGGACTTCTAGATACCCAGGATTTCAAAGCTCTAGTCCTTCCTCAGTTTTTCCTTTTCATATTCTTGTTAGTACTGATACTGCCACCTCTGACCACTACAGTTGAAATCCACCAGCTGCTCCTTAGAAACTGTATGGCACAGTTCTACTTTGTTCTACTGGGTCACTGTGAGTCAGAATCGATGGCAATGGGTTTGGTTATTGGTAAACCTATGCTACCCATTTCAGTGCTGCTTGCCTATTGGTTTTCACAGCTACCAGTAGTTGTGAGGATATTGCTTTTCAAGGATATTGAAGACTTGGGGATAAAAGGACAGGAATAGGGCAAGTTAAAATGCCACAAAGTTCTTTCGTTCTTTTTGAAATTCAGCTGCTGATTTTTTTGATGTTGCTATTTATTTATTTGTATTTTTTTTGTTAAATAAATGCTCAGATTGTTGCCATCCTTTCATTAATTTCTAGAATTCTGGAAAAGTTGATCTTGACAAATTTTTTCAGTGTTTTTAATACTTTTACGGAGGAGATATTTGGAGATCTGCCATTTCTGAAGTGCTTCTCTCCACAAATGAGATTTTTGAAAGTAGCAGTAACCCTAGTAATCAATGTACAAAGTCCCTATTTTCCAGGGTTTGAAATTAAGGCATATAGTGGTAAAAGGGCTTGCTCCATAGCAACAGAAAGTCTGTGGCACCCTGCAGAATGAATATTTCTGCTCTGCCTGAATCACTTGGCTGCTTTTTCAGTAAATGTTTGCTGAACATCTCCAGTGCCTCAAATATTGTTAGGACTAACCCTATGTTAGCAAGGCACAGTCATCTCTGAAAAGTTCAGTATAATTGGAAGATTACATGGAAGTAGGCCATTAAAACTTTTGAGTAACATTCTCAGGGAATGAAGAAGGGAGGAACTGAGAGAGTCAAGGAAAACATCATAAGGAAGTTATTTAAGCTGGGTCTTACAAGATAAGAGTCTGCCAGATAGACATTTCTGGCAGGGGACATAGCTTATACAAAGACATGATGTGATAAAGGACCTGCCATGTCCAGGAAGCTGATAGGAGTTTAGTAGTTTGGCAAAAGCGCTAAGAGTTGTGATTAAAGAGATTAGCAGGTTTCAGATCACAGAAATTATCATATGCCCAGCTGAGGAGCACAACTACCCCAGCTAGCTGTGCTGGCTCCACATGGTCCATGGTCATTCCTGGGGTTTGACAGTGTGATGGCTCTGCTAAAGAATTTGTGATCATTCTGTAGTCAACAAGGAGAAGAATATATGATTCTGTGAACCCAGTGAGAAAACGATCAAATTGCCTGGAAAAAAAGGTATAGAAATAAGTTCTTCAAAGGCATAACAGCGTTAACTGGCAACTTTGACCAAAATAACTTTAATGATCATAACACCAATTACTACTGCAGTTTATTAGAATTAGTTGTACTTCAGGTAATATGTTAATTTACCTCATGTATATTTATGTATGTTTTTATATATTGATTTTGTATTTATTTGATCCTCACAACAACAACCTATAATGTTGGTGTATTAGACAGCTTAGGCTAAGTTATGCAGCAGTAACAACCCAAAAATCTTAGTGGCTAACAACAAAACAGGCTTATTTCTCACATCATACGTCCATCTTGAGACAGCTATCGCTCTGTTTCATGTGTTTGTCACCCCAGACATGGGCTGACAGGAAGGCCCTTATCTGGTACATTGCTGATCTCATGGCAGAGGGTAGAAGGAAAATGTTGAACCACTAATCAGGCTCTTAAGTGCCCATGGAACTGTAATTCTCATTTCATTAGCCAAAGAAAATCACATGGCCATTGCTGCATCAACAAGGTGGTGATGTATAATCCTCCCAAAGGGAGGAGCACCACAAGGAAAAGTACCCCAGGGAATGATAGCAGATCTTCTGTCCAACCATACAGTCTGTCACAGCAGGTATTTTATTTTTCTGTTTTGTTGATTAGAAAATGGGTTTGGGAAAGTAAAGTAACCTATTCATAAGCAAAACTTAATAAATGGTATAGCCAGGGATTCAATTCAGGCCAGCCTAGTGCCAAAGCCCTGGCTACCAGTTCATCTAACTCCCCACCCTACCCCCTGGATCATTTAATGTAGGTCTGTGTGCATCAGAGCCCTGTGATATCTGTGGACCCTCAATGTGTTTAGGCAAAGAGAAGCCACTGTTCTGACCCTGATTGTTAGAGCTGGCATGATCAACGATTCAGTGCCATCCGCCGCAAATAACCCTTTACAGTCGACCCTTTATTCTTGCTTAGTTTAAATTCTTAGCTGTTTCCAAAGACGATGGGAAAGGTCTTAGCTTTTCAGAGCAGAACAAACAGCTCATGGTGAATGCACAAAAACAAAATGTGGTCCAGAAAGTACAAAACAGCCTTCCAGGGACATCAGCCTATACTTGAGAAACAAACAGGAAAATGGGAGGGGTGGCCCCAACCCAGAAAGTCAGCTGGGAACTGGAAATGAAGCAGCATGCTAAGAACAATCCTTCACTCCTCCACTATGTTTCTAAGGAGCCCTGGTGGCACAGTGGTTAAGAGCTACAACTGCTAACCAAAAGTTCTGCAGTTCAAATCCACCAGATGCTCCTTGGAAACCCTATGAGGCAATTCTACTCTGTTCTGTAGTTTTGCTGTGAGTTGGAATCAACTTGATGGCAGTGGGTTTGGTATGTTCCTAAAGGATTAAAATAGACATCAACATCAGGACCAGGAAATACATTACTGAGGTGAGGTGACTACAGCAGAGGAGTAGTAGCAGAGATCTGATTCCTGGTGACAAGTCCAATCTAGCATCAGCTCACATTGATTCTATTTTATTTTGTTCATTAACTCACTATTTTTTGAGCCCTACAATATTCCCAGCACTGTTCTTGATACTGTGGATGCAGTAGTGAATAAGAGAGATACAGTTCCTGCCTTCAAGGACTGCATTAGTTAACTATTGCTGCGTAACATTGGCCTTAAAACTTAGTAGTTTAAAACAATGATCATTTAACAAATCTACAGGTTAGTGATTTTGGCTGGGCTCAGTGGGGCAGCTCTTCTTGTCTCAACTGGGCTTACTCATGCATCTACATTGAGCTGCTCTATACACGTGGGTCCAGCTATTCTCAAATGGTCTTGTGCACAGCTCTGTGAATGGCTAGCTGATAGGGCAATGTGACAGAGTGACTAAGCCATGGGTTTCTCATCGTCGAGCAGGTTAGCATGTGTGTGTTTACATGGTGGTAGCAAAGCTCCCAAAGAGAAGCAGAAGCATACAAGGTCTCCTGAGATTTAGCAAAGTCACTTCCTCCACATTCAATTTGTCAAAACAGGTCACCAGGCCAAATTAAAGGGAAAGGTAAGTAGATTCCATCTCTTGATGGATATAGAGCTGTAAATTCACATTAGAACAAGTGTGGAACAGGGAGGGTGATAATTGTGTCCATTTTTGGCTGCTATTTCAGATAGTTTTAACAATTTGCTGTCAACTCCAACTGACGACAACCCCATGCATGTCAGAGTAAAGCAGTGCTCCATAGGGTTTTCAATGGCTGGTTTTTTGGAAGTAGATCAGCAGGCTTCTCTTCAGAGGAGCCTCTGGGAGGACTCAAACTTCCAATCTTTTGGTTAGCTGCCAAGCACATTTGTACCACCTAGAGATTCAGTTAGTCTTAAGTTCCATAAAAAATACAACGGGGTGATAAGACTTCTGTTTCATGCTATGAACTAGCACTTTACTAGTCGTTCCACCATAAACAATCAGAATAGTGGGAAAAATAAACATAAGTTGTCAAATATTGGAAAACTCAGTGCAGGATCACAATCCTGTGAGTACCAAGAGAGAGGAGCAAATGAGGTGAGCTTTGCAATATCTCTGGCTTTCTGCCTGGAGGCATTTGCTGGACTCCGTAATAAGAAGGAGGTACCAAGCACAACATGGTAGCTTGGTGTGTTGGGAAAATAGAGACTTGAGTTTATGGATATTAACGTGGGTTGAATTTTCAGTGCAGAGAAACAGAAAAGAGAAAGCTATATCCAGAAACAGCTCCATAAATCTTCAGAGAGATCAGCTAAATACTAAACCGTTCGTGTGTAGCATGTGATAATATGAGGCTAAGAAAAGAACTACCAGGGCTAAAGCAACTGTCAGAATTAACACCTACCATAGCTTGCATAGATTTGGAAATATTTGAGTTCTGAACAACCAGAGTGGAGAGACCATGCCAAACACTTCAGGCGACCAGTAGAGATGCCAGAAATGTGACTCTTGAAAGACCTAATATGGAATATCTGTAGATTTACCTTATCAAAGCTTTAAAACAAGCCTTAAAAGAATCGAACTGTTCTATAGATAAATCAGCTGCCTGTCAACATAAAATTCAACCCACTTTACACCATATTCAAAACCATAACTTGAAATGGACCAATGACCTAAATATAATAGCTAAAACTATACAACACTTAGAAGAAAACATAGGGGTAGATTTTCAGGACCTTGTATTTGACAGTGAAGTTTTAGATACAAACAAAACAGATAAATTGGACTTCATTAAAAAAAAAATTTATTCACCAAAAGATATCATCAAAAAAGTGAAAAGATAACATACAGGGTGGTAGACAGTATTTGGAAATAATATATCTGATAAGGGTTTAATATCTAAATATATTAAGAACTCCAACAACTCAACAACAAAATGACAACCCCATGAAAAAATGGGCAAAGAATTTGGATATTTCTCCAAAGAAGTTGTACAAATGGCCAATGAACATATGAAGAGATGCTCAACATAATTAGTCCTTAGGGAAACGCAAATCAAAACTACAATAAGATAGCACTTCACACCCACAAGGATGGTTATTATCAAAAAAAGGAAAAATAACAAGTGTTGGTGAAGATGGGGAGACTCTGGAACCCTTGTTCATTGCTGGTGGGAATGTAAAATGATACACAGCTGCTATGAAAAAGTTTGGCAGTTCCTCAAAAAGTTAAACATAGAATTATCATGTGACCCAGCAATTCCACTCCTGGGTATAAACCTAAAAGACTTAAAAGCAGGGACTCTAACAGATACTTGTACACCGGTGTCCGCTGTAGCATTATTTGCAATAGCCAAAAGGTGGAACAAGTATCTATCAACAGATGAATGGATAAACAAAATGTGGTATACATGTACAATGGTATATTATTCTGCCATAAAAAGGAATGAAGTTCTAACACAATTATGCTAAATGAAATGAGCCAGACACAAGAGGGCAAAATGTTACATGATTCCACTTATATAAAATATCTAAAATAGGCAAATGCATAAAGCAGAAAGTAGGTTGGTGATTACCATAGGCTGGGGGCAGGGAAAATGCAGTTAATGCTTAATGGGTACAAAATTTTCATTTACAGTGATGAAAGAGTTTTGGAAACAAGTAGTGGTGATGGCTGCACATTGTGAGTGTGAAAATATTTTTATGTTGTGTGTATTTTATTGACAGAAAACAGTCTTGAAGACAGCAGTGCAGACATTCAACAATGTAAAATTTACATAGTCAATCCATAATTATTAGACATGTAAAGAAGTAAGACAATGTGACCCATCATCAGGAGAAAAATCAGGTGATACAAAAAGATGCAGAAATGACAGAAATGATGAATTATCAGATAAGACCTTTAAAATGGATATGATAAACATATCTAAGAATTTAAAGGAAAACATGAAAATAAGAGAAATATCAACTTTAAAAAAGAACCAACCGGTACATCTAGAGTGGACAAATCATGTAATATTAATTTTTAAAAAAAGGATGGGCTTAATGGCAGATTAGATACTACAGAAGAAGAAAAAGTGAACCTGAAGACAAATTATTAGAAACTATACAAAAAAAAAAAAAAATTTTTTTTTTTTTTTTTATTATACAAACAGAAGAGAGGAAAAAGGCTAAAAAAAAATTAGCAGAACCTCAACAACCAGTTGGTCAATATCAAGTGGCCGAACATATTGATTGAAATCCCAGAAATATGGAGGTTTGGGGCGGGAGGTGGCTCACTAAAAATATTTGAAAAAATAATGGCCAAAGTTTTTCCAAATTAAGCCCACAGATCCAATAAACATGAAGCTATACCCAGGGACATTATAAGCAAATTTCTGAAAATAAAAAATCTTAAACCAGAGGAAAAAAAAGACTTATAATGAATAGGGTAATAAAAACATGAATTATTGTGGACTTTTAATCAGAAACAATTTAACCAGAAAAAGATGGAATAGCATCATGAAAGTGCTAAAATAAATAAATAAATAAATAAATAAAAACCTATTAATCTAGACTTCTGCATCTGGTGAAATTATTCGTCAAAAATAAAGGCAAAATAAAGACATTCTGAGACTCTTTCCACCCCCGCCCCCAAAAGACAACATGGAAAGAATTCAGAGCATAACGTACTGCACTGATTCTCGACAGTGATGAAGTGGGGTGTGGGGTCAACCTGGGGGACTTTATCAACACATAGCCCTCCTCTGAAGATTGTTAATGCAGTGATGAAAGTGATGAAAAATGTTATGACACTGTATATGCTTGAGCAAATTTACTTGGGATTTTCGTGTCCATTCCCTAGTGGGGACCACTGTTGTACATGTGTTTATTTATGTGTTTACAATTCCCCGCTTCCATCATCACTAGACCATAAGCTCTAGGAAGGGATGGCCTCATACCTCTCCTTATTAATTATTGAATATCTGGCATATGGTATGCACTCAGTACATATTTGTTGAATTGGGTTGAAAATACTATTTACATGAGGTTTGGTTCCAAAGCACACCATCTAGTCTTTCCAAGTAGGAGAAAATATTCCTAAGGCTTTTTTTGTTTCTTTCTTTCTTTGTTTTTTTCACATTTTGGAAGACACCACAGGACTATGTCAGGTATTGCAGCAGACAAGGCGATTTTACCAAATAAGAAAATATTAACATATTAGCCATACAGAGTGATGCTGTCATACATCCAGAGCTAATCAGAATAAAACAGAGGAGTATCCTCTTTACAAATATGTTTTGAACTCTTCTTTCAGAGACTTAATGGCAGAAAAACAAGCTCATGTGATAGAGTTAAAATCAAAACAAGGCAAAGAATCCTTCATGAAGTATGTCACAGGTCAGTCAAACTTTAGCCCAGTGTCTGCTACGTGTACAGTCCTGTCCGATCTCACTCTTCACAGTGGCACAAAGCAGGGTCCTGAAGTGTCCTATGGTCATTAACTATTCCTTCTTTCATGACATAAAAATAACATTTATTAGGGTCTTATTGTGTGCTGCGTATTTGTAATGGGATGTGAAAATCGGTTTCTTCCTTTCAGTTTCAGCTGGAGTCCCAATTTCTCCAAGTCAAATAATACATGTCATATGCTAGTTGACCCCATAGTTTGAAAGTAAGATACTTGATATCCTATGTAAGACTTTTCATAGGGGCATCTAAAAGCTATTTTGGGGACCTTTTATAACCTATTGAGCCCTGATGATACAGTGGTTAAATGCTCAGCTGCTAACTGAAAGATCAGTGATTCGAACCCACTAGCCACTCCAAAGGAGAAAAACGTGGCAGTCTGCTTCCATAAAGATTTACAGCCACGGAAACCCTATGGGGCAGTTCTGCTCTGTCTTCTAGGGTCACTATGAATTGGAATCGACTCCATGGCAATGGATTTGGTACGGGTTATATAACCCATTACTTCTCTAGAGAGTATAATATGTGAGAATTAAGGGAAAAGGGAGAGAAGGGACTTCTGTGGTGAGTTGTTAAAGTGTTGCGTACGGGAGATTGTGGGGAGGAGGGCCCTCCTTTCGTCCCACCCACCCACCCAGCCCCATGAACATGAGCAAGGGGAAGACCATGGTTTCCTCTCACCAGGTGAGAGGCTGCAAGCCAAGAGGGGTTTCCCTGTGCCTTGAAGAGTTTCTGGGGTGCGAAGAATGAGTGTCACACTGAGGCTTGGAGCTCCCTTAGCCCAGAGGCTGTGTAGGGACAACTGTGGAAGCCTAGAAGAGATGGCTTTCTGGAGAAGGAACTGAGCTGCCATGCATGATGTGGGACTCCATGTGGGACCATGGAAGCCGCCAGCTTGGGATGATATCAAATTCCAACAAGAGGACTGCCCGGAGGGATAATGTGGCCTAAAGAGGATCTGAGCTGGCAGCTAAAGGGCAAGCTCTGTACCTGTCATGGGTGCTGCAGACATAGGGCCCTGGTGACAGAGGCCTTAGGAGAGCAAGGATCAGGCCTGGGACTGGACCCCATAGATGGCAGACTTTCTGCCCTCCTTCCTTGCAAGCCAAGAGGAACCTTGTGTGTGTGTGTGGAAGGAGATGACAGGGGGACACATGGTATGGAAAGAAGAGGTGGCTGTGCCTCTGCCTGACCCACCCTGCCAAGCAAGCTTCCAATTTTAAAGCTGAACTGAGCAGGAAGAGCTAAATCACGAGTATGGAGTTAGGTAGATGGTATACATATTGAGCTGCAAACTGTACTTACCAAAATGACTCTTCTTGGGACTGAATGTAGTAAGAGGAATGTTTGTTATCTAAAGGTGGCCAGAAGAGTGATGGGCCCTGCTCAAAATTTAATTCAGGGGTGAAGGAAGGAAAGGAGAGAGGAAGAGAGGATGGAAGGAGGGGAGGGAGGAAAAAGGCAGGCAGGCAGGTAGGCCACAGAGTACGTTTGGAGGAGGAGGGATAAACCTACTTCCAGCTTGCATCTTTTTGAGTCCCATGCCATCAATCCAACTGTTAGACACAGGGTAGTAGTTCGTGTTTCGGGTTTATCCTCACCACCACACAGGAAGATTTCTACTCTGATGCTCATGCTTTAGAAAAGGAAAACAGGGGCTTGCAGATTTAAACGACTTCCTTGAGATCACAGAAAGAGGTTGAGGGGAGACAAACCTGGGATGTCCCTGGACAATTCACCCCACCCCACTCCACTTTGGAAACTTAACAAAAAGCTGGCTCAGCAGGTTTGAGTCCACTCGAAGGAAGAACAACTTGACAGCAGAGGCAGAGCTCGGTGTTTCTCACTCCTTATCCAGGGAGCAGTTCTCCTTACTTAGTCTTCTTGCCAGCCCTTGCTTCCCTGCCTTGTAAATCTTATGTACCACAGAAGCATGTGTCCAGAGGAGCTCAGGGCATTGTGTGCTCCCTGCTACTTTTCTTGTAAAGCCCCTGACCTCCGACCTTATTCTACACGTACACTTGGCTGTGCGTGCACCTGTGTCTGCAGGACGGTGGGGGAGAGAAGATTCACACCTTGGCATGGGTTTTCAGAAAATCTCTGCTCCTCTAGGGTGCCACAGATGTCATGTTTGTACACTGTGCGATGGAAGATAAAAAAGAAGGAGTAAGGGACCTGGGGCTTCCAAAATAGATGGAGGAATAAGAGAGAGACAAAAGTGTGTGTAACAAAACCTTCGTATAATGCTTGGCCAGGAAAACAGCTCGTATTTTAAGAGCCTCTTCAACGTGCTTTGACAAAAGAGGCATCTTATGCAACCAGAAAATGCAGTTACAATCATCTGTTCCCCAGGATTCTGGTTAATTGTGGTCACACCCTACGTGACCCTGGCTCCAGTTCCACCATTAGATGAGGCCCAGTGGTTTTACATTTATCCTACAGGTAGTGGACAAGTTCCTGCCTGTCTAGAATCACAGAAAGTTTATAGCAGGAATGGAACTCAGAGATGACTTCAATAAAGTCCTTCATTTTACAGATAAACTGAAACACAAATTATTTTCATCAATGTCACAGTGAGTCAGAGGTGGCAACTTTTTCTTCTACTTGGGTGATCTGATTGGGAATAAAAAAGAAATGGAAGACCAGGTCCCAGGTGTTGGGGAAGTTTGAGGCCTAATTTGATCGGTTTTATTCTAGGATCTCCTTTGGGCTGTTGTCTAGAAGTGCAACTTTCCAGCGGCTGACAAACTAAGTACACATGGTTACATCTCTCACCTCCCATTCTTTCTTCTGCCAGGCGAGAAGGACCAAAGCCTTTCCCACACAACAGTCTTTAGGAGACTGCTGTGGATGGACTTGTGTCCCCCAACAGATATGTTTAGGTCCTAACCACTGCATTTGTGCTGTGAATGTGACCTTGTTTGGGGAAATAGTGTTTTTCTTTGCAAATGTCATTAGTTATATTAACGAAGTCATACAGGAGTAGGGTGAGTCCTAGTCCTAATCCCTTCTGAGTGACATTTTGTAAGAGAAGGACAGACAGTGAAACAGAGTCTCACACACAGGCGAAAGGCAGATGACATGTGAAGATACACCTACATGCAAAGTATACCAAGGATTGCCTGCAGCCAGCAGATGCTAGGGGAGTGCCAGGGGACTGTTCCTGTCACAAAGTCCCCACAAGGAATCAACACATTTGAGACCCTGATTTGGACTTCTAGCTTCCAGAATTGTGAGACAATAAATTTCTGTTCTTTAAACACGCACTCATTCCTTTCCTCTGTTTCCATTTCTCATTGTGTCAGTTGAAGTGGCTTTTCTCTGAATCCCAACAAACAGGAGGTCCCATAGCCCTGTGTTTTTTGTTTTTTTTCATTCTGAGCTAATTAAATCACTCAGATCTAATTACCATGGGAAAAAAGCATATTCTCATATGTCATCTGAGTTTGTATGGTTTAGTCCAGTTTACCAGGTTTTTCTGTTCATTTGTGTTTGTTTTTGCATTGGGGTTAAGGTCAAAAGTCCACGGATTATCAGGGTTCTCTGGCCTTCTATTTTATGGCCATTGTCTCACTTCAGTGACCACACACAGAGGGGTTGAATGGGATTCTGGCACTTCTGGTTCTCTGCTAGGATATACTTAACTAGGGCAAAAAACCAAACCCGTGGCCATTGAGTCAATTCTGATCCATAGCAACTACGGGACACAGTAGAGCTCCCAGTAGGGTTTCCAGGGCTATAAATCTTTACAGAAGCAGGCTAACACATTTTTCTCCCAGGGAGGGGCTGGTGGATTCTAACTGCCTGCCTTTTGGTTAGCATCCATATGCTTTGACTACTGCGGTACCAGGGCTCCTTTAGGTAAGTTTAGGCTGGTAACACTTGCCATCCCAAGCTTACCATCTAGTTTCAAGAAAAGATGCACATCCATTCCATAGTTAAATCACAACATGAAATGGCATGAGAACAAATACCTGATGGAAGGCTTAAGGGAACAAGGTTGAGTGATTTCAGCTACCCTGAAAGACAGAAGGATCCCTGGTGGTGCAGTGGTTAAGCTTGTGGCTGATAACTCAAAGGTCAGCATTTTGAACTCACCAGTTCCACAGGGAAGAGATGTTGCAGTCTGCTTCTGTAAAGATTACCGTACTATATCCATTGCCATTGAGTCAATTCTGACTCATAACAACCCAAAAAGACAGAGTAGAACTGCTCCACAGGATTTCCAAGGCTGTAATCTTTACAGAAGCAGATTGCCAGGTCTTTCTCCTGCAGCTGGTTGGTGGATTTGGACCTTTCGGTTAGCAGCCGTGTGCTTTGACCATCCCGCCACTAGGGCTCCTTGGAAACCCTATACTTCTGCTCTGTCCTTTGGGTCACTGTAAGTTGGAATCAACTCTAGACAATGGGTTAAAGACGGGAACTATGTGCACCATTGTTCCCCAAACCTGTTCCCCAGGTTGGGTTAACTGTAGTCATACCCTACTTTGCTTGAGTTCAAGGCCAAGGTAGCATTTCCTTATGCAGTAACAACTGCATCAACAACATGTGCTTTCCCTGACTATAAATCAGGAATGACAACTATCAGCTTTGCTGACTTCCCCAAAGGTCATTCTGAGACACATGAGATAAAGCACAAACCAGTAAAAACCAAAACCGGTTCCCAAGTCGATTCCAACTCATGGCGACTCCATGTCTGTGAGAGTTAAAGTGTATTCCACAGAAGGCTGCCGAACATAGTGCCTTTATTGCTAGCCTCTTTGGTTGTCCCAGGGTCCAACTTCTAACTCTTCTCAACAAACTGAGCTTTATCAACAAGCCAGAAGCTAACATATGTCTAAGGAAGAGGGAAGCAGACCACAGCTATAACTTTTCTGACATACTTTTGTGGTTTACAAACCACTTTATTTACATCCATTACTTCCTTTCATGCTTAGAGCAACTCTTTTTAGGGGAGGAGTCATTATCCCCCTTTCATTTTCTGGGTGAAAAGGCAAATCCTTCAGAATGTAGACGATCTGCCTGAGGCGACATCAGAGGGGACGGCAGAGCGGGATCTGGACTCAGTTTCCTCTGAGTCCAATTCCCGCAATCTTTCCTCAGAGCCACTTCTGCTCTGTTCTCTCACTTCTGAGCAGGCACTAGGGTCTTCAGAACACATTCCATGTTTCTTCTGGCTTTTTCTCCTGCTCCTTTCCCAGCAGCATCACGCTCGGGGAACAGCACAGAGGCGGTGGCTGACAGGGGAAATGGTGAGGCCCATTCTGAACTTCAGGCTCAACTTTTCGTTGGCTGGGGGCCTGAAGGTAAATTTTTGTACAAGGGAAGTGATGAAAATAAACAGCTCAGACCTGGCCAACTGTTCTCCAAGGCAAACCCGCTTTCCTGAAAGGCAAAGACATAAAGTTGAATTCTCTTCCCTGGTGAAGGAGATGCCAGGCAGGGACTGAAATCTTCTCCCCCATCCTACCAAACCTGAGCAGAGGGAGGACCTGCTAGTCCCCAGGGCTTTATTTACAGTGGCTCATTTAAGTCTGACAACCACCTGGGTAAACTGAGGCACAGAAATTCAGTCCAGATCATAAACTCGAATGCCCTCAAGGGTCAGGTAAGGGAAGCACAGGAGTGAAGGTGCAGGGTGTAGAACAAGGAGGCCTGGGTTGATCTAGAAAGTGGATATCTAGCCTAAAGGCGTTCAAAAATTAACAACACTAACAAAAGCAGACAACGAAACAATAAAAAACTCTGCGTTAAAATTTTCAGTCCCTGAAGGAAACTGTCAAAGATTCAAACAAGTGACCGTCAGAGCAGTAGTCCTAAAGTGTGACGCATCTCTACTGGGTAGGATAGTGTCCCCCATATTTTTGCCCTCCCTAGAAACTCAGAATGTGAGCTCTTTTTTTAATATGGTCATTGCAGACGTAATTAGTTAAGATGAGGTCATACTGGAGTAAAGCGGGCACTCAATCCGACATGACTGGTATCCTTATAAGATACACACGCACAAGGAAAAATGCCATGTGATGATGGAGACAGACACTTAAGTGCCAAGGATAGCAGAAAATTACCACAAGCTGGGAGAGAAGCATGGACCAGACTCTCCCTCAGAGCCCTCCAGAAGGAAATAACCTTGCCTACACCTTGATTTCGGACTTCTATCTTCCAGAAATGTGAGAGAATAAATTTTTGTTGTTTTATGATACTTTGTCAAATCAGTCCTAGAAAATGAATACAGCATCTTTCCCCTAGATCACAGTTTCCTGCTTAATTACTGGGGACCTCATTGACATGGATGGTCCTCTCCACTGGAACAGCCTCCCTGACTCTCACAGCAGTTCTCCTTACACACAGAGGTTCTTCCCAAATAAGGGCCTTTGCTTCTAATGTGGATCCCAAGGCTGATCCTTCTCTCCACTGTTCACACCTGGCACCACCCTGGCCACCTCCCACTTCCTAATACAAGAGTAGAAAACTGGAAGCAGAAGGATGACGATCCAATTCAGCTCCTCCCACTTCCCAGTCATATGATTTGGGGTACATTAAGTAATTTCTTGGAAACCCTGGTGGCATAGTGGTTAAGTGCTACAGCTGCTAACCAAGAGGTCGGCAGTTCGGATCCACCAGGCACTCCTTGGAAACTCTATGGGGCAGTTCTACTCTGTTCTATAGGGTCGCTGTGAGTCAGAATCAACTCAAAGGCAGTGGGTTTGGTTTTTTTTGGGGGGGGGGTAAGTAATCTCTCTAGGCATTTAGGGAAAATGTGTGTGTCTGTGTGTGCACTTACAATAAGAACTTTATTTTACATACTGTGTAGACTGCAAACTGAATCCAAATAGACCAGATCACTCATTAATTTATACAGCAAAATAAATATTTTAAAATATCACTTTGATAATAATAAACATTCTAACTGTAAAATAGCTTATCATTATATTGATTTGGAAAATTAGTATGACTGATTTGTTTTTCATAGTCCCATCAGAAGTACATTTAATTTTCAAAACAGAGAAGAATGCGATTTAAAAGTCTGCTTTTAAGTAAAACTTTTTGGGTGGTAGCAGCACCTAAATGGCTTCCTGTACATTACAATTCTTTACTTTCCATAATGTGCCTTTTATTTTGAAATAATTTCAAATGTACAGAAAACTTGCAAGAACAACACAAAGAACTTGTTTCTCCTGAATTATCTGAAAGTAAGCTGACACCTTTGAATTGTGGTGTTGGCGAAGAATATTGAATATACCATGGACTGCCAAAAGAATGAACAAATCTGTTTTGGAAGAAGTGCGGCCAGAGTGCTCCTTAGGGGCAAGGATGGCGAGACTGTGTCTTACAAACTTTGGACATGTTGTCAGGAGGGATCAGTCCCTGGGGAAGGACATCATGCTTGGCAGAGTACAGGGTCAGCGGAAAAGAGGAAGGCCCTCAACGAGGTGGATTGACCCAGTGGCTGCAACAATGAGCTCAAGCATAACAACAATTGTAAGGATGGTGCAGGACCGGGCAGTGTTTTGTTCTGTTGTGCATAGGGTCGCTATGAGTCGGAACTGACTCGATAGCACCCAACAACAACAAGTTGACTACATATCTGTGAAATCTTTAGTATGCATTTCCTACAAACAAGGGATTCTCTAACATAACCACAATATTATGCCATCAAAGTGAGAAAATTAATATTGATGCATTACCACCACCTTATCCTCAGATCCCATTCAAGATTTGCCATCTGTCCTAAAAACAATCCTTTATTATAGAAGGATCCAGTTTAGAATCACATGTTGCATTTACCTGTTATGTCTTCTTAATTCTCCTTCAGTATAGAATAATTCTTCAGTCCCCTTAACTTTCATGACATTTACACTTTTGAAGATTGTTGTTGAGTGCTGTCTAGTTAATTCCGACTCATAGTGACCTCATGTGACAGAGTAGAACTGCCTCGTGGGGTTTTCTTAGCTGTAATCTTTATGGGAGCAGATTGCCATGTCTTTTTCCTGTGGAGTGGCTGGGTAAATTTGAACTGCCACCCCTTCTGTTAGCAGCCGAGCACTTGGCCGTTGCGCCACCAGAGCTCCTTTTTACAGACATGTTGTAAAAACATCTCTCACATTTTCTCATGATTAGATTCAGGTTGTTGGTTATGCATTTTTGGTAGGAATATGACCAAGTGATGTTCTGTTCTTATCGTTGCATCTTATCAGGTGGTAATGATTTAGATTTGTTCCATTTTCGGTGATGTCAACTTTGATCACAGGTTCTCCCTTATAAAATTCTTCTTTTTCCTTTTGTAATTAATACCTATTTTGAGACTGTGTAAATAAAACATTACTCATTGACCTTTCAGCCACTAGTTTTAGCATCCATTTGTTTTTCCTGACTGAATTACTTATTACTCTGATGGTTGCCAGATGGTGATTTTCTAATTGCATCATCCCTTCCACATTTATTAGTTGGCATGCTAATATAAGGAAATGCTTGATCTCATCGTTTTTATTTCAGCAGGGATTCACAGATTCCTATTTTTAGTCAAAGGGTTATAATCTGTTATTATCACTTTGTTTTTATCCTCATTCCTCATATCCTTTATTCCAGGTTCGTCACCCCATGCCAATTCAAGCCAGTTGTTTCCTTACTTTCTGCCACAACAAAATGTTCTAGGCTCAATCTTACATTTTCCTTTCCTCGTCCCTGGAATCAGTCATTTTTCCAAAAGCTCTGGTTCCTTCTAGTGGATAATGAGAACTAGAAACTAAGATCTGGACATTAGGCGTGCTCACTGATATCAGGGTCTTATTGTGCCCAGGTTGTCTCAGTGGACACAAACGGGGAATATATATACATACACATATAATGTGAACACACATACAAATATTTGTATGAACACCCGCATCTATATCCATCCATCATCATCATCATCCATCTGTATAAAATCCAAGTCCTATCAGTAACTTCTGATTCCAATCCAACACAACAGAGTTCATTCTATTTTCTGCCCTTCCATATCTGTATCTCCCTCCCATTATTCTCAACATATTTACGTATTGGGTCAATCTCCACTGTATATATCTAGTCTCCCATCACTGCCATGGTCACCCTGTGCAGATCCCTCCTCATCTCACTCGGGCTCTGACACCTGCTCTGAACTCCTGCTGCCTCTTCCCTGTGTGAATTCCCTCCTCACCCCGCCTGTGGTATGACAGTCCCTGCCAGCACTACCACCACCTCTCTTATATGTTTTTAATAGCTTATTTCCTCTCTTGGTAATACATAAAAAAAAACTACTGTTAAAGAAGAAAATGAAACGTATAAGACGTTTGTAATCCCATAATTCAGACAAAATTTTTGTTAATATTTTGACATATTTCCTCATATTCCCTGGAGGGTTTCAACTGCACCAAACTGGTTTTGCTTACAAAACTAGTTTTATGCTCTGTAGTTAATTCTATGAGGAGCCCCGGTGGCGCAGTGGTTAAGCACTTGGCTGCTAACCGAAAGGTTGGCTGTTTGAACCAACCAGAGGCTCCACGAGAGAAAGACGTGGCAGTCTGCTCCCGTAAAGATTACAGCCTTGGAAACCCTTTGGGACAGTTCTACTCTTCCTATAGGGTCGCTATGGGTCAAAATCAACTCAACAGCAATGGGTTTGGTTTGGGTTTAGTTAGTTCTATACACTGCTTTTGCTACTCTGTATTTTCCTGTGTAATTATTCTTGGAACAACTTTACTGTATGTCTCCATTTTGTTCTCGGCTATAAAGCCCTGTTGAGGAAATAAAATTAAAGAATATATGCAAAAGTATTCGTAAATGTGCTCACAATTATGTCATTAACATATTCTTTTGTTTTTGTTTCTCCCAAGTGTGTACCTAATTCATCTCTGTTCCCCTCACCTTTATCTCTTTACCCATCACAAATAGAATGATTAGCAAATTTGTTAAAATGGTGCTGAATCAATGTATTGTAAATGTTGAGATGTGTCTAGAAGAATCCACATGTTGTGACAAAACTGAGCCTAGAGAGTCAGGAACTAGGGTTAGAGTACCGGTTCCATCAGTAACCAGCTGTGTAGACGTCAGTAACCGTGCATTCCCATGGTGCTACACTTTAGCACTTGTCAAACGAGTGAAATAATCTCCCTCCTAACTATTTTACGTAGCTCAGCAAGGATCTCAATGAAACAGCAGGTACTTTTTTTTTTTTTTTAAGCATGAACATGAGGATTATTTGATTTCAAAGCTTTGGCTTAGATTCAAGGAACCTTGGACCTTCTCCCTGGTGCTTCCACTAACTGGCTATCACTACCCAACCAGGTCATTTACCTCATTAGTAAAACAGAGCTGACCTAGGTTTTTGGCAAAGATCTTTCCAACCTTATCTCTTTTTATTTGAGAAATGAGAAACCAGATCTTGGCTTTCATGAAGCTGCTGAGGTTTTATTGGATCAAATAGGGAGGGCTTTCATGGGGAAATGAAAATCTGAATTTGTAGTATCAGCTCTGTAATTCGCCCTGATTATGCACGTATGGTAATTCCACACCTGGTCATCTTTTCCAAGAGAAGGGCAGGAACTGTCAATGCCTCATGCCTTCAGGGAGGCTGTCTTTAGAAAAAGCTAGAACAAGGGTGAGTCAAAGCAACCGTCTGCCAATGCTGGAAGTGTGCTGGAAAAAAAATAGCCAGTTGTGTTGACATTTTGTTCACTGACTAGATTTTTCAGGTTTCTATTTCCTGGTTGTCATTCTGCTATACTTTTTATGGCAGTCCTCAGGACAATCATTTGCCTTCTCTGAATTTCATTCATCTCAGTCAGACATTGATGAGACCAATTAATTGAAAAAAAAAAAGACTCCAAGTTTCTCCACCTGTACCCATGTCCTTTGTAGTGTGACTTCATAGCTCTTCCCATCAAAAATTGTACTCATTTTCCCCTCTTTTTATAGATTGAAGTGTGTCCCATTAAAATACGTATTGGAATCATAATCCTCATGCCTGTGGAGATGGTCCCTGGGTGGTAAAACAGTTTGCATTCTGCTACTATCTGAAAGGTTGGCAGTTGGAATCTGCCCAGTGGCACTGCAGAAGAAAGGCCTGGCAATCTACTTCTGTAGGATTACAGCCATTGAAAACCTATGGAGTACAGCTCTACTCTGAAACATGTGGGATAGCCATGAGTTGGAACTGACTGGATGGCAATGGGTTGGGGTTTTTTTTAATACTTTTTTATGGATATAACACCCATTAGGAATACAGTTTTCTTTGTTATGCTAAAAATGATGCTATATTAGTGGAGGATATGTCCTAAACCTAATCACTTCTGAGTTATAAGGAGCAGCATGGACACAGAAACAAGCAAGCATAAACAGGGGGAGACAGATGCTAAAGTAAAGATCACCAAGGAACCAAGGAATGTCAGAGACAAAGTTGAGACAAGGATCTTCCCTCAAAGTTGACAGAGCAAGAACTTCCCCTAAAGCCAGTGCCCTGCATTCAGACTTCTAGCCTCCAGAACTGTGAGGAAATAAATTTCTGTTTTGGTATTTATGTTACAGCAGCACTAGGAAACTAAGGCACCTCGCCTTGAGTTGGGGTTGGCCTTAAGACTTGCATAGACCAGCAGCATGCAGTGCAAGTGATGGTGTGCCAGTTTCAAGCCTAGACCCTAAGAGGCCTTGTGTGGTTCCATTCTCTATCTTGGGATCTTATTGCCCCAGTGTGAACAAGTCTAGGCTAGCTTGCTGGGGGATGACAGAGAGCATGGCAAAGAACCCCCCTGTCCCAGCTGAGGCCATCCTAGATCAGTCTTCAGCCAGCTGACCTCCCAAACATGTAAGACAGCCCAACCAAGATCAGCAGAGCTTCACAGTTGACCTGTAGAGTTGCAAGCAATAATGCATGCTGCTTGTTGTAAGTCGCTGAGTTTTGGGGTGTTTGTTATGAAGCAATGTACTTACTAAAACATATAGTATGAACTTAATGAGCTTAAAGTAGAGGGACCTTTAAGCGGAAAGGTGAATTACATTCTAGCTGTACTGGAGACAGCATTAAATTAGAAGTGTAAGAACTTGAGTCTTAGGTCCTGTTCTGCCAATCCCTTGGGGACATGATCTTGGACAAAAAAAAAAAAACAACTCTCTTATTCTTTATTTCCTTGTATGAAGAAAAGAGCTACCAATCCACTTTCTTTCTAATTATTAATACCTGGGTTCCTGGAAGGATTAAATGAGGTAACTTCCTTGTAAATGAAATCCATAATTTAAGAGGGTAAAATTCTCAACAGCAAAGTTTTAGCAAGGCAGTGTGTGTCGAGCTTTTAATGATCCAGCTAATGAAGATGGGAGAATTTTTTAGCAGAGGAGATATGAAACAACTGCAAGGAAAAGCTTCTGCCACATGAAGGAAAGTTATCGAGCCATTGCTCAGCCTAGACGGATCCTTCTTCCTCTTAAAGCCATGAACATCTATTAAGTCTTCTCTCATCAAAGTTACAGCAAGCATTGGGTGAAGGCATTTTTGTGGGATACACAGAGGGCACATTTCTAGTATTTCAGCACCACATGGATCTGGTACAAGATCCAAGGAACAAGAATAATTATAATAATTGAATTATACGGCTGGAAGTCTGTGCTGTAACACAAAACAGGAAGATGTTGCTGACAGGATGAATGGAAGATATTCATAAGCATCAGCTTTCATTATCAGGAAGTGACTTGTCCAATGTGAACAAAGGTGACAGAGAACCAGATGAAGAAAGACAAAGAGGATGTAATTACAGTTAGCCCAGATACACTTAAGGCAATGCAGCACAGTGGGAACTCTTGAGCTTTGGAGTCCCACCAACTCGGGTTCTAATTCCAGCTCTTACCTTTCTCTTCGAGCTTTAGTCCATCAGCAAAATATTGCAGTTTCAGAAAATCAGAGTCTATTTTATTTTAAGGATCAGCAAACTGTCATGCAGTCTCTAGTATGAATTTTGTGTGGAATCTGGTGATTGTTAGGAGATACGCTATAAAAAGCAGAAGTTTTTGAGTTTGACAAATCTGGTTGGCGACAGGTCCTGGTGCCGCCAACTGTGTTTTATGGCTTTAGTTGCCATACTTAATCCCTGTAAACCTCAGTTTCCTTATCTGTATAGTAGAGATAGCAATTTGAACTTCATATGTTCTATGGCAGCAGGCTTATTTTTTCCTGTATTATTCACTGTTGTAGCCTCAGGGCTGAATGCTTGACACATAATAGATTCTCAGTAAGCACTTATGGAACTAAGGCACTGGGAAATCACTTGAAATAATGCACCTGATATAGCTATCTCAATACCTGGAATATGCTAAGAAATTCTGCTGTTCATTTTACATTGTTATGAGTTAAGCAAAAAATAAAAAACAGACAAACAAAAAACCCTTTCAGAACTGGCCTGGAAATATGACGGTTTGTACCTTTCAGTGTATGTACCATGCACATGTATTCACTTGATTTTAAAAAGGTAATTCAAATTTAAAAGGCAAAAGAACCGCTTCAGGGAGTGTTTACAGAGTAGATCCTGATTTAGTTAAGTCCATGACATTCACAGTCACTGCCTGATACCTCTGATGGTAAGTAGATCCCTGCCTTTACTCCTCCTCATCTCCTCATTATAAACCAGCTCTATGTCTGCATTAGGGGGCAGTCCTTTAAAAGAACTTAGGACATTTTAAAATTCTGTAAAGATGGCACATGTCTAGCTTTCTTTTCGAGCAAGAGGCAGGGTCTAGGTTTGTCTATCCCTAGTACTCTAGGGAGCAGAAAAAAGTGAGGCTGAAATCTCCATCAGAGGCAAGAGAGGGCTCAGCAGGTAAGGGGCAGCTTAAAGCAATGCCCAGCCCTGGAATCTTGGGGCTGCAACCAAGGACAAGATGGAATCACACTGGGCAGGGCCATGTGGAGACATTCCAGCTAAAGCAAAAGACTAGTGGGAGGGGACTGGGGAAGGCTGAAAGAGGGACTTTGGATCTTCACACTATTTATTACAACTCACCTATCGAGAAAGGCAGAAAGGCTTCCCTTTTCTTAAACTGTCCATTCTCCAGAAAATGCTCCGGATTGAATGTTTCAGGGGTGGCCCACTCTGCAGGGTCCCTGTGTAGTGCAGTCAGATTAGTCAGGATCATGGTTCCCTAGAGAAGGCAGCAAAGACTCAGGCAAGGCTTCACTCACACAACACACCTACACAGATGGTGTTAGTCCTCAGGCTCCTACACCTTGACTACACCCTGAACTCCCTATCATCCCAAGCTCACCATCTCCTGAGTCCAACCCCCCAGGACCCTGCTGTTTGCCATGGGATACTTCACAGTGATGGATCGGAACCGCCTACTGGGAATTTTACCAGGGAAGTTTGGCTAATATTGACTGTGGAATGTATCTTTTCTCAAGGGATACATCAGTGTAGGACTTGGGAGGGACGTGTATATAGCAGGAAAAAAATAATGGAGCAGCTGGCCAGACAGCGCTGTACCAAAATCAATCCAGCTGCTCAGTGAGGGGAAAACTGTGGCAGCTCCACGAAGGTAAAGGATGTCTCAGCCATCTCTGTTTCTCCCATTTTCTTCCCTCCAATGTCTAGTACATGGCACCCCCTCTCCCAGTAGGTTTAATACTAGAATCAGGTAGCCCTGTAAAAAGCACCCATCTTCATCCAGTTACACAAGCAAGAAACCAAGAGTTGTCCTTAGTGCATCCTTTCCCCTCACTCTGCCTTCATCTAATCCATGAGCAAGAATCACTCATTTTACTTCCTGAATTTCTCTTCATTCTCTCACCTTGATTCCACGTTCACTGCCCAGGCTACCACTTTGCTTCTTACACTCCTATAATAGCCTCCTAACTGTGTCCTGAGGGCAGTGGTGGTTCGGAGGCAGAGTTCTCACCTTCCATGCAGGAGACCGGGGTTTGATTCCTGGCCAATGCACCTCAAGCACAGCCACCTGTCAGTGGTGATTTACGTGTTGTTATGATGCTAAACAGGTTTTAGCAGAGCTTTCAGACTAAGACAGACTATGAACAAAGGCCTGGTGATCTACTTCCAAAAATCAGCCAATAGAAACCCTATGGATCACAACAGTCCTATCCTATAGCACACAGAGTCTTCATGAGTCGAGTGCCAACTCTAAGGCAGCTAAGAAGTATGTCCCACACCCTGTCTTGCCCCATTTAATCTACTCTGCATCCTGAAAGCAGAGGGAGCACTGAAAATGATTAAACCAAACCACACCCACCCACCCACTGCCACCCAGAACCTGAAACACTTCAGTACCTTCCCATCACTCTTAGGTTAAAGACCCTGTGATGGTTAAGATTGTATGTCAACTTGGCTAGGACATGATTCTCAGTGTTTTGGCAGTCGTATAATGTTGTGATCACTTCCCTGTTGATATGTGATATGTGATCACCTCCGTGATGGAATCTGCTGAGTGGTACCAGCGGGCGTGGGCCTGTGGCAGCTCACCACCTCCTCAGCCTTCGTCTCTCTGTCCCCCCCACCTACTTCCTTCCTGCTCGCCTTGCAAAGGTTGTTGGCTTACTCTGGATCCAGCAGCTGTCTCTTGTCTGACCTCTGGTTCTTGGGACCTGAGCTAGCAGCTTAGCTGTCCAACTTGATATTCACTGATGTTCATGGCCTTCAAGCAAGAGTCCTGCTCCCTGACCTGCCTGTCTTGGGTTCACCAGCCCCTACAGCTAAGGGACTCAGGAAAAACCTTGCAGTCTTCCCTGCCGACCTTGGGGATTCCTCGACCGTCACAGCCTGTGAGCGGGAACCCTGCTATCCGATCTGCTCATCTTGGGTTCACCAGCTTCTGTGGCTCTGTGAATTGGGAAAGGACTCTATCCTGATCCAAGGACTTGGGATATACCAACCCCTAGATTCGCATGAGCTTTTCCTTGATATAAATCTCTCTCTATATATTTATACGCATTACTGTTTTTGCTCCTCTGGAGAACCCTGCCTAAGACAGACCCATCATCTAACCTTGTCTGGGCTACCCTCCTCCTCCTGCCTCGCTCCCACTACAGAGGTCTTCTTTCAGATTCTCAAATATGCCATGTTTCCCCTCATTTCAAGGCTTTTTTCTCCCACTGCCTGGAATGCTCTTTTGCCCCACTTTGTCACCAAGCTACCCTTAATCATTCTTTAATCCTTGGTCCAAACATTGCTTCCTTTTGGAACCCTTTTCTGACCACGCCCACTCACACTACATGCTCCAGCTAATTTGCAGTTTATACCACCCTGTTCTTTATTCAGGGTTTGGAATTATCTAGCCTAACCATTTGTATGATTGTTTTCTTGCTCAGGGGTGTTCCTCCAGACCTAAGCACATTCAGTGATTAGTGAATATTTGTTGAGTTAATAAAGAATAATTACTATTTTGGGCACTCTCTACAACAAACAATAGGTAAAGTGTTCCACATGAATGACCTCAGTTTACCTCTAGATGGATCCTGCCAGAGAGGTTTTATATGCACTTTACAGATAAAGAAATTAAAGCTCCAAGAGGTTAAATAACGTGCCCAGGGCGGTAAAGTAAGAGAAGGCAGAGCTGTGATTTGAACCAAGTCCATCTGATGCCCTGGCTCTCAGTCTCTATATTATACAGTCAGCTAGATCTCCTAGTTCCCAGGCTGGTTCCTGCAGTTGACTTTAAGAATCAGTAGTGGTAGGGGTCTGTTGAGCTGGGTTGGCTTTTTGGAGATCAGTGAGTTTGCTAGAAAAATGCAAACAGCACTTAGAATTTAGACTTCAACCTTCACCACAAGACGACCAATCAATAAGGAACTCAGTGCATGCACAGCTGCTTTTTCTGGTTCTGCAGTGACAGTGTCCAAGGTGTGACCAAGGAACAACCACGAGGTGACAGGGTGTGGCCAAGGGTAAGCAAAGCTCCTCTGTTTGTGCCTCTTGAGATTGTTCCTGGGTACGACATACTCAGAGAAATGTAGACAAACTGGAATGACTCTCCAGAGGCTGACACAGGTGGTGAGGAAACAAGGGAAGAGATGCAAGAATGTACAGTCTCTAGAGAGGATGTTATAGGTTACAGGAGGGCTGTCTGCAGAGATCTTGAGTGGTGGGGAGAGTGGGATCAGAATTCCTTTGTGAAGACTGGGGAATTTCACAGGAATCTACTTCCAAAAATCAGCCAATGAAAACTCTGTGGATCACAACAGTCCAATCTGCAACTAATCATGAGGGTGCAAAAAACTGGGCAAAGTTTTGTTCTCTTGTGCATGCCATCGCCATGAATCTAGGGCTGACTCAAAGGCAACTAACAACAGCAACGATGGAGGAAAATTATAGGGAGACTGTGTTTTTAAAGCCAAGATAAAGCAACTCTTGTGGAGGGAACGTGGTGCAGCACAAAAAACACGACAAGCCTTGGAAGCAGAACAGATCTGGATCCCAACTTTGTCGTTTAGCAGCTAAGACACTTTAGACAGGGTACTTCATTCCTCTGAGCCTCAATCTCCCAATCTAAAAGATGGGTATTCCAAAACCCATTGCCGTCAAGTCCATTCCAACTGATAGCGACTCTATAGGACAGAGCAGAACTGCCCCATAGGGTTTCCAAGCAGTGACTGGTGGATTTGAACTGTCAGCCTTTTGGTCAGCAGGCGAGGTCTTAACCAATGCACAACCAGGGCTCCTCAAAGATGGATATAAAAAAGAGTTATTCTGAGGACTGAGTAAGACATTTTGAAAGAACCTCAAAGCCCACAGCACACAATCAATCACTGCTTGATAAATGCTGGCTCCTTTCTCACTCTAATAACACACACCTGTGTTAGCTTCCCTTTTGTGACAGTAAGTTCCTTATCACTGGGGTTGTCAGTGAAAGCTCAAGAAATGCTTGTGGGGATTCTGTTAGAAACACCAGCATTAATGTAATGTTAACACACACACACAAAAAAAAACCCAAACCTCTTGCCATCAAGGTGACTTCAACTCATAGTGACCCTATAGGACAGAGTAGAACTGCCCCACAGAGTTTCCAAGGAGTGCCTGGTGGATTTGAACTGCCAACTTTTGGTTAGCAGATATAGCCCTGAACCACTACGCCTCCAAGTGTCCCTTCACATCTTTACATTCCATAGCCCCAGGATTACATGTGGCAAGGGCCTACTTTTGAGATGTTCTACCAAGAGAAACAAAAAGTTTATGTGGCAACGTATGGCAGAACTGCTGCGTGATGTATCCCCACGAATATTCACAATGCGCGCTGTTTTTGTTAGCTGCCACTGAGTTGCCCCCAACTCATGGCGACCCACAGACACTGGGATTAGACTGTTGTGATCTGTAGCATTTTTACTGCCTGATTTTCAAAACTAGATTACCAGGCCTTTCTTCCTAGTCCATCTTCCTAGTCTGGAAGCTCTGCTGGAAGCTGTATAGCATCATAGCAACACTTAAACCTCCATTGCCAGGCACAGAGTGGCTGCGATGAGGTGCCCCCAAACCTACTGCCATCGAGTCCATCCTGACTCATAGCAATCCCATAGGGTTTCCAAGGCTGTAAATCTTCATGGAAGCAGACTGCCACATTTTTCTTCAAGGAGCCACTGGTGGTTTCGAACTGCACTGAGGTGCACTAGCTAGAAATTCAACCCGGGTCTCCTGCATGGGAGGTGAGAATTTTACCACTGAACCAACACTGTCCTCCAATGCAAATTAGTATAGTAAAAACTCTGAGAAGTTTTTAAGTCTTTCCCTGAATTTATCTGGCCATAGAAATCCCCATCTCTGCTCCAATGTCTATTAACCTAATGTTCTAAAGCCCATACTTGGAGGAAAAAAATAGTATTATATCAGGTATATCTCTCTCCCCATTTGAGTGATTGCTTAGGATATGAATACGCATCAGTTTTCAAATTCAGATTCTTACTGTCTAAAAAGAGGGACGTGAAGACCTGAGGCTAAGAGTCCCTGGTTACCTTTGGCAGCTGGTATCCAGCCACAGTGGTATCAAACATCACTTCCCTGGGCACGTTCAAGGGGATGATGTTGCCCATTCTCTGCACCTCATGGATGACGGCATTGGTGTAGGGCATGTGCTCTCGGTCGTTCAGGCTGGGCTGCCGTGACTGGCCAACTACTCTGTCGATCTCAGCTTGTACTTTCTCTGGAAAACAGAAGGTTCTATTCTTTTTTAAACTTTTATGCTTTCTTCCAGAGATGTAGGGTGGCCTCCAAGGTCTCACCTATTGTATTTCAATTAGTGATCAGGTTATAAACAAATGGTTCTTAATCCTTTAAAGGGCTTATTTAGAAAAATTTCAACTCCATAATTTTTTGAGCCTAGTTAGGCTAAGGAATGGAACAACCAGGGTCAAAATGGCTAAGATTATAGTGTTGTTGTTATTGTTATTAGTTGCCATTGAGTTGGCTCTAACTCATGGGAACTTTATGTATAAAAGCAGGGAACATTGCCAGGTCCTGAGTCATCTTCACAATTGCTGTTATGTTTGAGTTCATTGTTGTGGCTATTAAGATTAATGTAGGCGCCATAGACTGTAGTTTCTCAAGGAGATATATAAGAGTGGAAACTGGGCCCTGGTGTAAGACAAATCTGGATCAAACTTTTAAACTCTCTGAGCCTCAGTTTAATCATCTGATGGGATAAATTAGTGTGGGTAAGTCTACATTCATCTTAAGGATGTTTTCAGCTTTGCATGAACTGATTTAAGTGAGAACCCAATAAACGACAGAAACTGCCAGCTGCCCCCAATATCCGTTCTTCTCTTTTTCTATAGTAATAAAGATTCTACCTGGTTACTCAGCTAAAAACTCCCTTGCAACTCTGTGATCATATGCCTAACTACTGGTCAAGGGAATGTGTGTAGAAGTGATGTTTAACACTTTAAACATGTCCTTAAAGGAAGAGGTGTGTGTTCCCTTTGTCTCTAAAGAAAGAAAATGCTAGTAATTTCTTGAAAGAGTAGGAACACATCATAAGGGACGTAGTATCTGATCAGATTCTTCAAGAAGAGCTTGAAGTTTGCCATTTAGGGAAATTGGGGAAGTGCATTCTTAAGAGAGAACAGTACAGGTGAATGAACACAGGCATAATAAGAACAGTGCAATGGACAACTGACACGTGATTTAGTGAAGCCAGAATGCAGAGCTGGTGGGGCTGATGCTGGCAGTAAAAACTCTGAGACGTTTTTAAGACTTTCCCTATATTTCTTTGGCCATAGAATTCCCCATCTTTCTGAGGAGTCTGGACATTATTCAGAGGGCAATGGCAAGTCATTACTTAAAAGAATGTCACTCTTTTGTGAAATTTAACACAGTGTCAATTGACTTACTGTTTTCCCCACAAGGTTCTCAGCTTCTCGAGCAAAGGGACCCTGTAATATTTGTGTTGCCAGGACCCATCAAAATCCTTGACAGAAAAATTAAAGAATGTGCAAGGTCTTGAGTCAAGCTCATGACTATTCCACCTGTCTTTTCATTCTACCATGCTATCTTCTGGTCCCAACCCTGGGGCAGTATGTTCGAGGAGGCATTTGTCTGTCTGGTCCAGGCACACAAATGTTCACCTTGGATTTCTGGGTAGATGGCCAGGTAAAGCAGAGCCCAGCGCAGCGTTGTGGAAGTTGTCTCTGTTCCAGCAAAGAAAAGGTCCAGCGTGCTGCAGACAAGATTTTCTTCATGGAAACTCGAAGTAGCATTGCCTGTATGCTAGAAAGAAGAAATGCTTATTAATTTGTTCATAGTTGACACTAAACATGGGGTTATTATCCTAGAGAAGGAATTTGGAAAGAAAGGCCCCTAGGAGAAATGACTTTCCCTTTGGCTTCCTCAGAAGGCACAAGGTATCATAGCAATATCGTTAGCATCATCCTGCCCCAAGGGCTGCAGGCTACCTAAGGATTCGAGCACTTGAGAGATGAAAAACAAAACAATCATTTTCTAACACCAGTAACTGGGGAAGAAGGAAAGAGAACAGAGTGTGAAAAAGACTTGAGTTCCAATATCAGCCACATCCTAGCTAGGTGTATGACCTCGGGTGAGTTACTTAATCTCTCTGTACTTCAGTTTCCTGTACTGTAGAATAACCTCTTAAGATCACATGATGAGCTGCCTGAATTACAACAGGCACACAGCAAATAATCAACAAGTGTTTTACTGTTGTAAGAAAAATAAACTCAATTCCCCTTTCGTGCAACAATTCTCATATCTCCCCATGCCCCTTTTCCTTTCCAGATTAACCTCTCTAATTCCTTCACCTGTTCCTCTGACATTATCATCGTCCTCTGGATTCTTCAATTTGTAAACATTTCTCTTAATGCGTGGTCCCATACCAGAACACCACATAGCAAGTAGTCTCTTCCTTTGAGGAGAAAACAATGCTTCTATTAATGCTATGCCAACAAGGTAAAATAAGGGAGGAGGTAGAAAGAAATCCACCAATCTGCCTACTCCAGGAGGAAGAACCATTAATCTGAAGAGTCAAAAGTCAAGACACTGATTCAGTGATGTATATTAAGTGGAGGGGTCACTGTGTCGAAGGCCACACATTCAATCTGGCTTTCTTCCTGCTTCTTTTCTATAATGTTGGAAAGTAGATGACATAGGGGGTGGGTGGAAGAAAAAGCCCCACCTAGGCCCTGAGGCTAAACTCTGACATCCAATTCAGCTTGACTTGTGCTCTGACATGGGGGCTCAGAATAGGAGTAGATAACTGGGTCCCATAAAACCATATGTCTTGCTGTCCATGCCAACTGACAGTGACCCTATAGGACAGAATAGAATTGCCTCACAGGGTTTCCAAAAAGAGGCTGGTGGTTTCAAATTCCCTACCCTTTGGTTAAACAGCCAAGCTCTTAATGACTATGCCACCAGGGCATAAACCAAAAGCAAAGCCGTTGCCATTGAGTCGATTCTCACTTATAGTGACCCCATAGGACAGTGTAGAACTGCCCCATAGAGTTTCCAAGGGTGTAATCTTTACAGAATCAGATTGCTACATCTTTCTGCCAAGAAGCGGCTGCTGATTTTGAACCACTGGCCTTTTGGTTAGCAGCTGAATGCTTAACCACTGTGCCCACCACGGCTCCTCAGGTAACTGGCCACCAAACCAAACCCACTGCCATCAAGTCGATTCTGACTCATAGCGACCCAATACAGACCTATCTAATACTAAAACAGTGCTTTTGTGCCCAATTTCTGTTTTCCCTTTTGGGTACAGCTCCTTCAGATAAGGGTAGAGGGTAGGCATTGGGGATGAGAAGGCAGTATGTGGGTATTCCCAGGGCCTCAAGCCAAATGCCATTAAACCCCCATCTTTATTTCCAATTGTCTCATCAATCCTGAGTTAACGCTACTTCTGCACTCTGAAATAGCACCCATCTCTTCCCTTTATGGTAGGCCGAGTAATGACTCAAAGATGTCTTTGCCCTAAACCCTAGAACTTGTGAATATGATGCTTTATATAGGAAAGGGAAGGAACCCCAGGGTAACAGTGGTGTTAAGTACTCGGCTGGTAACTGAAAGTTTAATTCAAACCCACCAGCCGCTCCACAGGAGAAAGATGGGGCAGTCTGCTTCTGTAAAGATTTACAACCCTGGAACCCCTACAGGGCAGTTTTATTCTGAGTTGGAATCGACTTGAAGGCAACAGGTTTTGGTTTATAGATAAAGAACTTTACAGATGTGATTAAGTTCAGGATCTTGAGATGAGGGTATTATACTAGATTATCCAGACGGGTCCAATGTTATCATGAAGGGCATTGTAAGAGCAAGGCAAGGAGGTCAGAGAGAATATACAAGGACAGAGAGAAGCAGTGCTCACAGAAGAGAGAAGATGCTATGCTGCTGGCTTTGAAGATGGAAGAAGGTAAATGAGCCAAGGAATGCAGGCAGCCTCTAAAACCTGGAAGAGGCAAGGAAACAAAATTCCTCAGAGCCTACAGAAGAAGCCAGCACTACTGATGCCTGGACTTTTTTCCAGTTAAACTGATTTTAAACTTCTGACTTCCAGAGGTTTAAGGGAATATATTTATATTGTTTTAAGCCACTAAATTTATGATAACATATTGCAGCACATAATTTATTACAGAAAATATAGGAAGATAATACACCCCATTTTCTCTTAAAAAACAAAATATAGGAAACAGCTTTATCTCCTCACCTTTGTCATTTCCCTGAGGTAAGAATCAATAAAGTCTCTCGGTTCATCAGGATTCCAATCTCTCTTGTGTTTTTCAATCATACGAGAAACAAATATTTTCAATTTCTCCCAGTCGCTGAAGAGTTTTTGGTGAAGTCCAGGAAGGAATTTCATTATCCAGGGAAAGACATCGTAGAGCTAATTGATAAAAACAAGACAATCATGGAGATAACATACTACTTTTCCACATTTTAAGACCACAGAATCAGTCTTCTCTTTTCATCTCTCTCTCTCTTTTATTTGCTTACACTTATACCTCAGAGTCATCCTTGACTCTGCTTTCTCTCTCAACCTTCTAGAAAGGCATTTCAGCTCTTTTTCCAAAATACGTCCAGCCTTACACCACTTTTCACCACCACAATGGCTGCTACAGTCCAAACCACCTAGTGCAGACCACCAACATATCTCACCTGGATGCTCTGACAGCTTCCAGCAGTTTTCCTGATTCCACCATTAGTCCCTGTCTCAGTCTATTTCCCATTAGGTACCTCCTAAATAGGTACTCTTTCTAAAAGCAAACCTGATTCTGATCAATTCTCTTCAATTAATTAAGAAAGTATATAAAACACAGAAATAGAAGAACATATTAAATGCCATATTAAATGGTACTCTGTCAAGAGGAATAACCTACAAGTGATTGGAGTACCAGAAAAGGGGGGGATAAGAGAGAATTGTTAAAGATTTGTTGGCAGAAAACTTCCCTAATATTGTGAAAGATGAAAAGCTATTTATTCAAGAAGCTCTCCGAACCTGAAACAGGGTAGTCCCAAAAGAAAGTCACCAAGACATCTTACAATCAACCTTGCCAAATCAAAGTTAAAGAGAGAATTTTAAGAGCGGCTAGAGATAAAAAGTCATCTACAAAGGAGAGTCAATAAGGCAAAACTCTGACTATTGAGCAGAAACTATGCAGGCAAGAAGGCAATCGGATGATATATATATAAGGGCTTGAATGAAAAAAATTGCCAACCAAGATTATATACCCACCAAAACTGTCCCTCAAATACGATGGCATAATTAGGGCATTTCCAGATAAACATAAGTTAAGGGAATTTTTAAAAAGCAAACCAAAATTACAAGAAATACTAAAGGGAGTCCTCCAGTTAGAAAATCAATATCAGATGACAACTCAAGACTAGAACACAGCACAGAATGATCAGATATCAACCCAGAAAGGAAGTCATAAAAACAAATCAAACCTAAGACATTGACAATAGGGAAAGAGAGATGCCAATATGTAAAAGATGACAACGTTAAAACAAAAAAGAGGGACTAAGTAGTGTAGTCATAGAACTTCCATATAGAGAGGAAGTCAAGTCAACATCAAGAAATAAAAGATTGGTTTAAACGTAGAAAATTAGAGGTAAATATTACGGTAACGACAAAGAAGTGACAATCCTAAACATCAAAATAAAAACAAAAGAAAAACACAGACTCAGCAAATACAAAATCAGCAACAATAAAAAAGATGTTAAGTGGAGGAATCTGGAAGGCATTATGCTGAGCGAAATGAGTCAGTTGCAAAAGGACAAATATTGTATAAGACCACTATTATAAGATCTTGAGAAATAGAAAAAACGGAGAGGAACACATACTTATGTGGTTACAAAGGGGGGAGGAAGGGAGGGAGGGAGGGAGAGGGCTTTTTATTGATCAATCTGTAGATAAGAACTGCTTTGGGTGAAGGGAAAGACAACACTCAATACAAGGAAGGTCAGCCTAATTGGACTGGATTAAAAGCAAAGAGGTTTCCAGGATAAAATGAAAGCTTCAAAGGTCAGCAGAGCAGGGGCTGGGGTCTGGGGAACTTGGTTTGAGGGGACTTCTAAGTCAATGGGCAAAATAATTCTATTATGAAAACACTCTGCATCCCACTTTGAATTGTGGCGCCTGGGGTCCTAAATGCCAACAAGCGGCCATCTAAGATACATCAATTGGTCTCAACCCACCTGGAGCAAAGGCAAAGGAAGAACACCAAGGTCACACGACAACCAAGAACCCAAGAGACAGAAAGGGCCACATGAATCAGAGACCTACATTATCCTGAGACCAGAAGAACTAGTTGGTGCCCAGCCACAATCGATGTCTGCCCTGTCAGGGAGCACAACAGACTACTCCTGAGGGAGCAGGAGACCAATGGGATACAGACCCCAAATTCTCATGAAAAGACCATACCTAATGGTATGACTGCGACTAGAGGAATCCCACAGACAATGCTCCCCAGAACTTCTGATGGCACAGGACAGGAACCATCCCCGAAGACAAATCATCAGGCATGAAAAGGACTGGTCAGTGGGGGGGAGAGAGATGCTGATGAAGAGTGAGCTAATTAAATCAGGTGGACACTGGAGAGTGTGTTGGCAACTCTTGACTGGAGGGGGGATGGGAAGATAGAGAGAGAGGGAAGATGGCAAAATTGGCACGAAACGAGAGACTATAAGGGCTGACTCAATAGGGGGAGAGCAAGTGGGAGAAGGGAGTAAGATGTATGTAAACCTACATGTGACAGACTGATTGGAATGGTAAATGTTCACTTGAAGCTTAATAAAAATTAAAAAAAAAAAGATGTTAAGAATATACATAAGAAAAATGACTTAGCACAGAAAATTAAGTGAACAAAGAAACTCAGCGACACACAAAAAAATACATCAAAATGACAGCAGTAAACTCATACCTATCAATAATAACGCTGAATGTAAATGAACTAAATGCACCAATAAAGAGACAGAGTGTGGCAGAATGGGTAAAGAAAAACACCATCTATCTATATGCTGCCTACAATAGACACACCTTAGACTCGAAGACACAAACTAAAACTCAAAGAATGGACAAAAATATATCAAGCAAACAACAATCAAAAAAGATCAGGAGTGCTGGGGACTATGGCTTCAGGGGACATCTAAGTCAACTGGCAAAATAAATTCTATTAAGAAAACATTCTGTATCCCACTTTGAAGTGTACCGTCTGGGGTCATAAACAATAGCAAGCAGCCATCTAAGAAGCATCATTGAGTCTCAACCCACCCGGATCAAAGCAGAATGAAGAACACCAAGGTCACAAGGTAATTATTAGCCCAAGGGACAGAAAGGGCCACATGAACTAGAGACTATATCATCCTAAGACCCGAAGAACCAGATGGTGTCTGACCACAACCGATGACTGCCCTGACAGGGAGCACAACAGAGAACCCCTGAGGGAGCAGGAGAACAGTGGGATGCAGACCCCAAATTCTCATAAAAAGACCAGACTTAATGGTCTGACTAAGACTAGAAGAATCCTGGTGGTCATGGTTCCCAAACCTCCTGTTGGCCCAGGACAGGAACCATTCCCAAAGCCAATTCAAAAGACATGGATTGGACTGGACAATAGGTTGGAGAGAGATGCTGATGAGTAGTCAGGTACTTGATTCAGGTGGACACTTGAGACTGTGTTGGCATCTCCTGTCTGGAGGGGAGATGGGAGAGTAGGGGGGTTAGAAACTGGCAAAATGGTCATGAAAGGAGAGACTGGAAGGAGGGAGTGGGCTGACTCATTAGGGAGAGAGTAAGTGGGAGTATGTAGTAAGGTGTATATAAGTGTATATGTGAGAGACTGACTTGATTTGTAAACTTTCACTTAAAGCACAATAAAAATTATGAAAAAAAAAGATCAGGAGTGGCAATATTAATCTCTGACAAAATAGACTTTAAAGTAAAATCTACCACAAAGGATAAGGAAGGACACTATATAATGATTAAAGGATCAATATACCAGGAAGACATAACCGTAATAAATATTTACCCACCCAACACCAGGGTTCCACAGTACATAACACAAACTCTAACAGCATGGAAAAGAGACACAGACAGCTCTGCAATAATAGAAGGAGATTTCAACACACCACTTTCCGTGAAGGACAGAATATCCATAAAGTTGCTCAATAAAGTCATGGAAGATCTAAATGCCACAATCAACCAACTTGATCTCATGGACATACACAGAACATTCCACCAAACAGCAGCCAAGTATACTTTCTTTTCCAATGCACATGGAACGTTCTCCAGAATAGACCACATATTAGGCCACAAAGCAAGCCTTAACAGAATCCAAAACATTGAAATATCACAAAGCATCTTTTCTGACCATAAAGCCGTAAAAGTAGAAATCAATAAAAGAAAAGGAAGGAAAAAAAAATCAAATACAAGGAAACTGAACAACAACTTGCTCAACAACTACTGGGTTATAGAAAAAATTAAGGACAGAATAAAGAAATACACAGAATCAAATGAGAATGAAAACACATCCTACCAGAACCTTTGTGACACAGCAAAAGCAGTGCTCAGAGGTCAATTTAGAGCAATAAATGTACACATCCAAAAAGAAGAAAGAGCTAAAATCAATACATTAACCCTACCACTCAAACAAATAAAAAGAGAGCAGCAAAAGAAGCCCATGGGAACCAGAAGAAAGGAAATAACAAAATTAGAGCAGAAATAAATGAAACAGAGAATAGAAAAACAGTTGAAAGAGTTAACAAAACCAAAAGCTGATGTTCACGAAATGATCAACAAAATCAATAAACCACTGGCCAAACTGACAAAAGAAAAATGGGAGAGGAAGCAAATAAAACAAATAAGAAATGAGATGGGTAATATCACAAAAGATCCAACTGAAATTAAAAGAATCATAGCCGAATATTATGAAAAACTGTACGCCAACAAATTTCAAAACCTAGAGGAAATGGACAAATTTCTAGAAACACATTACCCACCTAAACTAACAAAAACAGAGGTAGAACAAGTAAATAGACCCATACAAAAAGAAGACGTAATTAAAAAAACTCCCAACACAAAAATGCCCTGGCCCTGTTGGCTTCACTGGAGAATTCTACCAAACTTCCAGAGAAGAAAACACCAGTACTACTAAAGGCATTTCAGAACATAGAAAAGGATGGAATATTCCTGAACTCATTCTATGAAGCCAGCATAACCCTGATACCAAAACCAGGTAAAGACACCACAAAAAAGAAAACCACAGACCAATATCCCTCATGAACACAGATGCATAATCCTCAACAACGTATCAAATATAATCCTCAACACACCACAAAAAAGAAAACTACAGACCAATATCCCATGAACACAGACACAATAATCCACAAAAACAGAATTCAACAAGATATCGAAAAATAATTCACCATGACCAAGTGGGATTCATACCAGGTATGCAAGGATGGTTCAACATTAGAAAAACAATCAATATAATCTATCACATTAAAAAAAAAAAGAAAGAAACACAAGATCTTTTCAATTGATGCTGAAAAGGCATTTAACATAGTCCAACACCCATGCATGATAAAAACTCTCTACAAAATAGGAGTAGAAGGGAAATTCCTCAACATAATAAAGGGCATTTATACAATGCCAAGAGCCAACATCATCCTAAATGGAAGGCGTCTGAAAGCATTGCCATTGAGAACAGGAGCCAGACAAGGATGCCCTTTATCACCACTTTGATTCAACATTGTGCTGGAGGTCCTAGCCAGAGCAATTAGGCTAGAAAAACAAATAAAGGGTATCCACATTGGTAAGGAAGAAGTAAAAGTATCTGTGTTTTCAGATAATATGATTTTATACACAGAAAACCTCAAAGAATCTACAAAAAAAAAAAAACTACTGGGACTAATAGAAGATTTCAGCAAAATATCAGGATACAAGATAAACATACAAAAATCAGTTGAATTCCTTTACACCAACAAAGAAAATGTCAAAGAGGAAATCACCAAATCAATACAATTTACAATAGCCCCCAAGAATATAAAATACTTAGGAATAAATCTTACCAGAGACGTAAAAGATCTATACAAAGAAAACTACAAGACACTACTGCAAAAAACCAAAAAAGACCTACATAAATGGAAAAGCACACCTTGCTCATGGACAGGAAGACTCAACATTGTGAAAATGTCAATTCTACTCAAAGTGATCTACAGATACAATGCAATCCCAATCCAAATTCCAATGGCATTTTTTAATGAGATGGAGAAACAAATCACCAACTTCACATGGAAAGGGATGAGGCCTGGATAAGTAAAGCATTACTGAAGAAGAGCAAATTGGGAGGCCTCATGCTACCTGATTTTAGAATCTATACAACAACAGATACACAGACCAATGGAAAAGAACTGAGAATCCAGATGTAAATTCATTCACCTACGAAAAGCTCGTATTTGAAAAAGGTCCAAAGTCCATTAAATGGGGAAAAGAGAGTTTCTTTAACAAATGGTGCTGGCATAACTGGATATCCATCAGCAAAAAAATGAAACAAGACCCATACCTCACACCATGCACAGAAACTAACTCAAAATGGATCAAAGACCCAAATATAAAATCTAAAAAGATAAAGATCACGGAAGAAAAAAAAAAAAGGGACAATGCTAGGAGCCCTTATACATGGCATAAACAGAATATGAAACATTATTAACAATGCACAAACACCAGAAGAGAAACTAGATAACTGGGAGCTCCTAAAAATGAAACCCTATGCTCATCGAGAAACTTCACCACAAGAATAAAAGGACAATGTACGGTCTGGAAGAAACTTTTTGGCTACGACATATTCAGTCAGGATCAAATCTCTAAAATCCACAAGACACTGCAAAACTTCAGCAACAAAAAGACAAATAATTAAAAAATGGGCAAAGGATATGAACGTGCACTTCACCAAAGAAGACATTTAGGCAGCTAACAGATAAGTGAGAAAATGCTCACTATCAGTAGCTATTAGAGAAATGCAAATCAAAACTACAATGAGATACCCCGCTGACATTAATCCAAAAAACACAAAATAATAAATGTTGAAGAGGTTGTGGAGAGACTGGAACACTTATACACTGCTGGTGGGAATGTAAAATGGTACAACCACTTTGGAAATCGATTTGGCCCTTCCTTAAAAAGCTAGAAATAGAAGTACCTTATGATCCTTCAATCTGACTCCTTGGAATATATCGTAGAGAAACAAGAGCTGTCACACAAATAGATGTATGCAAACCCATGTTCACTGCAGCACTATTTACAATAGCAAAAAGATTAAAAAAGCCCAGGTGCCCATCAAGAGACGAATGGATAAACAAATTATGGTCTATTCACACAATGGAATGCTATGCAATGATAAAGAACAACGATGAATCTGTGAAACATCTCACAACTTGGATGAATCTGGAAGGCATAATGCTGAGTGAAATTAGTCACAAAAGAACAAATACTGTATAAGACCACTATTATAAGAACTTAAGAAAAGGTTTAAACTCAGAAGAAAACATTTTTTGATGGTTATGAGGGTGGAGAGGGAGGGAGAGGGAAATTCACTAACTAGATTGTAAGGATGGTGCAGGACCAGGTAGTTTTTCCTTCTGTTGTGCATAGGGTTGCTATGATTCGGAACTGACTTGACGGCACCTAACAACAAGAACACGATTGTACACAAGAATTATCCTAGGTGAAGGGAAGGACAACACACAATACAGGGAAGTCAGCACAACTGGACTAAACCAAAAGCTAAGAAGTTTCCTGAACACCACCAAACACTTCAAGGGACAGAGTACCAGGGGAGTCAGTCTCAGGACCATGGGTTGAGGGGACATCTAGGTCAACTGGCATAACAAAGTTTATTAAGAAAATGTTCTGCATCCTACTTTGGTGAGCGGCATCTGGGGCCTTAAAGCTAGTGAGCGGCCATCTAAGATGCATCAATTGGTCTCAACCCACCTGGAGCAAAGGAGAATGAAGAACACCAAAGACAAAAGGAAAATAGTAGCCCAAGAGGCAAAAGGGCCACATCAACCAGAGACTACATTAGCCTGAGACCAGAAGAACTAGATGTTGCCCGGCTACCATCAATGACCACCCTGACAGGGAACACAACGGAGCGTCTCTGAAGGAGCAGGAGAAAAGTGTGTTGCAGAACTCAAATTCATGTAAAAAGACCAGAATCAATGGTCTGACTGAGACTAGAGGAACCCAGAAGACATGGCCCCCCGACTTTCTGTTAACCCAGAACTAAAACCGTTCCTGAAGCCAACTCTTCAGACAAATATTAGACTGGACTATAAGACATAGAATAATACTTGAGAAGAGTGTGCTTCTTAAGTCAAGTAGATACATGAGACCAAATGGGCAGCTCCTGTCCAGAGGTGGGATGAGAAGGCAGAAAGGGATAGGAGCTGCTTGAATGGACACAGGAAACCCAGGGTGAAAATGGGGGGGTATGCTGTCACATTACAGGGATTGCAACTAAGGTCACATAACAGGATGCACTTGAACTGTAAACTTTCACCTAAAGCCCAATTAAAAAAAAAAAAGTTAAAAAAAATATTTATAAGACATGTGAGGAAATCTGGACACTGCCTAGATACCTGATGACATTAAAGAATTGTTAATATTTTTCAGGGGTATTAATTTTTTTTATTATTCAAATAGGTCTTTTCAGGAAAATGTACTGAATAATCGAGGTCTGTAACTAGTTCCAAAATAATCCAGGAGTGGGGCACAATAGTAAGATGTGGGTACAGATAAGCGATATTTTCCACGTGTTAATAATTGTCGGAGCTGACTGGTGGGTATATAGTGATTCATTATTCTATCTACTTTCATATATCTTTGGAATTTTCAAAAAGTTTTCTTTTTTTATTTATTGAGGCAATTTTTAAATTTTGGTAATGGAAGACTGGGTAATTTAGGCTAACCCTCCTACTGAGAACACCAAGATAAGATTCAAACACATACACACCCTAACGTAGTGAGGAATTTCAGGCATAAAGTCTAGGCGAAGAAGAAAACCCTGAGAGACTCAACATTTGTGATCAATTCTCCCCCAGCAGTGTCTTCCAAATCCTATAAGTTGCTGAGAAACCAAAAAACTGAGCAGAGTTTTTGATAGACACACAGACCTAGAGGGACAAAAATCAAAGTTTAGGGCCTACCAAGGAAGGGTATGAGGTTTGAACCCCAAAGGGCAACAGCTTATGAAATTAAAAGACTGATGAGAGCAAGTGTTGGTAGGTGTGTAAATAGTATGTACAGCCACTCTAGAAACTTTTGACATCTTTTACTTCTAGGGACATATGCAAAAGAAATGAGTGACTATGTCCACAAAAACTCTTGTTCAAGAATGTTCATGGTAGCTATCTTCATAGCGTGCAAAGACTGGAAACAATTCAAAGGTTTATTAATAGAACATAGATTAAGAAACAGTGACATATTCATACAATGGGATGTAAATCAACATTAAAAAAGAGCAATCTACACAGATAGATCAGAAAACTGTCTGCTGAGCAAGAAGCCAGACCCAGAAGAGTACTTCTGAGGAAGAAGGAGAATGGATGGGATTAAAGCGGGACATAGAGAAGAGGGACTGAAAGGCAATGCAATAGTGTTGTTCTCTTTAAAAAGAATAACATAGGTACATAGGCACACACATTATTTAATTTCATACCTTACATCAATGTAAGAAATGGTCTTTGTACAAATTTTTAATATTATTAAAAACAGTAAAGTTGACAGATTGATTTCAAATAAATTTTTGTTGAAGTCAATTAAAAATGTTATAGTTTAACTAAAAAATAAATAAATAAAAAAGGAAGAACCCATGTGTGTCTGACACCAGCCCAGTATTCTTAACCAAGATGTGGACAAAGAACAGCTTACTTGGCACCACTTTGTAGTTTCCAGACATGTGACTTCATCCAGCAACTTCAGCAGCTCCTGAAACTGACCATCCTGGTACTCAAAACGTTCGCCAAAGGTAATGGAGCAAATAATATTGGAAACTGCATTGTTGATCTTGAAGTGAGGGTCAAAAGGCTGTCCTAGAGGCAGAGGAAGGAAGAGATGGATCCTTTTGATTGATTTGTTTCTGCTTTCTAAGGAAAGTCTACTCTATAGGACATACCACATATGAAACTCTGCCCCCAGCACCCTGCACAGGATCTGACAATCAATGCTTGTGGAGTCAAAATTATGGCCAGGGTTTAAATTCAGTAATGTGTTTAATGCCTGTCTTCTTGTAACGAATTCCATGAGCATAGGGTCCATGCTCAGTTGTTCACTGTTACAGCTTTTAGTGCCACAGGAGAGAAACCTAGGCACTTAATAAGTATCTGCTCAATGAATGAGTGAGCCACAGACTCCTGCACCTGTCCTGTGAAACCCTCACCTTTCTCCTCTTCTATTGCTTCGATGAGGTGGTGGGCTTCCTCCTGAATGCGTTCTTCTAATCTTTTCTTTCCTAAGCCAAAATTCCTTAGTGTCGTCAAGGCAAACCTTCTTTGCTCCTTCCACTCCTGGCCATTGGACATGATCAATCCTGGGAAAAAGAAAGCCAATATTATGCTAGTCTGATTCTATAATGTGCACACCTGGCAAATAATATGGGGATGTGAGATGGAGGGAAGGAAAAAGATATTAAGCACTTGAAAGCTATTCACAGAAATAATCCCAAAGCAATGGATCTAATGGCTAACATTTACTGAATGCTTGATGTACCAGTCACTTTACGCATAGAAACTGTATGGCATAGGAAAAATTATCATCTCCATTTTACTGATGAGAAAACTGAGGCACAGAGGATAAAGTAAACTTTGTCAGGTCACACAGCTACTAAGCAGCTGAACAGGCATTCACATTGAGGATTATCTGATTAAAAGCTTCATGCTTTGATTATTAGGCACATCAGTATATTTAAGAGCTTATGTTTTGTTAAATACTAGGAAACCACTCATGAAAAAGACAAAGTTCATATTTTTAAGGAGGCAAGAAAGGTTTTATCGGAGAGGTTCTATCTAAGCTAGATCTTAAAGGATGAAGGAATGACTCAAGAAAGCAAGTAGAAGCATTCCATGCAAAAAGAAGAACAGCACAAGCAAAGGGGGAAAAGGAATCTATTTGTTATGGATTGAAATGTGTCCCCCCAAAATATCTGCAAATTTCTCTAAACCATGATTTCCAGTATTGTGTGATTGTCCACCATTTTGTCATCTGATGTGATTTTTCTGTGTGTTGTAAATTCTATCTCTGTGATGTTGATAATTGAAGTTGTTAACGATTTCATTTTACTTGGATCCACAATCAACACCCAGAGAAGCAGCAGTCAAGAAATCAAAAGGCGCATTGCACTGGGTAAATTTGCTGCAAAGGACCTCTTCAAAGTGTTGAAAAGCAAAGATGTCACCTTGAAGGCTAAGGCACGCCTGACCCAATCCATGGTATTTTCAATCGCATCACATGCACCTGAAAGCTGGACAATGAATAAGGAAGACGAAAATTGATGCTTTTGAACTGTGGTGTTGGCAAAGAATACTGAATATACCATGGACTGCCGAAAGAATGAACAAATCTGTCTTGGAAGAAGAACCAGAATGCTCCTTAGAAGCAAGGATGGTGAGACTGCTTCTTATATACTTTGGACATGTTTTCAGGAGGGATCAATCCCTGGAGAAGGACATCACGCTTGGCAAAATACAGGGTCAGGGGAAAAGAGGAAGACCCTCAATGAGGTAGATTGACACAGTGGCTGCAACAATGAGCTCAAGCATAACAAGGATTGTAAGGATGGCGCAGGACCGGGCAATGTTTTGTTCTGTTGCGCATAGGGTTGCTATGAGTCGGAACCAACTCGACAGCACTTAACAACTACAACAACAACAGCGTGACGTTGATGAGATGGGATTAGCACAATTATGTCAATGAGGCAATCACAAGACTAGATTGTGTTTTAAGCTAATTTCTTTTGACATAAAAAAGGCAGAAGTGAGCAAAGAGATTGGTGAGCCTCATACCACCAAGAAACAAGAGCCAGGAGAATAACTCATCCTTTGGCCCTGGTGTCCCTGTGCTGAGAAGCTCCTCAACCAGAGGAAGATAGATGACAGTCCTCCAGAGCTAAAAGAGAGAGAAAGCCTTCCCCTGGATCCAATGCCCTGAAATAGGACTTATAGCCTATTAGACTGTGAGAGAATAAATTTCTCTTTGTTAAAGCCACCCACTAGTAGTATTTCTGTTATAGCAGCACTAGATGACTAAGACAGTGTTTTCAACAGATTGCCATTTGTTTTGTATCACAAGCAATGAATGCTACACGCCTTTCCATTTCTTCACTTCCAGAGCACTCCTCAACTCCTTTTAATATCTGGCTTTGGCCTCTGCCATCTTCTTCATTCAATGAAGTGGCCCTCCTCTGTTGTCAAATCCAATGATAATGTCAACTTCGTCTTCCTTGTTCTTTCAGCAACATTACACACTTGTTTCTTAAATTCTCTTCCAGTGGTTCTTAGGAAATGACACTCTCCAGATTTTCCTCTTAATTCTCTGACAGTAACTTCCATTATCTTTTGCTGGCTGATCTTTTAACAAATTTTGAAGTGATGAGTTTTTTAAGATAAAGTCTAAAACCTCTTCTCTTCTCACTCTACATTCCATTTCTGGGAAATCTCATCAGCTCCTAAAATTCTAAAGAACATAATTAGACAGTGATCACCTATTTCTGTCTCTGGTCTCCAGACTCATGAATACAACTGCCTCCTTGAGTTTGCCAACTTAAAGGCATTTTTTTTAAATCAGCATATCTAAGACTGAATTCATGATTTTCTCTATACAACCTCTCACCCATCCAAACCAAACCAAATACCTTGTCCTCCTCCAGGACTTCCCTTTTTCCATCACCTATGCAGTTGGGCATCTACCTCAACACCTCCCTTTCCCTTCAACCTCTCAACATTTAGCTCATCATATCTTATTGGACTTACCTCTTCAATACCTTAAACTCACCCACAATCAGTGCCACCATTCTGGTCTGACCTCCTGTCATTTCTTGCTACTTCCCTAGTCCAAGGTAGCACTGTCTCTAACCTAGAATGCTACAATAAACTCTTAAATGAATTTCCCTGCATCTACTCTTGATACTTTCGTTCCATTCTCTACTCTGCTGCTTAAATGATCATTAAAAATACACGAGGGTAGGGAGGGAGGGAGAAGGGTATTCACTAACTAGATAGTAGACAAGAATTAGGTGAAGGGAAGGACAACACACAATACAGGGGAAGTCAGCACAACTGGAATAAATCAAAAGCTAAGAAGTTTCCTGAATGCAACCACTTTGAGGGACAGAATAGCAGAGGTGCGGGTGTAGGGACCATGGTTTCAGGGGCCATCTAGGTCAACTGGCATAACAAAGTGTATTAAGAAAACATTCTGCATCCCACTTTGGTGAGTTGTATCTGGGGTCTTAAAAGCTAGTAAGTGGCCATCTAAGGTGCATCAATTGATCCCAGCCCATGTGGAGCAAAGGAGAATGAAGATCACCAAAGACACAAGGAAAATAGGAGCCTAGTAGGCAGACAAGGCCACATAAACCAGAGATTACATCAGCCTGAGACCAGAAGAACTAGATGGTGCCAGGCTACAACCAATGACTGCCCTGACAGAGAACAGAACAAAGAACCCCTGCGGGAGCAGGAGAACAGTGGGATGCAGAGCCCAAATTCTCGTAAAAAGACCAGACTTAATGGTCTGACTGAGACTAGAAGGGCCCCGGTGGTCATGGTCCCCAGGCCTTCTGTTAGCCCAAGAGAGGAACCATTCCCAAAGCCAACTTTTCAGACAGGGATTAGACTGGACAATGGAATAGAAAATGATGCTGGTGAAGAATGAGCTTCTTGGATCAAGTAGACACATGAGACTATGTTGGCATCTCCTAACTGGAGGGGAGATGAGGGGGCAGAGGGGTTCAGAAGCTGGTGGAATGCACATGAAAGAGAGAGTGGAGGGAAGGAGTGTGTTCTCTTCTTAGAGGGAGAACAATTAGAAGCATATAGCAAGGTGTATATAAATTTTTCTATGAGAGACTGACTTGATTCATAAAATTTCACTTAAAGCACAATTAAAAAAAAAAAAAAAAAAAAACACCCAGAGTGAGTTTCTGCAGGAGGTGCAGCTTCTCTCAAATCCCTGACATTAACACTGACAGTGCCAAATCCTCAGAGTGGGTACTATAAATTGAGGAACATGGACATCCAGCCTCCTTTCATGCAGGAATTTTATACTGGGCCTGGTCTCTGGGAATGACAAAGAATTATACTCACAAAGACACCTTTAACAGCCTGTAACATCAAACACACATATCTTACACTAGTCAAGAAACTTACCATGATTCTTAAAGACACGCTCTCGGATAGGAGTCTTGGGGCGGTTCACAAAGTTTTGGTCTTGGTTGGCAAGGACTTCTTTGATTAAGGGCAATCCGGATACAGTAACAGCATGCAAGTCCCCAAACTCCAGGCTTAACAGGTTCCCATATTTCTTCACAAACTGAAAAACAGTCACAGTTGAATACACGCATGTCTGTGTATGTAGGAATGAAGGAAGTGGGTGTGTAATTACAAAGGATTGCACTGAAGGTAGGTTTGTGTGTGTGTGTGCATGTGTGTGTGTGCGCACAAGTGTGGGTCCAAGTGATTCATACAGAGCAGAAATACTCGTTCTGCAGTGTGCCACAGATTTTCTGTTGCTATGCAGCAAACCCTTTTACCTCTCTGTGCCTTAGCTTCACACTCCAGAAAATGTGGACTTCAAAGATTGATTACTACGACCACTTCTACTTTGACTGGTGGTCTGATGGGAGTATTGCTCTCTGTCTCTTTTTCTCCTTCTCCTCTCAACTAGACTGAAATTCAGTCCACTAAATGATTGGGAAGTTCTTTCAGAAACATTTAGTAATATATTCAACAAGCTTGATCTGAGTGAGCACTCACTACGTGTTCCTAGAACAAGGCCCTGAGGGTATAACTGTGAATAAATAAACAAGGCTCCAGCACACTGACCCCATAAAAGAAGGCTGAGTTATTTTTTTACTCTGTCTGGTGTAGTGAACATGAATTTTTAGTAAATCAGAATGTCTGTTTCACCAGAAGACAATGTCCCATTCCTTGACATGTACTAGATAACGGAAAGTTAAGGGCTATCTTAAAGGCCGTCATAAGGCCCAGTCTTAAGGGCTGGGGCCAGGTATGGAGAAAAACATTCTAGCTCCAGAGTTATATGGGAATCTGACTCTGTGGTTCACTAGCTGTGGGCTGTTGGGCAAGTTGCTTCACCTTTTTAAGCCTCAGCTCTCTGACTATAAAGGAGGGGGGAACTATTCATCCTTCAAAGATTCTGTGAGGAAAACTGAGAGTAGCAATAAGAAATGCACTTTGTTTTCTGGTATCTGTCACCCCACCACTCGGCAAGTCTCTGAGGACTGAACGGGCTCTGTGTGCAGTGGATGTGGATGCAGACTCATTGCAAGAGACAGGAGGAGAGCACAGGGATGTGTGCGAGGAAGGCACTCCTCAGGCTCAAAGATAGCCACATACTGCCCACTGTATTAAAGCACCTTTCACCTTTTCTCTCATTTAATCTTGCAACTACCCTACGGTAGTAATTGTTTTCACATTTTTCAGGAAAGAAATAATGAGGCAGCTTAGCCAAGGCAACAAAGCTATGAGTGATAGAGGGAATTGGCCATGCATTATATAAGATATGGGGACAAGGAAATGCACCTGAGATGCCTCCAGAACCTTAGAGTTTAGTGACAGTGAAAGAGCGAGAGAGAAAGTGAGAGTGAATGGAAGAGTGTTTGGGTGTGTTCCTAAGTATGCACAAGTGTACAGGTGTGTGCAAGTGTGGGCTACGTAACAGCGAATGGTCATTAATCAAAGTCTTTCTAAATCTATGTAAGACATGACTCTATTCAAGTAGAGACAGCCTCTGCTTCTTGTCTGCCTGGGTGTGTCTAGCTGCAGGTAGGGGTTTCAAACAGAAGGGCTCCATTCCCTCCAGGTAGCTCTGGTCCTTCCTCCCTAACCCTCATATACTTACACCTCACCACGTCATCCTTGAAGCCCTGGACCTATATCATTCACAGAAGAGCAAATACAATGAAATCGGTTACGAGCTACCATCCTGCTCCCACATTAAGGGCCAAGCCAGGATTCAATTCTTCCATCGCTCCTTTGGCCCAGCTTCCTATATCAATCTTCATTCATCTCGAGCATAGTACGCCCTATCTTGCTAGTAGGGACAGTGCCAAGATTCAGTCACAAGTTGGTCTGCCTCCAAAGTACATGCCTTTGCTCCTAAGAAATGGCACTGATATATAAGGTATACATCAAGCAGATTTTTGAGTTCATTTGGCTGGATGCCTGGATGAACTTCTTAGGCTTTGCAAAAAGGATTTCTTTACTAATTTAGAACATTCAATAAGAGTGTTCATAGAACAGCTAAAAACATCAGGGACAAATGAGCTAAGATTAGTTAAGGAACCAGAACTTTGCGGTAGGTAAAGACCAGGTACTGGAAATGCGACAAGTCTTTAACTTCAAGAAGCTTACAATCCAGTGGAGGGTACGGATAAATAGCCAGTTCTTATTACCATTCTGTACAAAGAATTATTTGATGGGAGAAAGTTAAGTACATAAAGGGATCAAACATGATGGTGTTGATGGTGGAACAGAGTAATAAAAGGAACCCATGTTTTTGGACGATCTTATGCCACAGAGCAGCCTCCCTATCCTGAACTGCCCACCTAGTTCTGAACTCATTTGTGAGAGAGAAATAAATTTCAATGTTAATTATGCAACTGTTTGGGGGTCCCTTTGCTACAGCAACTGGATATACATCCTAACTGATCATTTATCCAACTTATCTGTCCTTCTTCCACTTTAGTTTGATAAGATCATTCTCTCAAATACATGCAATTATAATGTCATATAGCCACCTTAGAGAAAGTTTTTGAAGCAGGAAAAAAAGAAAAGATCCCATACAAATAGGCCAATTTCTTTATTGTCCTCTCACTATGTTTTAGCTCATGCCATTCTTCCCTCATTTAGAATCTCCTGTTCCCATCAGTCCACTTTGGCACATGCCAAACGTTTCTTTAAACTTCAGCCCGACTTATTTTCATATTCTACTAGAGCTTATCTCCGGGGTTTTCCATTGGTAGTGATCTTATCTCCTGATATCTCATTTGATTACTAGGCATTTACACCAGATATTTTGTCATTCACTATCTTGTAACATTAGTGCCACCAGAGTCCAAGAACACAAGAAGGAAAGGAAAAAAATCTGGGGTAGAAAAATATTTTAAGAAATAATGGTTGAAAAGTTCCCACATTTGGCTAAAGACCTAAATCTACACATTGAGAACTATGTAAGCGAACCCAAATGGGATAAATCCAAAGAAATCTATTCAAAACAGGATAAATGTAAAGATTACACACCAAGAAACATAATAACCAAACTTTTGAAAACTAACGACAAATTAAAATTCTTGAAAGCATCCAGAGAGAAACAGCTCGTTACCTATGGAGAACAACAATTTTGAATGAGAAAAATTTTCTCATCAGAAAACATGGAGGCCAGAGGGAAGTGGTACATTTTTATGTGTTGAAAAATGGAGCTGTCAGCCCTGAATCCTATATTTAGTGAAAACATATTTCAGAAATGAAGGTGAAAAAAGTATATTTCAGATGATGGAAACCTAAAAGAACTTGTTGCCAGAAAACTTAAAAAAAAAAAAAAAAAAACTCAAGAAAGCTCTTCATAGAGAAAGGAGATTATAATGTCAGAAAGCTTGGAACATCAGGAATGAAGAACAGAAAAGGTAAAGAAATAGGGAAATACAATAGACTATTCCTTTGCTCTTGAGTTTTTTTTTTAATTATGTCTGACAGTTATTGTTGTTAGATGCCTTTGAGCTGGCTCTCACGCATAGCCACCCTAGGTACCACAGGACGAAACACTGCCTCTCCTGCACCATCCTTATAGTCCTTGTTATGCCTGAGCCAATAGTTGCAGCCACTGTGTCAAGCCATCTCATTGAGGGTCTTCCTGTTTTCCGCTGACCCTGTACTTTACCAAGCATGATGTCCTTCTCCAGGGACTGATCCCTCCTGACAACATGTCCAAAGTATGTAAGATGCAGTCTCGCCATCTTTACTTCTAAAGAGCCTTCTTCCAAGACAGATTTGTTCATTCCTTTGGCAGTCCATGGTATGTCTATTATTCTTCGCCAACACCACAATTCAAAGGTGTCAATTCTTTGGTCTTCCTTATTCACTATCCAGCTTTCACATGCATATGATGCAATTGAAAATACCATGGCTTGGGTCAGGCGCACCTTATTCCTCCAGGTGACATCTTTGCTTCTCAACACTTTAAAGAAGTCCTTTGCAGCAGATTTGCCCAATGCAATGTGTCTTTTCATTTTTTGGCTGCTGCTTCCATGGGTGTTGATTGAGAGTCCAAGTAAAATGAAATCCTTGACAACTTCAATCTTTTCTCTGTTTATCATGATGTGGCTTATTGGTCCAGTTGTGAGGATTTTTGTTCTCTTTATGTTGAGGTGTAATCCATACTGAAGGCTATGGTCTTTGATCTTCATCAGTAGGTGTTTCAGGTCTACTTCACTTTCACCGAGAGAGGTTGTGTCATCTGCATAATGCAATTTGTTAGTGAGCCTTTCTCCAATCCTGATGCTCCGTTCCTCTTCATATAGTCCAGCTTGTCGGATTATTTGCTCAGCATACAGACTGAGTATGTATGGTGAAAGGATTCAAACCTGATGCACACCTTTCCTGATTTTAAACCACTCACTATTGTCTTGTTCTGTCTGAACAACTGCCTCAGAAACAAAAATTATAATAGTGTCTCATGTGGTTTTTAATGTAGGCAGAAGTAATATTTAAGATAATTGTATCATTATAAAAAAAAAAACAAAAAAAAAATCTGTTGTAATTGAGTTGATTCCAACTCATAGTGACCCTATAGGACAGAGTAGAACTGCCCCATAAGGTTTCCATGGAACAGCTGATGGATTTGAACTGCCAACCATTTTGTTAGTAGCCAAGCTCTTAGCGACTGTGCCACCAGGGCTCCATACTATAAAGGAAAGATGAATATTCCACTCGAAGTGGTAAAATGTTGACACTGGCAAAGTACAATAAGCTACATACGCAACCACTCAAAATACTATACAAAGGAAACCCTCAAAAACACTAAAGATAAATCAAAATGGAATTCTTAAGAAAAAAGTCTACAAATAACCCTTAGGTTGTCAGGAAAAGAGTAACAGAGGAACACAAATAATGAAAGAATAGAATGGGAGACTTAAATCTTACCATATTAATATTATGTTACATATAAATGGTCTAAATATACCAAGAAGAGACAGAGATTGGCAGAACAAATTTAAAAAGCTAATCCAACTATATGCCATCTGCAATAAACTAATTTCTTGTGGACAGTACATAGTTCTCACACTGGAAATCACTACCAGAAAAATAACAGGAAAATTTCCAAACCCTTGGAAATGAAACAACATACTTCTAAAACAAGGGTACCTGTGTACTTGAGTAATAAGACATATGTTTACAGGACTCCAGGCATTTCTAGGGAAAGGGAAACTAATACTTGAGCACCTACTACAGGTCATGTTAATATCGGTCATTACCTGTCTTATATAATCTTAATAACCACCTATCATAGTGTTTCTCAGCCGGGTAACTATGCTGAGGACATACCAGCTGAAGATTCTAGATAGAGCGTTCTACGTTTGAGGGAATATTGAGGAATTCAGAGTGGCCAGTTAGATAGCCCCATTGGGAGGTGGGATAAGGATGGGTTTAGGAGGGACCTGACTGCCTTGATAAAGAGTCTGAACTCTGTGAAGCTGAAAAAACTTAAGCAAGGGGATGATATTTTTAGATTATTACTTTAGTAAGAGGGATTGCTAGGTAAGGAGGCTGAAGAAGAGGGGCTCAATTCATGTAGTGTTAACAGTGGTCCAGCTGAAAAGCAGTGAGGATTATCAGTAGTATCACCATTTTACATATAGGAAGTGGAGCCTTCAAGAAGGAAAGTACATTTTTCAAAGATAATAATATTGATGGTGAAAAGACAACCATATTATAAAAAGGGTGTTGCAATATTTAACAAGACAACCCACATTTAAATGATTTGAGGCACATAATATGTCTAAATATATATATATATATGCCTAGCACACATTTAATGATACACTAATTATATATGAAGCATTTAATGACAGCTACTAACCAAAAGGCCAGCTGTTCAAATCCACCAGGTGTTCCTTCGAAACTCTATGGGGCAGTTCTACTCTGTCCTATATAGGGTCTCTATGAGTTGCAATTGACTCGATGGCAAAGGGTCATTTTTTTCTCACTCATTTTATAAACGGCAAGTAATATAATGCCAGGTGACTGGTGAGGAAAACAAGGCTCAAAGGCGGGATAACTCAAATTACCAGAATTAGCGGCAGAGTCATCCAAACCCCCGCTCCCCCCAAGGAATGCCTCTTGCCCTGCGGGTCAAGACAGGGACAAGGACCCCTCTCCCGCTCCTACCTTCTGAAGCACCAGGTGCGACTCTTCAAAGCCCAGTACAAAGAAGTTTCCGAGAAAAGGCAGGCTCCAGGGTCCCGGCGGGTAATTTTTTGGACGCCTCCTTTTGCGGAAGTCAACAAAGAACAGAAAGACGACGACACCAAGCAGAAGAGACCGGAGATGGAACTCTACCCAGAGGGCGCTCGCCAGGGAGCCCAACAGCGCGAGCATGGCTCAGTCGCCCCTCTGCTCTTCTGCACTCTGAGCAGGCGACAGACCCCGCTCAGACGCCCGGCTCCCAGCACCGCCCCGCCCCCTCCCAGCACCGCCCCTACCGCCCCCCGCCCCTACCGCCCCGCCCCCCGCCCCTCCCTGTGGCCAACCCCGCCTCGGCCCTCATTCTGCCCCGCCCCCTCCCAGCACCGTCCCGCCCCCCAATCGTCCCACCACCCCCAGGCCCTTTCCGCCCCGCCCCGGCCCTCCCAGCCGTACCGCCCCCTAGATGCCATTTGCGGGCGGAGCAGGGCAGTGGCCACTAAGAACTGGCACCTAGCCCCTGGAGACGGTCTTGGAAAAGGCCAGGCTATGAGCATTTTCCTTTTCTCCCTATTTAGAAAGCTCACCTTTCTCTGAACTCTTTGGAACTCTTGGGTTTACGGTTTTAACACATCTCAGGGAGCGCCACAGGCACTTCAGCTCCTTGTTTATCAATCATTGTTCACCCAGTGATTGGAATCCTGCCAGTTCAACAGTAATAATAACAGAAGCGCCTAACAGTGCCTGCGCTCTTAATATTCGCCAGGCACCACACTCGCCTCTTTACATAAGTTACCTCAGCCTGACAAAGTGATGCTGGAGATGATCTTGTTAGCCTAGTTTTGCAGTTGAGGAAATTGAGACAAAGAAAAAGTTGTTAGGGGGCATGGAGTCGTTCTGACTCATAGAGACTCTATGCACAACAGACTGAAACACTGCCCAGTCCTGTGCCATGCTCAAAATCTTTACTATGTTTGAGCCCATTGTGTCAATGCATATCATTGAGGGTCTTCCTCTTTTTTACTGCCCCTCTACTTTACCAAGCATGATGTCCCTTCTCCAGGGACTGGTCCCTCCTGATAACATGTCCAAAGTACATAAGAAGTCTTGCCATTCTCCCTTCTAACTGGCAGTCTGGCTGTACTTTTTCCAAAACAGATTTGTTACTTCTTCTGGCAGTCCGTGGTATATTCAATAATCTTCACCAACGCGGTAATTCGAAGGTGTTGATTCTTCTCTGATCTTCCTATGTTCATTGTTCAGCTTTCATGTGCATATGAGGAGATTAAAAATACCATGGCTTGGGTCAGGTGCATATTAGGCCTCAGTGACGTCTTTGCTTTTTAACACTTTAAACAGGCCTTTTGCATCGTATTTGTCCATTGAAATACTTCGTTTGATTTCTTGACTGCTGCTTCCATGGGTGTTGATTGTGGATCCAGGTAAAATGAAATCCTTGACAAGTCAACATTTCCTCGGTTTGTCATGGTGTTGCTTCCTGAGAATTAAGCACTCAGGACAACCAAAAACCCTCTGCTATCCAGTCAGCTCTGATTCATAGCAACCTCATAGGGTTTCTAAGGCTGTAAATCTTCACGGAAGCAGAGTGCAACATCTTTCTCCAGAGGAGAGGCTGATGGTTTCAAATCACTGATCTTTTGGTTAGCAGTTGAACTCTTTAACCAGTTTAACTCTTTATTGTGCCGCCAGGGCTCAATAAGTGGGGAATAAATGAATCCACCAGTCTGAGACACCTCACAGGGTTGTTACAGGTTAAGTGAGATCTTGTAACTGAAAAGTGTTTTAAAGATTAAAAAGCATTATATCAAAATTTCCAGTATTGACCCTAGTCTACAGTAGGTGGTTAACATTTGTTGAAGGAATGTGTAACAATAAAATGAAATGACAGAGTGATAAATCCCACAACATGGATGACCCTTAAAGACATTATGCTAAGTGACAAGCCAGAAACAACGACAAAAAACAAAACAAAACATACATTGTATGATTCCGTTGATATGAAATGTCCTGAATAAGCAAATCTATAGATACAGAAATTAGATCAGTGATCGCCTAGGGTTAGAGTAAATGTTGGGGGTGGGGGGAGGGGTGGGAATGGGAGTTATTGCTAACCATTATGTGGTATTTTATAAAATTTTGAGAATACAATTTATTACCCAGCAGTTCTACTCCTACATCACTTTGAGCATATGTGCACCCACATACATGTTCAAGAATGTTCACTGGGCATTTTTTTGTACAGCCCCGAAGTGAAAGCAACCCAGATTTCCTTCAGCAGTGGAAGAGACAGATCAGTTGCTGCAGAGTCATAATATGCTATAAAGCTGTAAAAGTGAATAAACAAGAGCTTCGTTAAGTGAAGTGGATGAATCTTCTGAAAATAACATTGAATAAAAAGAACAAGACAAAATATTACATTCTACAGGATTCCATTTACATTTTTCATATTGATCTGTGGGAGTTCTTTATTTTGGATTCAAGTATTGTGTTCAGTTATATGCAGTCATTTTTCATAAATAGTTCATATGTCCTTAACAATAAATTTTACCCCTATTTGTTGAATGCAGTTCTTTCTTCTTGCCATTCATGTCTTCTGAATACTTCCTAATTTTTCCTCTGCTTGATCTATCAGTTTTTTTCTTTTTTTCATTCACTTCTCACAACAACCTTGTATGTGGGTATACACATATATATAATATATAATTGCTTGGAACATAGTAAGAACTATATAAGAATTTTATTGTTTTTTCCACTGTTATTAAATTGTTGCTTTTTTCCTTGTATATTTCTAGGACCACTTTAGACATCAGGGAAGGAAGTTCATTGTGATACGAATTGCAAATACTATTCCCAGTTTGTTTTTTGCCTCTTTTATGTCAAGTTAATTGAGGTGTAATTTTCATATAGTAAAATTCACTCATTATAGGAATATATTTTTAAGAATTCTGACAAACATGTATCTTTGTCTAATCTCTAGGAAAACACGAATATGGACTATTTTCTACCTTGTGTTCAATCTTCTGCACCTACCCAGTCCATAGAAAACACTGATCTGATTTCTGTTATTATAAGTCTTCCTTTTGTAGGATGTCCCATAAATAGAATCATATCCTGCATAGCCTTTAAAAAATAGTTCCAGATAAAGCAGAAGCCTCAGTCTTTCATTTTTAAGTTGTTTGGTTTTCACTTCAATTTCCAATTGCTCGTGTATAGAAATATAATTGATTTTTTAAATATTAAGCACATATTCTGTGACTTTGTTAAACTTACTTATTAGTTCTAGTAGTCTTCTTATTTATTTAATTTTTATTGCAAACTCACCTTTAACCAAAAAAAAAAAAAAAAGGAAAAGAAACCGGAGCCCACTGCCGTCGAATCCATTCCGAATCCTAGCGACCCTATAGAACAGAGTAGAACTGCCCCATGGAGTTTCTAAGGAGCGCCTGGCGGATTTGAACTGCTGACCTCTTGGTTAGCACCCATAGCACTTAACCGCTACATCACCAGGGTTTCCTAAACTCACCTTCAGCAGTTGTTTTCTCTGGCAATTCTGTCTGTTTTAGTTGTGAATATGGAACTGTTTGAAATGGGCTTTTCTGGGGCCTTTTGTTTTCATATGCGACAAACCAAGTTTATGTTCATGTCTCAGCTTAGACTTCTGGGAACATTTGCTTAAAGCAAATATATAGCTTCATGATAACATGATGTATGGACTTGGGATTCTGTTTTCTCACTTTTTTTTTTTTTCTTCTACACTCCCTCCCTAACTTTCTCCCTCTCTCCCTTCCTTCCTCCCTCACTCCTTTCTCTCCTCTCTTTCTCTCTTCCTTTGTTTCTTATTTCCATTCACCTATGGAAACCCTGGCGGCATAGTCGGCAGTTCAAATCAGCCAGGCGCTCCTTGGAAACTCTATCGGGCAGTTCTAACCTGTCCTATAGGCTCGCTATGAGTCAGAATCGCCTTGAGGGCAGTGGGTTTGGGGTTTTTTTGTTTTTTGTTTTTTTTTTTTTGGATGACCTAAGAGGAAACCCTGGTCGTGTAGTGGTTAAGTGCTAAGGCTGCTAACCAAAGGGCCGGCAGTTCAAATCTGCCAGGCGCTCCTTGGAACCTGTGTGGGGCACTTTCCTCTGTCTTATAAGGTGGCTATGAGTCGGAATCGACTTGACGGCACCGGGTGGGATGGCCTAAGGAAACTATCCCCTTCACTGTTTTCCAACACAGTGGACACAATTGTCTAGTTCCTATTTGACAGCTGGAACAGCCTTTCCCAACTCTTTGCTTTGTGTAATTCCAGCTTCCTTAACACACCAGGTCTCCGGCCTCATTCCAGTCATCCCACGCAGGGGAACCAAAATTCCAGTCTGACCCGTGAACATTTTGTTTTTATAGCTCCATCTTTAGTTACCGCTTGTCACCCTGACTTCACTTTTCTCTTTTGGTACTTTAGTTTCACTCTTTTATGTACAAAAACATTTTTCATTATATTTTATCCAGAATCTCTGTTGTTAGACCAGGAAAAAAGGAAGTCTCTCTTCATGTTGACCAGAAGTTGATAGCAGTTATCTATTTACTCATCTATTCCTCCTCCTTAGAAAATAAATATTTTATTTCTATTTATCCTCCTTAATTGTCAGAGTATCTGTCACAAAATAGATCCTTGTTGCATGTATTTTGAAAGAATGGATAAACACATAAATACATGAAATAAGCACAGGATTTAGAATTAGAAAACCCTAAAATTAACCTGGATTCACAACTTACTAGCTTTGATAACTTGGGCAGTTCTAATATATCCTGTGCAATAATTTTCTCCTCTATGACTTGGAGATAATCATGCTTATCTGAAAGGGTTGTTCTGAGAATTAGAGAAAATGCCTGTAATATATCTTTCCCACAGCAGGTGTTCAAATAATTGTAGTTAAAAACGTCAACTGCAATGTGTCCAAGATACTAATCAGAATGATTAAGATTTCACACTTCTACTGAAAACCTGGTAGATTCCAGGGGTTTCAAAACTTTTGCCTGAATTTGATTTAATTCCCATAATCCTCTCTGTGAGATGATATTGTAATTCCTATTTTACATTCCTGGATACCCTGGTGGCATAGTGGTTAAGTGCCACAGCTGCTAACCAAAGGGCCGGCAGTTCAAATCTACCAGGTGCTCCTTGGAAACTCTATGGGGCAGTTCTGCTCTGTCCTATAGGGTTGTTATGAGTTGGAATCGACACAACGGCACTGGGTTTTTTTTTTTTTTTTTTTTGGTATCTTCATTCCTATTCACCTATTACATTCAGAGGGGCGAAGTTTCCTACCAAAGCCCACAAAGACAAAACAATTGTCACAGTCAAAATCAGAACCCAAGTCTTTTGATTCAAGGGTCTGTTTTTTTGCTTTTGTTTTTTCATTTCTAGTATAACTTAGAAGGAGATAGTTTATAACAGCAATGGACTACAATACTAAAAACTCTTTGTCACTAGCGGCATTCAAAGAGAAGTTAGAATAAGATTGCTGGAGAGGAAATTCATGCATCAAGAGATATGCTGGAATAGAAGCACTATACATTTCTTTAACCCAGAGATTCTATGATTTTGGGGGGCCTCTAGAGAAAATGTAGTCTGTGGGTGGTGCAGACAGTTAATATGCTTGGCTCCTAACTGAAAACTTGAAGATTTTACCTAGAGGAAATGGACAAATTTCTAGAAACACACTTCCTACCCAAATTAACACAAAATGATGTTGAAAATCTGAACAGACCCATAACAAGAGATTGAAAAGGTAATAAAAAAAAGACCCCTCCCCCAAAAAAACCCTGGTCCAGATAGACTTACTGGAAAATTCTAGCAACCATTCAGAGAAGAGCTTACACCAGTACTACTCAAACTATTTTAGAACACAGAAAAGGAAGCCATACTTTCGAACTCATTCTATGAAGCCCACATAACCCTGATACCAAAACCAGGCAAAGACACCACAAAAAAGAAAATTACAGACTAATATCTGTCTGAATATAGATGTAAAAATTCTCAACAAATTCTACACAATAGTACTCAGAATCATGTTAAAAAAAAAAAAAAATCAAGACCAAGTAGGATTCACACCAGGTGTGCAAAGATGGTTCAACATTTGAAAATCAATCAACATAATCCACCACATAAATAAAAGGAAAGAAAAGAATCATATGATCATCTCAATTGATGCAGAAAAGGCATCTGACAAAGTCCAACACCCGTTCCTGATAAAAACTCTGAATAAAAGAGGTATAGAAGGAAAATTTCTCAACATAATAAAGGGCACATACACAAAACCAACAGCCAACATCCTTCTTAATGGAGAGACGCTGAATTGGCATAACAGAGTTTCTAAATAATATGTTCTACATTCTATTTTGGTGAGTGGTGTCTGGGATATTCAAAGCCTGTGAGCAGCCATCTAGAATACTACACTGAGCTCACCCTTTGGGAGCAAGGAAGAATGAAGAAAACTAAAGATACAAGGGAAAGAGTAGTCCAAAGGACTAATGGACCACATCTACCAAGGCCTCCATCAGACTGAGTCCAGAGCAACTAGATGAAGCCCAGCTACCACCACTGACTGCTCTGACAGGGATCATAATAGAGGGTCTTGGAGAGAGCTGGAGAAAAATATAGAATAAAATTCTAACACAGAAAGAAAGACCAGGCTTGCTGGCCTGACAGAGACTGGAGAAACCCTGAGAGTATGGCCGCCGGACATCCTTTCAGCTCAGTAATGAGGACACTCCTGAGGTTCATCCTTCAACCAAAAATTGAACACAGCAATAGGAAAAAAAAAAAAAGGGCTAAAGGGGCTCACTAGCCCTGGGGCAGGAACATCAAGGCAGGAGGGAACATGAAAGCTGGTAATAGGGAAACAAGGGTTGAGAAGGGAGAGTGTGGACATGCCGTGTGGTTGTTATCCAATGTAACAGAACAATGTGAGTACTAACTGTTTGATGAGAAGTTAGTACGTTAGTACGTTCTGTAAACCTTCATCTAAACTACAATTAAAAAAAAAAAGGAGGAGGAGCCAAGATGGCGGTATAGACGAATGCTTCCAACGAGCCCTCTTTACAACAAAGACCCAAAAAAACAAGTGAAACGACTATATTTGTGACAAGCTGGGAGCCCTGAGCATCAAAGGCAAGCTTACACAAGGAACTGAGGGGCAGGGGGAGGAAGAGGCCATTCAGAAGCGGAAAGCAGTTACCGGACCTGAATCACAGGGCGCCCTCAGGCACCATTCCTGGAGCGGCTGCACCAGCAGCAGCGGGCTGGTCCTAGCCTTCGGCCGCAGTGTCCTCAGGGAGAAGCAGCCAGCCACAGAGCCTACTCACACCTCTGGAACCTGAGGAGAACGGTGTTCTCAGCAAAAGCTAAGTACTTGTCTATAATTTACCTTACCCCCCCACCCCAAGCCAGCTTCAGTGGCTGAATCCCTGGGCCTGAGATAGACCCTGGTGAGCAGCTAGAGCCATCCTCCTCGCCTTGGGGAAGGAAAAAATTTGCAACCGGGGGGAAAAGATAATTTGCTAGCTCCATTGACCGGCGGAGCTTAGGACAGAAGCAGCTCCTGTCCAGGCATAAATGGTCTGTGGACCTTGTGCACCTTTCCCTTCTGCATGGACCTGTGTGGGCCTATTTTGGGAGCATAGGCCTGTGTTGGCAAACTCCAACCATTTCAGCTGTATGGGGCAGAGGTGGGGGTTTGATGTTTGACATTGCTTTGCCTATTAAACAAGGTCCTCACCTACCCACAACAGGGACCTAAGGACTGGTAGCTCCACTCAGGTCACCCAGCCACCCATGACAGGGGTCCAAAGATAACTGGTACCTCCCAGTCCTTACAACCAAAAACGTTGGGTGCCCATGGTCCCTCTGCAGAACCCACCCACCAGCACGCTCTAGGGAACAGAGACGCATTTTCCTCAGAGACACTTGGGGGTCGGTTCTAAGCCCCCTGCCTTGTTCAGAGTGTGGCCCCCTGCTACAGTCAGATACCAGTATATATGCCAATCACCCCTGCCCCTCTAAGACTGTAGGACAGAGCCTGTACCACACACTTGATATCAGCTACCTAGAAACCTAAGCTGAGTTCATACAAGAAAACTGAATGGATCTTAGACTGATATACCTGATAACAGCTGTAGCTAGCTAGGGACAGGACACCAGAGCTCCAAAGGCAAAAATAATCAAGCTGGCTCACTCAAGCAACCCATAGGGGTATACCAAAACAAAACAAAGAAGCTATGACACAGTAAGCAAGCATAAACTAATACAATAACTTATAGATGGCTCGGAGAAAACAGTCAATATCAAGTCACATAAAGAAACAGGCCATGATCACCTCAACAGACTCTCAAAACAAAGAATCCAGGGATCTTTTAGATGAAAGTGCATCCCTGGAATTACCAGATGCAGAGTACAAAAGTTTAATGTACGGAAGCCTTCAAGACATCAGGAAGGAAATGAGGCAATATGCAAAACAAGCCAAGGAACACACGGATAAAGCAACTGAAGAAATTAGAAAGATTATTCAGGAACATAATGAAAAGTTTAATAAGCTGGAAAAATGCATAGGCAGACAGCAATCAGAAATTCAGAAGATTAATAATAAAATTACAGTATTAGATAATAGAAAGCCAGAGGAGCAGAATTGAGCAAGTAGAAGCTAGAATTTCTGAACTCAAAGATAAATCATTTGGCACTAATATATTTGAAGGAAAATCAGATAAAAGAATTTAAAGAATTGAAGAAACCTTAAGAATCATGTGGGACTCTACCAAGAGAAATAACCCGAGTGATTGGAGTACCAGAAAAGGGAGGGATAACAGAAAATACAGAGAAAATTGTTGAAGATTTGTTGGCAGAAAACTTCCCTGATATTGCGAAAGATGAGAAAATATCTATCCAAGATGCTCATCAAACTCCACATAAGGTAGATCTTAAAAGAAAGTCACCAAGACATATTATAATCAAACTTGCCAGAACCAAAGATAAAGAGAGAATTATAAGAGCAGCGAGGGATAAAGGAAAAGTCACCTACAAAGGAGAGCCAATAAGAATAAGCTCAGACTACTGGGCAGAAACTATGCAGGCAAGAAGGCAATGGGATGACATATTTAAAAAAGTGAAGGAAAAAAATGGCCTGCCAAGAATCATATATCCATCAAAACTGTCTCTTAAATATGAAGGTGAAATTAAGACATTTCCAGATAAGCACAAGTTGAAGGATTTTGTAAAAACCAAACCAAAACTGCAAGAAATCCTAAAGGGAGTTCTTTGGTTAGAAAATCAATAATATCCGACATCTACCCAAGACAAGAACACTGGGCAGAGCAACCAGAAGTCAACCCAGACAGGGAAATCCCAAAACACGAAGCAAAATTAAAAAAAAAAAAAAAGCCCAACACAGGGTAACAGCGATGTTATTATATAAAAGAAGGCAACATAATAATAATAGAGAGGGACTAAGAAATGCAATCATATACCTTCCATATGGAGAGGACGATACAGTCATAAAAAGAAATAAAAGTTAGTTTTAAATTTAGAAAAATAGGGGTAAATAAAAAGGCAACCACAAAGGAGACAAACTATCCTACTCATCAAAATAAAATACAAGGGAAAAATACAGACTCAGCAGAAACAAAATCAACAGCAACAAATATGAGGAAAGGACAATATATAAGGAAAATCTACTCAGCACATAAAATCAAGTGGGGAAAAGAAACTGTCAACACACAAAAAAGACATCAAAATGATAGCACTAAATTAATTACAAAAAAAAAATTCATACCTCTCCATAATTACACTGAATGTAAATGGACTAAATGCACCAATAAAGAGAGACAGAGTGGCAGAATGGGTTAAAAAACAAGATCCATCTATATGCTGCCTACAAGAGACACACCTTAGATTTAGGGATACAAACAAACTAAAACTGAAAAAATATATCAAGCAAACAACACTCAAAAAAGAGCAGGAGTGGCAATATTACTTTCTGACAAAATAGACTTTAAAGTTAAATCCATCAGAAAGGATAATGATTAAAGGGACAATACACCAAGAAGGTATAAACATATTAAATATTTATGCACCCAATAACAGGGCTGCAAGATACATAAAACAAACTCTATCAACATTAAAAAGTGAGCTAGACAGCTCCACAATAATAGTAGGAGACTTCAACACACCACTTTCAGTGAAGGACAGGACATCCAGAAAGAAGCTCAATAAAGACACGGAAGATCTAAATGCCACAATCTACCAACTTGACCTCATACACATACACAGAACACTCCACCCAACAGCAACCAACTATACTTTCTTTTCTAGTGCACATGGAACATTCTCTAGAATAGGTCACATATTAGGTCATAAAGCAAGCCTAAGCAGAATTCAAAACATTGAAATATTACAAAACATCTTCTCTGACCGTAAGGCCATAAAAGTGCAAATCAATAACAGGAAAAGCAGAGAAAAGAAATCAAACACTTGGAAACTGAACAATACCCTGCTCAAAAAAGACTGGATTATAGAAGACATTAAGGATGGAATAAAGAAATTCAGAGAATCCAATGAGAATGAAAACACTTCCTATCAGAACCTTTGGGACACAGCAAAAGCGGTGCTCAGAGGCCAATTTACATCAATAAATGCACACATCCAAAAAAGAAGAAAGGGCCAAAATCAAAGAATGATCCCTACAACTTGAACAAATAGAAAGAGAGCAACAAAAGAAACCCACAGGCACCAGAAGAATACAAATAATAAAAATTACAGCAGAGCTAAATGAAATAGAAAACAGAAAAACAATTGAAAGAATTAACAAGACCAAAAGCTGTTTTTTTGAAAAAATCAACAAAATTGATAAACCACTGGTCAAACTGACAAAAGAAAAACAGGAGAGGAAGCAAATACCCCGAACAAGAAATGAGATGGGTGATATTACAACAGACCCAACTGAAATTAAAAGAATAATATCACATTACTATGAAAAATTATCCTCAAACAAATTTGAAAACCTAGAAGAAATGGATGAATTCCTGGAAAACACACTACCTACCTAAACTAACACAAACAGAGGTAGAACAACTAAATAGACCCATAACAAAAGAAGGGATTGAAAAGGTAATCAAAACACTCCCAACAAAAAAAAGTCCTGGTCTAGATGGCTTCACTGCAGAGTTCTACCAAACTTTCAGAGAAGAGTTACCACCACTGCTACTGAAGGTATTTCAGTGGATAGAAAAGGATGGAAACTACCAAAGTCATTCCATGAAGCCACCATATCCCTGATACCAAAACCAGGTAAAGACACCACAAGAAAAGAAAATTATAGACCTATATCCCTCGTGAATGTAGATGCAAAAATCCTCAACAAAATTCTAGCCAATAGAATTCAACAACATATCAGAAAAATAGTTCACCATAACCAAGTGAGATTCATACCATGTATGCAGGGATGGTTCAACATTAGAAAAACAATTAATGTAATCCACCACATAAATAAAACAAAAGACAAGAATCACATGATTTTATCAATTGATGCAGAAAAGGCATCTGACAAAGTTTAACACTCATTCATGATAAAAACTCTCAGCAAAGTAGGAATAGAAGGAATATTCCTCAACATAATAAAGGGCATTTATACAAAGTCAACAGCCAACATCACCCTAAATGGAGAGAGCCTGAAAACATTCCCACTGAGATGGGGAACCAGACAAGGATGCCCTTTATCACCACTCTTATTCAACATTGTGCTGAAAGTCCTAGCCAGAGCAATTAGGCTAGATAAAGAAACAAAGGGCATCCAGATTGTCAAAGAAGAAGTCAAAGTATCTCTATTTGCAGATGACATGATCTTGTACACAGAAAATCCTAAGGAATCCTCCAGAAAACTACTGAAACTAATAGAAGAGTTCAGCAGAGTATCGGGATACAAGATAAACATACAAAAATGAGTTGGATTCCTCTACACCAACAAAAAGAACATCGAAGAGGATATCACCAAATCAATGCCATTTGCTGTAGCCCCCAAGAAGATAAAATACTTAGGAATAAATCTTACCAGAGATGTAAAACACTTATACAAAGAAAACTACGGTACACTTGTGCAAGAAACCAAAAGAGACTTACATAAGTGGAAGAACATACCTTGCTCGTGGATAGGAAGACTTAACATTATAAAAATGTCTATTCTATCAAAATCAATCTATACATTTAATGCAATTCCGATCAAAATCCCAAGGACATTTTTTAATGAGATGGAGAAATAAATCACCAATTTCATATGGAAGGGAAAGAGGCCACAGATAAATAAGGCATTACTGAAAAAGAAGAACAAAGTGGGAGGCCTTACTTTACCTGATTTTAGAACTTGTTATACCGCCACAATAGTCAAAACAGCCTGGTACAGGTACAACAACAGATTCATAGACCAATGGAATAGAACTGAGAATAGAGACATAAATCCATTCACATATGAGCAGTTGATATTTGACAAAGGCCCCAAAACAGTTAAATGGGGAAAAGACAGTCTTTTTAACAAATGGTGCTGGCATAACTGGATATCCATCCGCAAAAAAAATGAAACAAGACCCATACCTCACTCCATGCACAAAAACTAAGTCAAAATGGATCAAAGACCTAAATATAAAACCTAAAACGATAAAGATCATGGAAGAACAAATAGGGGCAACGTGAGAAGCCCTAATACATGGCATAAAGAATGTAGAAGAAAAACTAGATAACTGGGAGCTCCTAAAAATCAAACACCTATGCTCATCCAAAGACTTCACCAAAAGAGTAAAAAGACTGTTTACAGACTGGGAAAAAGCTTTTAGCTATGCCATTTCTGATCAGCATCTGATCTCTAAAATCTACATGATACTGCAAAAACTCAACTGCAAAAAGACAAATAACCCAATTAAAAAATGGGCAAAAGATATGAATAGACACTTCACTAAAGAAGACATTCAGGTAGCTAACAGATATATGAGGAAATGCTCACGATCATTAGCCATTAGAGAAATGCACGTCAAAACTACAATGAGATTTCGTCTCCAACAAGGCTGGCATTAATCCAAAAAACACAAAATAATAAATGTTGGAGAGGCTGCGGAGAAATTGGAACTCTTATACACTGGTGGTGGGAATGTAAAATGGTACAATCACTTTGGAAATCGATTTGGCTTTTCCTTAAAAAGCTAGAAATAGAGCTACCATAGGATCTAGCAATCCCACTCCTTAGAATATATCCTAGAGAAATAAGAGCCTTTACACGAACAGATATATGCACACCCATGTTAACTGCAGCACTGTTTGCAATAGCAAAAAGCTGGAAGCAACCAAGGTGCCCATCAATGGATGAATGGATAAATAAATTATGGTATATTCACACAATGGAATACTATGCATCGGTAAAGAACAGTGAGGAATCTGTGAAACATTTCATAACATGGAGGAACCTGGAAGGCATTATGCTGAGTGAAATTAGTCAGTTGCAAAAGGACAAATATTGTATAAGACCACTATTATAAGAACTTAAGAAATAGTTTAAACAGAGAAGAAAACATTCTTTTGTGGTTACGAGGGGGGGAGGGAGGGAGGGAGGGTGGGAGAGAGGCATTCACTAATTAGGTAGTAGATAAGAACTACTTTGGATAAAAGGAAAGACAGCACACAACACAGGGGAGGTCAGCACAATTGGACTAAACCAAAAGCAAAGAAGTTTCCTGGATAAACTGAAAGCTTCAAAGGCCAGCATAGCAGGGGCAGGGGTCTGGGGACCATGGTTTCAGGGGACATCTAAGTCAATTGGCATAATAAAATCTATTAAGAAAACATTCTGCATTCCACTTTGAAGAGTGGCGTCTGGGGTCTTAAATGCTAGCAAGCAGCTATCTATGATGCATCAATTGGTCTCAACCCACCTGGATCAAAGGAGAGTGAAGAACATCAAGGACACAAGGCGATTACTAGCCCAAGAGACAGAAAGGGCCACATAAACCAGCAACTACATCATCCTGAGACCAGAACTAGATGGTGCCTGGCTACAACTGATGACTGCCCTGACAGGGAACACAACAGAGAATCCCTGAGGGAGCAGGAGAGCAGTGGGATGCAGACCCCAAATTCTCATAAAAAGACCAGACTTAATGGTCTGGCTGAGACTAGAAGGACCCTGGGGTCATGGCCCCCAGACCTTCTGTTGGCCCAGGACAGAAACCATTCCTGAAGCCAAATTTTCAGACATGGATTGGACTGGACAATGGGTTGGAGAGGGATACTGGTGAGGAGTGAGCTTCTTGGATCAGGTGGACACTTGAGACGATGTTGGCATCTCCTGCCTGGAGGGGAGATGAGAGGGTGGAGGAGGTTAGAAGCTGGTGAAAATGACATGAAAAGAGAGAGTGGAGGGAGAGAGCGGCTGTCTCATTAGGGAGAGAGTAATTGGGAGTGTGTAGCAAGGTGTATATGGGTTTTTGTGTGAGAGACTGACTTGATTTGTAAACTTTCACTTAAAGCACAATAAAAATTATTAAAAAAAAAAAAAAAAAGTTGGAGGTTTGAGTCCACTCAGAGGCACTTTGGAAAAAAGACCTGGTGTGATGGCTTAGGTTGTATGTCAGCTTGGCTAGGCCATGATTCTCAGTAATTTGGGGGTAACAATGAAATTTGGCCATTTTGTAATGATACAATCAACTCTATGATGAGATCTGTTGTAAGGAGCCAATCAGTTGAAAGAGAGTTTCTTTCAGAATGTACCCTGCCTCCAGTATATAAATGGATAATCCAGCAAGGCTCTCACTCTGGATCCTGCATGCAGCTCATCATCATCTAACCTCTGGTTGTGGGAATTCAGCAAGCAGCTTACCTGCTGACCTTGGGGTTTGTTGACCTCTGAAGCCTGTGAGCCAGAAGCCTGCAGTCTGATCTGCTGATATTTGGTTCCTCAGCTCCTGCAGATATGTGAGTCAGAAGAACCCCCAGTCTCATGCCCGGTCCATGGATTAGGGACTTGCCAGCCTTTACAACTGTGTGAGCCATTTCTCTGAGATAAATCTCTCTCTCTCTTTCTCAGAGAGAGACAGGAGACAGAGAGGGAGATTTATGTATACAATTCACTGGTTTTGCTTCTCTAGAAAACCCACCCTAAGAAATTTACTACTGAGAGTAGTTCTAGAGAAACACAATTGTAAGGATGAATTCTCTAAATTGGTTATGGTTATCAAGTTTGGTTAGACTTGAAGATATTGATGACTCTGCTTCCATTGGTAAAGAGGGCACTGCTAATTAATGGTGTGAGGTGGCAACAGAAATATGCAAAATATCACCACCAGTAGTTCAAATATTGGTGACAGGCGAGGCTCTGGGTGATTGTATGTTTGATACTCTTCTACAATTTTGTCAGTGTCTTGGGCTGGGTTCTCTGGAGAAGCAAAACCAGTAAAGCATACAATTATATATATGGAGAGAGATTTATATCAAGGAAATGGCTCACGCAGTTGTAGGGGCGGGAATGTCCCAAGTCCTTGGGTGGGGATAGAGGCTTCTCCTGATTCATGTAGTTGTAGGGGCTGACACCCAAAGATTGGCTCTTGCTCACAAGCTGCAGAGATAGATGAATCCTAAGATGATCAGACAAAACCACAGATAAGCTGTTAGCTCAAGTCCCAAGTCCCAAGAACTGGAGTTCAGATGAACAGGAACCAACTGCAGGATCCAGAATGAGCAAAAACCATGAGTCTTGCCAGAATGTTCACTTATATTGGATGCAGGCCACAGGACCAAGGAAACTCCCTTTCAACTGATTGGCTAGTCACAGCAGATCCCATCATGGAGGTGACCACGTTACATCAAATCTCATCGTAGAAGTGATCACAACGTCACACGACTGCCAAACCACTGAGAATCATGAACCAGCCAAGCTGACACACAACCATAACCATCACAGTCAGAATGAGAAGTATAAGGAAGCTGGATGTTTGGTCCTACTTTCTCTACACAAAGTGGTGAAAGAAAGAGATGAGCTCAAGGCTTCAGAGTCACAGCTCAAGTGTCGCATAAATGACCTTGAAATTGCCACTTGTGCTTGGAAAGAAAGACCTTATTTCTTGTAGTAACAGAGCTGATATTGCTGAAAACTGAACTCAGGATCTTACTGTAAGAGTGGCTGAATGACGATGCTAATTGAATTTGCAGCCTTGAATGGTGTCTGAAGTTAAAGTGAGAGCATTGATTGGGAAGAAACGGGAAGCAGAAACTTGGTATGGGGACATATGGGCAGATTATCAGGAAGCTGGGGACAATGAGCACCTAATTTTGTTGAATCGCTCCTGTTAACAGAACCACCGCTCTCAGTGCCATCTGAAGAGCCCCTCCACTTCCATCTTATGAGGTAAACCCAGCTGTGTCTGAAGAACCTTTGTCTGAGTCATCCCCTGAGGAGGCATCTGAGTCATTGCCTGAGGCAGATGCCTTACAAGATATTGTTGAATATTCTCAGAACACATCCCCACCGCCCATTTTTGCTTCTAGACATATAACTAGAGTTAAGTTCCAGCGAGGCCCAAAAGGTGAAGTACAAAGTGTGAACCAGAAGGAGGTATGCTACACTCCAAAAACATTGCTTGACTTTTCCAATATGTACAAACAGAAACCTGGGGAATGTGTGTGAGAATGGCTATTAAAGGTGAGGGATAATGGTGCAAGGAACATAAAATGGCATCAGTCTGAGTTTATAGATATGGCCCTCTAAGCAGAAATTCTTCATTCAATATTTCAGCTCGAGAGGTTAAGAAAGGATCTAATTGTTTATTTGGTTGGTTCACTGAAGCACGGATTACGTGGTGGTTGTCATGGATTGAATTGTGTCCCCCCAAAATATCTGTCAACTTGGCTAGGTCATGATTCCCAGTATTGTATGATTGTCTACCATTTTATCATCTGACGTGATTTCCCTTTAGGTTGTAAATCATATCACTATGATGTAATGAGATGGATTAGTGGCAGTTATATTGATAAGATCTACAAGATTAGATAGTATCTTAAGTCAATTTCTTCTTAAGTCAATCTCTTTTGGGATATAAAAGAGAGAAGTGAGCAGAGAAACATGGGAACCTCATATCACTAAGAAAGCAGCACCAAGAGCACAGCATGTTCCTTTGGCCCACGTTTCCTGTGCCTGAGGAGCTTCTTGGCTGGGTGAAGACTGATGACAAGGACCTTCCTCCAGAACCAACTGAGAGAGAAAGCCTTCCTCTGGAGCTGATTCCTGAATTTGAACTTCTAGCCTACTAGACTGTGAGAAAGTAAATATCTCTTTGTTAAAGCCAGCAACTTGTGGTATTTCTGTTACAGCAGTGCTAGATGACTAAGACAGCTACACTAAATTAAGCTGAAGTATCAGGCCTGCCTTGTTATACTATAGAAGAAGATATCCAAAGGCTTAGGAAAATTGGTGTGTTAGAATTGATTTATGAGGTTTGACCCAAAGGCCCACAGGTGGAGTGCCCAGAGAACACACCTTTTACCACAATAGTGAAGAACAAATTTGTGAAGGGAGCCCCAGTATTCTTAAAGACTACTGTGACTATTATTTCATGTAAGTCAGATTTGACAGTGGGATCTGCCCTAACTGAGTTAAGACAACTACAATAGGGCTGTTTGGACCCTGTGGTGGTAGGGACCCAGTGGTGCCACACAATCAACAAAGACAAGGTGAGCATGGTTACTGTAACGGATCAAAGCAGTAATCAGAATACTTTGACTCATTAACTACTGAATCATAGTGTCCTTAGGGGTAAAATAAATGGAAAATCTACTAAGTATTTACTTTATCTGTATGAGTGGAAGAGTTCTAGATCAAGAGAACATCAGTCTAACGCAAGTTGCCAGAATAGAGAGTCACAGCCCCTCAATCAATTCCAAGACTTGAACCACTTTACAGAACCACAACTTCTTGAATGAACAGGAGGCTGAGTTCCATTGAGGAAGTAGTCCACTGCATTTCCAAAAACTTATACTCTTATTCTCTCTTCTAGTCTTCCCCAAAGGGGTCTACAGTCTTTTACAAGAGTAACTGTTTACTGGGGAAAAGGAAATAATCAGAATTTTTACGGATTACTAGATATTGGCTAAGAATTGACATTAACTCCAGGAGACCCAAAATATCACTATAGCCTATAGTCAGAGTGGGGGCATATGGAGGTAAGGTTATAATGGAGCCTTAGCTCATGTCTGTCTCAGTGGGTCCCCAAATCCAACCTGTAGTGATATCTCCAGTTCCATAATGTATAATTGGAATAGACATGATTGGCTACTGGGAGAACCCTCACACTGAGTCCCTGCCTCATGGATTAAGGGCTCTTACTGTAGAAAAGGCTAAGTGGAAGGCATTAGAACTGCCCCTACCTAGGAAAACAGTAAAACAAAAGCAATACTGCATTCTTGGTGGGACTGCAGAAATTACCACCACCATCAAGGCACTGAAGGATGCAGGAGTGGTAATTGCCACCACATCCCCATTCAACTTGCCTATTTGGCCTCTGTAAAAAAATAGATGGATCTTGGAGAATGACAATGGATTATTGAAAACAACCAGGTGGTGGATCCAATTGCAGCTACTGTTCTAGATGTGGTTTCATTGTTGCAACAAATTAATAAATCTCCTGGTGCCTGGTATGCATTGATCTGGCTAATGCTGTTTTCTCCGTATTTGTTTCAAAGGACCACTAGAAGCAGCTTTCCTTCAGCTGGCAAAACCAACAATATACCTTCATTTTTCTACCACAAGGATATATCAACTCTCTTGCCCTATGTCATAATTTAGTCAGAAGGTATCTTGATCACTTTTCCCTTCCACAAGTTGTCACGCTGGTCCATTATATTGATGATACTATGCTGATTGGACCTAGAAAGTATGAATGTCAATGACTCTAAACTTATTAGTGAGACATTGTAGCGCTAAACAGAGGGAAATTAACCCAACAAAAATTCAGGTACCTTTCACCTCAATGAGATTTCTCCAGTGCTGTAGGGCATGGCGAGACATTTCTTCTAAAGCGAAGGATATGTTGTTACATCTGGCACTTCCTGCTACTAAAAAGGAGGCCCAATGCCTGCTGAGCCTCTTTGGATTCTGCAGGCAGCATATTCCTCATTATTTATCAAGTGACTTGAAAAGCTGCTTGTTTTGAGTGGGACCCAAAACAAGAGAAAGCTTTGCAACAGCTTCAGGCTGCTGTTCAAGCCGCTCTTCCATTTGGGCCATATGATCCATCTGATTCAATGGTGCTTGATGTATCAGTGGCATATAGAGATGCTGTTTGGAGACTTTGGCAGTCCCCTATTGGTGAATCACAGGCTGTCTCTTAGGATTTTGGAGCGAAGCCCTGTCCTCTGCCCATAATTACTCTCCTTTTGGGAAACAGCTTTTGGCTTGTTACTGGGCCTTAGTAGAGAGTGAATGTTTAACCATGGGCCAAGAAGTTACCATGTAGCTTGAGCTACCCATCATGAACTGAGTGTTGTCTGGCCCATGGACTCATAAAGTTAGATGTGCACGGTAGCACTCCATCATTAAATGGAATTGGTATATTCAAGATCAGGCCTGCGCAGGACCTGAAGGTACAGTAAATTGTATGAGGAAGTGGCCCAAATGCCCATGATTTGCACTTCTGTCACATTACCCACCCTCTCCCAGTCTGAACCTATGGTCTCCTGGAGAGTTTCCTATGGTCAGTTGACTGAGAAAGAGAAAATTGTGCAATACGCAGGCACCACTCAAAAGTGGACAGTGACAGCACTACAACCCCTTTCTGGGACCTCCCTGAAGGACAGTGGTGAAGGGAAACTCTCCCAGTGGGCAGAATTCAAGCAGTGAACCTAGTTTTTCACTTTGCTTGGAAGAAGAAATGGCTACAGGTGTGACTGTATACTGATTCGTAGGCTGTGGCCAATTGTTTGGCTGGATAGTCAGGGACTTGGAAGAAATATAATTGGAAAATTGGTGACAAGTGGGTATGGGAAGAGGTGTGTGGACATACCTCTGAACGGGCCAAAGAAGTGAAGATATTTATGTCTCATGTGAATGCCCACCAAAGGGTGATTTTGGCAGAGGAAGATTTTAACAATCAAGTGGATAGGGTAACACATGTTTTGGAAACTGTCATTCTTTTTCCATAGCCACTCCCATCATTGCCCAATGGGCTCATGAACAAAGTGGCCCTAGTAGCAGGGGTGGAGGGTATGCATGGGCTTAGCATTATGGACTTCCACACTCATGAAGGCTGACTTTGCTACAGCCACTGCTGAGTACCCAATCTGCCAGCAGCAGAGACCAAGTCGGAGACCCCAACATGGCACCATTCCTCAAGGTGATCAGCCAGTAACCTGGTAGTAGGTTAATTACACTGGGCCACTTCTATCATGGAAAGGACAGTGTTTTGTTCTCACTGGAATAGATGCTCTGGATATGGATTTCCTTTCCCTGCATGCAATGCTTCTGTCAAAACTACCCTCTGTGGACTCACAGAATGCCTTATCTGCCGTCATAGTATCTCACACACCATTAGCTCAGATCAAGGACCGACTTCACAGCAAATGAAGTATGGCAATTAGCTCATGCTCATGGAATTCACTGGCCTTACCATGTTCCCCATCATCCTGAAACAGCTGGCTTATTAGAACGATGGAATGGCCTTCTAAAGACACAATTATGGTGCCAGTTGGGTGGCAATGACTTGCAGAAGGTGGCAATCTTCTCCAGGAGGCTGTATGTGCACTAATCCATCATCGAATATATGGTGCTGTTTCTCCCATAGCCAGATTCATGGCTCCAGGAATCAAGGGTTGGAAATGGGAATGGCACCACTCACTAGTACCTCTATTGACCCACTAGCAAAATTTTTGCTTCCTGTCCCCTTGACCCTGTGCTCTGTGGGTCTAGAGATCTTAGTTGCAAAGGGAGGAATGCTCCCACCTGGAAACACAACACTGATTCCATTGAACTGGAATTAAGAATGCTACTTAGCCTTTTTCTCTGTGTTGGCTCTGGAGGAAGGTCCTTGTTATCAATCTTCCCCTGGACTAAAAGCTTCTCCACGGAGGAACCTCAGGTCCAAAGAGAGCACTCTGCTCTGAGGACTGCTCTCTTGGTGGTATGAGGTTCCCCTGTCTCCCTGTTGGCTTCTCTCTTTTATAGCCCAAAGAAAATGGCTCAGGACATAATCCAATCTTGTAGGTTGAGTCCTACTTTTTTAACATAATTGCCACCTATCTCCCCTCATAAACATCATAGAGGCAGGATTTATAGCACATAGGAAAATCACATCAGATGACAAAGTGGTGGATATTCACAAAATATTGGGAATCATGGCCTAACCAAATTGATATACATATTTTGGGGGGACACAATTCAATCCATAACATTCGGTTAGACCCCCTGCTGAGATCTGCACTTCTGCCCGAGATATACTGGATCAGAATCTGTATCTTGTTAAAATGTAGATTCCGATTCAGTATAGCTGATGTGGAAATGCAAATTCTCAACAGGGGATTGAACAGAACGGGTTTGAAGTCCTGCTTCCATGTTCTTTTTCCTTCCTGGAGACACATTGCTTTATTTTCAAAAGTGTTACCTTCTTGTCTTCTTTTGAGAGTAAATAATTCCTACACTGTCTTTGATTTTTTGATTTAACACGTCAATATATGCAAAGTATACTGGTAGAGAGATAGGGCGTAGCTTACTATCGGGAAGGTAAATGGCAGGTGCGTTTTTTTTTTTCCCTAATCGGGGCAAGGGTTTGTAAACATGGGTGGTACTTCTTTGACGTTACTCACTCAGTCAGCCTTACATTGCCTTCCTCTGTACTGTCCACTTTTGGAAAGCCAATGAGTACTGGGCCTCTTCAGGAAGCCAAAGAGGGAGCAGAGCTTTGTAGCTTACTTGCAATGAGGCACATGAATGATACAGAGAGGTATCTCACCTTCATGAATATTTGGTTAGCTGGCTGCTATAGCAGAGGTTCAATCAACAGATACCGTATGCCTCCAACACTAGAACTGTGCTAGCAAAGGAGACACAACAGTGAGCAAAAAAGATCAGTCCCTGTCCTCGTGGAGCTCACAGTCTAGGCTCTGTGCCCAAAAGACCTCGAGTGCCCCATCTGGGATTACAGTGCCAGTGCCAGTGCCAGTGCCAGTTGCGGTTTAGTCAATTCTGACTCATAATGATCCCACGTGTTGCAGAGTAAAACTGCACTTCACTGGGTTTTCATGGCTGTGACTTTTTTTAAGTTGTGCTTTATTTGAAGGCTTACAGAGGAAATTAGTTTCTCGTTAATTAATTAACACACATGTTGTTTTCTGACATTGGTTGCCAACCACGCAATGTGTCAACACTCTCCCCTTCTCAACCTTGGGTTCCCCATTTCCATTCATCTAGTTTTCCTGTCCCGTCCTGTCTTCTCATACCCCTGGGCTGGTGTGTCCATTTAGTCTCTTATACATGGTTGAACTATGTGTACTATTGTTTGTTTTGTGGGCTTGTATAATCTTTGGCTGAAAGGTAAACCTCAGGAGTGACTTCAGTATGAGTTAAAAGGGTGTCCCAGGGTGTTACTCTTAGGGTTTCCCCAGTCTCCATCAGTCCATTAAGTTTGGTCTTTTTTCTTGTGAGTTAGAATTTTGTTTTACATTTTTCTCCAGCTCTGTCTGGGACCCTCTACTGTGATCCTTGTCACAGTGGTAGCTGGACTAGTTGTGTTGGACTCAGTCTGGTGGAGGTTGTGATAGTCGTGGTCCATTTGGACTAATCTTTCCCTTGTTTGTTTGGTTTTCTTCACTCTCCCTTGCTCCAGATGGGGTGTGACCAGTGGAGTGTCTTAGATTCCTTCTCACAAGCTTTTAAGATCCCAGACGTTACTCACCAAATTACGATGTAGAACATCTTCTTTATAAATTATGTTATGCCATTTGAGCTAGATGTCCCCTGAGATCATGGTCCCCAGCCATCAGTCTCGGGTGCAACATTTTGGAAGCAGATTGCCAAGCCTTTCTTCTGAGGTGCCTCTGGGTAGGTTTGAACTGACAAGTTTTTGGTTAGTAGCTGTGTACTTAACCATTTACACTACCCAGGGACCATTCAGTATTAGTCTTTGCATATTCATTCCTGTTGACACCCACTGCAGTGTATATATCCTCCTAACTCTTGCCCTGAGATAGCTCCAGCTGTCAACTTCTCACTAGTGGAAGTTCAGTCTGGATTTGCCATTATCCTCATTAGTGCCAATTATGCTGCAATGCTGTTTGTTCTATTGTCACTATTTTCTGATGGAAATTTTAATACTACGGTGGTACAGACATACATCTGCGTAGAAAATCATCAACAAAAAAAATCTTACCTAGTTTTTTTTCAGTGATAACCATCTATTTTTTAAGCATGCTTAAAGCAACTGGATATAACATTTCAAAGTCATTAAAAATGTTTCTCATTCATTCACGATAGCAGTTTTCCGAAGGATCCTTAGTAGTTACCCTTGTACATTCACTAAAAGACCATTTAGAGAAATAAAAACCAAGCTGGGATTGGCAGGCATTTTCCTGTTTTTTTTTTTTTTTTTCTGCCAAGCAAGTGAAGTTTTATAATGTTGATTATTTTGGTGGAGTTGACTTGCCAATTACTGTTAACAGATTCTTTGTGTGGAAAATTAATGATTGTTTTTATTCTTTCAACTAGCATTCTTCTCCACCACCTGAAAATTTAAAATTTTTTTTTAGTTTGGTGAACTACCCAGTACACATCATCTCCTAATCTCCTAATCTCCTATCTGTGTCAATTGCTGGGCCCTATCCAAATGATGAATTCATTTGACTTAGCACTGCCAGGGCCTTTTCTGTGGGACTTTCCACCCATTTCGGGAGAGTTCTGTTCTTCCGGAATGCCCTTATCTGGGAAAGATTATCTCGGCAGGAAGGCGGACAGTGGTAAATAAGATAGGACAGATTCTTTGCTGTCAAGCAGATGAATGCCTAAGTGACATCTGAGAAATGTGAGCGAGAGAAGTGGGATGTGCAGTTTTTAAGAAGCGTACGTGAGCTCTTTGCTTTCCTTTGTTGTTGTTATTGTTAGGTGCCATCGAGTCGGTTGTGACTCAGGGACCTTATGTACAACAGTAGGGAACACTGTCTGGCCCTGCACCATCCTCACAATCATTGCTATGTTTGAGTCCATTGTTACAGCCACTGTGTCAATGTGTCTCGTTGAGGGTCTTCCTCTTTTTTAGCTGACTCTCTACCAAGTATGATGTCCTTCTGCAGGGACTGGTCTCTCCTGATAATATGTTCAAAGCACTTGAGACCAAGTCTCATCCTCCTCCCTTCCAACGAGCACTCTGGCTGTAGTTCTTCTAAGACAGATTTTCTGATTCTTCTGGCAGTCCATACTATAGTCAACTTTCTTGGCCAACACTATAATTCAAAGGCATCAGTTCTTCTGTAGCCTTCCTTACTCATTGTCCAGCTTTCGCATGCATATGAGGTGATAGAAAATACTATGGCTTGGGTCAGGTTCACCTTACTCCTTGAAGTGACATCCTTGCTTTTTAACATTTTAAAGAGATCGTTTGCAGAAGATTTGCCCAATGCAATATGTAGTTTGATTTCTTGACTGCTGCTTCTATGGGTATTGATTACAGATCCAGGTAGAATAAAATCCTTGACAATGTCAATATTTTCTACTTGGATCCATAATACATGGGTCAAGAGGCAGTCATTAAAACAGAACAAGGGAATACTGTGTGGTTTAAAATTAGGAAAAGTGTTTGTCAGGGTTATATCCTTTCACCATACTTATTCAATCTGTATGCTGAGCAAATAACCCTAGATGCTGGGCTATATGAATTATCATGATGTTGCTTGTTGTTCCAATTGTGAGATTTTTTGTTTTCTTTATGTTGAACTGATATTCACATCAAACGCTGTAGTCTTTGCTCTTCATCAGTAAGTGCTTCAAGTCCTCTTTGCTTTCAGCAAGCAAGGTTATGTCATCTGCATATGGAAAGTTATTAATGAGTCTTCCTCCAATTCTGATGCCGTGTTCTTCTTTGTATAGCCCAGAATGTAGGGTATGACAAACTGACAGACAAGTGGTAGATTGCTTTCCTTAGATGACTTCAATCCTATAAAGCAAAGAGGGATGCCTGAGAGCTTGATGTTCAAACTGATCAATCCTCTTTTTACACAGCCTCTGACACACTGATAGTATCTTCAAGGGTATAAAGGTGATAGTACTGAGCACTGAAAATTCAATGCGTCATTTGATATATTTGTCCAGTTTATGGGACTCTGTTGCTACCATTTATGGTACATGGCTGTCCTTCCAAACCAACAGAGTGCTGTTCAAAGTGTATGCACTGGGGATTAAGCCAATTGTTAAATACTTCAACAATCCTCTGAATCTTCCCTAGATCCATTAACTAATGTGGTGTAATTAGGCAAGAGAGGGACCTCCAGGACCCCTATGGATGATGACCTTTCTAATTTTTCAGTGCCAGAGCTGTATCAGTTAGTAAATATACATACTTTTTAATTTTATCATGCTTGAGATGAAAGTTTACTGTGCAAATTAGTTTCCTGTTCAGAAATTTATACACAAATTGTTTTGTGACATTGGTAGCAATCCCCACAATGTGTCAGCACCATTCTCCTTCTACCTCAAGTACTCTGTGTCCATTTGCCCAGATTTTCTGTTTCTCCCTGCCTTCTTGGCTTTGCTTTTGGGCAGGTATTGCCCATTTGATCTTGTATGCTTGATTGAACTATGAAGCATGTTCCTGACCTGTGTTACTGTTTGTTTTATACGCCTGTCTAACCTTTGTCTGAAAGGTAGACTTTGAGAGTGGCTTCAGGTCTGAGTTAGCAAAGTATCCAGGGGCCATAGTCTCGGGGGTTCCTCTAGTCCCTGTAAGAGCAGTAAGTCTGGTGTCTTTTTGTGAATTTGAATTTTGTTGTACATTTTTCTCCCACTCTGTCCGAGACCCTCTATTGTTATCCCTGTCAGAGCAGTGGATAGTGGTAGCCAGGCACCATCTGGTTCTTCTGGGCTCAGGCTGGTAGAGGTTGTGGTTCATTTCATCCATTAGTCCTTTAGACCAATATTTTCCCCATGTCTTTGGTTTTCTTTGTTCTCCTTTTTCCATATGGGATGGGACCAATATATGTATCTTAGATGGCCACTTGCAAGCTTTTAATTTCCCAGATGCTACTCATCATCATTTTCAGCTCTCAGCCCCAGTAACTAGGTCCCTTAAGGTGTTTGGATATATCTAGAAAGTGTCTATGACTTTGCCTTGGTCAAGTTGTACTGACATTCCCTGTATTGAGGGTTGCCTTTCCCTTCATCAAAGTTAACACTTGTCTACTCTCTAGTTATCAATTTCCCCTCCCCAATCTTTTCCTTCCTGGTAACCATCATTTTTTTTCTGCATGTAAACCTTTTCTTGGCTTTTTATAATAGTAGCCTCATACAATATTTGTCCTTTTGTGACAGACTTATTTCACTCAGCATAATATCCCCCAGCATCATTCATGTCGTGAGATGTTTGGGGGATTCATCATTGTTTTTTTATCATTGCATGGTATTCCGTTGTGTGTATGTGCCATAAGTTGTTTATTCATTCATCTGTTAATGGACGCTTAGGTCATTTCCATGTTTTTCCTTTTGTGAATAATGATGCAATGAACATGGATGTGCATATGTCTATTAGTGTGATGGCTCTTACTTCTCTGAGACATATTCCTAGGTATTGAGATTGCTGGATTATATGGTATTTCTATTTCTAGCTTTTTAATGAGATGACATATCATTTTTCATAGTGGCTGTACCATTTTACATTCCCGTCAGCAGTGCTTAAGAGTTCCAATCTCCCCGCAACTCTCCAACATTTGGTATTTTCTGTTTTTTTGACTAGTGATAATGTAGAAAAACAAGCACGTAGGTATGTGTAATTACAGGATCAGTATCAGTGTTAGATATGTCTGTTTTCCCTTATGTTGATCCAGAAAAAGCTTAGTAGTTAGGCTTAAAGGTTAAGCCTGACGAAATGGCTGCTGATCAAAGTCTTGTTATAACCCGTAAGTGCTGGACATATTCTAAGGCCTTTTGGACCTGCCTAACGCTTTTTTTTTAACGCAATATAATTGGTGAGATAACATGTGCATATACTGTAGCTGATAAGGAATTTTATTTATTTGTTGTCCAACAACCAATAATTAAGTACCTACAATGGGTCAAGCTCTTTTGCTGGTGCTGGAGATACCATGGGAAAAAAGACAGAGATGAGCCCCCAGCTCTCATGGAATTTATGTTCAGGTTGGAGGTTTTTTTTTTTTTTTCTTGATAATAAATCAACAAATAAAAAATAAGCAACAAAATTCAGAGAAATAAAATAGTGCGATGTGAAAGAAAGTGACTGGTAGCTTCCTAAGGTTAGATGGTCCAGGAAGGTCTCTCTGAGTAGAAAACATACAAGCTAATATCTAATGAGATAGGAGCCAGCAATGTTAGTATGGTTAGGGAGTGGGGTAGAGGGTAGGGAAGAATTCCATGTAGATAGATGAGACAGTGTAAAGCCCCGAAGATGAGAAGAATCTTGGCCTATTCATGGCACAAAGAGAAGGTCAGGTGGATAAAGCAGAGTGGATGAAGGAGATAGAGGGGCAGGAAATGTTCGAGAGAGAGAAGGATAGAGATCATGTGAGGCACTAGTTTGTAAGACAAGATAAAGAATTTCAACTTTATTATAAGTTTGATTAGAAGCCTCTGGATTTCTTTAGTCAAGGAGTGACATGATTCGATTTTCAATTTTAATATTAGTCTGTCTTCCTTAAAGATAATGAATTGTAAGCATAAGAAATGAAGTAGGGAGACTGGTTAAAGGGTCATTATAGTGTCAAAGAGAAAAATTAATAATAGACATCTTACTTTGATTTTAATGTTTTCTTACCCATGAAACCAAATATTTACTGTAAAGAAATTCTTTAGAAGAAATTAATCCTGCCATTGGTTTTTCTTTCATGAAAGGTTGTTAATCTTTTCTTTCTTGTTCAAAACCAGGCTTAAATGAATTTGAATTTCAGGCTTACTGAATTTGAATTTCAAAAGATATGGCTGAGTGGAGACCAGAGGCCATCTTGTGACCTGATAGCAATAAAGGGGTAGGATAGGGTTCAGTCGATCCTGTTAAAATTAGCCAATGGTTCATCTTGGTATTGCTCCCGCCTCTTCTCTTTATAAGCCACATTTTACCTAGCTTCTTCCAGCCATTTGCTTTTTCTGGAATCAGAATGACCTCCATATATGCATATAGAATAACTGCTCAGTATAAACCTTATGTTCAAATTTTGTTGAGTTTTGGTCATTTTTAACAATAGTAAGCAGGCTTATAGATATTCGTTGTTTAGACTGGTGACAGTAGAGGAGACGTAGAGGAGAAGATGGGATTCAAGATGTGTTTTTGGAGGTAGAATTAAATAGGGCTTGCTTGTTGATAGAAAGGTCATCAAGAATAGTGATGATAATGATAATACGTTCTTAGCATTTGCTATGTGCTGGGTACCATGTGGCTCATTTAAGCCTCAGAACCACACTACAAAGTAGGTATTAGCCTGAATCTCATTTTACAAATAAAGAAACTGAGTTATTGAAAGATAAAGTGTCTAAAATTTACAACTCAGTAAACCTAGGTTAATGTTTAGATTTTGGGTAGTGATGCTACTTCTTGAGTCTGGGATAAGTGAAAGAAGAAGGGGTTTGGGTGTGAAAATAAAGAATTCTATTTTAGCCATATTAAATTTGATGTAGTTATTGGATACCCAAGCAAACTTTTCAAGTAGACAATTGAATGTTCAGGTCTGGTGTTTGGCAAGAAGAATTTAAAGTCATGGAACTAGAGGATGTCACCTAGGAAGATATGTGAAGAGGAGTGAAGAGGTCCCAGGAGAGAGTCTTGGGGATTCCAAGTCTTTGAAGTTGAATAGAGCAGGAGTCAACAAGAGTCCTAAAATAAAGATCAGCAAAGTGGGGAAAGACGGAGAAAGACTTTCATAACTGTGAGCAGGAGGGAGAGTCTGAAAGTATGCCTGGCCCTTTCCTTTGGTGGTTAGCAGAGGTTTTATGGGAACTTAGGTTGGTCACGGAGCCCTGGTGGTGCAGTGGTTAAGAACTTGACTGCTGACCAAAAGGGTGGCAGTTGGAATCCACCAACTGCTCCTTGGAAAACCTTTGGGGCAGTTGTACAAGGTTAAGTTGTGTCTTAAGCCAATCTCTTTTGAGATGTAAAAGAGATTTTAAGTCCTCACGATGCACAGATGGAAAAAAGGAGATTCTGGAATCACAAACTCATTCTCATATGATACTTATATGATACTCACAAGGTGTAGTAGAGACTTACAAGCTCTTCTACAACTCTTTTGCAAGCTCTTGGTCTCACGTCTTGATTAAATCTGAAAATCATGGAATATATTTCCCTGGACTTGTTAAAGCTATCTGTTCCTTGATAAATGGAGTCTTAGAATATATTTTCCTGGATTTGTTTGGAGTGTCTGCTTCTTTTGCAAAACTTGAACCTCAGAAGTTACATTCCCAGATTTATTTACCCTTAGGCCGGCTACTAATCTCTGCCTCTCTCCAACCTTCTTTTTTTTTTTAAGTTGTGCTTTAGGTGAAAGTTTACAGCTCAAGTTAATTTTTCTTTGAAAAATTTATACACATGTCGTTTTGTGACATTGGTTTCAATTCCCTCAATGCGAATGCGCACTCCCCTTTTCGTCCCGGGTTTCTCGTGTCTATTTGTCCAGTTCCTGTCCCTTCCTCTCCTGCTTTTGGACAGGAGCTGCCCATTTATTTGGTCTCGTACATTTAATTGAACTAAGAAGCATGTTCCTCAAATGTGTTATCTTTTGTTTTATAGGCCTGTCTAATCTTTGTCTGAAAAGTGGCCTTCAGGAATGGTTTCAGTTCTGGATTAGCAGAGCGTCTCAGGGCCATAGTTTCAGGGGTTCCTTCAGTCTCTGTCAGAAAAGTAAATCTGATCTTTTTACATGAATTTGAATTCTGTTCCATATTTTTCTCCTGCTCTGTCTGGACTCTCTGTTGTGAATCCTGTCAGGGCGGATGGTGGTGGTAGCCAGTCACCATCTAATTCTTCTGGTCTCAGGCTGATGGAGCCTCAGGTTAATGTGTGACTTTAGTCCTTTGGGCTAAGATTTTCCTTGTGTCTTTGGTTTTCTTTTTTCTCCTTAGCTTCAGATGGGATGGAACCAATAGATGTATCTTCGATGGCTACTTTCAGGCTTTTAAGACCCCAGATGCTACTCACCAAAGTGGATGTAGAACATATTCTTTATAAACTTTGTTATCCACATTGACCTAGAAGTCCTCTGAGACTGTGGTCCCCAGGCCTCACACCCAGCTAATCAGTCCCTCAAAGTGTTTGGATGTGTCTAGGAAAATTCTATGCATTTGCTTTGGTCCAGTTGAGCTGACTTCCCCTATAGTGCCTGTGTCCTTCTCTTCACTGAAGTTGACACTTGGTTACTATCTAGTTAGTGATTTCCTCTACCCCTCTCTGCCCAACCTCATAACCATCAAAGATTGCCTTTTTCTCTGTTTAATCCTTTTCTTGGGTTTTTATAACAGTGGTCTCATACAATATTTGTCCTTTTGTGATTGACTTATTTCACTCAGCATAATGCCCTCCAGGTGCATCCATGTTGTGAATGTTCTTTATTGTTGCATAGTATTCCATTTGTGTATGTACCATGATTCGTTTATCCATTCATCTGTTGATGGGCATTTAGATTGTTTCCATCTTTTTGCTATTGAGAATAGTGCTGCAATGAACATGGGTGTGCATATGTCTATTCGTGTGACAGCTCTTATTTCTCTAGGATATATTCCTAGGGGTGGGATTGCTGGATGGTATGGTATTTCTATTTGTAGCTTTTTAAGGAGGTGCCATATTGTTTTCCAAAGTGGTTTTACCACTTTACATTCCCACCAGCAGTGCATATTTTCAGTCTCCCCACAACCTCTCTAAAATTTGTTGTTTTCTGTTTTTTTGATTCTTGCCAGTAATGTTGGAGTGAGTTGATATCTCACTGAGTTTTGATTTGCATTTCTCTAATGGCTGGAGATGGCAAGAATTTCCTCATATGTCTGTTAGCTGCCTGAGTATTCTTCTTCAGTGAAGTGTCTGTTCATATATGTTTTGAATTGAATTGTACCTCCAAAAAATGTCTGTCAAATTGGCTGTGCCATTGTTCTCAGTGTTGTGTGATTGTTTGCCATTCTGTCATCTGATATGATTTTCCTATGTGTTCTAAATCCTACCTCTATGGTGTTAATGAGGCAGGATAAGAGGCAGTTATGTTAAGGAGGCAGGACTCAATCTGCAAGATTAAGTTGTATCTTAAACCAATCTCTTTTGAGATATAAAAGAGAGAAGCCAGCAGAGAGACATGGGGACCTCATACCAACGATGCAGAACTCAGGAGTGGGGTGCGCTGAGGTCCCTGCACTGAGAAGCTCCTAGGAGAGGGAAGACTGATGACAAGGAACTTCTCCCAGAGCCAACAGAGAAAAAGCTTTCCCCTGGAGTTGGCGCTGTGAATTTGGACTTCTAGACTCCTAAACTGTGAGAGAATAAATTTCTTTTTGTTAAAGCCATCCACTTGTGGTATTTCTGTTACAGCAGCACTAGATAACTAAGACAATATCCTTTGCCCATTTTTTAATTGAGTTATTTTGTTGTCGTTGTTGTAGAGCTATTGAATTTTCTATAGATTTTAGGGATTAGACCTTTGTCAGATACGTCATAACCAATTTCTTTTCCCCCCAGTCTCTAGGTTCTCTTTTTACTCTTTTGGTGAAGTCTTTTGATGAGCCCAAGTGTTTGATTTTCCGGGTTCCCCGTTATCTAGTTTCTCTTCTGGTGTTTGTATACTATTTATGCCATGTATTAGGGCCCCTAGCCTTGTCCCCATTTTTTCTTTCATGTTCTCTATTGCTTTAGATTTTATATTTATATCTTTGATCCATTTTCAGTTATTTTTTTTGTATGATGTGAGGTATGGGCCCTATTTCATTTTTTTTTATTTTAACAGATAGGCATGCAGTTATACCTGCATCATTTGTTAAAGAGAATGTCTTTACCCCATTTAACGAACTTTGGGCTTTGTCAAATATCAGCTGCTCATACGTGGATGGATTTATGGATTCTCAATTCTGTTCCATTGGTCTATGTGTCTGTTGTATCAGTACCAGGCTGTTTTGACTACTGTGATAGTATAATAGTTTCTAAAATCAGATAGTGTGTGGCCTCCCACTTTATTCTTGTTCTTCAGTAATCTTTACTTATCCTGGGCCTCTTCTCTCTCCATATGAAGTTTCTCCACCTTGTTAAAAAATGCTATTGAAATTTGAATCAGGATTGTATTGTATTTGTAGATCGTTTTGGGTACAACTGATATGCTCACAATATTGAGTCTTCCTATTCATGAGCATGGTATATGTTTTTCCACTTATGTAGGTCTCTTTTGGTTTCTTGCAGTAGTGTTTTGTAGTTTTCTTTGTATAGGTCTTTTATGTCCCTGGTTAGATTTATTCCTAAGTATTTTATCTTTTTTGGGGTATTGTAAATGGTATTAATTTGGTGATTTCCTTTTTGAAGTTCTCTTTGTTAGTGTAGAGAAATCCTACTAATTTTTTGTATATTTAGCTTGTATCCTAATACTTTGCTGAAATCTTCTATTAGTTCCAATAGTTTTCTTGTGGATTCCTTGGGGTTTTCATTGTATAAGATCATATCATCTGTGAATAGGGATAATTTTACCTCTTCCTTACCAATTTGGATGCACTTTGCTTCTTTTTCTTGCCTTATTGCTCTGCCTAGGACCTCCAGCACAATGTAGAGTAAGAGTGGTGATAAAGGGCATTCTTGTCTGGTTCCCATTCTCAAGAAGAGTGCTTCCAGTCTCTCTCCATTTAGATAGAATTGGCTTTTGGCTTTGTATAAAAGTCCTTTATTATGCAAGGAATTTCTTTTCTATTCCTATTTTACAGAGAGTTTTTCTCAGGAATGGGTGTTGAATTTGTCAAATGCCCTTTCTGCATCAATTCAAAAGGTCATGTGGTTTTTTTCTTTTGTTTTATTTATGTGGTGGATTGCATTGGTTGATTTTCTAATGTTGAGCCATCCCTACATTCCTGGTATGAATTCCACTTGGTCACAATTTTTTTTTTTTTTTTATGTTTTTGGATTCTATTGGCTAGAATTTTGTTGTGGATTTTTGTGTCTATGTTTGTGAGGGATATTGGTCTGTAGTTTTCTTTTTTGTGGTGTCGTTTTCTGGCTTGGTATCAGCATTATGCTGCCTTCATAGAATATGTTTGGGAATATTCCTTCCCTTTCTATGCTCTGAAATAGCTTTAGTAGTATTTCTGTTAGCTCCTCTCTGCAAATTTGGTAGACTCCTTCGTGAAAACATCCAGGCCATGGCTTTTCTTTTAATAACTTCTTCAATCTCTTCTTTTGTTACGAGTTTGCTTACTTTTTCTACCACAGTTTGTGTTAGTTTAGGTGGGTAGTGTGTTTCTAGAAATTTGCCCATTTCCTCTAGGTTTTCAAATTTGTTGGAGTAGAATTTCTCATTGCATTCTATTATGATCCTTTTTATTTCAGTTGAGTGTGTTGTGATGTCACCCATCTCTTTAAAAAAAAATGACTTTTGGTCTTGATGTTTCTTTCAATTGTTTTTGTATTCTTTATTTCACCTACTCCTGCTCTAATCTTAATTATTTCCTTTTTTCAGGTGCCCGAGGGCTTCTTTTGCTACTCTCTTTCTACTTGAGTTGCAGGGTTAATGTTTTGATTTTAACACTTTCTTCCTTGTTGATGTGTGCATTTATTGCTATAAACTGACCTCTAAACACTGCTTTTGCTGTGTTCCAAAGGTTTTGGTAAGATATGTTTTCATTCTCATTTAATTTTATGTATGTCTTTATTCCATTCTTGATTTCTTCTATAACCCAGTTGTTTTTAAGCAAGGTTTTATTCAGTTTCCGTGTATCTGATTTTTGTTTTCTGCTTCTATTATTGATTTCTACTTTTATGGCATTATGATTAGAGAAGTTGCTTTGTTTTATCTCAGTGTTTGGGATTTTCTTGAGAGTTGCTTAGTGCTAAGATGTGGTCTATTCTGGACAGTGTTCCATGTGCATTGGAAAAGAATATGTACTTAGCTGCTGTTTCATGGAGTGTTCCATGTATGTCTATGAGGTAAATTTGGCTGATTATGGCACTAAGATCTTCTGTATCTTTACTGAGTTTCTTTCCAGATGTTCTGTCCTTCACCAAAAGTGATGTGTTGAAGTCTCCTACCACTACTGTGGAGCTGTCCATTTTTTTTTTTCAATGTTGTTAGAGTTTGTTTTATGTATTTTGTAGCCCTGTCATTGGGTGCATATATATTTATTATCATTGTGTCTTCCTGGTTTATTGGCCCTTTAATCATTATATAGTGTCCTTCTTTATCCTCTGTGGTGGATTTTGCTTTAAAGTCTTTTTTATCAGAGATTAATATTGCCACTCCCGCTATTTTTGGTTGTTGTTTGCTTGCTGTATTTTTTTCCATCCATTGAGTTTTAGTTTATGTCTTTGTATCTAAGGTGTGTTGCTTGTAGGAAGCATATGGATGGATCATGTTTTTCAATCCAATCTGTCACTCTTTGTTTCTTTAATGGTGCATTTAGGCCATTTATATTCAGTGTAATTATTGACAGATATGAGTTTACTGCTCTCATTTTGATGTATTTTTTATTTTGTGGTGTTTACAGTTCCTTTGTTCCACTTAATTTTCTATGCTGAGTTCTTTTTGTTTATGTTATTTTTTTCATCCCTTTCGTTATTGCTGATTTTGTGTTTGCTGAGTCTTTATGATTTTCTTCTTTTTTATTTTGATGTGTAGGTTTGTTAGCTTCCCTTGTGGTTACCTTGAAATTTGCCTTTATTTTTAAAGTTTAAACTGGTCTTTTATTTCTTCATATCACCTTAACTTCCTCTCCATATGGAAGTTCTGTGATTACACTATTTATTTTCTTTTTTGTATTGAGGTTGTCATTGTTTACATATTGATGTCTCTTGTTCCCTATTTTCAGTCTTTTAGTTTTGATTTGTTTTTGTGAATTCTCTATCTGGGTTGATAACTCCTTGATCTGTCCTTTGTCCTAGTCTTGGGTTGTTGCCTGATGTTGTTGGCTCTCTAACCAGAGGACTCTATTTAATATTTCTTGTATTTTTGATCTTTTTTTTTTTTCACAAATTCCCTTAATTTCTGTTTATCTGGAAACAGACTAATTTCACCATCATATTTGAGAGACAATTTTGTTGGATATATAATTCCTCCAAGGTTTTATGTATATGTCATCCCATTTCCTTCTTGCCTGCATAATTTATGCTGAGTAGTCAGAACTTATTGGTTCTCCTTTGTAGGTGACGTTTCGTTTAGCTGTAGCTGCTCTCAAGATTCTTTCCTTGTCTTTGATTCTGGCACATTTGATTACGATATATCCTGGTGGCTTTCTTTGGGAGTCTACCCTTAGAGAATTCTTTGAGCTTCTTGGATAGATATATTCTCATCTTTCATAATATTAGGCAAATTTTCTCTCAGCATCAATTCTCTTTGTGTTTTCTGTTATACCCCTGTTTTGATATTCTGATCATGTGTAGGTTTTTCCTTATGATAGTATCCCACTTAATTGTTAGGCTTTCTTGTTTTTTTTTTTTAATCTTTTTTTCTAATTTTCCCTCAAACAAATTGTTATCAAGGGAATTGTCTTCAATTTCACTAGTTCTGAGTTCCGTTTTCTCAATTTTGCTCCTATGACCCTCTATTGAGATGTCTAATTCTGAATTTTTATTGTAAATCTTCTAGGTTTCTAGTTGTTGTCCCTGTAAGGTTTCTAACAGCCTGTTTAATCTTACATTTTGTTCTTGTATTGTTTTCCTGCATTCCTGTATTTCTTTGTGTGTTCCTTGGCTTGGTCTGAGTTTTGCTTGACCTCCTTCTTGATCTTTTGGAGAGTTTTGTATATTAGTCTTTTAAATTGTTTCTCAGGTAATTCCATTGCCTCATCTTCTTCTGGAAGGTTTTCTGGTTCTTTATTTTGGTCACTTGCTGAAGCCATCTTGTTCTGCTTCTTTATGTGATTTGTTATTGGTTGTTGTCTCTGAGGCACCAAAACGTTATTATATTTATTTATTATATTTTTGTTTACTGTATCCTTTATTTTTATTTTGTTTTGATATGCCCAAGTCAACTAGGCGCATGACCTATTTTGGTTGTTGGTATCATTGAAGCTGTCATGTCCTGTCTCACGTGGTCAGAGCAGCTACTAGGTGTGTGAGCCCAGCAGTGTGTTCACTGTTCTTGTGGGGTGCAGTTATTCAGGGCACATACAGGTGTCTGGGTTGTTGGTCACCGAGTGTGTAGTGCAGACTCTTCCTTACAATCCTAGGCTGGCAGAGCTGCATGGGGTGTTCAGAGTAGGAACAGGTCTTAGTTGCAGTGGGGGGCAATGTTTGACCTCCCCAACACTCTGTTCCTGTTTCTCTATCATTTTTTTCTCATGAACAACCTCCAAACCAAACCAAACCAAACCTTTTGCTGTCAAGCAGATTCTGATTCATAATGACCTTTTAGGACAGAGTAGAGCTGCCCCATAAGGTTTCCGAGAAGCAGCTAGTGAATTCGAACCGCCAACCCTTTGCTATGGCTCTGGTTCATGTGTTTGTCACCCAAGACATGGGCAGACAGGAAAGCCCTTCTCGTACATTGCTGACATCCTGGCAGAAGGTGAAAGGAAAATGTTGAACCACTAATCAGACTCTTTAGTGCTCATGGAACTGTAACTCTCATTTTATTAGCCAAAGAAAATCACACGGCCATTTCCTGCACCAGCATGGTGGTGATATATAATCCTCCCACACGGATGAGCACCACAATGGAAAGCACCCCAGGGAATGAGGGTGGATCTTTTGTCCAATCGTATGATCTATTACAGCAGGTTTTTTTGTTTGTTTTGTTGATTAGGAAATGAGTTCAGGAAAGTAAGTAAACTATTCATAAGCAAAACTTAATAAACGATAAATATAGGGGTTCAATTCAAGCCAGCCTAGCATGGAAGACTTGGCCTCCAGTTCATTGAACTCCACACCCGACCCCCTGGATCTTTTAGTGTAGTTCTGTGTGCACCAGAGCCCAGTGATATCTGTGGACCCTTAATGTATTTGGGCAAAGAGAAGCCAGTGTTCTGACCCTGATTGTTAGGATGGCATCATCACCGATTCAGTGCCAATCCCTGCAAATAACCGTTTGCAGTTGACTCTTTATTCCTGCTTAGTTTACATTTTCTGCTGTTTCCAAAGAAAACGGGAAAGATCTTAGCTTTTCGGAGCAGAACAAATAGCTCGTGGTGAAAGCACAAAAACACAGAGTGGACCAGAATGTACAAAAAAGCCTTCCTGGGATATCAGGCTATTCTTGAGAGACAAACATAGGGAAATGGGAGGGGTGGCCCCAACCCAGAAAGTCAGCTGGGAACTGGAAATGAAGCAGCATACTAAGAACAATCTTTCACTCCTCCACTGTGTTCCTAAGAAGACCTGGTGTCACAGTGGTTAAGAGCTACAGCTGCTAACCAAAACTTCTGTAGTTCAAATCTACCAGCCGCACCTTGAAACCCCATGGGGCAGTTCTACTCTGTCCTATAGGGCTGCTATGAGTCAGAACTGACTCGAGAGTAATGGATTTGGTTTGGGTTTGGCATGTTCTTAAAGGATTCAAATAGACATCAACATCAGGACTAGGAAATAGATCAATGGGGTGAGGTGATTAGGACAGAGAAGTAGTAGCAGAGATCTGATTTCTGGTGACAAGTCCAATCTAGCACCAGCTCACATTGATTCTACTTCATTTGGTTCATTAACTCAGTATTTTTTGTGCCCTACAATATTCCAGGCACTGTTCTTGATACTGTGGATGCAGTAGTGAATAAAAGAGTTATTGTTCTGCCCTCAAGGACCACATTAGTTAACCACTGCTGTGTAACATTGGCCTTAAAACTTAGTGGTTTAAAACAATGACCATTTAACTAACAAATCTATAGGTTAGTGATTTTGGCTGGGCAGTTCTTCTCGTCTCAGCTGGGTTCACTCACGCATCTGCACTGAGCTGCTCTATACACTTGGGGCCAACTGTTCTCAGATGGCCTTGTGAAAAGCTCTGTGAATGGCTAGCCGATAGGGCAATGTGACAGTGCGACTAAACCATGTGTTTCTCATCATGAAGCAGGTTAGCACGTGTGTGTTTACATGGTGGTAACAAAGTTTCCAAAGAGAAGCAGAAGCAGAAGCAAAGTGTCTTGAGATTTAGCAAAGTCACTTCCTCCACATTCAATTTGTCAAAACAGGTCACAAGGCCAAATTAAAGGGAAGGTAAATAGGTTCCATCTCTCGATGTGTGAAGTGGTAAATTCACATTAGAATGGGTGTGGGATAGGGTGGGGGATAATTGTGTCCATTTTTTGTCACTATCTCAAATAGTTTTAACAATTTTCTGTCGACCTTAACTCTTGACAACCCCATGTGTGTTAGAGTAGAGCAATGCTCCATAGGGGTTTCAATGGCTGATTTTTTGGAAGTAGATCAGCAGGCATTTCTTCTGAAGAGTCTCTGGGAAAATTCAAACTCCCAATGTTTTGGTTTGCAGCCAAGCACGTTGGTAACACCTCGAGATTCAGATAGTCTTAAGTTCCATTAAAAAATACAACAGGGTGATAAGATTTCTGTTTCATGCTATGACAAATTAACTAGTACTTTACTACTCCTTCCACCATAAACAATCAGAATAGTAGACAGTAAATAAGCATAAGTTTTCAAATATTGGAAAGCTGTCAATACAGGATTACAGTCCTGTGAGTACCAAGAGAAAGTAACAAATGAGGCGAGCTCTGCAATATCCCTGCTTTCTGCGTGGAGGCATTTATTGGACTCCTTAACAAGAAGGAGGTAACAAGCACAACATGGTAGCTTTGGTGTGTTGGGAAAATAGAGATTGGAGTGTTTGTGTTTTGAAGTTGGGTGGAATTTTCACTGCAAAGAATAGAAAAGAGAACACTATATCAAGAAACAACTCCATAAATCTTCAGAGAGATCAGCTAAATACGAAGCTGTTCATGTGTAGCATGTGATAACAGGAGGCTGAGAAAAGAACAACTACCAGGACTAAAGCATTTGTCAGAATTAGCATCTACCATACCTTGCATAGATTTGGAAATATTTGAGTTCCGACCAACCAGAGTGGAGAGACCATACCAAACACTTCAGGTGACCAGTAGACTCCACAAGAGTGACTCTTGAAAGACCTAAAATAAAAAATACTGTAGATCCACTCAACCAAAGCTTTAAAACAAGCCTTAAAATTTTCATACTGTTCTATAGGTAAATTAACGGCCTATCAACATAAAACTCAACCCCGTATACAAAACTAACTCAAAATGGATCAATGACCTAAATATAACAGCTAAAATTCTAAAATCTTAGAAGAAAACATAGGAGTAAATTTTCAGAGCCTTGTATTTGATAATGAAGTTTTAGATACAGCATGAAAAGCATGAGCTACAAAAAACAAAACAGATAAATTGGACTTCATTAAAAAAAAAAAAAAACTTTTGTGCATCAAAAGCCATCATCAAAAAAGTGAAAAGATAACCTAAAGAGTGGTAGAAAATATTTGGAAATAACGTACCTGATAAGGACTTAATATCTAAATATTTTAAGAACTCCTATAATTCAACAACAAAATGACAACCCCATGAAAAAATGGGCAAAGAATTTGGATATTTCCCCAAAGACAACATACAAATGACCAATGAGCATATGAAAAGATGCTCAACATAATTAGTCATTAGAGAAATGCAAATCAAAACCACAATCATATACAACTTCACACCCACTAGGATGGTTATTATCAAAAATATGGAAAATAACAAGTGTTGGTGAATATGGGGAGAAACTGTGACCGTTGTTCACTGCTGGTGGGAATGTAAAATGGTACAGCTGCTGTGATAAACAGTTTGGCAGTTCCTCAAAATGTTAAACTGGACTTATCAAGTGACCCAGTGTTCCCACTCCTGGGTATATACCCAAAAGACTTGAAAGCAGGGACTCTAACAGATACTTGTACCCCAATGTACACTGTAGCACTATTTGCAATAGCCAAAAGTGGAAACAATCCAAGTATCTATCAACAGATGAATGGATAAACAAAACGTGATATAGACATACAATGGTATATTATTCTGCCATAAAAAGGAATGAAGTTCTAACACATACTTTAACATGGATGAGCCTTGACAACATTATGCTAAGTGAAATGAGCCAGACGCAAGAGGGCAAAATGTTATATGATTCCAATTATATAAAAATATCTAAGATAGGCAAATGCTTAAAGACAGAAAGTAGATTGGTGATTACCATAGGCTGGGGCAGGGAAAATGCGGTTAATGCTTAATGGGTACAAAATTTTCATTTAGGGTGATGAAGGAGTTTTGGAAACAAATAGTGGTGAGGGTTGCACAACACTGTGAGTGTGAAAATGTTTTTATGTTGTGTAGATTTTATCAATAAAAACAGGCTTCAAAGGAAGACAACAATGCAGACACTCAGCAATGTAAAATTTATATAGTCAATCCAGAATTTATAGACATGTAAATAAGTAGGACTATGTGACCCATCATCAGGAGAAAAATCAGGCAATAGGAAAAGATGCAGAAATGATGAATTATCAGAGTCGTTAAAACGGATATTATAAATATAGCTAAGGTTTTAAAGGAAACTATGTAAATAAGAGAAATATGAACTTTAAAAAAGAATCAATTAGTACATCTAAAGTGGAAAAATACATGTAATAAAATATAAAATGGATGGGCTTCATGGCAGATTGGATACTGTAGAAGAAGAAAAAAAGTGAACCTGAAGACAAGTTAATAGAAACTACACAAACTGAAGAAAACAGACGAAAAAGGCCAAAAAAAAAAAAAAAAGAAAGAAAAACAGCAGAATCTTAGTGACCAGTGGGTCAATATTGAGTGGCTTAACATATTGAACAAAATCCCAGAAATATGGCAATTTGTGGGGGGAAAGGGAGCTCAGTAAAAATATTTGAAGAAATAGTGGCTAAAATTTTTCCAAACTAAGCCCACAGATCCAAGAAACAGAAAGCCACACCTAGGTACATTATAATCAAATTTTTGAAAATTAATGATACAACAATCTTACAGACAGAGCAGAAAAAGACTCATAATGAACACAGGAACAAAACCATGAATCATTATGGACTTTAATCAGAATCAATGTAAACCAGAAAAAGATGGAATAGCATCATTAAAGTGCTAAAAAACAACAACAACAACAAAAAAACCTATTAATATAGAATTCTATGTCTGGTGAAATTATTCCTCAAAAATAAAAGCAAAATAAAATCATTCTAAGACGGTTTCCACCCCCCCAAAAAGAAAATTAGAAAACGCGGAAAGAATTCGAGGCATCATGTACTACACTGATTCTCAACAGTGATGCGGTGGGGTGTGGGGTTAACCTGGAGAGATGGCAACACATGTCCCTCCTCTGAAGACTGTTAATGCAGTGATGAAAATGATGAAAAATGCTATGACACTGTATGTGTTTGAAGAAATTTGCTTTGGATTTTGGTGTCCGTTCCCTAGTGGGGACCGCTGTTGTGCATGCGTTTATTTCTATGTTTATAATTCCCCACTTTTTTTTATCATCACTAGACCATATGCTCTAGGAAGGGATGGCCTCATTTCTGCCCTTATTAATTATTGTATATCTGGCATATGGTATGCACTCAGTACATATTTGCTGAATTGGGTTGAAAATACTATTAAAGTGAGGTTTAATTACAAAGCACACCATCTATTCCTTCTAAGTAGGAGAAACTATTACTAAGACTTTTTTTGTTTCTTTGTTTTTTTCCAGATTTTGGAAGACACCACAAGAATATGTGGGTATTGGAGCAGACAAGGCAATTTTACCAGATAAGAAAATATTAACATATTAGCCATACAGAGTGATGCTGTCATACATCCAAAGCTAATCAAAATAAAACAGAGGAGTATCCTCTTTACAAATGTATTTTGAACTCTTCTTTCAGAGACTTAATGCAGAAAAACAAGCTCATACATGATAGAGTAAAAATCAAAACAAGGCAAAGAGTCCTTCATAAGGTATGCCACCGCTCAGTCAAGCTTTAACCCAGTGTTTGCTACATGTACAGTCCTGTCCTGTCTCTTCACAGTGGCACACAGCAAGGTCCTCAAGTGTCCTGTGGTCACGAACTATTCCTTCTTTCATCACATAAAAATAATATTTATTAGGGTCTTATTGTGTGCTGGGTATTTGTAACAGGATGTGAAAATCGGTTTCTTCCTTTTAGTTTCAGCTGAAGTCCCAATTTCTGCAAATCAAATGACACATACCCAGTGCTGGTTAACCCCATAGTTGTAAAGTAAGATACTTGAAATCCTATGTAGGACTTGTCACAGGGGCATCTGAAAGCTATTTTGGGGACCCTTATAATCCATTGAGGAGCCCTGTTGATGCAGTGGTTAAGCACTCAGCTGCTAATTGAAAGTGGGTTCAAACTCACTAGCCACTCTGTGGGAGAAAAACGTGGCAGTCTGCTTCCATGAAGATTTACAGCCATGGAGACTGTATGGGGCAGTTCTACTCTCTCCTTTAGGGTTGCTATGAATTAGAATCATCTCGACAGCAATGGATTTGGTATGGGTTTTATAACCTATTATGTCTCTGGAGGGTATAATAGGTGAGAATTAAGGGAAAAGGGAGAGAGGGGACTTCTGTGATGAGTGTTGTGTAGGGGAGATTGTGGTGAGGAGGGCCCTCGTTTCCTCCCACCCACTTACCCAGCACTATGAACATGAACAAGGGGGAAGACCATGGTTTCCCCTCACCAGGTGAGAGACTTCAAGCCAAGGGGGGTTTCCCTGTGCCTTGAAGAGTTTCTGGAGCTCCAAGAATGAGTGTAACACCGAAGCTTGGAACCTCCTATAGCCGAGGGGCTCTGTAGGGCCAACTGTAGAGGCCTAGGAGAGACAGCTTTCTGGGGAAGGAACTGAACTGCCACGCGTGATGTGGGGCTCTATGTGGGTCCATGGAAGCAGCCAGCTTGGAGTGATATCAAATTCCAACAAGAGGACTGCCTAGAGGGATAATGTGGCCTGAAGAGGATCTGAGCTGGCAGATGGGAGCTTAGCTAAAGGGCAAGCTCCGTACCTGTCATGGGTGCTGCAGATGGAGGGCCCTGGTGAAAGAGGCCTTAGGGGAGCAAGGATCAGGCCTGGGACTTGACCTCATCTATGGCAGACTTTCTGCCCTCCTTCTTTGCAAGCCACGAAGATCCTTGTCTGTGTGTGGAAGGAGATGATGAGGGGACAAATGGTGTGGCAAGAAGAGGTGGCTGTGCCTCTCCCCGCAGCCACCCTGCCAGGCAAGCTTCCAATTTTAAAGCTCAACTGAGCAGGAGGGACTAAATCACATGAGTATGGAGTTAGGTAGATAGTATACATACTGAGCTGGAAACTGTACTGGCCAAAATGACTCTTCTTACGACTGAATGTAGGAAGAGGAATGTTTGTTATCTAAGAGTCACCAGAAGAGTGATGGGCCTTGCTCAAAATTTAATTCAGTGGTGAAGCAAAGAAGGAAGGGAGGGAGGAAGAAAGAAGGGAGAGAGGGAGGGAGGGAGGGAAGAAGCCAAAAGGAAAGAAGGAGGGAGGAAGGGGAAAGTAAAGAAGGAGGAAGGAAGGGGAAAAGAAAGAAGGAGGGAGGGAGGAAGGCAGGGAGGAAGGTGAAGGGTGAGAGGGAGGAAGGAAGGAAGGAAAGAAGGATGGATGGAAGTAGAAGGGAAAGAGGGAGGGAGGTAGGAAAGAAGGGAGGAAGGAAGGAAGAAAGAAGAAAGAGGGAGGGAAGGAGGCAGGGAGGAAGTTGAAGGAAAGGAGGGAAGGAGGGAGGAAGGCATGCAGGGAGGTCACAGAGTGTGTTTGGAGAAAGAGGAGGGATAAAGCTACTTTCAGCTGCCATCCTTCTGAGGCCCATGCCATCAACCCAACTGTTATGGAGGGTAGTTGGGTTTATCCTCACCACCACACAGGAAGATTTCTACTCTGATGCTCATGCTTTAGAAAAGGAAAACAGGGGCTTGCAGATTGAAATGTCTTCCTTGAGATCACAGAAAGAGGTTGAGGGGAGACCAACCTGGGATGTCCCTGGACACTTCACCCCACCCCACTCCACTTTGGAAACTTAACAAAAAGCTGGCTCAGCAGGTTTGAGTCCACTCGAAGGAAGAACAACTTGACAGCAGAGGCAGAGCTCCATGTTTCTCACTCCTCAACCAGGAAGTGGTTCTCCTTACTTAGTCATCTCGCCAGCCGTTGCTTCCCAGTCTTGTAAATCTTATGCCCCAGGGAAGCAAACTTCCAGAAGAATTCAGAGCATTGTGTGCTACCTGCTACTTCTCTTCTTGTAAGGCCCCTGACCTCCGACCTTACTTTACACATACACTTGGCTGTGTGTGCACCTGTGTCTCTGCAGGATGGTGGTGGAGAGAAGATTCACACCTTGGCATGCCTTTCCATAAGATGTTATATTTGTACACCGTGTGCCAGGGGCTGCGTGATAGAAGATAAAAAAGAAGAGGGTAAGAGACCCTGGAGCTTCCAAAATAGATGCGGGAATAAGAGAGATACAAAAGTGTGTGTAACAAAACCTTCGTATCACACTTGGACAGGAAAATAGCTGATATTTTAAGTCTCTTCAACATGCTTTGAAAAAAGAGGTATCTTATGCAACCAGAAAATGCAGTTACAATCATCTGTTCCCCAGGATTCCGGTTAATTGTGGTCACACCCTACATGACCCTGGGTCCAGTTCCACCCATTACATAAGATGAGTCCCAGTGGTTTACATTTATCCCACAGGTAGTGGATAAGCTCCTGTGCATCTAGAATCATAGAAAATTTATAGCAGGAATTGAACTCAGAGATGACTTCAATAAAGTCCTTCTTTTTACAGATGAGCAAAGTGAAGCCCATAAATTATTTTGATCAATGTCCTAGTCAGTCAGTGGTGGCCCCTTTTTCTTCTACTTGAGTGATCTGATTGGGAATAAAAAAGAAATGGAAGACAAGGTCCCAGGTGTTGGGGAAGTTCAAGGCCTGATTTGATTGGTTTTATTCTAGGGTCTCCTTTGGGCTGTTGTCTAGAGGTGCAACTTTCCAGCAGCTGACAAACTAAGTACACATGGGTGGGGCTCTCACCTCCCATTCTTTCTTCTGCCAGGGAAGAAGGACCAAAGCCTCCTCCCACATATTAGGAGACTGTTGTGAAGTGACTTGTGTCCCCCCAAGAGATATGTTTAGGTCCTAACCACTGCATCTGTGCTGTGAATGTGACCTTGTCTGGGGAAATAGGGTTTTTCTTTGCAGATGTTTTCAGTTAAATTAACAAAGTCATACAGGAGTAGGGTGAGTCCTAGTCCTAATCCCTTCTGAGTGACATTTTGTAAGAGAAGGACAGACACTGAAACAGGTCTCACACACAGAGGGGAGAGACAGATGACATGTGCAGATACATCTACAAGCAAAGGTATACCAAGGATTGCCGGCAGCCACCAGATGGTAGCAGAGTGCCAGGGGACTGTTCCTGTCCCATAGTCCCCACAAGGAATCAACACAGCTGAGACCTTGATTTGGTCTTCTAGCTTCCAGTATTGTGAGCTAATAAATTTCTGTTCTTTAAAGCCACCCACTTTGTGGTTATTTGTTATTGCACCTTGAGGAAACTAAGACGGAAATTCAACCATTTCTCCCAGACACACTCCTCTTGGCTCTCCCAGTCTAGTTTTAAACTAAATAGGGCCAAACACCCTCTCATTCCTTTTCTCTGTTCCCATTTCTCATGGTGTCAGTTGAAGTGGCTTTTCTGTGAATCCCAGACAAAAGGAAGTCCCACGGCCATATGGTTTGTTGTTCTGAGTTATTTAAATCACTCAGGTCTAATCACCATCGGAAAAAAAAAAAACCAACATATTTTCATGTGTCATCTGAGTTTACACGGTTTAGTCCAGTTTACCAGGTTTTTCTGTTTATTTGTGTTTGTTTGTTTGCATTGGGGTTAGGGTCAAAACTCCATGGAATATCAGGGTTCTCTGGCCTTCTATTTTATGGCCATTGTCTCACTTCAGTGACCAAACACAGAGGGGTTGAATGGGATTCTGGCACTTCTGGTTCCCTGCTATGATATACTCAAACAGGGCACAAAACAAAAAAACCAAACCCGTTGCCATCGAGTCAATTCTGATCCATAGCGACCCTACGGGACACAGTAGAGCTCCCGGTAGGGTTTCCAAGGCTATAAATCTTTACAGAAGCAGGCTAACACATTTTTCTCCCATGGAGGGGCTGGTGGATTCAAACTGCCGGCCTTTTGGTTAGCATCCATATGCTTTAACTACTGTGGTATCAGGGCTCCTTTAGGTAAGTTTAGGCTGGTAATACTTGCCATCCAAAGCTTACCATCTAGTTTCAAGAAAAGATGCACATCCATTCCATAGGTAAATCATAACATGAAACGGCATGAGAACAAATACTTGATGGAAGGCTTAAGGGAACAAGGTTGAGTGATTTCAGCTACCCTAAAAGACAGAAGGATCCCTGGTGGTGCAGTGGTTAAGCTCGTGGCCGATAACTCAAAGGTCAGCATTTTGAACTCACCAGTTCCACTGGGAAGAGATGTTGCAGTCTGCTTCTGTAAAGATTACCGTACTGTACCCATTGCCATTGAGTCAATTCTGACTCATAACAACCTAAAAAGACAGAGTAGAACTGCTCCACAGGATTTCCAAGGCTGTAATCTTTACAGAAGCAGATTGCCAGGGCTTTCTCCTGCAGCTGGTTGGTGGGTTCAGACCTTTCGGTTAGCAGCCATGTGCTTTAACCATTGTGCCACCAGGGCTTCTTGGAAACCATGTGGGGCAGTTGTACTCTGTTCTACGGGGTCCTTATGAGTGGGATCAACTCGGCAATGGGTTAAAGAAGGGAACTATTTGCATCATTGTTCCCCAAACCTGTTCCCCAGGTTTGGTTAATTGTAGTCACACCCTACTTGGCCTGAGTTCAAGGCCAAGGTAGCATTTCCTTATGCAATAACAACTGCGTCAACAACATGTGCTTTCCCTGACTATAAATCAGGAATGACAACTATCAGCTTTGCTGACTTCCCCAAAGGTCATTCTGAGACACATGAGATAAAGCACAAACCAGCAAAAACCAAAACCGGTTCCCAAGTCGATTCCAACTCATGGCGACTCCATGTCTGTGAGAGTTAAAGTGTATTCCACAGAAGGCTGCCGAACATAGTGCCTTTATGGCTAGCCTCTTTGGTTGTCCCAGGGTCCAACTTCTAACTCTTCTCAATAAACTGAGCTTTATCAACAAGCCAGAAGCTAACACATGTCTAAGGAAGAGAGAAGCAGACCACAGCTATCACTTTTCTGACATACTTTTATGGTTTACAAACCACTTTATTTACATCCATCACTTCCTTTGATGCTTACAGCAACTCTTTTTAGGGGAGGAGTCATTATCCCCTTTTCATTTTCTGGGTGAAAAGGCAAATCCTTCAGAATGTAGATGATCTGCCTGAGGCGACATCAGAGGGGATGGCAGAGCTGGATCTGGACTCAGTTTCCTCTGAGTCCAATTCCTGCAATCTTTCCTCAGAGCCACTTCTGCTCTGTTCTCTCACTTCTGAGCAGGCACTAGGGTCTTCAGAACACATTCCATGTTTCTTCTGGCTTTTTCTCCTGCTCCTTTCCCAGCAGCATCACGCTCGGGGAACAGCACAGAGGCGGTGGCTGACAGGGGAAATGGTGACGCCCATTCTGAACTTTAGGCTCAACTTTTCGTTGGCTGGGGGCCTGAAGGTAAATTTTTGTACAAGGGAAGTGAGGAAAATAAACAGCTCAGACCTGGCCAACGGTTCTCCAATGCAAGCCCGCTTTCCTGAAAGGCAAAGACATGAAATTGAATTTTCTTCCCTGGTGGAGGAGGTGTCTGGCAGGGACTGAAATCCTCTCCCCCATCCTGCCAAACCTGAGCAGAGGGAGGACCTGCTAGTCCCCAGGGCTTTATTTACAGCAGCTCATTTAAGTCTGACAACAACCTGGGTAAACTGAGGCACAGAAATTCAGTCCAGATCATAAACTCAAATGCCTTCAAGGGTCAGGTAGGGGAAGCACAGGAGTGAAGGTGCAGTGTTGAATAAGGAGGCCTGGTTTGATCTAGAAAGTGGATATCTAGCCTAAAAAAAAAGGCACCCAAAATTAACAACAATAAAACAAAAAGAGACAACAAAACAATAAAAAACTCTGCACTAAAATTTTCTGTCCCTGAAGGAAACTGTCAAAGATACAAACAAGTGAATGTCAGAGTAGCAGTTCCAAAGTGTGAAGCATCTCTACTGGGTAGGATAGTGTCCCCCCATATTTATGCCCTCCCCAGAAACTCAGATTGTGAGCTCTTTTATTAATAGGGTCATTGCAGATGTAATTAGTTAAGATGAGGTCATATTGGAGTAGGGGGGCCCTCAATCCAACAGGACTGGTGTCCTTAGAAGACACACACATAAGGAAAAATGCCACTTGATGATGCAGACACTTAAGTGCCAAGGATCGCAGAAAATTACCGCAAGCTGGGAGAGAAGCATAGAACAGACTCTCCCTCAGAGCCCTCCAGAACGAAGTAACCTTGCCTACACCTTGTTTTTGGATTTCCAGCTTCCAGGAATGTGAGAGAACAAATTTTTGTTGTTTTATGCCACACTGTTTGCGATACTTTGTCAAATCAGTCCTAGAAAATGAATACAGAATCTTTTCCCCGTATCACAGCTTTCTCCTTAATTTCTGGGGACCTCATTGACGTGGATGGTCCTCTCCATTGGGATAGCCTCTCTGACTCTCACAGTGGTCCTCCTTAAACGCAGAGGTCCTTCCCAAACAAGGGCCTCTGCTTCTACTGTGGAGTTGATCCTTCTCTCCACAGTTCACAGGTGGCACTGCCCTGGCCACCTCCCACTTTTTCATACAAGAGTAGAAAACTGGAAGCAGAAGGGTGGAAATGCAAGTCAACTCCTCCCACTTCCTAGCCATACGATTTGGGGTAGATTAAATAATCTCTCTAGGCATTTAGGGAATGTACACTTACAATGAGAAATTTATATTATAGGTTGTGTAGACTGCAAGTGGAATCTAAACAGACCAGGTCATTTACTAATTCATAGAACAAATTAGTTATTTTAAAATGTCACTTTCATAATAATAAACATTCTAAGTGTAAAATAGGTTATCATTAAATTGATCTGGAAAATCAGTATGACTGACTTGTTTCTCATAGTTCCATCAAAAGAATACTTAATTTTCAAAACAGAGAAGAATGCAATTTAAAAGATTACTTTTAAATAAAACTTTTTGGGTGGTAGCATCACCAAAATGGCTTCCTGTACATTACAATTCTTTACTTTCCGTAATGTGCCTTTTATTTTGGAATACTTGCAAATGTACAGAAAACTTGCAAGAACAATACAAAGAACTTTTTCTCCTAATTATCTGAAAGTTGACTACATCATCTGTGAAATCTTTAGTGTGTGTTTCCTACAAACAAGGCATTCTCTAACGTAACAACAATACGCCATCGAAGTCAGAAAATTAATATCGATGCATTACCACCATCTTATCCTCAGATCCCATTCAAGATTTGCCATCTGTCCTAATAATAATCCTTTATTATAGAAGGATCCTGTTCAGAATCACATGTTGCATTTAGCTGTTACGCTTCCTTAATCTCCTTCAGTCTAGAATAATTCTTCAGGCTCTCCTTAACTTTCATGATGTATACATTTTTGAAGATTGTTGTTGGGTGCCATCAACTTGATTCCAATTCATAGTAACCTCATGTGATAGAGTAGAACTGCCTCATGGGGTTTTCTTGGCTGTAATCTTTATGGGAGCAGATCTCCATGTCTTTCTCCTGTGGAGTAGCTGGATGGATTTGAACTGCCAATCTTTGGGTTAGCAGCTGAGTGCTTAGCCATTGCGCCACCAGAGCTCCCTTTTACAGTTGTTGTTGTTAGGTGCTGTTGAGTCGGTTCTGACTCATAGCGACCCTGCATACCACAGAATGAGACACTGCCCAGTCTGCCTCACCCTTAACAATCCTTGTTATGCTTAAGCCCATCGTTGCAGCCACTGTGTCAATCCATCTCCTTGAGGGTCTTCTTCTTTTCCGCTGACCCGCTACTTTACCAAGCATGACGTCCTTCTCCAGGGACTGATCCCTCCTAATGACGTGTCCAAAATATGTAAGACACAGTCTTGCCCAGTCAAAATCAGCACAGCTTCACAGTTGACCTGTAGACTTGTGAGCAATAACGCATGTTTCTTGTTTTAAGCCACTGAGTTTTGGGTTGTTTGTTATGCAGCAATATACTTACTGAAACATATGGCATCATCTTAATGAACTTACAGCAGAGGAGACTTTAAGTTGAAAGGTGAATTACATTCTAGCTGTACTGGAGACAGCATTAAATTAGAAGTATAAGAACTTGGTTCTTAGGTCTGTTCTGCCAATGCCTTGGGCACATGATCTCAGATAAAAAAACAATTCTCTTATTCTCAATTTCCTCATATTAAAAAAAGATATCAATCCACTTCCTTTCTAGTTATTAATAACAGGATTACTGGAAGGATTAAATGAGATAATGTCCTTGTAAATGAAACCCATAATTAAGAGGGTATGATACAATTCTTGACAACAAAGTGCTAGCAAGGTAGTGTGTGCCGAGCTTTTAAAGATCCGGCTAACGAAGATGGGAGAATTTTTTAGCAGAGGAGGTATGAAACAACTGCAAGGAAAAGCTTCTGCCACATGAAGGAAAGTTACCCAGCCATTGCTCAGCCTAAACGGACCCTTCTTCCTCTTAAAGCCATGAACATCTATTAAGTCTTCTCTCATCAAAGTTACAACAAGCATTAGGTGAAGGCGTTTTTGTGGGATACACAGAGGGCCACATTTCTAGTATTTCAACACCACATGGATCTGGTGCAAGATCCAAGGAACAAGAATAATTATAATAATTGAATTATACGGCTGGAAGTCTGTGCTGTAACACAAAATGGGGAGATGTTGCTGACAGGATGACTGGAAAATATTCCTAAGTATTAGCTTTCATTAAAAGGAAGTGACTTGTCCAATGTGAACAAAGGTGACAGACAACCAGATGAAGAAAGACAAAGAGGATGTAATTACAATTAGCCCGGACACACTTGAGGCAATGCAGCACAGCGGGAAGCTTGAGCTTTGGAGTCCCGTCAACTCAGGTTCTAATTCCGGCCCTTACCTTTCTCTTCAAGCTTTAGTGCCATCGGCAAAATATTGCAGTTTCAGAAAATCAGTGTCTATTTTATTTTCAGTTAAGGATAAGCAAACTATTATGCCATCTCTAGTATGAATTCTGTGTGGAATTTGGTGATTGTTAGGAGATATGCTATAAAGACCACAGGCTTTGGCGTTCCACAGATCTGGTTGGCATCAAGTCCTGGCACTGCCAAGTGTAAGTTTTATGACTTTAGTTGCCATACTTAAACCTTGTAAGCCTCAATTTCCTTATCTCTATAGCAGAGATAGCAATTAGAACTTCATAAGGCTATATTAGAACATATGTTCTTTGGCAGCAGGCTTATTTTTTTCTGTATTATTCACTGTTGTAGCCTCAGGGCTGAATGCTTGACACATAATAGATTCTCAGTAAGCACTTACAGAACTAAGGCACTGGGAAATTACTTGAAATAATGCATGTGACATATCTAACTCAATGCCTGGAATATGCTAAGAATTTTTGTTGTTCATTTTACATTGTTATGAGTTAAGCAAAAAAAAAAGAAACAAAAAACCCTTGCAGAGCTGACCTGGAAATATGATGGTTTTCACTGCAACCTCTTTTGTACCTTTCAGTGAGTGTACCATGCACATATAGTCACTTGATTTCAAAAAGGTAACTAAAATTTAAAAAAGCAAAAGAACCTCTTCAGGGAGTGTTTACAGAGTAGATCCTGATTTAGTTAAGTCCACGACATTCACAGTCACTGCCTGATCCCTGCCTTTACCCCTCCCCATCTCATTATAAACCAGCTCTATTTCTGCATAAGGGGGCAGTCCTTAAAAAGAATTTGGGACGATTTAAAACTCTGTAAAGATGGCAGATTTCCAACTTTCTTTTTGAGCAAGAGGTAGGGTCTAGGTTTCACTATCCCTGGTACTCTAGGAAGGAGAACAAAGTGAGGCAGAAATCCCCATCAGAGACAACGGAGGGCTTAGCAGGTAAGGGGCAGCTTAAAGCAATGCCCAGCCCCGGAATCCTGGGGCTGTAACCAAGGGCAAGATGGAACCACACTGGGCAGGGCCATGTGGAGACATTCCAGCTGAAGGAAAAGACTGGTGGGAGAAGACTGGGGAAGGCTGAAAGAGGGACTTTGGATCTTCACACTATTTATTACAACTCACCCATTGAGAAAGGCAGAAAGGCTTCCCTTTTCTTAAACTGTCCATTCTCCAGAAAATGCTCCGGATTGAATGTTTCAGGGGTGGCCCACTCTGCAGGGTCCCTGTGAAGCCCGGTCACATTGGTCAGGATCATGGTTCCCTAGAGAAGGCAGCAAAGACTCAAGCAAGGCTTCACTCACACAACACACCTACACAGAGGGTGTTAGTCCTTAGGCTCCTATACCTTGACTACACCCTGAACTCCCCTATCCTCCCAAGCCCATCATCTCCTGAGTCCAACCCCCCAGGACTCTGCTGTTTGCCATGGGACGCTTCACAGCAATGGATCGGAACTGCCTACTGGGAATTTTACCAGGGAAGTTTGGCTGCTATTCACTGTGGAATGTATCTTCTCTAAAGGGACAGGCCAGTGTAGGACTTGGGAAGGGATGTGTATACAGGAGGAAGAAAATAATGGAGCAGCTGGCCAGACAGCACTGTACGAAAATCAATCCAGCTGCTCAGTGAGGGGATAACTGTGGCAGCTCCACAAAGGTAAAGGATGTCTCAGCCATCTCTGTTTCTCCCATTTTCTTCCCTCCAATGTCTAGTACATGGCACCTCCTCTCCCAGTAGGTTTAATACTAGAATCAGGTAGCCCTGTAAAAGGCACCCATCTTCATCCAGTTACACAAGCAAGAAACCCAAGTGTTGTCTTTAATGCATCCTTTCCCCTCACTCTGCCTTCATCCAATCCATCAGCAAGAATCACTGATTTTACTTCCTGAATTTCTCTTCATTCTCTCACCTTGATTCCATGTTCACTCCACAGGCTACCACTTTGCTTCTTACACTCCTGTAATAGCCTCCTAACTATTTCCCGATGGCAGTGGTGGTTCAGAGGTAGAATTCTCACCTTCCATGCAGGAGACCAGGGTTTTGATTCCTGGCCAATGCACCTCAAGCACAGCCACCTGTCAGTGGTGATTTACCCCGGTGGCATAGTGGTTAAGTGCTAGGGCTGCTGACCAAAGGGTTGGCAGTTCAAATCCACCAGGCACTCCTTGGAAACTCTACCGGGCAGTCCAACTCTGTCCTATAGGGTCGCTATGAGTTGGAATCGACTTGATGGCACTGGGTTTGGTTTTTTGGGGGTTTGTGATGCTAAACAGGTTTTAGCAGAGCTTTCAGACTGGGACAGACTATGAGCAAATGTCTGGTGATCTACTTCCAAAAATCAGCCAGTGAAAACCCTATGGATCACAACAATCCTATCCTATAGTGCATGGAGTCTCCATGAGTTGAAGGCCGACTCTAAGGCAGCTAACAAGTATGTCCCATGCCCTCTCTTGCTCTTTTTAATCTACTCTGCATCCTGAAAGCAGAGTGACTATTGAAAATGATTAAAGCAAACCACACCCACCCATCCACTGCTACCCAGAACCTGAAACCCTTCAGGAACTTCCTATCACTCTTAGGTTCAAAGGCCCTGTGATGGTTAAGATTGTATGTCAACTTTGCTGGGCCATGATTCTCAGTGTTTTGGCAGTTGTATAAGGTTGTGATCACTTCCCTGTCAAATCTTATATGTGATCACCCCATGGTGGAATCTGCTCAGTGGTACTGGTGGGCTTGGGGCCTGTGGCAGCTCACCACCTCCTCAGCCTTCATCTCTCCGTCTTCCACCACCTACTTCCTTCCTGCTCGCCTTGCAAAAGTTGTTGGCTTATTCTGGATCCAGCAGCTGTCTCTTGTCTGACCTCTGGTTCTTGGGTCCTGAGCTAGCAGCTTACCTGTCCATTTGGAATTCGCTGATCTTCATGGCCTGCAAGCAAGAGTCCTGTTCCCTGACCTGCCTGTCTTGGGTTCACCAGCCCCTGCAGCTAAGGGACTTAGTAAAAACCTTGCAGTCTTCCCTGCCGACCTTGGAGATTCCTCAACTGTCACAGCCTGGGACCAGAAGCCCTGCTCTCTGACCTGCTCATCTTGGGTTCAGCAGTCCTGTGGCTCCATGAATTGGGAAAAGACTCTATCTGATCCAAGGAACTGGAACGTTCCAAAACCCTACAATCACGTGATCTGGTTTTGCTTCTCTAGAGAGCTCAGCCTAAGGCAGATCCATCATCTGACGTTGTCTGGGCCACCCTCCTCCTCCTGCCTCATTCCCGCTACAGAGGTCTTCTTTCAGATTCTCAAACTATGCCATGTTTCCCCTCATTACAAGGCTTTTTTCCCCCACTTCCTGGGACGCTCTTTTGCCCCACTTTGTCACCAAGCTACCCTTAATCATTCTTTAATCCTCGGTCCAAATATCACTTCCTTTTGGAAGCCTTCTCTGACCACTCCTGCTCATACTCTGTGATCCAGCTAATTTGCATTTTATAGCACCCTGTACTTTATTCAGGGTTTGGAATTATCTAACCTTATCATTTGTATGGTTGTTTTCTTGCTCAGGGGTGTTCTTCCTGACCTAAGCACATTCAGTGATTAATGAATATTTGTTGAGTCAATAAAGAACAAGTACTATTTTGGGAACTGTCTACAACAAACAGCAGGCAAAATGCTGTACTGGATCCTGTCAGAGAGGTTTTATATGCACTTTACAGACAAAGAAATTAAAACTCCAAGAGGTTAAATAATGTGCCCATGGTTGCAGAGTTAGAAAAGGCAGAGCTGTGATTTGAACCAAGTCCATCTGATGCCCTGGCTCTCAGTCTCTACATTAGACAGTCAACTAGATCTCCTAGTTCCCAGGCTGCTTACTGAAGTTGACTTTAATAATCAGTAGCAGAAGGGGTTTGTCTAGCTGGGTTGGTTGCTTGGTGTTCGATGAGTTTGCTAGAAAAATGCAAGCAGCACTTAGAATTTAGACTTCAACCTTCACCACAAGACAACTAATCGATAAGGAACTCAGTGCATGCACAGTTGCATTTCCTGGCTCTGTAGTGACAGTGCCCAAGGTATGACCAAGAACAGCCAAGAGCTGACCAAGGGTAAGAAAAGCACCTCTGTTTCTGCCTCTTGAGATTGTTCCTGGGTACGACATACTCAGAGAAATGTAGACAAACTAGAATGGATCCCCAGAGGCTGACCCAGGTGGTGAGGAAACAAGGGAAGAGATGTGAGAATGTACAGTCTCTAGAGAGGATGTTATAGGTTACAGGAGGGCTGTCTGCAGAGATCTTGAGTGGTGGGGAGAGTGGGATCAGGGTTCCTTTGTGAGGACTGGGGCATTTAACAGGAAAATACTTCCAAAAATCAGCCACTGAAAATCCTATGGGTCACAACAGTCAGATCTGCAACTAATCGTGAGGATGTGTAAAACTGGGCAGCGTTTTGTTCTCTTATGCATGGCATCACCATTAGTCTAGTTGTGCCATGAGCAACAATTGAGGAAAATTACAGGGAGATTCTAATTTTAAACTCAAAGTAAAGCAACTCTTGTGAAGGCAACAGGGAACAGCACAAAAAAGACGAAAAGCCTCGGAAGCAGAACAGATCTGATTCTGGATCCCAACTTTGTCGTTTAGCAGCTGAGACACTTTAGGCAGGGTACTTCATTCCTCTGAGCCTCAATCTCCCAGTCTAAAAGAGGGGTATTCCAAAACCCGTTGCCGTCAAGTCCATTCCGACTGATAGTGACCCTATAGGACAGAGTACAACTGCCCCATAGGGTTTCCAAGTAGTGACTGGTGGATTTGAACTGTCAACCTTTTGGTCAGCAGGCGAGATCTTAACCACTGTGCCACCAGGGCTCCTCAAAGATGGATATAAAAAAGAGTTATTCTGAGGGCTGAGTGAGACATTTTGAAAGAACCTCTAAAGCCCACGCACACAATCAATCACTGCTTGATAAATGCTGGCTCCTTTCTTACTCCAGTAATTAATGTTGCACATAGCTGGGTTGGTTTCCCTTTTGTGAAAGTAAGTTCCTTATCACTGGGGGTGTAAGTGAAAGCTGGAGAAATGCTTGTGGGGACAGTATGTTAGAAACACCAGCGTTAATGTGATGTTCACTCAGAAAAAAAAAAAAAACCCCAACACCAAACCTGTTGACATCAAGTCAATTCCAATTCAGGGCAACCCTACAGGATAGAGTAGAACTGCCCCATAGGGTTTTTAAGGAGTGCCTGGTGGGTTCGAACTGTCAACCATTTGGTTAGCAGCCATAGCTCTTAACCACTACGCCTCCAGGGGTCCCTTCACATTTTCACATTTTGTAGCCCCAGGATTACATGCGCCAAGTGCCTAGTCCTTCAATATGTTCTACTAAGAAAGAGGAAAAGATTCTGTGACAATGTATGACAGAACTGCTGCCTGCTGTATCCTCACCAATATTCATAATGCATGCTGTTGTCAGCTGCCATCGAGTTGCCCCAACTCATGGCGACCCACAGACAACGGGATCAGACTGTTGTGATCCATAGTGTTTTCACTGGCTGATTTTCAGAAGCAGATCACCAGGCCTTTCTCTGTAGTCCATCTTCCTAGCCTGGAAGCTCTGCTGGAAGCTGTATAGCATCATAGCAACACTTAAACCTCCACTGCCAGGCACGGAGTGGCTGCGATGAGGTGCCTACAAACCTACTGCCATCGAGTCCATCCTGACTCATAGCGATCCCATAGGGTTTCCAAGGCTGTGAATCTTTATGGAAGCAGACTGCCACATCTTTCTTCAAGGAGCCACTGGTGGTTTCGATGTACTGGCCAGAAATTGAACCCGGGTCTTCTGCATGGGAGGTGAGAATTTTACCACTGAACCAACACTGCCCTCCTATGCAAATTAGTATAGTAAAAACTCTGAGTTTTTTAAGTCTTTCCCTAAATTTATATGATCATAGAATTCCCCGTCTTTCCCCCAATACCTATTAACCTAGGCGTACTAATGTTCTAAAGCCCATACTTGGATTATATCAGGTTTAATATATCTCTCTCCCCATTTGAGTGACTGATTACGATACGAATACATGTCAGTTTTCAAATTCAGATTCCTACTGTCTAAAAAGACAGATTTGAAGGCCTGAGGCTGAGAGGTCCTGGTTACCTTTGGCAGGTGGTATCCAGCCAAAGTGGTATCAAATGTCACTTCCCTGGGCACATTCAAGGGGAGGATGTTGCCCATTCTCTGCACCTCATGGATGACGGCATTGGTGTAGGGCATGTGCTCTCGGTCGTTCAGGCTGGGCTGCCGTGACTGGCCAACTACTCTGTCGATCTCAGCTTGTACTTTCTCTGGAAAACAGAAGGTTCTGTTATTTTTTTAAACTTCTATGCTTTCTTCCAGAGATGCAGGGGTGGCCTCCAAGGTCTTACCTGTTGTATTTCAATTAGTGATCAGGTTATAAACAAATGGTTATTAATCCTTGAAAGGGCTTATTTAGGAAAATTTCAACTCCATAATTTTTTTGTGTCTAGTTAGGGTAAGGAATGGAATAACCAGGGTCAAAATGGTTAAGATTATAGTGTAGTTGTTTTTGTTATTAGTGTCATTGAGTTGGCTCTGACTCGTGGGAACTTTACATGTAAAAGAAGAAAACATTGCCAGGTTCTGAATGATCTTCATGATTGTTGGTATGTTTGAGTTCATTGTTGTGGCTATTAAGAATAACGTAGGCTCCAGAGACTGTAGTTTTTCAAGGAGATATGTAAGAGTGGAAACTAGGCCCTGGTGTAAGACAAACCTGGATCAAACTCTTGCTCTACTAAATTAATGCTGCAAGTTAATTAAACTCTCTGAGCTTCAGTTTCCTCATCTGGGGGGATAAATTAGTGGAGATAAATCTACATTCATCTTAAGGATATTTTGAGGATTGCATGAACTGAGTTAGGTGAGAACACAATAAATGACAGAAACTGCTAGCTGTCCCCAAATATTTGTTCTCCTCTTTTTCTATACTAATAAAGATTTTACTGGGTTTCTCAGCTAAAGACTACCTTTCCCAGACTTCCTTGCAAGTCTGTGATCATGTGACTAAGTTCTGGTCCAAAGAATGTGTATAGAAGTGATGTTTAACACTTCAAACATGCCCTTAAAGAAAGAGGTGTGTGTTCCCTTTGTCTCTAAAGAAAGAAAATGCTAGTAATTTCATCAAAGAGTAGGAACACATCATAGAGGAGGTAGTGTCTGATCAGATTCTTCAAGAAGAGCTTGAAATTTACCATTTAGGGAAATTGGAGAAGTGCATTCTTGGTAGAGAGAACAGCACGTGTGAATAAACAGAGGCATAATAAGAACAGCGCAATGGACAACTGACATGTGATTTAGTGAGGGCAACACGCAGAGTGAGTGGGGCTGATGCTGGCAGTAAAAACTCTGAGAAGTTTTTAAGCCTTTCCCTAAATTTTAAATTTATTTGGCGATAGAATTCTCTATCTTTCTGAAGAGTGTGGACATTATTCAGAGGGCAATGGCAAGTCATTACCTAAAAGACCAGATTTTCACACACGAATGTCACTCTTTTATGAAATTTAACCCAGTGTCAATTGACTTCACTGTTTTCCCCACAGATCCTCAACTTCTCGAGCAAAGGGACCCTGTTATATTTGCATTACCAAGACCCATCACTATCCCTGACAGACAAAGAATGTGCTAGGTCTTGAGTCTAGTTCATGACTGTTCCACCTATCTTTTCATTATACCATGCTATCTTCTGGTCCCAACCCTGGGGCAGTATGTTCCAGGAGGCATTCTTCTGGCCTCGTCCAGGCACACAAATGTTCACCTTGGATTTCTGGGTAGATGGTCAGGTAAAGCAAAGCCCAGCGCAGAGTTGTGGAAGTTGTATCTGTTCCAGCAAACAAGAGGTCCAGCGTGCTGTAGATAAGGTTTTCTTCCTGGAAACTCGAAGTAGCATTGCCTGTATGCTAGAAAGAAAAAATGTTTATTAATTTGTTCATAGCTGACACTAAACACGGGGTTATCATCCTAGGGAAGGACTCTGGAAAGAAAGGTCCCTAGGAGAAATGACTTTCCCTTTGGCTTCCTCAGAAAGCATAAGATACTATAGCAATATCATTAGCATCATCCAGACCCAAGTGCTGGAGGGTATCTAGGGATTTGAACACTTAAGAAGATGAAAATCAAAACAATCGTTTTCTTACACCTATACCTAGGGAAAAAGGAAAGGGAATACACTGTGAAAAAGACTTGAGTTCCAATATCAGCCACATCCTCGCTAGGTGTATGACCTGGGGCAAATTACTTAATCTCTCTGTGCTTCAGTTTTCTGTACTGTAAAATAGCCTCTTAAGATCACATGATGAGCTGCCTGAGATGCAACAGGCACACAGTAAATAGTCAGCAAGTGTTTTACTGTTACAGAAAAAATACACTCAGTTCCCCTTTCATGCAACAATTCTCATATCTCCCCATGCCCCTTTTCCTTTCCAGATCAACCTCCCTAATTCCATCACCTGTTCCTCTGACATTATCATCTTCCTCTGGATCCTTCAATTTGTCTACATTCCTCTTAATGCATGGTCCCATACTGGAATGCCAAAGAGCAAGAACAGTCTCTCCCTTTGAGGAGAAAACAATGCTTCTACTAATGCTATGCCGACAAGGTGAAATAAGGGAGGAGGTGGAAACAAATCCACCCATCTGCCTACTCCAGGAGGAAGAACCATTAATCTGAAGAGTCTAAAGTCAAGACACTGATTCAGTGACGTATGTTAAGTGGAGGGATCACTGTGTTGAAGGTCAAACATTCAGTCTGGCTTTCTTCCTGCTTCTTTTCTATAATGTTGGAAAGTAGATGACATGGGGGGGGTGGAAGAAAAAGCCCCACCTAGGCCCTGAGGCTAAACTCTGACATCCAATTCAGCTTGACTTGTGCTCTGACATGGAGGCTGAGGATAGGGGTAGATAACTGGGCCCCATAAAACCATATGTCTTGCTGTCCATGCCAACTGATTGTGACCCTATAGGACAGAATAGAGTTGCCTCATGGGGTTTCCAAAGAGCAGTTGGTGGTTTCAAATTGCCGAGTCTTTGGTTAGTAGCTAAGGTCTTAATGACTATGCCACCAGGGCTCTAAACAAACAAAAAAAACCCTTGCCTTTGAGTCAATTCCAACTCATAGTGACCTCATAGGACAGAGTTGAACTGCCCCATAGGGTATCCAAGGGTGCAATCTTTACAGAACCAGATTGCCACATCTTTCTCCCAAGGAACGGCTGCTGGGTTCGAACCACTGGCCTTTTGGTTAGCAGCTGTGCCACCAGAGCTCTTGGGGTAACTGGGCACAGACCTATCTAATACTAAAACAGTGCTTTTGTGCTCAATTTCTATTTTCCCTTTTCTGTACAGCTCCTTAGATAAGAGCCGATGGTAGGCATGGGGGATGAGAAGACAGTATTTGGGTATTTCCAGGGCCTCAAGCCAAATAGCATTAAACTCCTCTCTTTATTTCTAACTGTCTCATCAGTCCTGAGTTAATGTTACTTCTGCACTCCGAAACAGCACCCACTTTTTCCCTCATTAGTAGGCCAAGTAATGACGGTCAAAGATGTCCTCACCCTAAACCCTAGAACTTGTGAATACGATGCCTTATACAGGAAAGGGAAAAAGCCCTGGGGAAACAATGGTTTTAAGTACTGAGCTGCTAACTGAAAGACTGGCTCAAACCCAGCAGTGGATCCACAGAAGAAAGATGTGGCAGTCTGCTTCCATAAAGATTTACAACCTTGGAACCCCTGTGGGGCAGTTTTACTCCGAGTTGGAATCATGTTGAAGGCAACAGGTTTTGGTTTATAGAAAAAACACTCTGCAGATGTGATTACGTTCAGGATCTTGAGATGAGGGTATTACACTAGATTATCCAGATAGGTCCAATGTTATCATGAAGGGCATCATAAGAGTGAGGAAAGAAGGTCAAAGAGAATATACAAGGACAGAAAGAAGCAGTGGTCAGAGAAGAGAGAAGATGCTATGCTGCTGGCTTTGAAGGTAGAAGAAGGCAAATGAGCCAAGGAATGCAGGCAGCCTCTAAAAGCTGGAAAAAGCAAGGAAACAAAACTCCTCAGAGCCTACAGAAGCCAGCATTACTGATGCCTGGACTTTTTCCCAGTTAAACTCATTTGAAACTTCTGACATCTAAAGCTTTAAGAGAATATATTTATGTTGTTTAAAGCCACTAAGTTCATGAGAAAGTATTACATCACATAATTTATTACAGAAAATATAGGAAGATAATACAGCCCATTTGCTCTTAAAGAACAAAACATAAGAAACAGCTTTGATTGTCTCACCTTTGTCATTTCCTTGAGGTAAGCATCAATAAAGTCTCTTGGTTTGTCAGGATTCCAATCTCTTTTGTGGTTTTCAATCATACGGGAAACAAATATTTTCAATTTCTCCCAGTCGCTAAAGAGTGTTTGGTGAAGTCCAGGAAGGAATTTCATTATCCAAGGAAAGGTAACGCAGAGCTAATTTATAAAAACAAAACAATCATGGAGACAACATACTACTTTTCCACATTTTAAGACCGCGGAATCAATTCCTCTTTTCATCTCTCTTTCTCTCTTTTATTTGCTTACACTGAAACTTCAGAGTCATCCCTGACTCTTCTTTCTCTCCCACCCTTCTAGAAAGGAATTTCAGTTCTTTTTCCAAAATACATCCAGCCTTAGATCACTTTTCACCACCACAATGGCTGCCACAGTCCAAACCACCTAGTGAAGACCACCAACATATCTCACCTGGATGCTCTGATAGCCTCCAGCGGTTTCCTGATTCCACCATTATCCCCAGACTCAGTCTATTTCCCATTATGTACCTCCTAAAAAGGTAGTCTTTCTAAAAGCAAAACTGATTCTGATCAATTCTCTATGATTAATTATGAAAGTATATGAAACACAGAGATAGAAGAATGTATTAAATGCCATGTTAAATGGGACTTTATCTAGAGGAATAACTTACAAGTGATTGGAGTACCAGAACGGGGGGGATAACAAAAAATACAGAGAGAATTGTTGAAGATTTTTTGGCAGAAAACTTCCCTGATATCACAAAAGATGAGAAAATATTTATCCAAGAAGCTCACCAAAACCTGACACAGGCTGGTCCCCAAAGAAAGTCACCAAGATATATTACAATCAAACTTGCCAAAATCAAAGATAAAGAGAGAATTTTAAGAGTGTCTAGGGATAAACGAAAAGTCATCTGTAAAGGAGAGTCAATAAGACTAAGGTCCAACTATTTAGCAGAAACAATGCAGGAAAGAAGGTAATGGGATGACATATATAAAGCCTTGAATGAAAATAATTGCCAACAAAGAGTTATATATCCAGCAAAACTGTCTCTCAAATATGATGGTGAAATTAGGGAATTTCCAAATAAACAGAAGTTAAGGGAATTTTTAAAAACTAAACCCAAACTAGAAGAGAAACTAAACGGAGTCCTCCAGTTAGAAAATCAATAATATCAGATAACAACCCAAGTCTAGAACACAGGATAGAATGATCAGATATCAACCCAGAAAGGGAAGTTGCGAAAATAAATCAAAACTAAAACACCGACTATAGGGAAACAGAGAAGTCCATATGTAAAAAATGACAACATTAAAACAAAAAAAGAGGGACTAAATAATGTATTCATAGAACTTTCATATGGAGAGAAAGTCAATTCGATGTCAAGAAATAAAATATTCGCTTAAACTTAGAAAATTAGGGGTAAATATTAAGGTAACCATAAAGAACGAACAATCCTACACATTAAAATAAAAAAAAAAGTAGACTGAGCAAGTACAAAATCAACAACGATGACAAGAAAATACATAAGAAAAATGACTTAGCACAGAAAATTAAGTTGAACAAACTGTGAACGACACTCAAAAAAACACATCAAAATGTTGGCACTAAACTTATACCTATCAATAATAATGCTGAATGTAAATGAATTAAATGCACCCATAAAGAGACAGAGTGTGACAGAATGGATAAAAAAACACGATCTATCTATATGCTGTGTACAAGAGAAACACCTTAGACTCAAAGTCACAAACAAAGTAAAACTCAAAGGATGTAAAAAATATCAAGCAAACAACAATCAAAAAAGAGCAGGAGTGGCAATTTAAATGTCTGACAAAATAGACTTTAAAGCAAAATCCACCACAAAGGGTATGGAAAGACACTATATAATGATGAAAGAGTCCATATACCAGGCGGACATAACCATAATAAATATCTACCCACCCAACACCAGGGCTCCAAAATACATAAAACAAACTCTAACAGCATGGAAAAGAGACACAGACAGCTCCACAATAATAGCAGGAGACTTCAACACACCACTTTCAATAAAGGACGGAACATCCAGAAAGAAGCTCAATAAGGACATGGAAGGTTTAAATGCCACAATCAAACAACTTGATCTTATGGAGATATACAGAACACTCCACCCAACAGCAGCCAAGTATACTTTCTTTTCTGATGCACGTGGAACATTCTCAGAAGAGACCACATATTAGGCCACAAAGCAAGCCTTAAAAGAATCCAAAATATCGAAATATCACAAAGCATCTTTTTTGACCATAAAGCCATAAAAGTAGAAATCAATAACAGAAAAGCAAGGAAAAAAATCAAATACAAGGACACTGAGCAATACTTTGCCTAACAACTGCTGGGTTATAGAAGAAACTAAGGATGGAATGAAGAAATTCACAAAATCAAATGAGAATGAAAACATATCCTACCAGAACCTTTGTGACACAGCAAAAGCAGTGCTCAGAGGTCAATTTACACCAATAAATGCACACATCCAAAAAAAAAAAGTGCCAAAATCAATACATTAAGTCTACAATTCAAATAGAAAGAAGGCAACAAAAGAAGTCCACGGGAATCAGAAGAAAGAAAACAACAAAATTAGAGCAGAAATAGATGAAATTCAGAAAAACACTTGAAAGAGCAAGACCAAAAGCTGGTTCCTTGAAAAGATCAACAAAATCAACAAACCATCGGCCAAACAGAAAAAAGAAAAATGGGAGAAGAAGCAAGTAAGAAATGTGATGGGTGATATCACAACAGATCCAACTGAAATTAAAGAATCATAACAGAATACTATGAAAAACTGTACTCCTACAAATTTGAGAACTTACAGGAAATAGACAAATTTATTGAAACATACTACCTGCCTAAACTAACTCAAACAGAGGTAGAACAATTAAATAGACCTATTAAAAAAAGAGAGACTGAAAGTGTAATTAAAAAACTCTCAACACAAAAATGCCCTGACCCTGTCGGCTTCACTGCACAGTTCTACCAAACTTTCAGAGAAGAAAACACCAGTACTACTAAAGGCATTTCAGAACATAGAAAAGGATGGATACTCCTGAACTCATTCTATAAAGCCAGTATAATCCTAATACCAAAACCAGGTAAAGACACCACAAAAAAGAATACTACAGACCAATCCCTCCTGAAAACAGATGAAATAATCCTCAACGAAATTCTAGCCAACAGAATTCAACAACATATCAAAAAATAATTCACCATGACCAAGTGGGATTCATACCAGGTATGCAGGGATGGTTCAACGTTAGAAAAACAATCAATGTAATCTATCACATTAAAAAAAAAAACAAAACATAAGAAACACATGATCTTTTCAATTGATGAGAAAAGGAATTTGACATAGTCCAACTCCCATTCATGATAAAAACTCTCTACAAAATAGGAATAGAAGGGAAATTCTGCAACATAATAAAGGGCATTTACACAAAGCCAACAGCCAACAGCATCCTAAATGGAGGGAGTCTGAAGGCATTCCCCTTGAGAATGGGAACCGGACAAAGATGCCCTTTATCACCACTCTTATTCAACATTGTGCTGGAGGTCCTAGCCAGAGCATTTAGGCTAGAAAAAGAAATAAAGGACATCCACATTAGTAAAGAAGAAGTAAAATATCTCCATTTGCAGATGATATGATGTTATACACAGAACACCCCAAAAAATCTACAAGAAATCTACTGGAACTAATAGAAGATTTCAGCAAAATATCAGGATACAAGATAAACATACAAAAATCAGTTAGATTCCTCTACACCAACAAACAGAACAACGAAGAGGAAATCATTAAATCAATACCATTTACAATAGCCCCCAAGAATATAAAATACTTAGGAATAAATCTTACCAGAGAAGTAAAAAACCTCTACAAAGAAAACAAGACACAGCTTACCAGGCTCCACTTCGAAGTTTCCAGAGATGGGACTTCATCCAGCAACTTCAGCAGCTCCTGAAACTCACCATCCTGGTACTCAAAACGTTCGCCAAAGGTAATGGAGCAAATGATATTGGAAGCTGCTTTGTTGATCTTGAAGTGAGGGTCAAAAGGCTGTCCTAGAGGCAGAGGAAGGAAGAGATGGATCCTTTCGGTTGATTTGTTTCTGCTTTCTAAGGAAAGTCTACTCTATGTGACATACCACATATGAAACTCTGGCCACCGCTCTAAGGAAAGTCTACTCTGTATGACATATCACATATGAAACTCTGGCCACAGCACCCTGCAAGGGTGTGACGCATAGCAAGTAATCAGGCAATGCTTGTGGAGTTAAAATTGTGGCCAGGGTTTAAATTCACTTATGTGTTTAATGCCCGGCTTCTTGTAATGAATTCCATGAGGGCAGGGTTCATGATCAGTTGTTCACTTTAGTGTCTGGCACGGTGCTAGGCACAGGAAAGAAACCTAGGCACTTAATAAGTATCTTCTCAATGAATGAATGAGCCAGACTTCTGTACCTGTCCTATGAAACTCTTACCTTTCTCCTCTTCTATTGCCTCGATGAGGTGGTGGGCTTCCTCCTGAATGCGTTCTTCTAATCTTGTCTTTCCTAAACCCAAATCCCTTAGTGTCCTCAGAGCAAACCTTCTTTGCTCCTTCCACTCCTGGCCATTGGACATGAACAGTCCTGGGAAAAAGAAAACCAATATTATGCTATTCTGATTCTATAATGTGCACATCTGGCAAATGATATGGGGATGTGAGATGGAGGGAAGGAAAAGGGCATTAAAGCACTTGAAAGCTATTCACAGAAATAATCCCAAAGCAATGGATCTAATGGCTAACATTTACTGAATGCTTGCTATACCAGGCACCTCACTAAGTGTTTTTTCATGAATTAAATAACTTAGTACACATAGAAACTGTATGGAGTAGGAATAATTATTATCTCCATTTTACTGACGAGAAAACTGAGGCACCGAGAATAAGGTAAACTTTGCCAGGTCACACAGTTATGAAGCAGCTGAACAGGCATTCACATTCAGGTTTACCTGATTAAAAAATCCATGCTTTGATTATTAGTCACATCAGTATATTTAAAAACTTATGTTTTGTTCACTACTGGGAATCCACTCATGAATAAGAGAAAGTTCATATTCGTAAGGAGGCAGAAAGGTTTTATAGCAGAGCTTCTATCGAAGCTAGGCCTTAAAGGATGAAGGGATGACTCAAGAAAGCAAGTAGAAGCATTCCATGCAGAAAAAAGAACAGCATAAGCAAAGGGGAAAAAGATCTGTGTTTGTTATGGACTGATATGTGTGTCCCCAAAAAATCTGTCCATTTGGCTAGGCCATGGTCCCCAGTATTGTGTGATTGTCCACTATTTTGTCATCTGATGTGATTTTTCTATGTGTTGTAAACTCTCTATGAGTTTGGTGGGGTGCAATTAGCACTGTTACGTCAATGAGGCAATCACAAGATCAGACTGTGCTTTAAGCTAATTTCTTTTGAGATACGGAACACAGAAGTGCGAAGAGAGACGGGGGGCCTCATACCACCAAGAATCAAGAGTCAGGAGAATACCGCCTCCTTTGGTTCTGTCAGAGCTGACAGAGAGAGAAAGCCTTCCCCTGGAGCTGATACCCTGATTTAGGACTTATAGCCCACTAGACAGTGAGGGGACAAATTTCTCTTTGTTAAAGCCATCCACTAGTGGTATTTTTGTTATAGCAGCACTAGATGTCTAAGACAGTGTTTTCAACAGATGGCCATTTGTTTTGTATCACAAGCAATGAGTACTACACTCCTTTCCATTTCTTCACTTCCAGAGCACTCCTCAACTCCTTCTAATATCTGGCTTTGGCCTCTGCCATCTTCTTCATCCAATGAAGTGGCCCTCCTCTGTTGTCAAATCCAATGATACTTTCAACTTCATCTTCCTTGATCTTTCAGCAGCATTAGAAACTTCTTTCTTAAACTCTCTTCCAGTGGTTCTTCAGACACAACACTCTCCAGATTTTCCTCTTAATTCTCTGACAGTAATTTCCCTTATCTTTTGCTGCCTCATCTTTTAACAAATTTTGAAGTGATGGAGTTCTTTAAGAAAAGGTCTAAAACCTCTTCTCTTCTCACTCTACATTCCATTTCTGGGAAATCTCATCAACTCCTAAAATTCTAAAGAAAGTAATTAGACAGTGACCACCTATTTCTGTCCCTGGGCTCCAGAGTCATAAATAGAACTGCCTACTTGACTTTGCCATCTTAAAACCCAGTGCCATCAAGCCGATTCTGACTCATAGTGACCCTATAGGACAGAGTAGAACTGCCCCATAGAGTTTCCAAGGAGCACCTGGTGGATTCAAAACTGGCGACCCTTTGGTTTGCAGCCGTAGAACTTAACCACTATGCCACCAGGGTTTCCTTGGCATCTTAAAGGCATATTTACATCAGCATATCTAAGACTGAATTCATGATTTTCTCTGTACAACCTCTCACCAATCTAAACCAAATGGAGTACCTTGTCCTCCTCTAAGACTTCCCTTTTTCCATCACCTACCCAATTGGGCATCTACCTCAACACCTCTTTTTCCCTTCAACCTCTCAACATATCTTATTGGATTTCCCTCCTGAATATCTTGAACTTGTCCACATTCATTGCCACCAGTCTGGTCTGACCCACTGTCATTTCTTGCCACTTCCCTAGTCCAAGGTAGCACTGTCTCTAACCTAGAATGCAACAATAAACTCTTTTTTTTTTTTAATTATATTGTTCTTTAAGTGAAAGTTTACAAATCAAGTCAGTCTTTCACATAAAAACTTACATACATCTTGCTACATACTCCCAATTGCTCTTCCCCTAATGAGACAACCCTCTCCCTCTCTCCACTCTCTCTTTTCATGTCCATTTTGCCAGCTTCTATCCCCCTCTACCCTCTCATCTCCCCTCCAGGCAGGAGATGCCAACATAGTCTCAAGTGTCCACCTGATCCAAGAAGCTCACTCCTCACCAGCATCCCTCTCCAACCCATTGTCCAGTCCAATCCCTGTCTGAAGAGTTGGCTTCATGAATGGTTCCTGTCCTGGGCCAACAGAAGATCTGGGGGCCATGATCCCCGGGGTCCTTCTAATCTCAGTCAGACCTTTTTATGAGAATTTGGGGCCTGCATCCCATTGCTCTACTGCTCCCTCAGGGGTTCTCTGTTGTGTTCCCTGTCAGGGCAGTCATCAGTTGTAGCCAGTCACCATCTAGTTCTGGTCTCAGGCTGATGCAGCCTCTGGTTTATGTGGCCCTTTCTGTCTCTTGGGCTTGTAATTACCTTGTATCCTCGGTGTTCTTCATTCCCCTTTGATCCAGGTGGATTGAGACAAATTGATGCATCTTAGATGGCCGCTTGCTAGTGTTTAAGACCCCAGATGCCACTTGCCAAAGTGGGATGCAGAATGTTTTCTTAATAGAATTTATTATGCCAGTTGACTTAGATGTCCCCTGAAACCCTGGTCCAGAACCCCGGCCCCTGCTATGCTGGGCTTTGAAGTATTCAGTTAATTCAGGAAACTTCTTTGCTTTTGTTTTAGTCCAGTTGTGCTGACCTGGCCTGTATTGTGTGTTTTCTCTCCTGTCACCTAAATGAGAACAACATTTTATTTTTAACTTTAATTAAAAATAAAATGTTGTTCTCATCTACTATTTAATTAGTGAGTACCCCTCTCCCAACCTCCCTCCCTCCACCTTCTCGTAACCATCAAAGAATATTTTCTTCTCCGTTTAAACTATTTTTCCAGTTCTTATAATAGAGGTATTATACAACATTTGTCCTTTTACAACTGACTAATTTCACTCAGCATAATGCCTTCCGGATTCCTCCAGGTTATGAAACGTTTCACTGATTCATCTCTATTCTTTACCGATGTGTAGTATTCCATTGTGTGAATATACCATAATTTATTTATCCATTCATCCATTGACGGGCACCTTGGTTGCTTCCATCTTTTTGCTATTCTAAACAGTGCTGCAGTGAACATGTGTGTGCATATATCTGTTCGTGTAAAGGCTCTTATTTCTCTAGGATATATTCCAAGGGGTAGGATTTCTGGATCGTACGGTAGTCCTATTTCTAGCTTTTTAAGGAAGCGCCAAATTGATTTCCAAAGTGGTTGTACCAATTTGACATTCCCACCAGCGGTGTAGAAGTGTTCCAATCTCTCCACAGCCTCTCCAACGTTTATTATTTTGTGTTTTTTGCATTAACGCCAGTCTTGCTGGAGTGAGATGAAATCTCATTGTACTTTTGATTTGCATTTCTCTAATGGCTAATGATGGTGAGCATTTCCTCATGTATCTGTTAGCTCCCTGAATGTGTTCTTTAGTGAAGTGTCTGTTCATATATTTTGCCCATTTTTTAATTGGGTTATTTGTCTTTTTGTAGTTGAGTTTTTGCAGTACCATGTAGATTTTAGAGATCAGGTGCTGATCGGAAATGTCACAGCTAAAAACTTTTTCCCAGTCTGTAGGTAATCTTTTTACTGTTTTGGTGAAGTCTTTGGATGAGCATAAGTGTTTGACTTTTAGGAGCTCCCAGTTATCTAGTTTTTCTTGTGCATTGTTAGTAACGTTTTGTATACTGTTTATGCCATGTACAAGGGCTCCTAACGTTGTCCCTACATTTTGTTCCATGATCTTCATCGCTTTAGATTTTATATTTAGGTCTTTGATCCATTTTGAGCTCATTTTTGTGCATGGAGTGAGGGATGGGTCTTGTTTCATTTTTTTGCAGATGGATATCCAGTTATGCCAGCACCATTTGTTGAAAAGACTGTCTTTTCCCTATTAACTGCTTTGGAGCCTTTGTCAAATATCAGCTGCTCATATGTGGATGGATTTATGTCGGGATTCTCAATTCTGTTGTATTGGTCTATGTATCTGCTGTTGTACCAGTACCGGGGGCTGTTTTGACCACTGTGGCGGTATAATAGGTTCTAAAATCAGTTAGAGTAAGGCCTTCCACTTTGTTCTTCTTTCTCGGTAATGCTTTACTTATCTGGGGCCTCTTTCCCTTCCATATGAAGTTGGTGATTTGTTTCTCCATCTCATTAAAAAGTGTCATTGGAATTTGGATCCAAATTGCATTAAATGTACAGATCGCTTTTGGTAGAATAGACATTTTTATAATGTTAAGTCTTCCTATCCATGAGCAAGGTATGTGTTTCCAATCATGTCGGTCTTCTTTGGTTTCCTGCAGAAGTATTTTGTAGCTTTCTTTGTATAAGTCTTTCACATCTCTGGTAAGATTTATTCCTAAGTAATTTATCTTCTTGGGTGCTATTGCAAATGGTACTGATTTGGTGATTTCCTCTTTGATGTTCTTTTTGTTGGTATAGAGGAATCCAACTGATTTTTGTATGTTTATCTTGTATCCTGATTCTCTGCTGAACTCTTCTATTAGTTTCAGTAGTTTTCTTGAGGATTCCTTAGGGTTTTCTGTGTATAAGGTCATGCCGTCTGGAAATAGAGATCCTTTGACTTCTTCCTTGCCAGTCTGGATCCCCTTTATTTCTTTATCTAGCCTAATTGCTCTGGCTAGGACCTCCAGCACAATGTTGAATAGGAGTGGTGATAAAGCACATCCTTGTCTGGTCCCTGGTCTCAAGGGGAATGCTTTCAGGCTCTCTGCATTTAGGATGATGTTGGCTATTGGCTTTGTATAAATGCCCTTTATTATGTTGAGGAATTTTTCTTCTATTCCTATTTTGCTGACAGGTTATATCATGAATAGGTGTTGAACTTTGTCAAATGCCTTTTCTGCATCAATTGATAAAATCATGTGATCATTGTCTTTTGTTTTATTTATACGATGGATTACATTAATTGTTTTTCTAATGTTGAAGCATCCCTGCATATCTGTTATGAATCCCATTCGGTCATGGTGAATTATTTTTTTGATATGTTGTTGAATTCTGTTGGCTAGAATTTTGTTGAGGATTTTTGCATCTAAGTTCAGGAGGGATATAGATCTGTCATTTTCTTTTATTGTAGTGTCTTTGCCTGGTTTTGGTATCTGGGATATGCTGGCTTCACAGAATGAGTTTGGGAGTATTCCCTCCTTTTCTATGCTCTGAAATACCATTAGTAGTAGTAGTGGTGTTTATTCCTCTCTGAAGTTTGGTAGAACTCTGCAGTGAAGCACTCTGGGCCAGTGCTTTTTTGTTTTCGGGAGTTTTTTGATTACCTTTTCAATCTATTCTTTTGTTATGGGTTTATTTAGTTTTTCTACCTCTGTTTGTGTTAGGTAGGTAGTGTGTTTCTAGGAATTCATCCATTTCTTCTAGGTTTTAAGATTTGTTAGAGTATAATTTTTCATAGTAATCTGATACGACTCTTAATTTCAATTGGGTCTGTTGTAATATTGCCCATCTCATTTCTTATTTGTGTTATTTACTTCCTCTCCTGTTTTTCTTCTATCAGTTTGGACAATGGTTTATCCATTTTGTTGATTTTTTCAAAGAACGAGCTTTTGGTTTTGTTAATTCTTTCAATTGTTTTTCTGTTTTCTATTTCATTTGGTTCTGCTGTAATTTTTATTATTTGTATTCTTCTGGTGCCTGAGGGTTTCTTTTGTTGCTCTCTGTTTGTTCAAGTTGTAGGGATGATTCTTTGATTTTGGCCCTTTCTTCTTTTTGGATGTGTGCATTTATTCATATAAATTGGCCTCTGAGCACCACTTTTACTGTGTCCCAAAGGTTTTGATAGGAACTGTTTTCGTTCTCATTGGATTCTCTGAATTTCTTTATTCCATCCTCAATGTCTTCTATAATCCAGTCTTTTTCGAGCAGGGTATTGTTCAGTTTGCAAGTGTTTGATTTCTTTTCTCTGCTTTTCCTGTTATTGATTTGCACTTTTATGGCCTTACAATCAGAGAAGATGCTTTGTAATATTTCAATGTTTTGAATTCTGCTAAGGCTTGCTTTATGACCTAATATGTGACCTATTCTAGAGAATGTTCCATGTGCACTAGAAAAGAAAGTAGAGTTGGTTGCTGTTGGGTGGAGTGTTCTGTATATATGTACGAGGTCAAGTTGGTTGATTGTGACATTTAGATCTTCCGTGTTTTTATTGAGCTTCTTTCTGGATGTCCTGTCCTTCACTGAAAGTGGTGTGTTGAAGTCTCCTACTATTATTGTGGAGCTATCTATCTCACTTTTCAATGTTGATAGAGTTTGTTTTATGTATCTTGCAGACCTGTCATTGGGTGCATAAATATTTAATATGGTTATATCTTCTTGGTGTATTGTCCCTTTAATCATTATATAGTGTCCTTCCTTATCCTTTCTGATGGATTTAACCTTAAAGTCTATTTTGTCAGAAATTAATATTGCCACTCCTGCTCTTTTTTGATTGTTGTTTGCTTGATATATATTTTTCCATCCTTTGAGTGTTAGTTCATTTGTGTCTCTAAGTCTAAGGTGTGTCTCCTGTAGGCAGCATACAGACAGATCTTGTTTTTTAATCCATTCTGCCACTCTCTGTCTCTTTATTGGTCCATTTGGTCCATTTACATTCAGCATAATTATGGATAGGTATGAATTTAGTGCTATCATTTTGATGTCTTTTTTTGTGTGTTGTTGACAGTTTCTTTTTCCCACTTGATTTTATGTGCTGAGTAGATTATCTTCGTATATCGTTCTTTCCTTATGTTCGTTGTTCTTGATTTTCTTTCTGCTGAGTCTCTATTTTTTTTTCTTGTACTTTATTTTGATATTTAGGATAGTTTTTCTCCTTTCTGGTTAGATTATTTTTTACCCCTACTTTTATAAATTTAAACTAACTTTTATTTCTTTGTATTGCCGTATCTTCCTCTCCATATGAAAGCTCTATGACTACATCCCTTCATCCCTCTTTATTATTTTTATGTTGTCTTCTTTAACATAACAGTTATCCTTGGACCCCTGTCACAGGTGACTGGGTGACCTGAGTGGAGCTACCAGTCCTTAGGCTCCTGATGTGGGTAGGTGAGGACCCTGTTTTATAGGCAAAGCAATGTCAAACATCAAACACCCACCTCTCTGCACACATAGTTGAAACAGTTGGAGTCGGCCAACAAGGGCCTATTCTCCTGCAATAGGCCCACACAGGTCCATGCAGAGGGGAAAGGTACTCAAAGTCCACGGACCATTTATGCCTGGACAGAAGTTGCTTTTGTCCTGAGCTCCCCTGGTTAGTGGAGCTGTCAAATAATATTTTCCCTTAATTGCAAATTTATTTCTTCTCCAAGACTGGGAGGATGGCTCTAGATGCTGAACAGTGCCTATCTCAGGTCCAGGGAAGTCAGCCCCTGGAGCCAGCTTGGGAGTGGGGGCGGGGAGCAGTGCACGGTAATATATACACAAGTACTTAGGGATTGCTGAGAACACCGTTCTTCTCTGGTTCCGGAGGTGTGAGTAGGCTATGTGTCTGGTTGCTTCTCCCTGAGGAAACTGTGGCCGAACACTAGTACCAGCCTGACGCCGCCACTCCTGGGAATGGTGCCTGAGGGCTCCGCTGATTCAGGTCCAGTAATTCCTCTCCGCTTCTGAACTATCTCTTCCTCCCCCTGCCCCTGAGTGCATTTTCTAAGCTTGCCTTTGATGTTCAGGGCTCCTAGCTTGTCATAAATATACTTGTTTCACTTATTTTTGGGGGGTCTTAGTTGTAAAGAGGGCTTGCCAGAATCATCTATCTATTCATCCATCTTGGCTTCTCCTCTTGCAACAATAAACTCTTAAATGTATCTTCCTGCATGTACTCTTGCTCCTTTTATTCCATTCTCTACTCTGCTGCCTAGATGAGCAATAAAAATATACAGCGTATTTCGAGGTGGGGAGGGAGGAAGAGGGGTATTCACTAACTAGATAGTAAAAAAGAATTATCTTAGGTGAAGGTAAGGACAACACACAATACTGGGGAAGTCAGCACAACTGGACTAAACCAAAAGCAAAGAAGTTTCCTGAATATACCCAAACACCTCAAGGGACAGAGTAGCAGAGGCAGGGTTCTAGGGACCATGGTTTCAGGGGACACCTAGGTCAACTGGCATAACAAAGTGTATTAAAACATTCTGGGAGGTGGAGCCAAGATGGTGAAATAGACAGATGCTTCCGGCCAGCCCTCTTTACAACAGAGACCCCAAAAAACAAGTGAAACTAGTATATTTATGACAAGCTAGGAGCCCTGAGCATCAAAGGCAAGCTTAGAAAATGAACAGAGGGGCAGGGGGAGGAAGAGATGGTTCAGAAGCAGAGAGGAGTTACCAGACCTGAATCGCAGGGAACCCACAGGCACCTTTCCCAGAGGGGCAGCGGTGGGCTGGTACTAGCATTTGGCTGCAGTTTCCTCAGGGAGAAGCAGCCAGCCACACAGCCTATTCACAACTCCAGAACCACAGAAGAACGGCACTTTCAGCAAAAGTTAAGTACTTGTGTATATTTTACTGCGCCCTCCCACCCTCAAGCTGGCTTCAGCGGCTGAATTCCCGGGGCCTGAGATAGCACTCTTGAGCACCTAGAGCCATCCTTCCGGCCTTGGAGAAGGAAAAAATTTGCATTTGGGGAAAAAGATAATTTGCCAGCTCCACTAACGGGGGGAGCTCAGGACAGAAGCGGCTTCTGTCCAGGCATAAACGGTCCATGGACTTTCAGTACCTTTCCCCTCTGCATGGACCTGTGTGGGCCTATTGCAGGAGAATAGGCCCTTGCTGGCACACTCCAACCATTTCAGCTGTGTGGTGGAGAGGTGGGTGTTTGATGTTTGACATTGTTTTGCCTATTAAACAGGGTCCTCACCTACCCACATCAGGGGCCTAAGGACTGGTAGCTCCACTCAGGTCACCTAGCCACCAGCGAAAGGGGTCCAAGGATAACTGGTACCTCCCAGACCTTATAACCAAAGACACTGGGTGCCCATGGTCCATCTGTAGAACCCACCCACCTGTACACTCTAGGGAACAGGGACATGCTTTCCTCAGAGACACTCGGGGGTCAGTTCTCAGCCCCCTGCCTTGTTCAGACTGTGACCCCCTGCTGCAGCCAGATACCAGTACCTACACCAATCACCCCTGTCCCTCTAAGAGTGTAGGAGAGGGCCTGTACCACACCCTTAATGATCAGCTACCTTTCCCCTCTGCATGGACCTGTGTGGTTCTATTTCAGGAGAACAGGCCCTTGTTGGCAGACTCCACACATTTCAGCTGTGCGGTGGAGAGGTGGATACCTGAGCTGAATTCCTACAAGAAAAATGAATGGACTTCTAGACTGATATACCTGATAATAGCTCTAGCTATCTGGGGACAGGACGTCAGAGCTCCAAAGGCAAAAATAATCAAGCTAGCTCACTCAAGCAATCCATTTTGACATACCAAAAGAAAACAAAGCAAGAAGCTATGATACAGTAAATAAACATAAACTAAGACAATAATAGAATAACTTATAGATGGCTCGGAGACAACAGTCAATATCAAGTCACATAAAGAAACAGACCATTATCACCTCAACAGACTCTCAAAACAAAGAATCCAGGGATCTTCTAGATGAAAGTGCATTCCTGGAATTACCAGATGCAGAATACAAAAGTATAATACACAGAACCCTTCAAGACATCAGGAAGGAAATGAAGCAATATGCAGAACAAGCCAAGGAACACACAGATAAAGCAACTGAAGAAATTAGAAAGATTATTCAGGAACATAATGAAAAGTTTAATAAGGTGGAAAAATCCATAGACAGACAGCAATCAGAAATTCAGAAGATTAACAATAAAATTACAGAATTAAATAATAGAAAGTCAGAGGAACAGAACTGAGCAAGCAGAAGCTAGAATTTCTGAACTCAAAGATAAATCATTTGGCACTAATATATTTGAAGAAAAATCAGATAAAAGAATTTAAAAAATTGAAGAAACCTTAAGAATCATGTGGGACTCTATCAAGAGAAATAATCTATGAGTGATTGCAATACCAGAACAGGGAGGGATAACAGAAAATACAGAGAAAATTGTTGAAGATTTGTTTGCAGAAAAATTCCCTAATGTGGTGAAAGATGAGAAGATATGTATGCAAGATGCTCATCAAACTCCACATAAGCTAGATGTTAAAAGAAAGTCACCAAGACATGTTATAAACTAACTTGCCAAAACCAAAGACAAAGAGAGAATTATAAGAGCAGCGAGGGATAAAGGAAAAGTCACCTACAAAGGATAGCCAATAAGAATAAGTTCGGACTACTTGGCAGAAACCATGCAGGCAAGAAGGCAATGCGATGACATATTTAAAAAAGTGAAGGAAAAAAATGGCCTGCCAAGAATCATATATCCATCAAAAGTGTCTCTTAAATATGAAGGTGAAATTAAGACATTTCCAGATAAGCACAAGTTGAGGGATTTTGTAAAAACCAAACCAAAACTGCAAGAAATACTAAAGGGAGTTCTTTGGTTCGAAAATCAATAATATTAGGTATCAACCCAAGACAAGAACACTGGGCAGAGCAACCAGAAGTCAACCCAGACAGGGAAATCCCCCGCAAAACAAAGCAAGATTATATATATATATAAAAAGCCCAAAAGAGGGTAACAGCGATGTTATCATATAAGAGAAGACAACATAAAAATAATAAAGAGGGAATAAGAAATGTAATTATACACCTTCCATGTGGAGAGGAAGATACAGCGATACAAAGAAATAAAAGTTACTGTTAAATTTAGAACAATAGGGGTAAATAATAATGTGACCACAAAGGAGACGAACTATCCTACTCATCAAAATAAAATACAAGGGAAAAATACAGACTCAGCAGAAACAAAATCAACAACAAATATGAGGAAAGGGCAATATATAAAGAAAATCTACTTAGCACATAAAATCAAGTGGGAAAAAGAAACTGTCAACACACACAAAAATACATCAAAATGATAGCACTAAATTCATACCTGTCCATAATAACCCTGACTGTAAATGGACTAAATGCACCAATAAAGAGACAGAGAGGGGCAGAATGGATTAAAAAACAAGATCTGTCTATATGCTGCCTACAGGAGACACACCTTAGACTTAGAGACACAAACAAACTAAAACTCAAAGGATGGAAAGAAATATATCAAGCAAACAACAATCAAAAAAGAGCAGGAGTGGCAGTATTAATTTCTGACAAAATAGCCTTTAAAGTTAAATCCATCAGAAATGATAAGGAAGGACACTATATAATGATTAAAGGGACAATACACCAAGAAGATATAACCATATTAAATATTTATGCACCCAATGACAGGTCTGCAAGATACATAAAACAAACTCTATCAACATTGAAAAGTGAGATAGATAGCTCCACGATAATAGTAGGAGACTTCAACACACCACTTTCAGTGAAGGACAGGACATCCAGAAAGAAGCTCAATAAAGACACAGAAGATCTAAATGTCACAATCAACCAACTTGACCTTGTAGACATATACAGAACACTCCACCCAACAGCAACCAACTCTATTTTCTTTTCTAGTGCACATGGAACATTCTCTAGAATAGGTCACATATTAGGTCATAAAGCAAGCCTTAGCAGAATTCAAAACATTGAAATATTACAAAGCATCTTCTCTGATCGTAAGGCCATAAAAGTGCAAATCAATAACAGGAAAAGCAGAGAAAAGAAATCAAACACTTGGAAACTGAACAATACCCTGCTCAAAAAAGACTGGATTATAGAAGACATTGAGGATGGAATAAAGAAATTCAGAGAATCCAATGAGAACGAAAACAGTTCCTATCAAAACCTTTGGGACACAGTAAAAGTGGTGCTCAGAGGCCAATTTATATGAATAAATGCACACATCCAAAAAGAAGAAAGGGCCAAAATCAAAGAATGATCCCTACAACTTGAACAAACAGAAAGAGAGCAAAAAAAGAAACCCACAGGCACCAGAAGAAAATGAATAATAAAAATTACAGCAGAACTAAATGAAATAGAAAACAGAAAAACAATTGAAAGAATTAACAAGACCAAAAGCTGTTTTTTTGAAGAAATCAACAAAATTGATAAACCACTGGCCGAACTGGCAACAGAAAAACAGGAGAGGAAGCAAATAACCTGAATAAGAAATAAGAAGGGCAATATTACAACAGACTCAACTGCAATTAAAAGAAGCATATCAGACTACTATGAAAAATTATACTCTAACAAATCTTAAAACCTAGAAGAAATGGATGAATTCGTAGAAACACACTACCTACCTAAACTAACAGAAACAGAGGTAGAACAACTAAGTAGACCCATAACAAAAGAAGAGATTGAAAAGGGAATCAAAAAACTCCCAAGAAAAAAAAGCCCTGGTCTAGACGGCTTCACTGCAGAGTTCTACCAAACTTTCAGAGAAGCGTTAACACCACTACTACTAAAGGTATTTCAGAGCATAGAAATGGACGGAATACTACCAAACTCATTCTATGAAGCCACCATATCCCTGATACCAAAACCAGGTAAAGACACCACAAGAAAAGAAAATTATAGACCTATATCCCTCATAAATGTAGATGCTAAAATCCTCAACAAAATTCTAGCCAATAGAATTCAACAGCATATCAAAAAAATGATTCACCATGACCAAGTGGGATTCATACCAGGTATCACCGTGGTTTTTATGGAGGCATGGTTCAACATTAGAAAAACAATTAATGTAATCCACCACATAAATAAATCAAAAGAGAAGAATCACATGATTTTATCAAATGATGCAGAAAAGGCATTTGACAAAGTTCAACGCTCATTCATGATAAAAACTCTCAGCAAAATAGAAATAGAAGGAAAATTCCTCAACATAATAAAGGGCATTTATACAAAGTCAACAGCCAACATCACCCTAAATGGAGAGAGCCTGAAAACATTCCCACTGAGATGGGGAACCAGACAAGGATGCCCTTTATCACCACTCTTATTCAACATTGTGCTGAAAGTCCTAGCCAAAGCAATTAGGCTAGATAAAGAAACAAAGGGGATCCAGACTGGCAAGGAAGAAGTCAAAGTATCTCTATTTGCAGATGACATGATCTTCTACACAGAAAACCCTAAGGAATCCTCCAGAAAACTACTGAAACTAATAGAAGAGTTCAGCAGAGTATAGGGATATAAGAAAAACAGAGAAAAATCAGTTGGATTCCTCTACACCAACAAAAAGAACATCGAAGAAGAAATTACCAAATCAATGCCATTTACTGTAGCCCCCAAGAAGATAAAATACTTAGGAAAAAATCTTACCAGAGATGTAAAAGACTTATACAAAGAAAACTACAGTACACTTGTGCAAGAAACCAAAAGAGACTTACATAAGTGGAAGACCATACCTTGCTCGTGGATAGGAAGACTTAACATTATAAAAATGTCTATTCTACCAAAAGCAATCTATACATTTAATGTAATTCTGATCCAAATCGCAACGACATTCTTTAAGGAGATGGAGACACAAATCACCAACTTCATATGGAAGGGAAAGAGGCCCTGGATAAATAAGGCATTACTGAAAAAGAAGAACAAAGTGGGAGGCCTTACTTTGCCTGATTTTAGAACCTATTATACTGCCACAGTAGTCAAAACAGCCGGGTACTGGTACAACAACAGATACATAGACCAGTGGAACAGAATCGAGAATCCAGACACAAATCCATCCACATATGAGCAGTTGATATTTGACAAAGACCCCAAAACAGTTAAATGCGGGAAAAAGTCTTTTTAACAAATGGTGCTGGGATAACTGGATATCCATCTGCAAAAAATGAAACAAGAGTCATACCTCACTCCATGCACAAAAACTAACTCAAAATGGATCAAAGACCTAAATATAAAATCTAAAATGATAAAGATCATGGAAGAAAAAATAGGGACAATGTTAGGAGCCCTAATACACGACATAAACTATATACAAATCATTATAAAGAATGTAGAAGAAAAACTAGATAACTGGGAGCTCCTAAAAATCAAACACCTATGCTCATCCAAAGACTTCACCAAAAGAGTAAAAAGACTACCTACAGACAGGGAAGAAGTTTTTAGCTATGCCATTTCTGATCAGCATCTGATCTCTAAAATCTACATGATACTGCAAAAACTCAACTGCAAAAAGGTAAATAACCCAATTAAAAAATGGGCAAAAGATATGAATAGACACTTCACGAAAGGAGACATTCAGGTAGCTAACAGATATATGAGGAAATGTTCACGATCAGTAGCCATTAGAGAAATGCAGATCGAAACTACAATGAGATTTCATCTCACTCCAACAAGGCTAGCATTAATCCAAAACACACAAAATAATAAATGCTGGAGAGGCTGTGGAGAGACTGGAACACTTACACACTGCTGGTGGGAATGTCAAATGGTACTACCACTTTGGAAATCAGTGTGGCGCTTCCTTAAAAAGCTAGAAATAGAACTACCATACAATCCAGCAATCCCACTCCTTGGAATACATCCTAGAGAAATAAGAGCCTTACACCAACAGATATATGCACTCCCACGTTTATTGCAGTACTGTTTACAATAGCAAAAAGCTGGAAGCAACCAAGGTGCCCATCAATGGATGAATGGATAAATAAATTATGGTATATTCACACAATGGAATACTACGCATCAATGAACAGTGAGGAATCTGTGAAACATTTCATAACATGGAGGAACCTGGAAGGCATTATGCTTAGTGAAATTAGTCAGTTGCAAAAGGACAAATATCGTATAAGACCACCATTATAAGAGCTTGAGAAACACTTTAAACTGAGAAGAAAACATTCTCTTGTGGTTACAAGAGGGGGGAGGGAGATAGGGTGGGAGAGAGGCATTCACTAATTACGTAGTAGATAAGAACTACTTTGGATGAAGGGAAAGACAGCACACAACACAGGGGAGGTCAGCACAATTGGACTAAACCAAAAGCAAAGAAGTTTCCTGAATGAAATGAAAGCTTCGAAGGCCCGCGTAACAGGGGCAGGGGTCTGGGGACCATGGTTTCAGGGGACATCTAAGTCAATTGGCATAATAAAATCTATTGAGAAAACACTCTGCATTCCACTTTGAAGAGTGGCGTCTGGGGTCTTAAACGTCAGCCAGCAGCCATCTAAGATGCATCAACTGGTCTCAATCCACCTGGATCAAAGGAGAATGAAGAACAACAAGGACACAAGGTGATTAGGAGCCCAAGAGACAGAAAGGGCCACATGAACCAGAGACTACATCATCCTGAGACCAGAAGAACTAGATGGTGCCCAGCTACAACCGATGACTGCCCTGACAGGGAGCACAACAGAGAACCCTTGAGGGAGCAGGAGAGCAGTGGGATGCAGACCCCAAATTCTCATAAAAAGACAACACTTAATGGTCTGACTGAGACTAGAAGAACCCCTGTGGTCATGGCCCCCAGACCTTCTGTTGCCCCAGGACAGGAACCATTCCTGAAGCCAACTCTTCAGACAGGGATTGGAGTAGACAATGGGTTGGAAAGAGATCCTGGTGAGGAGTGGGCTTCTTGGATCAGGTGGACACTTGAGACTATGTTGGCATCTCCTGCCTGGAGGGGAGATGAGAGGGTGGAGGGGGTTAGAAGCTGGCGTAATGGACACGAAAAGAGAGGGTGGAGGGAGACAGCGGGCTGTCTCATTAGGGCGAGAGTAATTGGGAGTGTGTAGGAAGGTGTACATGGGTTTTTGTGTGAGAGACTGACTTGATTTGTAAACTTTCACTTAAAGCACAATAAAAATTACTTTAAAAAAAGCTCAAAACAGGGTAATTGCAATGTTATATAAAAGAAGACAACATTAAAATAATAAAGAGGGACTAAGAAATGTAATCATGGACCTTCCATACGGAGAGGAAGATACGGCAATACAAAGAAATAAATCTTAGGTTTAAATTTAGGAAAATAGGGGTAAACGCAACATGAAAAATCCTTATGGTGATGGAAATGTTCTTGTGTCTTCATTATATCAATGTCAATGTCCCGGTTGTGATAGCGTACTATAGTTTTGCCAGATGTTACCATTGGGGGAAACTGGGTAAAGGATATGTGGGAATCTCTCTGTATTATTTCTTTCAACTACACGTGAATTTACAATTATCTGAAAAAACAAATGTTTAATTAAAAAAGAAAACATTCTGTGTCCCACTTTGTTGAGTGGTGTCTAGGGTCTTAAAAACTAGCAAGTGGCTGTCTAAGATGCGTCAATTGATCCCAACCCACCTGGAACAAAGGAGAATGAAGAACAGAAAGGAAAATATGAGCCTAAGAGGCAATAAGGGCTACATAAATCAGAGACTCCATTGGCCTGAGGCCAAAAGAACTAGATGGTGCCTGGCTACCACCAATGACCTCCCTGATGGGGAACACAACAGAGAGTCCCCGACGGAGCAAAAGAAAAGGTGGTACAGAACTCAAATTCTAGTAAAAACACCAGACTTAATGGTCTGACTGAGACTGGAGGGTCCACAGAAGAAACAGCCCCCGGACTTTCTATTAGCCCAAAACTAAAATCATTTCCGAATTCAGCTCTTTAGACAAAGATTAGGCTGGCCTGTAAGATATCAAATGATACTTGTGAAGAGCATACTTCTTAGCTCAAGTAGATTAAAAAAAAAAACAAAAAACTGCTATCGAGTCGTTTTCGACTCATAGCGACCCTATGCAATGCCCCACAGGGTTTCCAAAGAGCACCTGGCGGACTTGAACTGTTGACCATTTGGTTAGCAGCCAGGGTTTCCAAGTAGATACATGAGACTAAATGGGTAGATCCTGTCCGGAGGTGAGATGAAATGGCAGAAAGGGACAGGAGCTGATTGAATGGACACAAGAAACACAGGGGGACAAGGAGGAGTATGCTGTCACATGATAGGGAGAGCAATTACGGTCACATAACAATGTGTGTATAATATTTTTATATGAAAAACTAACTTGAACTGTGAACTTTCACTAAAAGCACACACACACAAATACAGTGTATACATTGTGATTCCTTTCTCTACTAAAGGTCATTTTAATAGCTTCCACTGTTATTAGAATACAAACTACAATTCTTAACAAGAACTCGCCTGGACAATTCCTGCTCAAGCTCAGCAGCTTCATTGTATGCCATTATCTCCATCTAATCTCTGTGCTCTCACCACACTGGCCACCTTTCAATTCCTGAAGTTCACTGTCCTTCTCCCCACCTCAGGGCTTTTCATAGGCTATTCCCTCTGCCTGATTTCTTCTCCCCTCTCCACCTTATTAAATTGTCATTTCCTTAGGTTAGCTTACCCTGATTAGATACTCCTAAAACGTGCGCTCTGCCCTTATCTTTACAACACTTTAAGCTTTAAATTAGAACTAATTGGTACTGTGTTTCTCCCTGAGTAGAACGTAAATTACATAAGGACAGGGATTTTGTCTGTTCTACTCACTGTTATAGCCCTTGTGCCTAGCAGAGTGCTTCACATGGCAGGTAATTAATAAATACACTGAATCATGTAGAGTGAAAGGATGAAATAGTTCAAAGAGGGATTGGGAAGCACCTGAAAAAAATGGTGCTTTGATAAAGCAATAGATTTGAGTTTCTCATTTTAATTTTTAAATGTTTACGTTTATTTAATAATAATTTAAAATATTCATGCCAGCCTGTCTTAACGAGTCTTGGGTTGATATAGATTAGAAAACTGAGATTCCCTGTCTGTCACCACCTTAATGATGAAGCCTAAGGAAGTAGAGGCAAGAAGAAGGACGCAGATGAGCAGCAGAAGGCAGCAGCAGATCCACACCCGTTTTCCGAAGGGAAGAAGTTTGGAACGGAAGCAGAACCAGAGAACGTGTGGCCTCTTCCCGTGCTTTCACGGAGCGGTGTGCTTACTTGATTATCAAAACATCCAGGGTGAGTTTCTGTAGGAGGTGCAGCTTCTCCCAAATCCCTGACATTAAGACTGCCAAATGCTCAGAGTGGGTGCTTTAAATTGAGGAACAAGGACATCCAGCTTCCTTTCATGGCAGGAATTTTATACTGGGCCTGATCTCTGGGAATGTCAAAGAATTATACTCACGAAGACACACACCTTTGACAGCCTATAACAACATCAAACACACACATCTTACATTAGTCAAGAAACTTACCATGTTTCTTAAAGACACGCTCTCGGATAGCACTCTTGGGGCGGCCCAGAAAGTTTTGGTCCTGGTTGGCAAGGACTTCTTTGATTAAGGGCAATCCAGATACAGTAACAGTATGCAAGGTCCCAAACTCCAGGCTTAACAGGTTCCCATATTTCTTCACAAGCTGAAAAGTAGTCACAGTTGAATATGCATATGTCTGTGTATGTAAGGATGAAGGGAATGGGTGTGTAGTTCCAAGGGCTTGCACTGAGGGCAGGTTTGTGTGTGTGTGTGTGTGTGTGTGTGCGTGCGGGGCCAAGTGACTCAGACAGAGCAGGAATACTCATTCTCCAGTGTGCCACAGATTTCTGTTGCCATGCAGCAAACCCTTTTACCTTTGTGTGCCTTAGCTTCACACTCCAGAAAATGTGGACTTCAAAGATTGATTACTGTGACCAGTTCTACCTTGACTTGTGGTCTGATGCAAGAGTTACTGTCTGTCTCCTTTTTTCCTTTTCCTCTCAACTAGACTGAAATTCAACTCACTGCTTGATTGAGAAGTTCTTTCAGAAACATCTAGTAATATATTCAATAAGCATGAACTGAGTGAGCACTCACTACATGTTCCCAGAACAAGGCACTGTGGGTGAAACTATGAATAAATAAACAAGGTTTCAGCACACTGACTCCATAAAAGAAGGCTGAGTTATGGAGGAGGGGTTTGGCCATGCATTATATAAGATATGGGGACAAAGAAATAAACCTGAGGTGGCTCCAGAATCTTAGAGTTTAGTGACAGTGAAAGAATGAGAGAGCAGGAGAGAGAAAGTGAGAGTGAATGAAAGAGTGTTTAAGTGTGTTCTTAAGTACGCACAAGTGTACAGGTGTGTGCAAGTGTGGGCTAGGTAATAGCTAATGATCATTCTAAATCAGCAAATGGTCTTTCTAAAGATGACTATCCGAGTAGAGACAGCCTCTGCTTCTTGTCTGCCTGGGTGTGTCTAGCTGCAGGTAGGGGTTTCAAACAGAAGGGCTCCATTCCCTCCAGGTAGCTCTGGTCCTTCCTCCCTAATCCTCATATGCTTCCCCATGTCATCCTTAGAGCCCTGGACCTATACCATCCCCATCAGGGCAAATACAATGAAATCAGTCTCATAGTACCACCCTGCTCCCACATTAAGGGCCAAGCCAGGATTCAATTCTTCCATCCCTCCTTTGGCCCAGCTTCCCCTATCAATCTTCATTCATCTCTAGCATAGCACGCCCTATCTTGCTAGTAGGGGTAGTGCCAAGTTTCAATCACAAGTTGGTCTGCCTCCAAAGTACATGCCTTTGCTCCTAAGAAATGGCACTGATATATAAGGTATACATTAAGCAGACTTTGGAGTTCATCTTGCTGGATGCCTGGATGAACTTCTGAGGCCTTGCAAAAAGGATTTCTTTACTAATTTAGAACATTCAATAAGAGTGTTTACAGAACAGCAAAAAACTTCAGGGACAAATGAGCTAAGATTAGATAAGGTGCCCCAACTATGTGGTAGGTCAAGATCAGGTGCTGGAAATGCGACAAGTCTTTAACTTGAAGAAGCTCGCAATCTAACGGAAAGTACAGATAAATACCCAGTTCCTATTACTATTCTGTACAAAAAATTATTTGATGGAAGAAAGTTAAGTACATAAAGGGATAAGATATGATGGTGTCAATGGGAGAAAAAAGTAACAGAGAGAAGGAACCCAAGTTTTTGGATGATCTTATGATACAGAGCAGCCTCCCTATTTTGAACTGCCCACCTACTTCTGAACTCTTTTGTGAAGGAAAAATAAATTTCGGTGTTAATTATGCAACTGTATATTGGGGCTACTTTACAACAGCAACTGGATATACATCCTAACTGATCATTTATCCAACTTATCTGTCCTTCTTCCACTTTAGTTTGATATGATCGTTGTCTCAAATACATGCAATTTTAATGTCATACGGCTTTTTTGATAGCCACCTTAGACAAAATTTTTGAAGCAGGAAAAAAAGAAAAGATCCCATACAGATAGGCCAGTTTCTTCATTGTCCTCTCACTATGTTTTAGCTCATGCCATTCTTCCCTCATTTAAAATCTTCTGTTCCCATCAGTCCACTTTGCCATATGCCAAACATTTCTTTAAACTTCAGCCCGACTTAGTCTCACTTTCTACTAGAGGTTATCTCCAGGGTTTTCCATTGGTAGTGATATTATCTCCTGATATCTCATTTGATTACTAAGAGTTTACACCAAATATTTCATCATATACTATCTTGTAACATTAGTGCCACCAGAATCCAAGAACACAAGAAGAAAAGGGAAAAAAATCTGGGGTGGAAAAATATTTGAAGAAATAATGGTTGAAAAGTCCCCAGATTTGGCTAAAGACCTAAATCTACACATTCAGAACTACGTAAGTGAACACAAACAGGATAAATCCAAAGAAATCTATTCAAAACAGGATAAATGTAAAGACACACACACCAAGAAACATCATAACCAAACTTTTGAAAACTAAAGACAAATTAAAGTTCTTGAAAGCATACAGAGAGAAACAGCTCGTTACCTAAGGAGAACAATTCGAATGGGAAAAAATTTCTCATCAGAAAACATGGAGGCCAGATGAAAGTGGTACAACATTTTCAAGTGTTGAAAAACGGAGTTGTCAGCCCAGAACCCTATATTTAGTGAAAACATATTTCAGAAATGAAGGTGAAAAGAATATATTTCAGATGATGGAAACCTAAAAGAATTTGTTGTCAGAAAGCCTATTCTTAAAAAAAAAAAAAAAAAAATCTCAAGAAAGCTCTTCATAGAGAAAGGAGATCATAATGGCATAAAGCTTGGGACATCAGGAATGAAGAAAGAACAACAGAAAAGGTAAAGAAATAGGTAAACCAAAAGGCAATTCTTCTTCTCCTGAGTTTTTAAAATTATGCTTGACAGGTGTTGTTGTTGTTAGGTGTCTTCGAGTTGGTTCTGACTCATAGCGACCCTACGTATCACAGGACGAAAACTTGCCCAGTCCTGCACCACCCTTATAGTCCTTGTCATGCTTGACCCCGTTGTTGCAGCCACTGTGTCAATCCATCTCGTTGACGGTCTTCCTCTTTTCCACTGATTCTACTTTACCAAGCATGATGTCCTTCTCCAGGGACTGATCCCTCCTGACAACATGTCCAAAGTAGGTAAGATGCAGTCTTGCCATCTTTGCTTCTAAAGAGCGTTCTGGTTGTACTTCTTCCAAGACAGATTTGTTCATTCTTTTGGCAGTCCATGATATATTCATTGTTCTTTGCCAACACCACAATTCAAAGGCATCAATTCTTCTTCAGTCTTCCTTATTCACTGAGCAGCTTTCACATGCATATGATGCAATTGAAATACCATGGCTTGGGTCAGGAGCACCTTAGTCCTCAAAGTGACATCCTTGCTTTTCTACACTTTAAAGAGGTCCTTTGCAGCAGATTTGCCCAATGCAATGCATCTTTTGATTTCTTGACTGCTGCTTCCATGAGTGTTGATTGTGGATCCAAGTAAAATGAAATTCTTGACAACTTCAATCTTTTCTCTATTTATCATGATGTGGCTTATTGGTCCAGTTGTGAGGATTTTTGTTTTCCTTATATTGAGGTGTAATCCATACTGAAGGCTGTGGCCTTTGATCTTCATCAGTGAGTGCTTCAAGTCTTCTTCACTTTCAGCTAGCAAAGTTGTGTCATCTGCATAATGCAATTTGTTAGTGAGTCTTTCTCCAATCCTGATGCTCCATTCCTCTTCATATAGTCCAGCCTGTTGGAGTATTTGCTCAGCATACAGACTGAATAGGTATGGTGAAAGGATTCAACCCTGATGCACACTTTTCCTGATTTTGAAACACTCACTATCCCCTTATTCTGTCCAAACAACTGCCTCAGAAACTAAAATTATAACAGTGTCTGATGTGGTTTTCAATGTATGCAGAAGTAATATTTAGGACAATTGTATCATTAAAAAAACAACAACAAAACTTGTCACTGAGTTGATTCTGACTCATAGTGACCCTATAGGACAGAGTAGAACTGCCTCATAGGGTTTCCAAGGAGCAGCTGATGGATTCGAACTGCCAGTCTCTTGGTTAGTGGACAAGGTCTTAACCACTGTGCTGCCAGGGCTCCACAACATAAACCTTAGGTTGCCATGAAAAGAGTAAAAGAGGAACATAAATAAAAGAATAATAGAAAGGGAGACTTAAATCCTACCATATTAATATTACGTTGTGTATAAATCACCTAAATATACCAATTAAAAGACACAGATTGGCAGAATGAATTTAAAAAGATAATCCAACTATACGCTGTCTACAAGAAACTAATTTCTTGTGGACAGCACATAGTTCTCACACTAACCACTGGAAATCATTAATAGAAAGATAAAAGGAAAATTTCCAAACCCTTGGAAATGAAACAACATACCTCTAAAGCAAGGGTATATGTGTACTTGAGTAGTAAGACCTGTGTTTATGGGACTCCAGTCTTTTCTAGAGAAAGGGAAGCTAATACTTGAGCACCTACTACAGGTCATGTTAATGTCGGTCATTATTTAATCTTCATAAACACCTGTCATAGTGTCTCTCAGCCAGGTAACTATGCTGAGGACATACCAGCTGAGGATTCTTGACAGAGTGCTCTACGTTTTAGGGAACGTTGAGGAATTCAGAGTTACATAGCCCCCTTGGGAGGTGAGAATAAGGAGGTGGAATAAGGATGGGTCAAGAAGGGACCTGAGTGCCTTGATAAGGAGTTTGAACTCTGGGAAGCAGAAAAAACTTAAGCAAGGGAGTGATATTTTTAGATTATTATTTTAGTAAGAGGGATTAGTGGGTAAGGAGGCTGAAGAAGAGGGGCTCAATTCATGTAGTGGTAACAGTGGTCCAGCTGAAAAGCAGTGAGGATTATCAGTAGTATCACCATTTTACATACAGGAAATGGAGCCTTCAAGAAGTACAGCATTTTTCAAGGATAATAATATTAATGGTGAAAAGAAACCATATTATAAAAAAGGGTGTTGCAATATTTAACAAGATAACACACATTTAAATGAGTTAAGGCACATAACATGCCTAGCACACGTTTAATGATACACTAATTATACATGAAACATTTAATGACAGCTGCTAATCAAAAGGCCAGCAGTTCAAATCCACCAGGTGTTCCCTGGAAACTCTATGGGGCAGTTTTCCTCTGTCCTGTGGGGTCGCTATGAGTCGCAAATGGCTCTATGGCAATGGGTTGGGTTTTTTCTCACTCATTTTATAAAGGGCCGGTAGAATAATGCCAGTTGACTGGTGAGGAAAACGGGGCTCAAAGCGGGGATAACTCAAATTACCAGAATTAGCGGCAGAGCCACCCAAGCCCCGGCTCCCCCTAGTTCCCGGAATGCCCCTTGCCCTTCGGGGCAGGACTAGGACCAGGACCAAGACCCCTCTCCCGCTCCTACCTTCTGAAGCACCACGTGAGGAGGCTTTTCAAAGCCCAGTACAAAGAAGTTTCCCAAGAAAGGCAGGCTCCAGGGTCCCGGCGGGTAATTTTTTGGGCGCCTCCTTTTGAAGAAATTAACGAAGAACAGAAAGACGACGACACCCAGCAGGAGAGGCCGGAGATGGAACCCTGCCCAGAGGGCGTTCGCCAGGGAGCCCAACGCCAGGAGCATGGCTCAGTCGCCCCTCTGCTCTTCTGCAGTCTGAGCAGTAGACAGGCCCCGCTCAGATTCCGGGCTCCCAGCACCGCCCCGCCCTGTGGCCAACCCCGCCTCGGCCCTCATTCTGCCCCGCCCCGTCCCAGCACCGCCCCGCCCCCGCTCCGCCCTGTGGCCAACCCCGCCTCGGCCCTCATTCTGCCCCGCCCCCTCCCAGCACCGTCCCGCCCCCCCAATCGTCCCACCAACCCCCGACTCCTTTCCGCCGCGCCCCGCCCCTCCCGGTCGTACCGCCCCCTAGATGCCACTTAGCGGGCGGAGCAGGGCAGGGGCCAGGCGCTGGATTTCCTGAAGAACTGCCACGTAAGTAGTCTTGGGAGACAACCTCAGAAAAGGCCAGGCTATGAGCATTTTCCTTTTCTCTCTATTTAGAAAGCTAACCTTTCTCTGAACTCTTTGGGACTCTTGGGTTTACGGTTTTAACACATCTCAGGGAGTGCCACAGGCACTTCAGCTCCTTGTTTATCAATCATTGTTCACCCAATGATTGGAATCCTGCCAGTTCAACAGTAATAATAACAGAAGTACCTAACAGTGCTTGAGCTCTTAATATATGCCAGGCACCAAATTCGCCTCTTTACTTAAGTTACCTCAGCCTGACAAAGTGATGCTGGAGATGATCTTGTTAGCCTAGTTTTGCAGGTGATGGAGCTGAGACACAGAAAAAGTTTTTGTTGGGTGGCATGGAGTCCGTTCTGACTCACAGCGACCCTATGTACAACAGGCTGAAACACTGCCCAGTCCTGTGCCATGCTCACAATCTGTGCTATATCTGAGCCTAATTTTGCAGCCACTGTGCCAAACTATCTCATTGAGGATCTTCCTCCTTTTGGATAACCTTATACTTTACCAATCATGATGTCCTTCTCCAGGGACTGGTCCCTCCTATAACATGTCCAAAATAAATAAGAAGAAATCTTGCCATTCTCCTTTATAAGTGGCTGTCTGGCTGTACTTCTTCCAAGACAGATTTTCTCGTTCTTCTGGTCGTCCATACTCGTTCAATACTGTTCACCAACACCATAATTCGAAGGTGTTGATTCTTCTTTGATCTTCCTATATTTCATTGTCCAGCTTTTGAGTGCATAAGAGACAATTGGAAATACCATGGCTTGGGTCAGGTGCACATTAGTCCTCAAAGTGACATCTTTGCTTTTTTAACACTTTTGAACAGGCCTTTTACAGCAGATCTGTCAATTGAAATACATCGTTAGATCTCTTGCCTGCTGCTTCAACAGGCGTTGTTTGTGGATCCAAGTAAAATGAAATCCTTGACAACTTCAGTATTTTCCCCGTGTCATGGTATTGCTTATTGTTCCAGTTCTATTGTTCCACTTCTGAGGATTAAGTACTCAGTAAAACCAAAAACCCACTGCCATCCCGTTGATTCTGACTCATAGTGACGTCACAAGGTTTCTAAGGCTGTAAATCTTCACGGAAGCAGAGTGCAACATCTTTCTCCAGAGGAGATGCCGATGGTTTCAAATCGCTGATCTTTTGGTTAGCAGTTGAACTCTTTAACCACTGTGCCGCCAGGGCTCAATAAGTGGGGAATAAATCAATCTACCAGTCTGAGACACCTCACAGGGTTGTTACAGGTTAAGTGAGGTCCTGTAACTGAAAAGTGTTTTAAAGATTAAAAAGCATTATATCAAAGTTTCTAGTGTTGACCCTAGTCTACAATAGGTCCTTAACATTTGTTGAAGGAATGTATAACAATAAAATGAAATGATGGACTGATAAATCCCACAACATGGATGAACCTTGAAGATATTATGCTAAGTGACAAGCCAGAAACGACCAAAAAAGAAAGAAAAAAAACATGTATCATATGATTCTGTTGATATGAAATGTCCTGAATAAGCAAACCTGTAGATACAGAAATTAGTTCAGTGATTGCCTAGGGTTAGAGTAAATGTTGGGGGTGGAGTGAGGGATGGGAATGGGAGTTATTGCTAAAGGTTATGTGGTATTTTATAAAATTTTGAAAATACTCACAATTTATTACCCAGCAGTTCTACTCCTAATATAACTTTGAGCATATGTGCACCAACATACATGTTCAAGAATGTTCACTGGGCAATGTTTTTTGTACAGCCCCAAAATGAAAGCAACCCAAATTTCCATCAACACTAGAATGGATAAATTAGTTTTTGTGAAGTCACAATATGCCATGAAGCCATAAAAATGAATAAACAAGATCTACATGTAGTAACATGGATGAATCTTATAAAAATAACATTGAATAAAAGAAACAAGACAAAATAACACATTCTATAGGATTCCATTTACATTTTTCATATTGATCTGTGGGATTTCTTTATATATTTTGGCCTCAAGTATTTTGTTCAGTTATATGCAGTCATTTTTTTGTAAATAGTTCAGATGTCCTTAACAATAAATTTTACCCCCTTTTTGTTGAATGCAGAGTTCTTTCTTTTTGCCATTCATGTCTTCTGACTACTTCCTAATTTTTCCTCTGCTTTATCTATCTTTTTTTTTTATTCACTTCTTACATCAACCTTGCAACAACACATGTATATAATTGCTTGGAACATAGTAAGAGCTATGTAAGAATTTATTATTTTTTTTTCCTTTTTTTGTTAAACTGTTGTTTTTTTCCTTATACATTTCTAGGACCACTTTAGATATCAGGGAAGGAAGTTCATTGCAATAAAAATTAAATAAATAAAAAGACTGCTAGAACTAATAAGTTTAGCAAAGTCACAGGATATGTGCCCAATATTTTAAAAATCAATTGTATTTCTATACACGAGCAACGAGCAATTGGAAATTGAAATGAAAACCAATCAATTTAAAAATGAAAGAGTGAAGCTTCTGCTTTATCAACAACTATTTTTTAAAGGCTATGTACAATATGATTCTATTTATGGGACATCCTACAAAAGGAAGAATTATAATAACAGAAATCAGATCAGTGTTTTCTATGGCCTGGGTAGGTGCAGGAGATTGATTACAAAGAGCAGAAAGGAACTTTGGAGGATCAGAAAGTAGTCTATATTTGTGTTTTGATAGAGATTAGACAAAGATATATGCTGTCAGACTTCTTAAAACTGTATTCCTATAACGAGTGAATTTTGCTGTATGAAAATTATACTTCAATTAACTTGACATAAAAGAGGCAAAAAATCAACTGGGAATAGTATTTGCAATTTGTATCAGCCATAGAAAACACTGATCTGATTTCTGATACCAATGAATCCTAAGATGGGCAGGCAAAACCACAAGTAAGATGCTAGCTCAAGTTCCAAGAACTGGAGGTCAGATGAACAGGAGCCAACTGCAGGATCCAGAACGAGCAAAAGCCCTGAGCCTTGCCAGAATGTTCCCTTATATTGGATGTAGGCCACATGACCAAGGAAACTCCCTTTCAACTGATTGGTTACTCATAGCAGATCCCGTCATGGACATGAACACGTTATATCAAATGTCACCATAGAAGTGATCACAACATCATATGACTTCCAAAGCACCAAGAATCATGGCCCAGCCAAGCTGACACACAACCATAACAATCACGTCAGAATGAGAAATATACGGAAGCTGGTTGGTTGGTCCTACTTTCTCTAGACGAAATGATGAAAGAAGGAGATGAGCTCAAGGCTTCAGAGTCACAGCTCAAGTGCCACATAAAGGACCTCAAAATAGCTGCTGGAGCTCTGAAAGAAAGCCTTAAATCCTGTAGTAACAGAGCTGATATTGCTGAAAACCAAACCCAGAGTCTTATTGTAAGAGTGGCTGAATGACGATGCTAATTGAATTTGAAACCTTGAATGGTATTTGAAGTTAAAGTGAGAGCATTGATTTGGAAGAAATGGGAACCAGAAACTTGGTATGGGGACTTATGGGCAAATAATCATGAAGCTGGGGACAGTGGGCACCTAATTTTGTTGACTTGCTCCTGTCAACAGAACCAGCCCTCTCGCTGCCATCTGAAGAGCTCCTCCAATCCCATCTTATAAAATTAACCCAGCTATGTCTGAAGAACACTTGTCTGAGTAATCCCCTGAGGAGGTGTCTGAGTCACTGCCTGAGGCGTTGCCTGAGGCAGACGCCTTACAAGGCATTGCTGAACATTTTCAGAACACATACCCACCACCCATTTTTGCTCCTAGACCTATAACTAGAATTAAGTCTCAACGAAACCCAAAACGTGAAGTACGAAGTGTCAACCAGGAGGAGGTACACTACACTCCAAAAGAACTGCTTGACTTTTCCAATATTTACAAACAGAAACCTGAGGAATGTGTGTGAGAATGGCTATTAAGGGTGTGGGATAAAGGTGCAAGAAACATAAAATGGCATCAGTCTGAGTTTATTGCTATGGCCCTCTAAGCAGATATTCTTCATTCAATATTTCAGCTTGAGAGGTTAAGAAAGGGTCTAATATTTTATTTGGTTGGTTCACTGAAGCATGGATTACATGGTGGTTGTCAGGGACTGAATTGTGTCCCCCCAAAATATCTGTCAACTTGGCTAGGTCATGATTCCCAGTATAGTACGTCTACCATTTTATCAGCTGATGTGATTGCCCTATGTCTTGTAAATTGTATCACTATCATGTAATGAGATGGATTAGTGGCAGTTATATTGATGAGATCTACAAGATTAGATAGTGTCTTAAGCCAATTTCTTCTTAAGCCAACCTCTTTTGAGATATAAAAGAAGCAAGCAGGGAAACGTGGGGACCTCATATCACCAAGAAAGCAGCACCAAGAGCAAAGCATGTCTTTTAGGCCCAGATATTCTGTGCCTGAGGAGCTCCTCAACTGGGGGAAGACTGATGACAAGGACTCTCTTTCAGAACCAACAGAGCGAGAAAGCCTTCCCTTGGAGCTGATGCCATGAATTTGAACTTCTAGCCTACAAGACTGTGAGAGAATACATTTCCCTTTGTTAAAGGCATCCACTTGTGGTATTTATGCTATAGCAGCACTAGATAACCAAGACAGAATTTGGTACTGGGAGTGGTGTGCTGCTCTAACAGATATGTAAAATATGGAAGTAGTTTTGAAACTGTGAATGGATAGAAGACTCAGAAGGAAGTGAGGAGAACTGTTAACACTGAAGATGGTGCAGATGGTGAGAATCAGCAGCAGAGGACTGGGAGCAGCAAAACCTGAAGACCAGTGCCAGACTGTGTTAGAGCCGACCCACTGGTTGAGAACACTGAATGCCTTGGGGCAGGAGGATTTCTGGCAGAGTGGGGTGCCTCCAAGCATTTATTAGTTGAGCTACAGAGCTTTGAAACAGTTGCCCCAGCAGGGCAGATGCAGGCGTGAGGCCAGAGGAGCTGAGATGCCAGGAATCCAAGAAGCGGAAGTTGAAGAGACAAGGAACAGAGGAAGCTGAGCTGCCTCAGTGTCAAAACGTATGGCCACTGCCTCTGGGATTTCAAAGGGTGGAGCCATGGCCTCTGGAGTTTTTAAGGGTGGCGTCACCACTCAGATGGACCAGAAGAATGGTGTGTCTAAAGCTGAGGGAGCAGAGTTGCTGTCCAAGTGGGCCTAGAAGCTAGACCTGAAGCACAGGACCAAGGGCCCTCCACTCAGAATCCGGACAGTGTGGCCAATACCTAGAGTCTGGAGGGTTGGGCCATTGGGTAAATTCTCTCAGAGAACAGAGGATTATTTGCAAAGCCTTGAGTGCTAATGTAATGTGTTCTGCTAAGTTGCTTTGTGCTTGCTATGACTTCTTTCCCTTCAATTCCTCTCGTTTGTAATGGAAATATTTACCTTGTGGCTGTTGCACCATTGTATTTTGGAAGCAGATAACCTAGATTTCACAGATCAAGAGGAATTTTTGGATTTGGGCTTGGATTTGATTTAAAGTTTTTGCCATGACGTGATGGGTTGAATATGTTTTACATGTGGCAAGGACATGAATTTTGGGTGGCCAAAGGGTAGAATGTCATGGATTGAATTGTGTCCCCCCCCCCAAAATATCTACCAACCTGGCTAGATCCTGATTTCCAATATTGTATGATTGTCTACCATTTTGTCACTGATGTGATTTTCCCTATGTGTTGTAAATTCTATCACTAGGATGTAATGAAATGGATTAGTATCAGTTATATTGATGCTATCTACAAGATTAGAGAGTGTCTCAAGCCAATCTCTTTAGACATATAAAAGAGAGAAGTGAGCATAGAGACATGGCGACCTCGTATCAACAAGAAAGCAGCACTTTCTTGTTTCAGTAGAGTGCGTCCTTCGGACCTGGGGTCTTTGCACCTGAGGAGCTTCTCGTCCAGGGGAAGGCAGATAAGACTGACCTTCCTCCAGAGCTGACAGAGAGAGAAAGCCTTCGCTTGGAGCTGACTCCCTGAATTTGAAATTCTAGCCTATTAGGCTGTGAGAAAATTAATTTCTCTTTGTTAAAGCAAGCAACTTGTGGTATTTCTGTAACAGCAGTGCTAGATGAGTAAGACAGTCATGTACACTAAATCGACTTGAAGTACCAGACCCGCCTTGTTATACTATAGAAGAAGGTATCCAAAGGCTTAGGGAAATTGGTATGTTAGAATTAATTTATCAGGTTAGACCCAAAGACCCACACATGGAGTGCCCAGAGGACACACCTTTTACCACAACAGTGAGGAACAAATTTGTGAAGGGAGCCTCAGTATCCTTAAAGACTACTGTGACTGTTATTTCATGTAAGTCAGATTTCACAGTGGGATCTGCCCTAACTGAATTAAGACCACTAACTACAATGAGGCTGTTTGGACCCTGTGGTGGTGGCACACAATCAACAAAGACAAGGTGAGCATGGTTACTGTAATGGAGAACAGAATCAAAGCAGTAATCAGAATACTCTGACTCATTGACTACTGAATCATGGTGTCCTTAGGAGTGAAATAAATGGAAAATCTACAATATTTAGTTTACCTGTACAAGTGGAAGAATTCTAAGTCAAGTGAACAGCAGTCTAGCTCAAATGGCCAGAATATAGAGTCATGGCCCCTCAATGAATTCCAAGATTTGAGCCACTTTACAGAACCACAACTTCTTGAATGAATGGGAGGCTGGGCTCCTTTGAGAAACTACTCTACTGCACTTGCAAAAATTTATACTCTTTCTCCCAGCCTTCCCCAAATGGTTCTACAGTCTTTTATGAGAGTGACAGTTTGTTGGGGAAAAGAAAATAATCAGAATTTTGGGGGATTACTAGATATTGGCTCAGAACTGACACTAACTCCAGGAGACACAAATGTCACTTTAGCCTAGCAATCAGAGAGGGGGCATAGAGAGGTAAGACTATTAATGGAGTATTAGCTCATGTCCATTACAGTGGGTCCCCCAACCTAATCTGTAGTGATTTCTCCAGTTCCATAATGCATAATTGGAATAGACATACTTGGCAACAGCAAAACCCCCACATAGGGTCCCTGACACATGGATTAAGGGCTCTTACCTTAGAAAAGGCTAAGTGCGAGCCATTAGCACTGTCTCTACCTAGGAAAATAGTAAACCAAAGGCAATATTGAATTCCTGGAGGGGCTGCAGAAATTGCTGCCACCATCAAGGCTTTGAAGGATGCAGGAGTGGTGATTCCCACCACATCCCCATTCAAATTGCCTATTTGACCTCTGTAAAAAAATAGATGGATCTTGGAGAATGACAATGGATTCTTGAAAACTTAACCAGGTGGTGACTCCAATTGCAGCTTCTGTTCCAGATGTGATTTCATTGTTTGAACAAATTCATAAATCTCCTGGTACCTGGTACGCATTTACTGATCTGGCTAATTCTGTTTTCTCCATACTTGTTTCAAAGGACCACTAGAAGCAGCTTTCCTTCAGCTGGCAAAGCCAACAATATACCTTCATTGTGCTTCCACAAGGATATGTCATTTCTCTTGCCCTATGTCACAATTTAGTCAGAAAGGATCTTGATCACTTTTCCCTTCCACAAGTTTTCATCCTGGTCCATTACATTGATGATATTACGCTGATTGGACTAAGTAAGGAAGAATGTCATTGTCTCTAAACCTATTGGTGAGATATTTGAGTGCCAAATGGAGCAAAATTAATCTGACAAAAATTCAGGTGCCTTCCACCTCAGCGAAATTTCTAGGGCCCCAATGGTGTAGGGCATGTCAAGATGCTTTTTCTAAAGTGAAGAATCAGCTGTTGCATCTGGCCCCTCCTACTTCTAAAGAGAAGGCACAATTACTGGTGAGCCACTTTGGCTTCTGGAGGTAGCATATCCCTCATTATTTACCAAGTGACTTAAAAAGCTGCTAGTTTTGAGTGGGAGCCAGAATAAGAGAAGGCTTTGCAACAGGTTCAGGCTGTTGTTCAAGCTGCTCTGCCACTTGGGCTATATGATCCAATGGTGCTTGTCATATCAGTGGCAGATAGAGATAATGTTTGGAGACTTTGGCAGTCGCCTATTGGTGAATCACAGCACTCACCCTTAGATTTTTGGAGCAAAGCCCTGTCCTCTGCAGATAACTACTCACCTTTTGAGAAACAGCTTTTGGCTTGTTCCTGGGCCTTCGTGGAAACTGAATGGTTAACCATGGGTCAAAAAGTCATTATGTAGCCTGAGCTCCCCATCATGAACTAAGTGTTGTCTGGCCGACAGAGTCATAAATTTAGACGTGCACAGTAGGACTCCACCATTAAATGGAAGTGGTATATTCAAGATCAGGCCTGAGCAGGACCTGAAGGTACAGTAAGTTGTATGAGGAAGTGGCCCAAATCCCCAGGATCTGCACTCTTGTCACGTTATCCGCCCTCTCCCAGGCTGAACCTATGGTCTCGTGGAGAGTTTCCTATGGTTAGTTGACTGAGAAAGAAAAATTCTGCCTGGTTTACTAATGGTTCTGTGCAAAATGCAGGCACCACTCAAAAGTGGACAGTGACAGCACTACAACGCCTTTCTGGAACCTCCCTGAAGAACAGTGGGGAAGAGAAATTCTCTCAATGGGCAGAATTTCAACCAGTGCACCTAGTTTCTCACTTTGGTTGGAAGGAGGAATGGCTAGATGTATGACTGTATACTGATTCATAGGCTGTGGCCAATTGTTTGGCTGGATAGTCAGGGACTTGGAAGGAACATAATTGGATAATTGGTGACAAGGGGGAATGGGAAGAGGTATGTGGACATACCTCTGAATGGGCCAAAGAAGTGAAGATATTTATGTCTCATGTGAGTGCTCACAAAATGGTGACCTCAGCAAAGGAGGATTTTAACAATAAAGTGAATGGGCTAATAACACATTTTGTGGAAACCGTCATTCTCTTTCCATAGCCACTCCCATCATTGCCCAATGGGCTCATGAACAAAGTGGCCCTAGTGGCAGGAGTGGAGGGTATGCATGAGTTCAGCAGCATGGACTTCCACACTCACCAAGGCTGACTTGGCTACAGCCACTGCTGAGTGTTCAATCTGCCAGCAGCAGAGACCAAGTCTGAGACCCCAACATGGCACTATTCCTCAATGTGATCAGCCAGTAACCTGGTAGCAGGTTAATTACACAGGACCACTTCCGTCACAGAAAGGGCAGTGTTTTGTTCTCATTGGAATAGACACTTACTCTGGATATGGATTTGCCTTCCCTGCATGCAATACTTCTGCAAAAACTACCCTCTGTGGACTCACAGAATGCCTTATCTGCCATCACGGTATCTCACTCAGCATTACCTCAGATCAAGGGACTCACTTCAGAGCAAATGAAGTATGGCAATTAGCTCATGCTCATGGAATTCACTGGTCTTACCATGTTCCCCATCATCCTGAAGCAGCTGGCTTAATAGAATGATGGATTGGCCTTCTAAAGACACAATTATGGTGCCAGCTAGGTGGCAGTAACATGCAGCAGGTGGCAATCTTCTCCAGGAGGCTTTATGTGCACTAAACCATCATCAAATACATGGTGCTTTTTCTCCCATAGCCAGGATTCACGGGGCCAGGAATCAAGGGGTGGAAATGGGAATGGCACAACTCACTATTACCTCTGTTGACCCACTAGCAAGATTTTTGCTTCCTGTCCCCACAACCCTATCCTGTGGGTCTAGAGATCTTAGTTGCAAAGGGAGGAATGCTCCCATCAGGAGACAAAAATTGATTCAATTGAACTAGAATTAAGAATGCAACTTGGCCTTTCTCTCTATGTTGGCTCTGGAGGAAGGTCCTTGTTATCAATCTTTCCCTGGAATAGGAGCTTCTCTGTGCAGGAACCTCATGTCTAAAGAACTCACTGTTCTCCCAGGGCTGCTTTCTTGGTGGTGCAAGGTCCCCCTGTTTCCCTGCTCTCTTCTCTCTTTTATATCCCAAAAGAAAATGGCTCAAGACATAATCCAATCTTGTAGATTGAGTCCTACCTTATTAACATAATTGCTGCGTATCTCCCCTCATTAACATCATAGAAAAAAAAAAAACATCATAGAGGCAGGATTTATAGCACATAGGAAAATCACATCAGATGAAAAAATGGTGGGCAATCACACAATACTGGGAATCATGGCCTAGCCAAATTGATACACATATTTTTGGGGGACATAATTCAATCCAGGGCATTTGGTTAGACCCCTGCTAAGATTTGCATTTCCACCCCAGGTATACTGAATTAGAATCTATATCTTGTTAAAATGTAGATTCTGATTCAGTGTGTCTGATGCAAACTATCAACAGGGGATTGAACTGAATGGGTTTGAAGCCCTGCTTCCATGTTCTTTTTCCTTCCTGGAGACACATTGCTTTATTTTTAAAAATGTTACCTTCTTGTCTTCTTTTGAAGTTAAATAATTCCTACACTGTCTTTGATTTTTTAATTTAACATTTCAATATATGCAAAGTATACTGGTGGGGAGGTAGGGTGTGGCTTACTATCAGGAAGGTAAAACAGAGGTGGATTATTTTGTACTAATTAGGGCAAGCGTTTGTAAACATGGGTGGTACTTCTTTGACCTTACTCACTAAGTCACCCTTATATTGCCTTCCTCTGTATCATCCACTCTTTGAAAACCGGTGAATACTGGGCCCCTTCAGGAAGGCACAGAGGGAGCAGAGCTTTGTAACTTATTTGCAATGAGGCACATGAGTGAACAGAGAGGTATCTAACCTTCATGAATATTTGGTTAGCTGGCTGCTATAGTAGAGGTTCAATCATCAGATATTGTATGCCTCCAGTGTGGCAGGCACTGTGCCAGCAAAGGAGACACAACAGTGAGCAAAAAAGATCAGTCCCTGTCCTCATGGAGCTCACAGTCTAGGTTCTGTGCCCAAAAGAATGGGCGTGCCCCATCTAGGATTATAGTGCCGGTGCCAGTTCCAGCTGCTGTTGCTGTTCAGTCAATTCTGACTCGTAACGATCCCATCTGTTGCAGGGTAAAACTGCACTTCATTGGATTCCCATGGCTGTGACTTTTTTTTTTTAAATTATGCTTTAAATGAAGGTTTATAGAGCAAATTATTTTCTCATTAAATAATTAATACACATACTGTTTTGCGACATTAGTTGCCAACCATGCAAAGTGTCAACAGTTTCCCCATTTCCATTCATCTAGGTTTCCTGTACCCTCCTGTCTTTTCATCCTTGCCCCTGGGCTAGTGTGCCCATTTAATCTCATACACGTGGTCGAACTACCTGTATTATTGTTTGTTTCATGGGCTTGTCTAATCTTTGGCTGAAGAGTAAAACTCAGGAGTCACTTCAGTAGTGAGTTAAAAAGGTGTCCGGGGACCATACTCTCAAGGTCTTTCCAGTCTCCATCAGTCCAGTAAGTTTGGTCTTTTTTTTGTGAGTTAGAATTTTGTTTTACATTTTGCTCTAGCTCTGTCTGGGACTTTCTACTACGATCCTTGTCAGAGTGGTTGGTGTTGGTGGCTGGGCACCATCCAGTTGTGCTGGACTCAGTCTGGTGGAGGTTGTGGTTGTTGTGGTCCATTAGTCCTTTGGACTAATCTTTCCCTTGTGTCTTTGGTTTTTTTCATTCTCCTTTTCTCCAGACAGGGTGTGAACAGTGGAGTATCTTAGATGGCTGCTCACAAGCTTTTAGGATCCCAGACGCTACTCACCAAATTACGATGTAGAACATTTTCTTTATAAACTATGTTATGCCAGTTGAGCTAGATTTCCCCCGAGACCATGGTCCCCAGCCAGCAATCTTGGGTATGACATTTTGGAAAAAGATTACCAAGCCTTTCTTGTGAGGTGCCTCTGGGTGGGTTTGAACTGACAAGTTTTTGGTTAGTAAAAACGATTTACACTACCCATGGACCATTCAGTGTTAGTCTTTGTATATTCATTCCTGCTGACACCCACTGCAGCATATATATCCACCTCACTCTTGCCCTGAGACAGCCCCAGCTGTCAACTTCTCACAAACAGAAGTTCAGCCTGGATTTGTCATTTTTCTCATTAGTGCCAATCATGCCGCAATGCTGTTTGTTATGTCGTCATTATTTTCTGATGGAAATTTTATTACTATGTTGGTGCAGAAGCACATCTGTGTAGAAAAATCATTTACAAAAAATATCTTCCCTAGTTTTTTTAGTGATAACCATCTATTTTTAAGCATGCTTAAAGCAACTGGATATAACATTTCAAAGTCATTAAAAATGTTTCTCATTCATGAAAGCAGTCTTCCAAAGGATCTTTAGTAGTTACCCTTGTACTTTCACTAAAAGACCACTTAGAGAAATGAAAACC